>NC_136472.1:62781077-63381077 GCF_902686455.1 Sciurus vulgaris
TCCTGCCTTCACCTTCTGAGCATCTGTGATTACAGGCATGTGCCTGGCTAAGTTTATTCTTTTAATTCACATTAGGAAAGTTTCCTTTTACCTGCCCACTCATATTGTGGGAGAGATATGCTATCTACTTTGCTTAGTCATTTGATACAGAAAGATGGCAAACAGGAAGATTTAAGGAACAGAAGTCAAAATATGTGAGGTAGCTTTGTCTCCAGGACTCAGAAGACTCTAATCTGAGATCAGAGTACCGCATCACCAGAAAGGAGAACTGTGATTGGGGATTTGGCAGCCTTCGTTTTCTAGGAAGGTAATTGCTATTGTTTGTGTATGGTTCAAGGTGGCAGAACCTTTAAGAGGCGGGCCCTATTGGGAGCTAATTAGGTCATCAGAGGCACCACTCTTAGAAGAGATTAGTGTAGTTTCCTCGGACCCAAGTTGTTTATCATGAAAACAGGTTGTTATAAAGTGAGTGATCCCACCGAATGGCCTCTTATATACATGTCTGATTCCCTTTGCTTTCTCCACTATATTGTGATACAGCCTGGGGGGTCACATCAGGAGTACAGTGCCATGCTATCTGTATCCTCAAGGCTCCAGTTTCGTGAGCTAAGTAGATGTCTTTAATAAAATATTCCGCCTCAGGTGATGCAAAGGTTCTGTATCATACCTACATTGATGTAAATATCCTGATTGTGTTATTGTACTATAATCTTGGGTACATGGGAGTTCTTCATTTATTTATTTATTTAGGTACCAGGATTGAACCCAGGGGTACTTCACCACTGAGCAACATCCCCAGTCCTTTGCAGTTTTTATTTTGAGAAAGGTTCTTGCTAAGTTGCTTAGAGCCTCACTAAATTGCTGAGGTGGCATTTAACTTGTGATCCTCCTGCCTCAGCCTCCCAAACTGCTGGGATTACAGGCATATTTCACTTCGCCCAGTTGGGAGTTCTCTATTTTTTTTTTTTTTTTTTTTTTTTTTTTTTAATGGTGCTAGAGATTGAACCCAGGGCTTGCATATGCTAAGCAACCACTACCACTAAACTACTCTCCCAGCCCTCTGTATTATTTCTTACAACTGCATATGAATCTATAATCTCAAAATAACAAGATTAAAACTGTGTCTTTGGTGTAATTATTTTTTTAAGACTGGTCTCACTATGTTGCCCAGGCTGACCTCAAACTTGTGATCCTCCTGGCTCAGCCTCTGAGTAGCTGGGACTACAGGTGCACAAAAACCTTCCTGACTAAAAAAGGTTAATTAAAAAATCAGTAATCCAAGCTACTCAGCTGAATTCTGAATGACAACAGGAACAAGAGAGGTAGCCAGTCGGTCAGTTGCAGGGATGCACACCTGTAATCCCAGTGGCTGGGGAGGCTGAGGCCGGAGGATCACAAGTTCAAAGCCAGCCTCAGCAACTTAGCAAGTCCCTAAGTAACTCGGGGAGACCCTGACTCAAAATAAAAAATAAAAAAAGGCTGGAGGGGTGGGCGGGGTGCGGGGCTGGAGTTGTGGCTCAGAGGTAGAGTTCTTGCCCAGCACATGTTAGGCACTGGGTTTGATCCTTAGCACCACATAAAAAAAATAAAATAAAATAAAATAAAATTGTTACAAAAAAAAAAAAAAAAAAAAAAAACAGTTTTAAAGGTGGGGACGGCTGGAATGTGGCTCAGTGGTTAAGCACCTCTGAGTTCAATCCCCAGTACCAAAAAAAGAAAAGAAAAACCAGAGAGGTACTTGCTTCAGAGCCAGTCCAAGTAAGAGAAGCTGTCTTACTACTTAATTCATATGACTCAGTAGATGTTATAGTGACAGAGGTATTAATGGAAGGTTAAACTGCGATATGGTGTTTCTTGCAAGGTCCAAAAACAAAGACAGCCAGGTACAGTAGCTTGCCTGTAATTCCAGAGACTAAGGAGGCTGAGGCAGGAGGATCACAAATTTGAAGACAACCTCACCAATTTAGAAAGGCCCTCAGCAACTTAGCAAGAGCCTGTCTCAAAAACAAAAAAATAAAAGGACTGAGGATGTAACTCAATGGTAGAGGTCTCTTGGGTTCAATCCCCAGTACTTAAAAACAAAAAATGTACAGCATATCTCTAGGGTTCTAGACCCAAAGCTGGCAAACTATGACCCATGATTCAAATTCAGGTTGAGCTTCTGTTGTTGTTTGGTTTTGGTTATGGTCGTATCCCTGGCCCTTCTTTATATTTTATTTAGAGCCAGGGCCTCGTTGAGTTGCTGAAGCAAGCTTTGAACTTGTGATCCTCCTGCCTCAGCCTCCCGAGTTGCTGGGATTGTAGGTGTGCAGAACCACACTTGGCAGTTTTGTTGTTCTTTTTGATATTTTTGTTTCTTACAGCCCACAAACTAAAAATGGTGTTTACATTTTTAAGGAATGCAAAAAAAAATATGCAACAGAAACTATATGTTCTACAAATATAAAATATTTACTATCTGGTCCTTTACGTAACTGTTCAAGAAACAGCATCTAGTATGTAACTATGACTCAGTGGAACCTACATACTTTACTATAGTACACCAGAGACAATGCAGCCAAAGCTCCCAATCATGTACCTCACCTTCGGAGTCAGTCATCCATGGACTAAGTCTCTGAAACCATGAGCCAAAATAAACTTTTCCTCCACTAAGTCATTCTGGTCAGGTATTTTGGTCACACCAATGAAGAGGACTAACATAGTCTATCATGCCACATGATGAAGAATTTCCTTTTACAATGGAAATGCTACATTTGGAATTGGGTCCAAGCCAGGACCAGAAGACATGTGTAAATTTCAAATGACCCAAACTCCTATGTTGCTAATGTTAATTGCAACCCCAATTCCTTCAATTCACATCAGTGATGGGGGCAGGAAACAGGCCTGATTCACAGAGGAGTCAGATATTATATTGGCATTAATATAGAATGGATTAAGGACTGGCGTTGTAGCTTAGTGGTAGAGTGCTTGCCGAGCATGTGTGAGACACTGGGTTTGATCCTCAGTACCACATAAAAATAAATAAAGTAAAGGCATTAGATCCATATACAACTAAAAAATATATTAAATAAATAAACATATGTATATATATATATACACATATATATATATATATATATATATACACAGAGAGAGAGAGAGAGAGAGAGAGAGAGAGAGAGAGAGAGAGAGAGAATGGATTAAGCTGGGCACAGTGGCACACACACCTGTAATCCCAAGAGCTCAGGAGGCTGAGGCAGGAGGATCATGAGTTCAAAGCCAGCCTTAGCAACTTAGCAAGAGCCTAAGAAATTCAGCAATACCTTGTCTCTAAATAAAATATTTAAAAAGGGCTGGGGATGTGACTCAGTGGTTAAGTGCCCCTGGGTTCAATCCCTAGTATAACAACAAAAGGATGGATCATACCATACCACTGCTTCAACTGGGGGGTGGCCATAAAGGACAATGATCAAGAAATATTCTCCCAGAGGGCAGAGTGAGAATAGTATAATTGGTCATTCAATTTGTTATTTTTTTAATTTTTGTTTTTGCTTTTTATACAGAGGATTGAACCCATGGACATCCCAAATCAGGGGTGTAGCACTCTACTATTGACCTATATCCCCAGCCTTCTTCATTTTTATTTTGAGACATGGTCTCAATGCGTTGTCAAGGCTGACCTCAAACTTATGATCCTCCTGCCTCAGCCATACGAGTAGCTGGGATCACAGGTATGCACCATTGGCCCTGGCTATTGTTCATTTGATTTGTATGGAGAGAGAAGTGGTCTGAGACATGGATATAATATGGACACACAGTGATGTATGTATTATCTGGTTAATCAGGATCATGGAAGAAGTTTGAAAGATGAGACAAAAAGGGCCTGGGGAAGAGGTAAATTGACAAATTTAAAGAAACACTCACAGAGTGTGTAGAATTCTGTGTCTCATGATAATGTCTACTACTACAGAACGAACATCACAAAGGATACACTGAGTCCAGGAAGACAGGATGACTTGCTCTAGGGATGTGAGTCACTCTCTTCTTGGCCATCCCACTGCTTAATGAGTCTATTAAGGGAGTGGTCATGATAGTAGGGGTGGAGGCTATGCATGGGCCCAACATTATGTGTTCCTTTGAACTAATGTTGATCTGGCACTGATGAATGCCCAAACTTCAGCATAAGAGACCATTGCTGAGCCCTCAATATTACTCCATCATTGGAGGGTCCAGTCAACTACCTGGTGTCAGACTGATTATATCAAACCCATTCCTTCCTTCAGTGAGTAGCTAGTATGGAAACTACACCAGAAGAGCTGTTGTACTCACAACACAAGGCTTCTGCCAGTGCCGCCACTATCTTAGTATTTATAGAATCAATCTCTCTCTCTCTCTCTCTCTCTCTCTCTCTCTCTCTCTCTCTCTCTCTCTCCCCCTCTCTCATTGTAGTGCTGGGGATCTAACCCAGGGCCTTTTCTAAGCAAGCACTCTACCACTGAGCCCAGTTGTTTGTTTTGAAATAGAGTCTTGTAATATTACCCTGAACTTGCTATCCTCCTGCCTTAGTCTACCAAGTAGCTGGGATTACGCAAAATCATGCTCTCTTGGCATTAGAATAGGGACTCTTGGACTGGGGATATAATTCAGTTGGTAGAGTGCTTGCCTAGCATGCACAAGTCATGGAGTTCCTTCCCCAGCACTGCAAAAAAGAAAGAGAGAGGGACTCTATGACTAAGAAAGCAAAACCGTAAGAGGATGGCCACAAAATCTATTGATATTTCCATTTTCCCACCATCCCAAAGCTGTTTTTGAGAGATCATTGTAGTGGCCTGTTATCTCACTCTATCCATCAACTTGGACATAGCACCCTGTGTTTGGGAAACTATCCTCTAGGATGTGTTTACGTGCCAAACTAATACTGATACGTAATCTATATCTGGGAACAAGTGGTGAATGTAGGATATTCTCAATTCACTTGGGACATAGCTCAAATTCAAAGCTACAATTTTTCACCTTGGTCACTTTCCACTTATACCGATGAAACAGCAGGAAAAAAAAAAAAAAAAAGTGTTGCTATAAGAGTCAATATAACCAACACTCATTAACATAATGCCTCTGTGTCCAGTGACAATGGTGAATAACCAATTGCAGCAACCATCACTCAATCAAGAGGAAGAAACTGGGCTGAGATCTCTTATGTAAGCAAGCAACTCAGATTATCCAAAGTGTTAAGGATAAAGGAACTCTGCTAAAAGTTCAATTAAAAGATTGTAAGTGCATCTGTGTGGATCAGGGTGTAGACTGTATTGTTCTACTCTTGTGCTGTATTGAGTAAAAAAGTCCTTTGTCTCTGGCCTATAAGTCTCACATCTTCTGTCAGAATCCATAAAACTGTAAATGAAACTGTGACTTGCTTTTACCTGTATTTGCAAGCTAAACATTGACATATTCATGTGCAAACTCTGTGCATCACCAGGCCTCTCTTCAGGCCTATCATTTCCTACCCCAGGGCTTCCCTGATGCTATATCATAGTATACTTATAGAAACATGTTTGGTTCTTCTCATGCCCAAGCTGGAAGTATGGGGAGGTTAATTAATACTCTGTGAGACAACCCTTGACCATCGGAGAATGAGAATTGATTCTTTCTTCTCTCTAGTCCTGAGATAATTTTATGAATCTTCTCAAATCCCACATAATCAAGCTCCAGTCTCTCTTAGTAGCGAACAGCCTTTTCTTGTACTGGCTCTTTCTCCTTCTTAATTTCACAGCATCTATACCTCATTCCTCCCCTCTGGAATTATACTTCCGACTACAAATTATCTCAGGTTCTACTTTTAGAGAAACTCAGACTATGGCAATGGAACTTTAGATGTGGCAGCAAGATGACTTGTAAAGTTTTAAGCCTAAGTGAGTTAGAGGGTGGTGATGCTATCAGAAAAATCAGCAATGCAGCAAGAGAAGCATGTTTGCTACTATGAACATTTCATTTGAAATATTTGTTTATCTCTTTGTGATGCCCAGTGAGTAGGGTACAGCACTGACCTAGAGCTAGAGATCAGATAAAAGCCAGATCCTCCATTAAAGTGAGCACAGATTGGAATTCTACCACATGCGAGCCAGTTTTAGTTCTATGCCATGTTCTTAAAACTTGATACCATGAAAGAACTGGACCTGAGAAATGGAGAGAAGAAAAGCATGTGTCAGTAGTAGCAAATAATTAAGCAATGATTATATGCATGGTCTGTGCCTTTCTCTGCTGTGAAGGAATAGTCGTTGATTTTATTTTTAGGTACTCATAATCTAATAGAGATGATAACACAAAGTTGGAAGTGAGAAACATTCTTTAAAAAAGTAGAAGTGGCACCTGTTAGGATAGAAGTCATCATTTATAGCTAAGTTATTAGGGAGGGCTGGATGGAGGAAGAGGCATCTGAGCAGGGCTCAGGACACTGAAACATGCCATGAAAATACTGTGAGAACAGTGCATTCCAAGCAAGGAGATGACAAAGGTATAGAAATGGAGAACATGGTCTGGAGAAGACAATTTTTTGGAACCTTAGTTACAAAGATCACATTACTCTACATGACAAAGATTTATTTCAAGGCTATACTGGAAAATAAAGAAGACAGGAATCTCAATCATGTAGGATTGAAGACTTGCAGAGTATTGAATTCACCCTGGGACCAGGGAGGCTGTACTGGATCCCAGGCAGCTCAAGGAATCAGTGGGCTGCCTGGATTCTTCTCTGTGGTCTATCACTATACAGGGATGCTCCTGCTGCATCTATTTGCTCCTGCTTCTGCCACTTAACTTCTCTCTATGCTTCTGAATACTCAAGGCTTCTATCTACCCCTGACTTCTGCTGTGTCATAGCACCTAGTTATAGCATTTTCTCAGTGTGGTTTCCAGCTTCTAACCCTGCTATTAACTACTTCACTATCTGGGTCTCAAATTTAATCTTCGCAAGAGAAAATTTGATTATTCATTCCTATTGAAGGACTCTCTTGGATGTCAGACTATGAATAAACTCTGTTAGGTCAATTAGATGTATCACAGGTGACAAGAGTCCTATAGATAAAATGAGGTGAATTCAGGTGGGGCCACGGAAGTGGAGGGCACTGTTCCAATACAGGGAATATCAAGTAAAGAAAATTGGCTTTATTTTAGATAGCACAAAGAGGAATAAACCTTGGACATAACAATGATATCATAAGTGCCAGTATAAGTCATTTAGTTTTTTTGATTAGGCCAGTAGTTCTGAATCCTTCAAGACCCTTTTTATAATTTCCTCTCTACCATTTTAAAATGAGGTCAATAGATGCTGGAGTCAAACTAACTATACACATTTTTAAAAAAATATAATGCTCTAACTGTAATATAAAGAAACAAAAGGAAAGTGCTTTATAATAATATGCATTTCAATATGTAATTTCTCACGCACAGCTACACTAGAAGTCATAATGCAGTAGTCAGATGCTGGCATCTGTACATTGTGAAATTATAAATGTTACAGTTATAATTCAGATTGATACAAGTATATTGTGTTGATGACACAAATGCCACCAATATTATTGCCATCAAGAATGCAATTTTTAGGGGCTGGGGAGATAGCTCAGTCGGTAGAGTGCTTGCCTTGCAAGCAGAAGGCCCTGGGTTCGATCCCCAGCACCCAAAAAAAAAAAAAAAAAAAAAAAAAAAAAAAGAATGCAATTTTTGGGCTGGGGTTGTGACTCAGTGGTACAGCGCTTGCCTAGCACATGTGAGACACTGGGTTCAATTCTCAGCACCACATAAATAATAAATAAAGGTATTGAGTCCATCTACAACTAAAGGAAAAAAAAAAAAAAAAAAAAGAATGCAATTTTCTGTAACCAGAGGATTGCAAGTTCAAAGTTAGCCTCAGCAATGGTGAGGCACTAAGGAACTCAGTGAGACCTTGTCTCTAAATAAAATACAAAACAGGGCTGGGGATGTGGCTCAATGGTTGAGTGCCCCTGAGTTCAATCCACAGTACCTCCCCAAAGAAAAACATGCAATTTTCTGAAATTGCATAATCGACCCCAAGTTCAGTGTTTGATACTCAGTTAAAATGCATTGTTTGGTTGGGGGTGTAGCTCAGTGGTAGAATGCTTGCCTGGCATGTGCAAGGTTGGGTTGATCCCGAACTCTGCAAAACCAAAAACAACTTTCCATAGAAATAGAAGCTAGAAATTGACAGTGGGGAAATGTAAAAGGGGTTTACTTGATGCTTTGACTATACTCTTGTCACTTTGAAACTTACTTGTTTTTTTCTTTTTCCCAACCTTCTTATCCCTGACCTTATCCTCCCTGATCATCTTTTTCCTGATCTTCTTTTCCCTAACCTCCTCCTCCCTGATCTTCTCCTCCCTGATTTTCTCCTTTCTCATCTCTTCTCTCTAATCTCATTTCTCTGAATCACCTCTTTAAAAAAAATTTAAAAACAAACCCTGTTCCCCTGGTGGGCAGAATCACAGGCTCTGCAACAGGAGTCCTCTGTGTTTCACCTTTGCCAGCAAAGCAATAAAACATTTTCCTTTTTCTCAAAACGAAACAAAACAAAACAAAATTTTTGTGTTTCCAAGATTAAAAATAAAAAAAATCTGAAAGCCAAACAGATTGTCATAGTTTGGATCTTAAATGTCTCCCAAAGTCCTGTGTGATAAAGGTTTGGTTCCCAGCTTGGCACTATTAAATGGTGGTGGGAACTTTGAGAGGTGGTCTAGTGGAAGGTCTTTAGGTCACTGGGGGATGTGTCCGTAAAGGGAAAAGTAGGACCCCAGTCTCTTCCTCTTTCTTGCTTTTACTTCCTGGCCACAATGGTAGGCAGTTTTGCTCTACCATGCACTCCCTGCCATGATGTACTGCCACAGGCCCAAAGCAATGGAGTCAACTGATCATAGACTGTAACCTCTAAAACTGTGCCATAATAAACGTTTTTTCCTTTGTGTGTTGAATTATCTTGAGTTTTTGTTATAGTAACAGAAAATTTACCAACACAGAGATCCATTAAAGATTTTAAAAAGAGAAGTATTTAAATAAAAAACCTATTTAGAGCCAGGTGTGGTGGCACATGCTTGTAATCCCAGGAGCTCAGGAGGCTGAGGCAGGAGGATCACAAGTTCAAAGCCAGCTTCAGCAACTTAATGAGACTGTCTCAAAATAAAAAATGAAAGCAGCTGAGGATGTAGTTCAGTGCTTAAACACACCCTTGCATTCAATCCGTGATACCAAAAACAAAACAAAACAAAACCAGAAAGAAAGAAAAGTCTTTTAGTAAGATTTAAGATAACAAGTTTTAAGGTCTGGGTTGTTTTCATCTTTGGTTCATCTGTCCCCCTACTTCAGTGTTTATAAATAATAAGCTCTCAGTACAGAATTTTGAATTGAATCAATTTGAATCAATATCTCCAGCAAAGTGTCCACAGAGCCATTTGGTATAATATTCTCTCAGGGCATAGTTCCAGAAAAACAGTATTAGTGGAAAAGACTCCTTCACCACAGGGCCCAAAGTCAGTTCTATGTCTTTTTTATATGCACAGGACCCTGGAGTCTAAAATGGTGTATTCTAGGTCCAGCTCTGCTATAAAGAAAGCTACATTTGGGGTTGTGGCTTAGTGTTAGAGCACTTGCCTAACGTGTGAGGCACTGGGTTTCTCAGCACCACATATAAACAAATTAAATAAAGGTCCATGAACAACTAAAAAAATATTTTTTAGAAAAAGAAAGCTATATTATATTAGATAATTCCAAGATTCATTAGCAACAAGCTTAAGGATCCCCAGCTGTAGCTGACTCATAGCAGGTTTCAAATTTTGATTGATTGGTTGAAGAACATCTTTAGTACCTAGTATAGTGTCCAGCACATAATAGCCACTCAACAAATTTGTGCTGGATGGATAAATGAATAACAGCCACTGAAAACTGTGCCTAAGACAGCACAGTAAAATAGCAAGAATTTTGTATTATATCAGAAGCAGATCTGGGGCTCTTGGTTTTCAGTTTGAAGACCTGTCAAGTGGACTGACTCCAAGGCAAGCACTCAGGTCACACATCCAAAACAAAACAACAAAAAAGAAATAAAGGGGCTGGGGAGATAGCTCAGCTGGTAGAGTGCTTGCCTCACAAGCACAAGGCCCTGAGTTGGATCCCCAGTACTAAAAAAAAAAAAAAAAAAAAAAAAGAAAGGAATATAGGCATGTGGTTTGAAAGTTGTGCCAAAGAGCTTAACAGGAAAAGGAATAACTTCTTGACCTTCATTTCCCTCAATGTTCAGTCCCATTGCTTTAGGCAGGTCCAAGTTTCTAAATATAAAACTTTGTTCAAAAGATCTTGTGACATTATATCTATTTTCAGCTTTATCCATTTTCTCTTTATGAAATCACTGATCTGATTAAGAAGGATTTATACACGTTCAGTTGATTTTCAAATGATGGAGAGTTTGCAAGGAAACACTCACACTGTTTCAGCTTTGACAGTCATGGCAGGCATGCCTGTCATTACATAGCACAAAGCCATAGTTCTTTTCTACAGCAAAAGACAATAATGTTATAACTAAACATTTCTGGAGCACTCAGTATATGCACTCATTCTTAGCACTCACAAATATGATCCCACTTAATTCTCACAATGATTTTATCCCTGTTTTTCAGGTAGGAAAACTTAAGAGATTAAAACTTGCTCTGTCGCACACAAGCTCGTTAACTGTGGCACTTAAATTGAATACCAGATTGCTTGATGAAAATTTAAATATCTCACAATTCTGAATTTCACTTCCATCAGACTCCTAGAAAGGGCTACTCTTTTTAGGGTGTGTGCCGTAATGTTACTGCTTGAAGGAAAGGTTGTGATTACCCACATGGGATAAAATATCACAAGACATTTGAGAAAATGATGCCAAATCTTGAAAAATAAGCTTTTCCCGAGTGGGGTACCTGGCAGTCACTTTTCCTCATAGGACTTGACCATTTTGCTCATTGAGAACATTTCCTGATGAAGGACAAACCCTGGCAATCAGAAAAAAAGAAAAGAGCAACTCCAGCCAATAACCAACCCAAGAACACACCTTGGAGAGTAATTTAGTAGTGTGGTGAGCATAATGAAGTTACTTAAAATAGCTCAGCATATAGCTTAGTGGTAGAGCACTTGCCTAGCATGTCTGAGGTCCTAGGTAAAATTCCCAACACCACCACAAAATAAAATAATGATCCTGTCGATATGTAAAACAGGGTGAATGATTTTATAATGTTACCTGAAAACAGTAAAATAGAAAATGATAGCTTCAATATAGCTATGCAAACACCTCTTCAGGGGAACAAAAAAGGTAGGGAGAGAAAAGTAATTGTGATTTCTGGTTTAGGGCCTGTGATTAGTTATGTGGTTTCCCTCACCCACAGACAACTACAGAGCATGCTGGGATTTGTCTAAAACAGAAACTTGAACAAAAATAGAGGATTATTATAGGAAAATGAGAGAGGCCTCAGTAGTGTAGGAGTGGGGAAATCTACACAAAGAAACTGCGGGGTATCTGGTCCCTTCCTACCAATTTTATCAGGGACCTATGGAACATTTCTTCCTCTGCAAAGTTTTCATTCTATTAGAACATCAGTTTGGAAGCCATGATTTGTAGTCTCTCGGAATTCTGGTAGTTTTGCTCTTGCATTAAAAATAATAACAATCAGCGCAGAGCGGTTTGATGGTTCGTTGGAGTAGCATCGTTCTTTTGCTCCGCGGCTGCGGGTCTTCACTGGGCAGCAGCTCGGCGCGGCGGTCGGAGAAGCGGCCTAAGACTTCGGCGTTGGGTAAGAGAAAATGGCCCGAACCAAGCAGACCGCTCGTAAGTCCACTGGTGGGAAAGCTCCCCCAGCAAACAGCTGGCCACCAAGGCTGCCAGGAAAAGCGCTCCCTCTACCGGCGGGGTGAAGAAACCTCATCGTTACAGGCCCGGGACTGTGGCGCTCGTCGTTACCAGAAATCCACCGAGCTTCTCATCCGGAAGTTGCCTTTCCAGAGGTTGGTGAGAGAGATCGCCCAGGATTTCAAAACCGACTTGAGGTTTCAGAGTGCAGCCATTGGTGCCCTGCAGGAGGCTAGTGAAGCGTACCTGGTGGGTTTATTTGAAGATACTAATCTGTGTGCCATCCACGCTAAGAGAGTCACCATTATGCCCAAAGACATCCAGTTGGCTCGCCGGATATGGGGAGAGAGAGCTTAAGTGAAGGCTTAAGTTTTTATGGCGTTTTGTAGTAAATTCTGTAAAATACTTTGGTTTAATTTGTGACTTTTTTTGTAAGAAATTGTTTATAATATGTTGCATTTGTACTTAAGTCATTCCATCTTTCACTCAAGATGAATGCGAAAAGTGACTGTTCACAGACCTCAGTGATGTGAGCACTTGCTCAGGAGTGACAAGTTGCTAATATGCAGAAGGGATGGGTGATATTGCTTCTCATGATGCATGTTTCTGTATGTTAATGATTTGTTGGGTAGCTATTAAGGTACTAGAATTGATAAATGTGTACAGGGTCCTTTTGCAATAAAACTGGTTATGACTTGATCCAAGTGTTTAACAATTGGGGCTGTTAAGTCTGACCATACATCACTGTGATAGAATGCGGGCTTTTTCAAGGGTGAAGATCCAAGTCTTAACCACAGTGTAACTTACAGTTTCCTTAAAAAAAAAAAAAAAAGTAAACCTGGCAGCTATAGAATACACTATGTGCATTTATAATAGCTATTTTATATATTGTAGTGTCAACATTTTTAAATTAAATGTTTTACATTCACAAGTGGTGGGGAGTCTTGTCATTAAGGTGTGTAATTTAGAGTCCAGTTGGTTTTCTCTTAACTAGAGACTGCACTTGTTTTCATAGTAGTAAAATGCTATGTGTAATATACCTTGCATAAGTCCTCATTCTACCACATGTTAACTAACCCTCTAGCTAATAATGCAAACACTAACTGGGGGATTTTATTTATAAGGGCTCTAGAATAAAAATAACAAGTTATTCACACCAGCATCATCTGTTAACTAATATTCTATCTAGTTTAGCTTTTCATTGTGTTGTGGTTGGTCTCAAATCTAGGTTTTCTTCTAAGAGGAAACACTATCAAGGGTTGGTTCTTTTCCTTGTGGAGTTTAGTGTAAACTTGCTGTGAGGGAGGAGCAGGCAGCTCCAGGCTCATCTAGACCTCTGCAAATTTAAGATGGTGTTGGTTGGGATAGATTACATCTGGTTATTTACTGTCCTGGGAAAATCCCTTTTACAGAGATGGCCTTCCAAGTGGTTTTTAAATTTATCCTTTATTGAGGTTTTTAGGTCAATTATGTATGTTGACTAAATTTACAAATAAACTTGTTTATCCAAAAAAAAAATAATAACAATCGTGTTTGTGTTTTAATTATTATTTACCGTATTTTGGCACTGATTCAGGAAAATCCCTTTTGATCCTGGGCTTGTGCCTTTGATCTTCAACATCTACCCAGTGTTTGAGGTATTGTGAATTTTCTATCACAAGGTCGGTTGCTTCCATTGAAACATGCATGTAGTATTTGTTTAGTTAAACAATAATCAGTGCCTAGGAAAGCTTGCAGTAAGATAAGAACTTTAAAATATGTGATAAGGAAGAAAATGGAGAGGGGACACTGGCCATTCCTTTATCTTCAATCTTTTTAGGTGAATATCAAAACAGAGTGACCTTGGTTGTAAAGTAAAGGAATGTACTCATAAACAGCAGACGAAATCCATCTGTGCAGTGGGCATGCAACCTACTCTCTATATACCCCTTTCCTGTATGTGCTGTGAGGCCTTCCATTTCATCCAAAACCTCTCTGTTCTTTCTTTCAAATAAATAAACAGTATGCTTGAGACACACTGTTTGCAGACCTGGGGCCAAACAGTAGTTGTTCCCTGGGGCCACTTCAAGATTTCAAATTTCAGTCTCGGATTCCAATCCCGGGAGGGATCTAGGAAATCCCGCGCCAAATCCCCCGTTTTGGCTGGGCGTTCAGGGACCCGACTGCCAGAGATCGCTGCGGTGCGCAGCCCTAGGCGCGGGCCGGGAGCGGCTGCGCGCTCCCGCCCCTCCCTGCCGGTGTCACTCGCGTTGCCTTCTCTGACTCAGCTCTTCCGGTCACCGTCGTCACTAGTAGTTTCCCACTGCCCTGAAGGCGATGCAGGAGAGAGTGGATGCGGGTATCCTCTCCCAACAGGCTGCATTCCTGCCCCCGCCGTGACTCAGCCGCTTCCGCTCCAGAGTCCGCAGAGCATGGGCCCCGCCGGCCCCCGGGGCGGCCGCCACCAGCCTGCTTCCACCCCTAGGTGCACTTCTCTAAAGCCGGGAAAGGGAGTGGCAGCTTGATAAATCTGAGTTCCAGTGTTTAGGCCCTGCCAAGCTCATTTCTTGAGGAACTTAAATCTCAACACTGGAAAACATTCCTCACTCCTCTTTGCACAGAGGGGTCTGATTAGTCTCGGGCCCGGTCTTTAGAGCCCGAAGGACCTACCTTGGAAGCTCAGCTCAGCCACTTGCTGTTGTGTTACCTCCAGGGAGTCATTTAATCTAGCAAAGTCTCCTTTGCACATAGGCGGAAAAACGATGATTTCTGTGTCCATCTTAGTGAGACTGGCATACAGTCCTCACAGAGAGAACTCAACGAATCTCAGCTTTTGTACTGTACCCTTTGAAAAGTCTCTCAGGTGTATTTCTTTCCCTCCGTGGCCGGTGTGACCATTTTGGACTCAGTTCTGGACATCTCATTGCAGGGTCACCTCGGCAGCTTCCTAACTGGTTTTGCTGCATTCCCATCCAACACTCTCACAGTGACCAGGCACAGTTTTATGGCACAGTAAGTCATTCAAGTCATTCTGCATAAGAGAATTTACTGTCCTATTATCTTTTAGTTTGAGTGGCACTCCGCCATGGTCTGCTCGTCCCAATGCTTATGGCTCCCAATATTTTATGTCTACTCTGCACCCTACATCATGGTATGGAGATTCCAGCCCTTCAGGAGCTCTAGTGGGGACACAGGGATAAACACATGATCGCATAATTGTAATACTGTGTAATAAGTGCTCTGATCAAAATATAAACAGGAGAGGGAGCAACTCAGTGGACAAAGGGGAAAGAGGAAAGGCCTCACAGAGGAGGTGACATTGGGAAGGGGTTTAAAGAGTGAAGGGGAGGTTACTCTGAATGACATCCTATCAGGATCAGAGTGCCCTAATTCCTCTAGAACCTGGAGGTCATCATTGTGCTCTGCCCTGTTGGCTTCTACTGAATGCCTGAAACATCTATCCCTATCCCTTGATTTTCTTGGGTGCGGAGGTCCCTAAGAACATCAGGGGTTAGGGATGTAGCTCAGTGGTAGAGATCCTGGGTTCTGTCTCTAGCATCATAAAAACAAACACTCAGACCGCAATGAAACACGGATTGTAGGAAAGAATAATAACAGACTCAGCTCTAATGTAAATGATCAAACACACACAGAATCACAATCCATTGGTGATAGATACATAAATGTATGCACGTGAAATTATAGGGAGTAGAATGGAATGATATACACCACACTTATGGTGGCACTTGTCACTGGACATTGAAAGGGGAAATGTGAGTCAGTGTATAGTTGGAGGGGACTGTAATTTCATTTATAATGCTTCACTTCTTTTTAAAATATGGAAGAAGCAAATATGAAAGTATTAAAAGTGAATGATTTTTGGATGGTGGGAATATGTGTGATTGATATTTTATTCATTAAACTGTTTTAAAATGTGATTTAGCTGGGCATGGAGGCTGAGGCAAGAGGATCACAAGTTTGAGGGCAATCTGGGCAACTTAGCAAGGCCCTAAGCAACTTAGCTAGACCCTGTCTCAAAATAAAAAATAAAAAGGGCTGGTTATATAGCTCAGTCATAAAACATCCATGGGTTCAATCCCCAGTACTAATTTTTTTAATTTAAAAATAAATAATTGTGGATATATATATATATATACATATACATATATATTTTTTGGGGGGTGGTGGTGGTGTGCTAGGGATTGAACCCAGGGCCTTGTGCTTGCAAGGCAAGGACTCTACCAACTAAGCTATATCCCCAACCCCAATTATGGATATTTTTAAAAGCAAATAGTGTGTGTATGAAGAAAAGTACAGGTAAATTTTATTGGCATTCAAAATGGAGTAGTTATCAAAGGCAGGATGGAAGAGAGAGAGAGATGAGAAAGGTATCTGAACTGATCCTTCAAGGACCCAGAAGATTAAGACAGCTCAGAAGGGGACTGTAGAGTGGTTTCCCAGGCAGAATGAACAGCGTGAAAAAGTTATGAAATCAGGAAAGCAAGGGACTCTTGAGTAGTTCTTGGCTTGACCAGAAGACACCTGATGATGATTAACAGGAAGCAAGTCTAAAAGGAGGGTGTCATCTCAAACAAAAGGTATCTTCTATGGGAAACCAAAGAATTTCATTCTATTCTATAGATAGTGCATTGCCATGAATGGGTTTGGAATTGGTATGACAGAATCAAAACAAGATTAATCTGCACATGAAGTATGAGAGTTGTTAAAAAGTATTTTTAGTTTAGATGGACACAATATTTTATTTATTTACTTAAATAATCAAATCAGTGCCTCACACATGCTAGGCAAGCACTTTACCACTGAGCCACAACCCCAGCCCAAAATATGAGTTTGAAATGGAAGACTGAAGGCAGGGAAAGAAGCTAGGAAGAAATAACTTCTAGTAGTCCAAGAGAAGAATGAATGTCAGTACCCAGTCCCCTCCCTCTGTGGCTTTCTTTCTTTCTTTCTTTCTCTTTCTTTCTTTCTTTCTTTCTTTCTTTCTTTCTTTCTTTTTTTTTTTCTTTTTGGCAATGCTGGGGATTGAACTCAGGGCCTCATACATGCTAAGCAGGTGTTCTACCATTAAGCTACATGCCTCATGACCTAGGTGCTTTTTTCGCGGGAGGGTGGGGGTACTAGGGATTGAACTCAGGGGCACTGGACCACTGAGCCACATCCCTAGCCTTATTTTGTATTTTATTTAGAGACAGGATCTCATAAGTTACTTAGTACCTCACTGTTGCTGAGGCTGGCTTTGAACTCACAATCCTCTTGCCTCAGTCTCCCACACCACTGGGGTTACAGGCATGCGCCACTGAACCCGGCATCTGGGTGTCCTTTGACCACACACAATAGTGTCTGAAATAGTCTTTTCACTCTGGGTTGATGTTTCCCAAACATTTTTCATGTTCTGCCATAGAACTGAGAGTTATAACCCACTCTCAGTTATGGTGGACTGAAGCAGGACTCTAGGGAAAATTGGCAAACCCAAGCAATTTAAATAAGGATCCAGTCCTGACCAGTCATAACTTTCATCTTCTACAAACACTTTATGTTCAAAGATTTCCACTGCCTAAACTGGGCATGGTAGTATACTCCTATAATCCCAATTTTTGGGGAGGCTGAGGCAGGAGCATGACAAGTTTGAGATCAACCTGGGGTTGAGACTACATCTCAAAAAGAAAGAAAGAGGGGCTGGAGAGATAGCTCAGTTGGTAAAGTGCCTGCCTTGCAAACACAAGGCCATGGGTTCAATTCCCAGCATCACAAAAAAAAAAAAAAAAGAAAACTGAAAGGAAGAATAGGAGCATGGCCTGAGAATGGAAGCCACAACCTCCATCTGAGGTCATGGCATTGGCTTTGCTCCTTCTGCTTTTCTGTGTGGATTCTACACTATAGCCATTTTGAGAAGTTTTGCAATGCTCAAAGACAGCAGTGCATTTTCTCATTTTTCTGTCGCTCTCTTTCTTTTTTCTGGGACGTTGTTTCTCACAATCTCTACATATCAAAAATTCTGTTAATGAACTGTGGTTGTGGTTCAATCATAGAATGCTCACCTAGTACGTGTGAGGCACTAGGTTCCATCCTCAGCACCACATATAAATAAATATAATAAAGGTATTGTGTCCATCTACAACTAATATATATATTGAAAAAAATTCTGTTAATATTGTGGGACCCAAATCCCACTTCTTCTATGAAGCCTTATATGATCAGCCCAAAGGAAACAAAGCCTGGGTCTGTCCCATGACAGCATATTCTGCCTCTCTCTCTTTAACACTTCTTTCTCCTCTTCTAATCTAGATTTTGAGTGACTAGAGGTAGAAACCAAGTTTTGGTTTTGGTTTTTAATTCCTCTAGAATACACTAGCCCAAAATCTTTGCAGGTCAAGGTGTCTGATATTTTAAATAATTATCATTTATTGAAAAATTTCTGGTTACAGGTACTATATACATTATATCTATTCCTCACAATAACCCTAGGAAGTAGATAATGCTATTCCCATTTTACAAAAGAAGAAACAGAGACTCAGGATATTAATGAACATATCCAGGGTACATAATCAGAAAATAGGAGATTTAAGAATCAAATAGGGGCTGGGGTTGTGGCTTAGTGGTAGAGCACTTGCCTAGTATGTGTGAGGCACTGAGTTCGATTCTCAGCACCACATATAAATAAATGAATAAAATAAAGGTCTATCAACATCTTAAAAAAGTTTAAAAAAAAAAAAAAACCAAAACAAACAAACAAAAAAGATTCAAATAGTATTTTGATAGGTTCCTAAGCTTGTGTTTTTGTGGTAGCATGGTTTTTTTTTTTTTTTTTTTTTTGTTCCAGGGGTGCTTAACCACTAAGCCACATCTCCAGTTCTTTTTTATTTTTATTTTGAGACTGGTTCTCCTTAAGTTGCTTAGTGCCTTGCTAAGTTTCTGAGACTGGGCTATGAACTTGTAATCCTCCTGACTTAGCCTCCCAAGCTGCTGGAATCACACACATGTGCGGTGGTCATGCTATTTTTCTTTTCTTTTTTTTTTTTTTTTTTTTTTTTTTTTTTTTTTTTTTTTTTTCATGTTGTTTTTCTTAAGGGACAGTGAAAGAATACTTTTTGTGTGTAGTGCTGGTGATTGAACTCAGAGCCTCACACATGCTAGACAAGCGCTCTACCACTGAATCACAGCCCCGGCCCTATTTTTTCGTTATATTTTGTCAACTTGCTTTTCTTTAGTGTCTTTCTTCTCTAGAGGATTATCCATCTGATAAAGAAGAAGGAAATACTAATCAGTCTCTCTTGCTAGCCGTTATTAGTTGCATGTAACAGAAATCCAAGAGTTACTGATTTACACAATAAAAGTAAACATGTTGATTAATGAATCATGGAGTCCACTGGTGATGTTCTAGCTTAAGGATTGGATTAATGTCACAACAAATACACTCTTCTCTTTCAGTTTTGATTTCCTCTCATTTGACTTCGTTCCCTGGCAGGCTCTACTGTTGCAATGAAAATGATGGCCAGGGCTGGGGAGATAGCTTAGTCAGTAGAGTGCTTGCCTGGCAAGTACAAGGCCCTGGGTTCGATCCCCAGCACCGCAAAAGAAAAAAAAAAAAATGATGGCCACCCAACAGCTCCAGGTTACACTCTACCAAATTAGTAATCCCAGTAGTGTGCACCTCTTTTCTTTTGTTTTGTTTCTCTCCTCTCCTCTCCTCTCCTCTCCTCTCCTCTCCTCTCCTCCCCTCCCCTCCCCTCCCCTCCCCTCCCCTCCCCTCCCCTCCTCTCCTCTTTTCTTTTCTTTCCAAAATGATACTGAAAGTTCAGTCCTTGTCCCGGGCCAGTCCAATAACAAGGACAAGGTTTTGAGAAGGAGGAAAAAGTTTTATTAATTTTCTGGCAAATGTGAAAAATCAAGAGACTCAAGTCTCAGAGGCTATGGTTCTAACTGCCAGGGGGAACAGAGGGCTTTTAAAAGTGGGGTACAAGGACTGTTCTTCAAGTATCATTATCAGTAATCAAATTAATTGCTCAACTTGTATCCTTGAGAGAGCTGTTGTTCCAGTTTCCAGGTCCAAATTTCTTTATTTTTGTGGGCAAGTGAGCTAGCTGAAGGACAGATAACAAGGATTAGGTCAGGAAGGAAAAAAAAAAAACATTGGTGGTATTGGAGATTGAATCCAGGACTGCTTTTCCACTGAGCTACAGCCCCATCCCCAGTTCTTTTTATTTTTTTATTTTGAGACAGTGGCTCACCAGGTTACTTAGGGTCTCATTAAAATTGTTGAGCTGACCTCAAACTTGAGATTTTCCTGCCTCAGCATCCCAAATCACTTGGTTTAGAGGTGTGTACCACTACACCTCTAACATGAGATCAAAGAATAGGACAGAGCTCCTATTATGTGGGACTGAACCACTTGATGAATAATTGGCAATGTCCTCAGAGGAAATAATTCAGAAATGGGGTTAGGGTTTGTGGAGGATTGTATGAAGTCGCTTGTGAAACCAAACCAAAATTGAACTGGACTGGGAGGTTATATATAGAGTTCTTATGCATGATGATACCTAATACTAAAGTCCTTCTCCTAGGTGGAACTATTAAATATTTAAGTCTTTAACCCCTTCTATAATTCATAATGGTACAAGGAAGAGATTCCCAGTGGAATCTACACAGATCCAGCAATAAACAGCCAGCCAGATGACATGGCACCCAAATTCCCTCAAGACTGAGGGATAAATTAGACAAGGGGGAATTGTAACAGAGTCCCTTTAGAATGGAAGCCCCAGTCTCCCCAGTTTTCCTGGTAAATTGTTTTTCTTGCTAATGCTGAAAATGGAATCTGAAGGAATAGCCCCATACTCTGGGAAGACACCAGCAAGTGTTGAAACTCTGGAATCGTAACATATTCTCTGACTAGCACTGCCTAGCTAAATCTATATATGTGTATTTCTTGCCTTTTGTCCCCCTTTCCTTTTATAAAGGCTTTTCATGCCTCTGAGTTTCCTGAAGATGGAGATTTGAGACAGAAAAAAAAAAAATCTTCTTTATCTTCCTCATGGCCAGCTTTGAATAAACCTGTTTCCCTCCACCAACCTCCATTTCTTAAGTATTATGGTTGAATGGCAAGCAGCAGAATCTGAGATTCCAGTAACATTCTTATAGAACATTTAGTGCAATAAACTGCACATAACCCAAGAAGAGTTAGATTTGGGGGGGCACTTCCAATAATTGTAAAATAAAAGCAGGAAAGATCACACTGAATTGGTAGAAGAGACTTTTAGTTGTATAGAACTCTCTGGTGCAGAGGCCCTTCTTCTTTAGTCGCCTTCCCCACCCACTCACTTCCTCATCCTTTTAACAACAACAGGAACTGAAGAGGCCCAAAAACGTGAAGCCATAGAAGTCTCTGCCCTATATCACACTCACGCTGAAGCTTCTTGTGAACTAGAAATGCCAGGTGATCTATTTAACCAATTACAACACACAGAAACCAATGTCAAAGGCAGGTAATGCACTGCTGATGTGTAGTTGTTAAGACAGGAATGAGGACATGTTGATAGAATCAGCAAGGTGATGACACTCCATTGGCCTTTATACTGGTTCTTGTGTCTCAGTTCCTGAGATCTCAGTCCTATTGACAGAAATGCACCACACCTGAGTCCCTTCCCAGAAAAAGCAACTTGTTCGGAGAAATCATTTGTATCACCATCTAGGCATAGATGGAAATGGTTTAGACTGGGTCTTGACAGTCTATCCCTTTAATTTTAGACTAATATTTTGGAAATTTAAGAGAAAGGTGCAAAGTAGATGGTAATGGGGCTGGAGAAGCAGGTAGAGAGAGGTTCTTCATGGAGACCTTGGAGTGTGCTGGGGATGAAGAATCCTAAATAGCCAGTCATGGTAATGCATACCTGTAATCCCAGCTACTCCGGAGGCTGAGGCAGAAGGACTGCAAATTTGAGACCATGCTAGGCAATTTATTGAGACACTGTCACAAAATGAAAAATAATAGCTAGGGATGTAGCTCAGTGGTAGAGCACCCTTTGGTTCAATCCCCAGTACCAAACATGAAAAAAAAAAAAAAAAAAAAAAAAAGCCAGAAACAAAAACAAACAAACAAATTCCGTACACATAAAAACTCCAAACAATTCAGAAATATTAATTCTAGGAAATAAAAGTCATGTACAGTCCTACCACTAAAGCTAATGGCTATTACCAGTAAAATACCTTAATCATAAAAGGAAATCCTGCTCTTACAAAGCAAAGGATTTGAAACATCTTGCAGTCATTCTTAATAGGCAACACAAAGCTAAGATTCCCTGAAGAATAAATAATGAAAGATTACTCAGAGGAGACAATGTAAAGGAATAAAATGAGTATGGTGGTTCATGCCTGTAATCCCAGTGATTCAGGAGGCAGTAGCAGGAGGTTTGCAAGTTTAAGGCCAGCCTCAGCAATTTAGTGAGACCCTCAGCAATTTAGCAAGACCCTATATCAAAATAAAAAATAAAAATGTAGCTGAATGGTAAAGCGTCCCTGGGTTCAAGTTTCAGTCCCCAGTACTGAAAAAATAAAAAAGGAAAGAAAGAAAGAAAGAAAGAAAGAAAGAAAGAAAGAAAGAAAGAAAGAAAGAAAGAAAGAAAGAAAGAAAGAAAGAAAAGGAAGGAAGGAAGGAAGGAAGGAAGGAAGGAAGGAAGGAAGGAAGGAAGGAAGGAAGGAAGGAAGGAAAAACAAATGGGCAAAAAACATCAAGTGTTAAAAGAGTTGACTAATTCTTCATGATATTTACTGCCCAGGGGTTCATTTGTCTAAAGCTATCCAGGGTGCTTGACTAAGTGGATGGCTAATGTTTACTCCTGTGGAATAAATGAGCTCTGGCAGTTTACTGTTGATTAACTTCATATGTTGCAGTTTTCTTTCTTGTTTTGCAGTGCTGGAGATCACACCCAGGGTCTTGCATATGCCAGGCAAGCACTCTTGCACTAATCTACATCCCCAACCCTGCAGTTTTCTTTTGAAAAGAAAAAAGAATTACCCTGAAGCCAGAAAAGGTTTTCTGTTCTTAACAGGCCTCTTAATATGGTGAGCGACAAGAGAATAATTCAGTATTTTTACACCCATTTGTACCTATCAGATTGGGATAATAATACCTGTTTGTCTCTTCAGGGACATAATAAGGAAATTGAGCAATTTCTTCCTGGTCACTGGGTTTTTAAATCATAGAAAAAAAAAAATCTAGGCTTGAGGTCTTCTAAGGATTTTCCTTTCTAGACAATTCTCAGAGATTTTCCTTAGAAAGAAAATCATTCCTGGATTCCAACTGGGATTTAGCAACTTTTATCGTAAGAAACTCTTAATTCTTTCAACTGTATATTCTAGAAACCCAACTCAAACAATCTTAGGTGAAAAGGGTTAGATTATTGTTTTACCCCTTGAAAGCCTGACAAAGGTGGTATTGCCTTCAGGGACACCAGCTCCAAAGACGGAAAGTGTCAGAATTTTTCGTGTCCATCATCTCTTCTCCTGTTTCTGTTCTTGTGGGAAACCTCATTTTCTCCTCCTATTCTATGGCTTTTGTAGTTAGTCAAGAACAAGGTATCTAGTTGGTCTAGTTTCCATACCAACAGCTCTGAAATCATAGGTGAATAGTTCCTTTCCACTTGGTCCAGTCAGGAAAACCCTTGGAAAAGACTCAAACTGCTGAAACATGGGTCCTCTGCCTCTCCTTATTCCTGGCACTGTGGTCCGGGCATGAGATAGTATAAATGCCACCCCCTATCTGATTCTGTGGCCAGAAGTAAAGGGACATGCTCAGAGGACATGCTCATTTTGGTATAATCCAAGTTCATCAAAATGCAACTATTCGATTCTTTTATTTTTTTAATGTATTTGTTGATAGATCTTTATTTTATTCGTTCATTTACATGTGGTACTAAAGATCAAACCCAGTGCCTCCACATGCTTGAGCCACAACCCCACTCAACTATTTGATTCTTCGTTGTTTAACAGAAACCACAAATAAACTGGCTATTTTTATTGTGTTTATATATATATAACCGGCTAGGGTTGTGGCTCAGTGGTAGAGCACTTCCTGTCATAGGTGAGGCACCGGGTTGTATCCTCCGCACCACCTAAAAATAGTTACTGCGTCCACTACAACTAGGAAAATTTTAAAAAATTAAATCCAAAAGGAGCCCTCAAGCATTATGTTACTATGAGTTGAAACATATATTGCCTAAAAAGTATCAAATCAATAAATTTCATGATTAAACATATGTGAAACTAAAAAATGAACAGGTTCTCCTTTGAGAGACATAGAGACTCTAAAATAAGACATACAGGTTTTTTTTTTTTTTAACTGAGGAAATTATTTTTCAATATTATTTATACTTATTTTATACTCATCACATTCCATCCTCTGTCCTCTCTCATTTTTTCAATGATGTGTACTTTTATTTTTTTTTTTTTTTGGGTGCTGGGGATCTAACCCAGGGCCTTGTGCTTGCTTGCAAGCACTCTACTGACTGAGCTATCTCCCCAGCCCCTGTACTTTTTATTATTGTTATTCATACTGGAGATTGAATACTGGGACACCACTGAACTATATCTCCAATCCTTTTTTTTTTTTTTTAATTTATTTTTATTGTAAACAAATGGATACATATTGTTTCTGTTTGTACATGGAGTAACAGCATACCATTTGCATATTCATAAATTTACATAGAGTAATGATGTTTGATTCATTCCATTATTTTTTTCCTTCCCCCCCACCCCTCCCACCTCTCTTTTCCCTCTATACAGTCCCTCCTTCCTCCATTCTTGTCCCACTCCCACCCCCTATTAAGTGTCATCATCCGCTTATCAGTGAGATCATTCCTCTTTTGGATTTTTGAGATTGGCTTATCTCACTTAACATGATATTCTCCAATGTCATGCATTTGCCTGCAAATTCCATAATTTTATTATTCTTTATAGCTGAGTAATATTCCATTGTATATATATACAATATATATATATATACACATTCATCAATTGAAGGGCATCTAGGTTGGTTCCATAGACTGGCTATTGTGAATTGAGCTGCTATGAACATTGATGTGGCTGTATCTCTGTAGTATGCTGATTTTAAGTCCTTTGGATATAGGCCAAGGAGTGGGATAGCTGGGTCAAATGGTAGGTCCATTCCAAGTTTTCTAAGGAATCTCCACACTGCTTTCCAGAGTGGCTGCACTAATTTGCAGCCCCACCAGCAATGTATGAGTGTACCTTTTTCCCCACAACCTCTCCAACACCTATTGTTGCTTGTATTCTTGATAATTGCCATTCTAATTGGGGTGAGATGGAATCTTAGTGTAGTTTTGATTTGCATTTCTCTTATTACTAAAGATGTTGAACATTTTTTCATATATCTGTTGATTGTTTGTACATCTTCTTCTGTGAAGTGTCTGTTCATTTCCTTAGCCCATTTGTTGATTGGGTTATTTGTATTCTTAGTGTAGAGTTTTTTGAGTTCTTTATATATTCTGGAAATTAGTGCTCTATCTGAAGTATGAGAGGCAAAGATATTCTCCCACTCTGTAGGCTCTCTCTTCGAATTGCTGATAGTTTCCTTTGCTGAGAGAAAGCTATTTAGTTTGAATCTATCCCAGTTATTGATTCTTGCTTTTATTTCTTGTGCTATGGGAGTCCTGTTAAGGAAGTCTGATCCTAAGCCAACAAGGTGAAGATTTGGACCTACTTTTTCTTCTATAAGATGCAGGGTCTCTGGTCTGATTTCAAGGTCCTTGATCCATTGTGAGTTGAGTTTTGTGCAGGGTGAGAGATAGGGGTTTAGTTTCATTCTGTTGCATATGGATTTCCAGTTTTCCCAGCACCATTTGTTGAAGAGGCTATCTTTTCTCCATTGCATATTTTTGGCACCTTTGTCTAGTATTAGAAAATTGTATTTATTTGGGTTTGTGTCCATGTCCTCTATTCTGTACCATTGATTTACCTGTCTATTTTGGTGCCAATACCATGCCATTTTTATTACTATTGCTTTGTAGTATAGTTGAAGTTCTGGTATTGCGATACCCCCTGTTTCATTCTTCCTGCTAAGGATTGCTTTAGCTGTTCTGGGTTTCTTATTCTTCCAGATGAATTTCATGATTGCTTGCTCTATTTCTGTGAGGTACATCATTGGGATTTTAATTGGAATTGCATTGAATCTGTATAGCACTTTTGGTAGTATGGCCATTTTGACAATATTAATTCTGCCTACCCAAGAACATGGGAGATCTTTCCAGCTTATAAGGTCTTCCTTAATTTCTTTCTTCAGTGTTTTGTAGTTTTCATTGTAGAGATCTTTTACCTCTTTGGTTAGATTGATACCCAAGTATTTTATTTTTTTTGAGGCTATCACAAATGGAGTTGTTTTCCTCATTTCCCTTTCAGCTGATTCATCGCTTGCGTATAAAAATGTTGTGGATTTATGCGTGTTGATTTTGTAGCCTGCTATTTTGCTGAATTCATTGATGAGGTCTAGAAGTTTTTTGGAGGAGGTTTTTGGATCCTCTAGATATAGAATCATGTCATCCGCAAATAGTGACAGCTTAAGTTCCTCTTTTCCTATTCGTATCCCTTTAATTTCTTTAGTCTATCTAATTGCTCTGGCTAGAGTTTTGAGGACAATGTTGAATAGAAATGGTGAAAGAGGACATCCCTGTCTTGTTCCCATTTTTAAAGGAAATGGTTTCAGTTTTTCTCCATTAAGAATGATGTTGGCCATGGGCTTAGCATAAATAGCCTTTACAATGTTGAGGTATGTTCCTACTATCCCTATATTTTCTAGTGTTTTCAGCATGAAGGGGTGTTGTATATTGTCAAATGCTTTTTCTGCGTCAATTGAAATAACCATATGATTCTTATCCTTAAGTCTATTGAAATGATGGATTACGTTGATTGATTTACGGATGTTAAACCATCCTTGCATTCCAGGACTGAACCCCACTTGATCGTGGTGCACAATTTTCTTAATATGTTTTTGGAAACGGTTTGCCAATATTTTGTTAAGGATCTTTGCATCTATATTCATCAAGGATATTGGTCTAAAATTTTCTTTCCTTGATGTGTCTTTTCCTGGTTTGGGTATGAGGGTGATATTAGCTTCATAGAATGAGTTTGGTAGGGTTCCCTCCTTTTCTATTTCCTGGAATACTTTGAGAAGTATTGGAATGAGTTCTTCTTTGAAGGTCTTGTAGAACTCAGCTGAGAATCCATCTGGTCCTGGGCTTTTCTTGGATGGTAGATTTTTAATGCTTCTTCTATTTCACTGCTTGATATTGATCTGTTTAAATCATGTATGTCTTCCTGGTTCAGTTTGGGAGGAGCATATGTCTCTAGAAATTTGTCAATGCCTTCGGTACTTTCTATTTTGTTGGAATACAGATTTTCAAAGTAGCTTTTCATTATGTTCTGTATTTCAGTGGTGTCTGTTGTGATATTTCCTTTTGCATCATGTATTTTAGTAATTTGAGTCTTCTCTCTCCTTCTCTTTGTTAGTGTGGCTAAGGGTTTATCTATTTTGTTTACTTTCTCAAAGAACCAACTTTTTGTTATGTCAATTTTTTGAATAGTTTCTTTTGTTTCAATTTCATTGATTTCAGCTCTGATTTTAATTATTTCCTGTCTTCTACTACTTTTGCTGTTATTCTGTTCTTCTTTTTCTAGGGCTTTGAGCTGTAATGTTAGGTCATTTAATTGTTGACTTTTCATTCTTTTCTGGAATGCGCTCCATGCAATGAATTTTCCTCTTAGTACCGCTTTCATAGTGTCCCAGGCATTTTGATATGTTGTATCATCATTCTCATTGACCTCTAAGAATTTTTTAATCTCCTCCCTGATGTTTTTTGTTATCCATGTTTCATTCAATAGCATATTATTTAGTCTCCAAGTGTTGGAGTAATTTCCTTTTTTTACTTTGTCATTGATTTCTACTCTCAGTCCATTATGATCTGATAGAACACAAGGCAGTATCTCTATTTTTTTGCATGTACTAAGGGCTGCTTTGTGGCATAACATATGGTCTATTTTTGAGAAGGTTCCATGTGCTGCTGAGAAGAAAGTGTATCCGCTCGTTGATGGATGGAATATTCTATATATGTCTATTAAGTCTAGGTTATTGATTGTGTTATTGAGTTCTATGGTTTCTTTGGTTAGATTTTGTTTGGAAGATCTATCTAGTGGTGACAGCGGTGCATTAAAGTTGCCCAGAATTATTGTGTTGTGGTCTATGTGATTCTTGAAATTGAGAAGGATTTGTTTGATATACAGGGATGCACCATTGTTTGGGGCATAAATATTTACTATCGTTATGTCTTCCTGATTTATGGTTCCCTTAAGCAGTATGAAATGTCCTTCTTTATCCCTTCTGACTAACTTTGGCTTGAAGTTCACTTTATCTGATATAAGGATGGAAACCCCCACTTTTTTACTTTTTTTATTGCAGATTTCCCCCTATAGGCTTATAGTGGCCCTATAAGTGTCCAAAACCCTTTCTTTAAGGGGAGATCAATATTAGCAGTACCCAAATCAGACACTATGCAATCCTAGACCAAATAGTCCCTATGGGGACAATAACATCATGTAAATAAGGGAGAAAGTGACTCTGAGGGAACAGGTAAACAGAAGGAAAAGAAAGCAAGAAACGTAAAGAAATAAAAACTTAAATATTTTTTTTAAAAAGGAGAAAAAAAGAAAATCTACTGCATGACAGTCATATACTAATGAAACCTCCTGATGTATGAGAGGTACCTGACAATGGGCTTCAAGCCTCCAGCAGGCGTGGCAAGATGGGATTTGCCCCACCTGAAGATTGGAGCTACGGCTTCCAGGATTATCCAAGATGGCTGCTCTGGCTTCCAAATGTGTTGGCAAATGGGAAGCTGCAGCTCAGGGGTGGACGTGGTCAGCTGGAGGTCCTGGAGACAGGATGCAGTTGGTCCGGCAGTGGTCCTGGAGGTCGGGTGTATTTGGTGTGGTTGTGGGGTCCAGGAGGCCGGGTGCAATCAGTTGGTCTGGGTTCCCGGTGATAGGGCACAGTCAGTTGGTCTGGGGGTCCTGGCGGCAGGGAGCAGTCAGTTGATGTGAGGGCCCCAGAGGCAGGGAGTGATCGGTCGGGCTGAGGGATCCTGGAGATGGGGCTCAGTCAGTCCGGCCAGGGGTCCTACGGGGCCTGGCTGTTGTCTCAAAATGGCGCAGGCACGTGTAATCAAACCTGCAGGTCCTGTGACAGTGAACTTCCAGGCAGCAGCAGGCAGCTGGTGCTCCACTGGCGGTCTGCGGTCAGTCTGCTGGCAGCTGTCGGACGATCGGGAGGTGAACCTTGAGCGTTGGGTGATGGATAGGGGTAAGGCAGGCAAATGGCGGATGATAGACGCCTGACAGTGAGCAATCTGCTCTCAAAAAAGGCGTGGATATGCTGGCAGACTGCAGGTGATCACAGCAGACAAATGGGGTAAAGAGCAGGGGATCGATAAGCAGCAAAAACTGCCTCACCGAGAAATAGATATTCTCTGCTTGAATCTGGCATTGCGGAGCGACAAGGAACGCAGCCTCCCTCTAGACCGCCATCTTGGATCTCCCCTTTTTATTTCTTTCTTTCTTTTCTTTTTTTTTTTTTTTTTGTGGTGGTGGGGATCAAACCCAGGGCCTTGTGCTTGCAAGACAAGCACTCTACCGACCGAGCTATCTCCTCAGTCCCCTTTTTATTTCTTATTTTGAGACAGTATCTTGTTAAGTTGCCTAGGCTAGCCTTGAATTTGTGATTCTTTTGTCTCACACTTCCACGTTGCTAGGATTACAGGGTATACCACGGCACCTGGCTACGTGGACATTTTTAAAAAAGGAATACTTTGACATTATTATACATAAAAGAATTAACAGTAATTCTTTTTTTGTTTGTTTTAAATTAAAATATTTTTTTATTTTTACAGACACATTTTGATTCATTGTACACAAATGGGGTACAACTTTTCATTTCTATGGTTGTACACAATGTAGATTCACACCGTTCATGTAATCATACATATATATAGGGTAATACTGTCTGTTTCATTCTACTGTTTTTCCATCCCCACCCCTCCAACCCCTTTTACCTCTACACCATCCAAAGTTCTTTCATTCTTCTCTTCCCCCGCCACCTGCCCTCGTTATATATTTTCATGTTCTTATCAGAGAAAACATCCGGCCTTTGGTTTTTTGGGCTTGGCCTATTTCACTTAGCATGATATTTTCCAACTTCATCCATTTATCAGAAAATGTCATAATTTTATTCTTCTTTATGGTTGAGTAATATTCCATTGTGTATATATACCACAGTTTCTTTATCCATTCGTCAACTGAAGGGCATCTAGTTTGGTTCCACAATCTAGCTATTGTGAATTAAGCTGCTATGAACATTGATATGGCTGCATCACTGCAGTATGCACTTCAAGTCCTTTGGGTATAAAAAGAGGAGTGGGATAGCTGGGTCAAATGGTGAATCCATTCCAAGCTTTCTGAGGAATCTCCATACTGCGTTTCAGAGTGGCAGCACCAATTAACAACTCTTCCAGCAGTGTATGAGTGTGCCTTTTCCCCACATCCACACCAACAGTTATTATTGTGTTCTTGAGTTCTTGATAATAATCATTCTAATTGGAGTTAGATGAAATTTTAGGATAGTTTTAATTTGCATTTCTCTAATTACTAGGGATGATGAACACTTTTTCATATATTTGTTGATCACCTGTATATCTTCTTCTGTGAAGTGTCTGCCCATTTTCTTAGCCCATTTATTGATTGAGTTCTTTGTATTTTGAGTGTAAAGTTTTTTAAGTTCTTTATAAACTTTGGAGATGAGTGCTCTCTCTGAAGTGTATGTGGAAAAGATTTTCTCCCGCTCTGTAGGCTCTGTTTTCACATTATTAATCGTTTCCTATGCTGAGAAAAATTTGTTAGTTTGATTCTATCCCATTTATTGATTCTTGCTTTTATTTCTTGTCTATGAGTGTCTTGTTAAGGAAGTCTAGTCTTAAGCCAACATGATGGAGATTCAGGTCTACTTTTCCTTCTATTTGGTGAAGGGTCTCAGGCCTAGATCCTTGATCCATTTTTGAGTTGAGTTTTGTACAAGGTGAGAGATAGGGGTTTAATTTCATTTTACTGCATATGGATTTCCAGTTTTCCCAGAACCATTTGTTGAACCGGCAATCTTTTCTCCATTGTAAGTTTTTGATATCTTTGTCTAGTATGAGGTTACTGTACTTAATTGGGTATGTCTCCATGTCTTCTATCCTTTACCATTGATCTATCTGTCTATTTTGGTGCCAATACCATGCCATTTTCATTACTATTGCTCTATAGTAGAGTTTAAGGTCTGATATAGTGATACCTCCTGCATCTCTCCTCCTGCCCAGGATTGCTTTGGCTATTATGGGTCTTTTGTTCTTCCAGATGAATTTCATGATTGCTTTTTCTGTTTCTATGAGAAATGTCATTTTAATTGGGATTTTAAATGGAATTTAAAATGGAATTTTAATTGGAATTGCATTAAATCTGTATAGCACCTTTGGAAGTATGGGCATTTTGATAATATTAATTCTGCCTACCCAAGAACATGGGAGATCTTTCCAGCTTATAAGGTCTTCCTCAATTTCTTTCTTCAATGTTTTGTAGTTTTCATTGTAGACATCTTTTACCTTTTTTATTAGATTGAATCCCAAGTATTTTATTTTTTTTGAGGCTATTACAAATGGAGTTGTTTTCCTCATTTCCCTTTCAGATGTTTCATCACTTATGTATAAAAATGCTTTAGATTTATGTGTGTTGATTTTATAACTTGCTATCTTGCTGAATTCATTGATGAGGTCTAGAAGTTTTCTGGAGGAGGTTTTTGGATCCTCTAAATAGAGAATTATGTCATCAGCAAATAATGACAGCTTGAGTTCCTATGTGTATCCCTTTAATTTCTTTAGTCTGTCTAATTGCTCTGGCTAGTATTTCCAGGACAATGTTGAATAGAAGTGGTGAAAGAGGGCATCCCTGTCTTGTTCCCATTTTTAAAGGGAATGCTTTGAGTTTTTTCTCCATTAAGAATGATGTTGGCCATGGGCTTAGCATAAATAGCCTTTACAATGTTCAGGTATGTTCCTACTATCCCTATTTTTTCTAGTGTTTTGAGCATGAAGGGGTGTTGTATTTTGTTTAATGCTTTTTCTGCATCAATTGAAATAACCATATAATTCTTATCCTTAAGTCTATTGACATGATGGATTATATTTTTTGATTTACGAATGTTGAACCAACCTTGCATTCCTGGGATCTACCCCATTTGATCGTGGTGCGCTATTTTCTTAATATGTTTTTGGATACAGTTTGCCAGTATTTTGTTAACGATCTTTGCATCTATATTCATCAAGGATATTGGTCTAAAATTTTCTTTCCTTGAAGTGTCTTTGCCTGGTTTGGGTATGAGGGTGATATTAGCTTCATAGAATGAGTTTGATAGGGTTCTCTCCTTTTCTATTTCCTGGAATACTTTGAGGAGTATTGGATTGAGTTCTTCTTTGAAGTCTTGTAGAACTTGACTGAGAATCCATCTGGTCCTGGGCTTTTCTTGGATGGTAGGCTTTTGATGACTTCTTCTATTTCATTGCTTGATATTAATCTGTTTAAATTGTGTATATTTTCCTTGTTCAGTTTGGGAGGATCATATGTCTCTAGAAATTTGTCGATGTCTTCAGTATTTTCTGTTTTGTTGGAGTGTAGATTTTCAAAGTAGCTTCTCATTATGTTATGTATTTCAGTGGTGTCTGTTGTGATATTTCCTTTTTCATCATGAATTTTAGTAATTTGAGTTTTCTCTCTCCTTCTCTTTGATAGTGTGGCTAAGGGTTTGTCCATTTTGTTTAGTTTTTCAAAGAACCAACTTTTTGTTTTGTCAATTTTTTGAATTGTTTCTTTTGTTCATTGATTTCAGCTCTGATTTTAATTATTTCTTGTCTTTTACCTCTTTTGGTGGTGTTCTGTTCTTCTTTTTCTAGGGCTTTGAGATGTAATCTTAGGCCATTTAGTTGTTGACTTTTTATTCTTTTCTTGAATGCGCTCCTTGCAGTGAATTTTCCTCTTAGTACTGCTTTCATAGTGTCCCAGAGATTTTGATATGTTGTATTGTTGTTCTCAATTACCTTTAAGAATTTTTTTATCTCCTCCCTGATGTTTTCTGTTAACCATGCTTCATTCAATAGCATATTATTTAGTCTCCAGTGTTGGAGTAATTTCTGTTTTTTGTCATTGATTTCTAATTTCATTCCATTATTATCTGATAGAACACAAGGCAGTATCTCTAGTTTTTTGCATTTACTAAGGGCTGCTTTGTGGCATAATGTATGGTCTGTTTTTGAGAAGGATCCATATGCTGCTGAGAAGAAAGTGAATTTGCCTGTTGATGGATGGAATACTCTGTATATGTCTGTTAAATCTAGGTTATTGATTGTTTTATTGAGTTCTATGATTTCTTTGTTTAGTTTTTGTTTGGAAGATCTATCCAGTGGTGATGGCAGTGTGTTAAAGTCACCCAGAATTATTGTGTTGTGGTCTATTTGATTCCTGGAATTGAGAAGGATCTGTTTGATGTACAGGGATGCATCGTTGTTTGGGACATAAATATTTACGATCGTTATGTCTTCCTGATTTATGGTTCCTTTAAGCAGTATGAAATGTCCTTATTTGTCTCTTCTAACTTTGGTTTGAAGTCCACTTTATCTGAAATAAGGATGGAAACCCCCGTGTTTTTACCTAATCTGTGTGTGTGGTAGGTTTTTTCCCATCCTTTCACCTTTAGTCTGTGGATGTCTTTTTCTATGAGATGAGTCTCTTGAAGGCAGCATATTGTTGAGTCTTTCTTTTTAATCTATTCTACCAGTCTATGTCTTTTGATTGATGAGTTTAGGCCATTAACATTCAGGGTTATTTTTGAGATATGATTTGTGTTCCCAGTCATTTGGGCTTATTTTTGGTTTTTAATTTGGTTTGGTTTCTCCTTTGGATGGATTTTCCTTTAAGGTAGTTCCTCCCTTTGCTGACCTACATTGTTGTTTTTCATTTCCTCCTCATGTAATATTTTGTTGAGAATATTCTGTAGTGCAAGCTTTCTATTTGTAAATTCTTTTAACTTTTGTTTATCATGGAAGGATTTTATTTCATCTTCAAATCTGAAGGTTAGTCTTGCTGGGTATAGGATTCTTGGTTGGCAACCATGTACTTTCAGAGCTTGTAATATGTTGTTCCAGGCCCTTCTAACCTTTAGAGTCTGGGCTGAGAAATCTGGTGATATCCGTGTTGGTTTCCCCTTATATGTAATCTGATGCTTTTCTCTTGCGGCCTTCAAAATCCTATCTTTATTTTGGATGTTAGGCATTTTCATTATAATGTTCCTTGGCGTGAATCTGTTGTGATTTTGTGCATTTGGTGTTCTGTAAGCCTCTTGTATTTGATTTTCCATTTCATTCTTCAGGTTTGGGAAATTTTCTGATATTATTTCATTGAATAGGTTGTTCATTCCTTTGGTTTGTTTCTCTGTGCCTTCCTCAATCCCAATAATTCTTAAATTTGGTCTTTTCATGATGTCCCATAGTTCTTGGAGATTCTGTTCATGATTTCTTACCATCTTCTCTGTTTGGGCAACTTTATTTTCAAGATTAAATATTTTGTCTTCATTGTCTGAGGTTCTGTCTTCCAAGTGGTCTAGTCTGTTGGTGATGCTTTCCATTGAGTTTTTTATTTGGTTTATTGTTTCCTTTATTTCAAGGATTTCTCTTTCTTTCTCTCTTTCTTTCTTTTTTTTCTTTTTTTTTTTTTTTTGAGAATCTCTCTTTGTTGAAATGATCTTTTGCTTCCTACAGTTGCTCTTTCAACTGCTTATTGGTATGATCATTCATTGAGTGCATTTGCTCTCTTATCCTTTGGTTCATGAATCATTTTAATCATGTATAATCTGAAGTTCTTTTCTGACATTTCTTCTACCATACTGTCATTGGATTCTATTAATATAGAATCTAAATTTGTTTGGATCATTTTCTTCCCTTGTTATTTCATGTTGTTCACATATCTTCCCCTCCAGCAATGCAGATCTGGGGTATTGCAGTTTTCCCCCATAGGCTTATAGTGACCCTATAGGTTTCCAAAACCTTTCCTTTAAGGGGGAGATCAATATCAGCAGTGCCCAGTTCAGATAGTATGCAACCCTAGACCAAATAGCCCCTATGAGGACATTTACAATATTGCCATAATAAACAAAATGAGTTCAATTATTATCTTCAGTATAACAAATAGATTTTCAATGAGCTCTGCAGTTTCTAGTTGAGGACAAGAGGATGTGGAGGGGTGTAGAATGTAGCTATTAATGGGATAAGAAAAGAATATATAGAAGTTCTAGATCATAGAAAGAGTAAGAATGTAATTAAAAGAAGTTGGTTGATAGCATGGGAAAAGAGAGAAAGAGACTCTGAGGGAACAGATAAACAAAAGGAAATGAGAGCAAGAAAAGTAAAGAAATAAAAACTTAACATTTTTCAATATGGAAAAAGACAAAAATCTATACTGTAACAGTCATGTAGTATTCAAACCTCCCAGTCTTCAGTAGCCTGATATATGAGAGGTACCTGACAATGAGCTTCCAGTCTCAAGCAGGCATCTAGGATGAGATTTGCCCCTCCTAAAGATGGGAGATACGGCTTCCAGGATTATCCAAGATGGCTGCTCTGGCTGCCAACTGTGTTGGCAAATGGGGAGCTGCAGTTCAGAGGTGTGGGTGCGGTTGGCTGGAGGTCCTGGAGGTGGGGTGTTATCAGTCTGGTTGCGGGATTCTGGAGGCAGGTGCAATTAGTGGTTCTGGGGGTCCTGGTGGTAGGGCGCAGTCAGTAGGTCTGGGGTTTGATGTGAGGGCCCCAGAGACAGGTAGTTTTCGGTCAGATTGAGGGATCCTGGAGATGAGGCTCAGTCATTCCGGCCAGGGGTCCTACAAAACCTGGCTGTTGTCTCAAAATGGCGGCAGCCATGTATAACCAAACCTGCAAGTTCTGTGACACTGAACTTCCAGGCAGCAGCAGGAAGCTGGTGCTCCACTGGCCATCTGTGGTCAGTCTGCTGACTACTGTAGGAGGATCGGGAGGTTAACCTCAGGTGGTGGGTGATGGGTAGGTAAAAGGCAGGCGATGGACAGGCAAAAGGCAGGTAAATGTCAGATGGTAGGCGCCAAACAGTGAGCAATCTGCACTCAAAAAGTAGTTGATACACTGGCTGACTGCAGGTGATCACAGTAGGCAAATGGGATAAACAGCAGGGGATCAATAAGCAGCAAAAACTGCCTCACCAAGAAACAGATATCCTGTGCCTGAAATCCGAGTTATGGAATGACAAGGAATGCAACCTCCCTCTAGTCTGCCATCTTGGATCTCCCCAACAGTAATTCTTAATATCATGTAATGCTTTGGCTACAATCAAATTTTGCTGATTGTTTTAATGATGTCTTTTCACAATTGATTTGCTCAAATAAGGGTCCAAAAAAGGTTTACACATTGCATGTTAATATTATGGCTTTTTATGATTTGGATATGAGGGGTTGCCTTCTGTGTTAATGCAGGAATATTCAGAGGTCAAATGACTAGATTATGAGAGCTGTAACCTAGTCCTGTAGATGGACATAATACCTTTATTTTATTTATTTTTGTATGGTGCTGAGGATCAAACTCAGTGCCTCACATGTGCTAGGCAAGTGCTCTACCACTGAGCTACAACTCCAACCCATGGAAGGGAAAAATTTACTCTGTATCCCTGTATATTGGAAATGTGTAGCTTGCTTTTGTTCTTTACAAGGGCTCACAGCCAGGAGTTGCCTTGAATCTCAGAAGAGACTTTGGACTTGAACTTTGGGCAATGTTGGAATTGTTAAAATTATGGGACTCTTGGAGAGGAACTAAATGTATTTTGCATTGGGAAATGGACATTAACTTTTGGGTATTGGGGTAGAATGTTATGGTTTCCATATGAAGTGTCCCTCAAAAGCTCCTATGTTAATTCAGGAATACTCAGAGGTGAAATGATTAGGTTACGAAAACTGTAACCAGATCCATGGATCACTTGGTGCATGCCCTGGAAGGGTTCATCTTTCCTTAACCCTCTCCCTTTTCTTGGTTGTCATGAATGAATAGTTCTCCAGGATGGCCTGGAACTTGTGATCCTTCTGCCTCAGCCTCTGAAGTTGCTAGGATTACAGGTATGCACCACCACATCTGACCTTGAATTTCCTTGAATCTCTTCTCCCTTGAATCCGTGATCCCCCCTCCATGGAGTCTCCTCTACTTCTCCAACAGCTTATTCTTATTATCCTTCACCTTTTTCTTTTCTCTACTTATCCTGTACAGGTATCTCTGTCTTCACAATCTTCTCATTTTGTTCTACCTTAGTTACTGATTAACTATCTACTCTGATTGTTTTTTCTCTCTCATAGGTTGATGACTTCCTTATTTATTATAGCCATAAAGTTGACTGAGCTTTGGACCCTAACTTTTATTTTTCTAGTGAATATCCCCACCTAGATAATCTGCAAACATGACCCAAACAGATCTTCTGTTTTCTCTAATCTAGCCTCGAATTGCTTTTATAGCTTCAACCACCAGTTCCTCCCCACCAAACCTTTTTTCATACCCAATCCTAGTCTTCTGCACAGATCTATAGCCTTTGCTTCCTAATGCCTCCTCTCTTCTCCCTTGGGCTCCTTATCTCTGTGGCTTCTTCTTTCTACTTTTGTCCAGTTCTCTGCTTCTTTCCTAAATCCTACCCTGTTCCAATATTCACCCTCCTTTCAGTCTTGTTGAATCCCTCTTTCCCAGGACATATGTATCATGCCTTTTTACACCTCCATGATTTGCTCATGGTATCCTGCTCCCTGGAATGCTGTTTTCCCATCCTTTCTCCCTAGCTATACTATTCGTGTTTTCAAAATCCAAATCACATGCTAATTCCTCCATGAAGCCTCCCCTGTAAAGGTTCTGACATGCCCTGTGAACACCAAGCTTTCACTTCTTTTGGTTTCCATAGCACTACTAGAACAATTACTACAACCTGACTTGAGTTATTGCTAATTATGTATTTTTCTTCCTTTCCTGGTAGAGTGTGATTTATCTTGAGACAAAGACCTATCACAACAATTCAGGTATTCAATAATATTTGTTGAGTTGAGCTATTAAAAAATATAATACAGAGATCTTTGACAAGAGGCAAGAAAGACATTTTGATTCTGGAGGATTGTTTTCTGATATAAACTCCTCACTGTTAAAAAATGGAATGAGGAGCCGGCAACAGCAGGAAAGCAAATGCCCTCTTGACTTTTTGGTATGTGATCAATTTGGCCTTTTTCCTAAAACCCCAGTGGGCCTTATCTTTAAAATGTCCCCCTTTAACTCTTTACTAAGAATTCTTGAAATTCATATCCTGAAAGATTTTATTCTTTAAAGAAGTGGAAAAGAGGGCTTTGAAGTGATGTACTATGTGGTCTGGATTTGTGGTGGGCCCCTCATCTGTGGGCAACTGACTTACTAAGCAATGTCATGTTAGGGACAAAAGGCAGATGAGCATGGATCTGGGGTAGAACTTTCCAGGCTCAAATGAGACAAATCAGCTTCTCTGTGCTTCTATTCCTTCCTGTGTCCAGTGGAGATTAAAATGAAATTACCTCACAGGGTTATTATTGTGAAAATAAGGTGGATTAATATGTGATCCATGGGCTCCACTTCTTCAGGTTCCATACCAACCACCTGGAGATTGCAAATATTTGAAAAACAAACAAATGAATAAAAACCGCATTTGTACTGAATACATATAGACTTTTTACTCGCATCATTATTCCCTAAACAACACAGTACAACTACTACATAACATGCAAACCTATTAGGTACTATAAGTAATCTGAAGATGATTAGAAGTACATGGTAGGATGTGTGTAGGTTATGTGTAAATAGCACATCATTTTATTTGTTTATTGATGTATTTATTTATTTTTGCAGTGCTGGGGATGGAAACCAGAACCTCTTGCATGCTAGACAGGCTTGCTACCACTGATCTGCATCCTCAAAACCTATGTCATTTTATATAAGATTCTTGTGGGTTTTTTCCCCTTCATCTTTTGGTACTAGGAATTGAACCCAGGGGCACTTGACCACTCAGCTGCACCCCCATCCCTTTTTTAATTTTTAATTTTAAAACAGGGTCTTGCTAAATTGCTAGGTCCTCACTAATTGTTGAGGATGGTCTTAAACTTGCAATCCTTCTGCCTCAGCATCCCAAATCGCTGGAAGTACAGGCATGGGCCACCACCCAGCTTTATATAAGATTCTTGAAGCCCAGTATGGTGGCTTAGGCCTGCAATTTCAACTATTCAGGAGGTTAAGGTAGGAATATCTCAAGTTCCTGGCCAACTTGGGTAACTTAGAGAGCCCCTGTCTCAAAATAAAAATAAAAGGACTGGGGATGTAGCTCAATGGTAGCACACCCCTGGGTTTCAATCCCCACTACCAAAGTTTAAAAAAAAAAAAAAAAAAGGCTCTTAAGCATTTGCAGAAATGCAAAGTGAGTTGGTTCTGGAACCAATTTCCTGCAAATATCAAGGAATGATTATATATAAAGTTCTTGAGCAGACCAAACATACAATAAGTACTGAGGAATTATTTATTAAATGTTTTATACTATTGTTTTTCATTTGTTTGTTTTTTGGTACTAGAGATTAAAACTCAGGGTGCTTGCCTGGCATGGTGGCTGCCTGCCTATAATCTCAGTGATTTGGGAAGCTAGGGTGGGATGTTCATGTCTGCAGCCAACTTGAGCAACTTAGTGAGACCCTGTCTGAAAATAAAAAAATAAAAAAGGCTTGGAAATGTACCTCAGTGATAAAGTGCCCTGGGTTTAATTCCTAGTCCTGGAAAAAGAAATAAAAAAGGAAAGAAAATCAATCAATCAATCCATCCATCAATCCAGGGTGCTTTACCACTGACATACATTCCAAGCCTTTTTTATTTCTTAATTTTTATTTTGAGGTAGGGTCTCACTAAGCTGCTGAGGCTGGTCTCATACTTCTGATCCTCCTGCCTCATCCTCCCGAATTGCTGGAATTACAGGCATGGACCGCCACATCCAGTAAGTGTTTGTTTTTGTTTTTTTGTTTTTTCCCACGTAAGGGAGTTTATTAAGCAAACAAAGTGTCTCCCTGCAGGGTAAGAGAGAAAATGAGAGGAAAAGAAAGGGAACGAGAAAGGGTGCGCGCTAAAGAGAGTGGAAAACGAGGAGGAGAAAGAAAGCAAGTCAGGGGGATAGAAAAGCAAGAGAGAAAAGATCAAGTGTTATTTTTGACTATCAGTTATGCTGTGGCAAATCACTCTCTTTGTTCTTTAGCTATCCAGGGCAGATTCTCTACTTGACTGCTAAAACTTAGTTCCATTTGGTTTAAAACATCAATTTCACAGTTGGATCAAAGTGCTTAGCCTCTCAAATACAAGTATGATGGCAGCAGGAAATTGGTTGACTTTTTCAATCTTCCTCCTACTCTTGTGCCCTGGAGGACATGTGGAGGATAGGTTATGCTCTGGAACACCTTGTCTCCTTCCCCTGTTCTCCAAAGAAGGCAGGGAAGTAGATGAAGCAGTCAGAGAACTTTTCTCTAGCAACTAGTTATCTATTGTAGGGGAGACATCCCTGACATATACCACTGTGGTACGGTTTTGTTCTGCTGCTGCTACTGGTCTCTATTAAAGTGGTATCCTCCAAGGAATGAGTGCACTCTTCTTTTTAACCCAGTTACATCCTTAGCATTAGATTACTGTAGTATAATCCATGCTGGAGAAGAGACAGGTAATGATGCCTGTTTTCTTTTATTGTTCTGAAAAGCAGGAACAGTTTAAAATCAGAACACTTTTGCTTACCACAGTGCCTGCTGGATAGTCTTTTCCAGGGAGGAAGTGTGACAGAGTTCAGTGTGTCTGAAGTAGGTTGGAGAGAGAAGGCCAGATAATACTCTAAAGGCTTCTGGATTTTAAGTACTTTAAAGAGCAATAACCCCAAAGAATATGTATTGAATATCTACTAAGGCTAGTATCTACTCAGTGTGATAAGGATTGTTATTCAGTTCAATTTTACAGATGAGGAAAGTGGAGTAAGAGTTAAATCATTTGCCAAGGTTAGAGGTCAATAAGAAATCAAGCTAGGGTTTGAAGTCGGGCTTTCTATATCCAGCACTCTTTCTGCCTGTCTCAAAATAATGGCAAGGAGGCAGAAACAAACTGCTTATTTTTCTATTAATTCTTTTAAACAATAGTTTCCCACAAACCCCATCCTCATACATGTCTTTTTGCATCTCATTGATTTGATCTGCATTAACTGACCACTACAAAGGATGTGGGAAAATCAAGCTTTCCCAACTTTTTTTGTTTGTTTTAGAGAGAATTATACATTAACAAAACTGCCAGACTAATTTTATAATACATAAAGAATTAGTTTCATGTCCTTACTTAAATTCTAGGAAAACAAAGTATAAATCTTTGCTCGTAAGTGACAGAACCTCATATCAAACCTGCATGAGCCCCAGGGAGGTGATCTGTTGGCTTATCTAAACAAACTCTGGAAGGGGCAGAAGTGAAAATGCCTTTAGGAATCCTGGAACCTGGGACTTGAAGGTCTTTGGAACCCTCTCTGTACCTTTTATACCCAGTTCCCTCTCTTAAGGCATTAGGGACTAAAAGAACATAAAAAAAAAAAAGCTTCTCTTTTTCAGGACCAGTTTTTTTTTTTTTTTTTCAATTCGGGGAAAGTAATTGGATTCTTCCATGTCACATGCCCGTCTTTAAATCAGGGCTTATATTCAACCAGTGTGCCTAAGTACAACTATCTATCCAGTATCTACTCTGATTATTTAGAAACTTTGACCTGCTGATTGTTGAATACTTTTGACTACTCACCATTGCTTTGAACCAGTCACTCTGGTCAAAGGAAGACATCCCATGATTGGGAGGAGGCAATGGGATAGGCCTGTTACAGAAAGGAAGAAAAGAATACTAACCAGACAAAAAACTGTAGCCTTCAAGCATAATATGTAAATAGGTATATATGTTTATGTATAACTTCCCAGTTTTTTTTATTTTGAAAAATTTTAAAACTGCAGAAAAACTGTAAGAATTGTACAATAACCACCTGGCACAATGGTGCATAGCTATAATCTCAGTTACTGAAGACTGAGGTAGAAGGATCACAAGTTTGAGGCCAACCTGGACAATGTAGCCAGAGCCTGTCTCAAAATAAAATAAAATAACAAGCTGAGGATGTGGCTCAGGGTAGTGCACTAACTCAGCATGTGCAAGACCCTGGGTTCAATTCTTAGTATCACAAAAATGAATGAATGAACAAACAAATAAATAAATAGAAGCATACAATAACTACCCATATGCCTTTCATCTAGATTGCCTAATTGCTAATTCTCCCCCATTTACTTTCTCTCTTTTTGTCCTGCTCCCTACACACACACACACACACTCTTTTGCTGAACCACATTAAGGTAAATAATGTAATACTTTACCCCTAAATTTTTCAGGATGTATCTCTTCAGAATAAGGATGTTCTCATGTATAACCACAATATGATTGCCATACTAAAGAAATTTAGTATTCATACAATGCTATCATCTATCATCTAATATACAATATGTACTAATGTGTCCCCACTTGTCCCAATGACATCTTAGAGCTCCAGAGTCTTTTTCTTTGTTAATTCCAATCCAGAATTGAATCAAGGGTTCTGCTTGTCAAATGGTAAATAGTTGCTGTATTCCTTTTTCTCTACTTTTTTTTTTTTTTTTTTTTTTTTTTTTCAAAACTGGAGATTGATTTTTGCAGGGAGTCAGGTGGGGACAGGCACTAGGGATTGAACCCAGGGGTGCTTTACCACTGAGCTACATTGCAGCCCTTTTTGTTTTTTAAAAATTTGGGACAGGGTCTCACTAAGTTGCTTATGGCCTTGCTAAATTGTTGAGGCTGATTTTGAGCTTGAAATCTTTTGCCCTGACCTCCTGAGTTGCTGGGATTACAGGCCTGTGCCACCACAGCTGGCTGATACTGGGGATGTAACCCAGCGGGTGCTCTGCCATTGAGCTACATCCCTGGCCCTTTTTGTTCTTTATTTTGAGACAGGGTCTTGCTAAATTGCTGAGGCTAGCCTAGAATTTGGTGATCTGCCTGCCTCACCCTCCCAAATTGGGATCACAGGCATGTGTCACTGTCCTTGGCTGTCACATTTCATTAGTATGCTTGAATTTAGAAAAATTTCTAGACTTTTTCTTTCTTTTCTTTTCCTTTTTTTCTTCTTCTCTTCTTTCTCTCTCTCGCTGAGGTGCTGGGGATTGAACTGGAGCATTGTTTATGCTAGATGCTCCTTCTACCACTGAGCTATATATTCCAAGTCCCTGTTTTTTGTCTTTGACAAAGAATCATTAACATTTTTTGAAGTCTGGGCCAGTTCGCACTAAGTCCCTTGGTTTGGATTTGTTCATTTTTTTCCTCATGATTAGATTCAGGCTGTGCAATTGGGGACAGGAGTATTAGATGAGGGCTGTTGTGTTCTCAGTGCAGTGTTTCATAAAATATCACTCTGTCTCATTTTTTGTAATAAGTTTGATCACTTGGTTAAGGTGGTTATTTACTAGTTTTCTCCATTATAAAGGAATCTTCTTTTTTAAAAATTTTAGTTGTAGATGGACACAATACTTTTATTTATTTTATTTTTATGTGGTGTTGAGGATCAAACCCAGTACTTCACAGATGCTAGGCAAGCACTCTACCACTGAGCTATAATCCCAGCCCATAAAGGAATCTTCTTGTTTGTAATTAATAAATAATGTGTGGGGTGATACTTTCATATACATGGCAATTCTTTTTTTTTTTTTTTTTGGGGGGGTGGGTGCTGGGGATCGAACCCAGGGCCTTGTGCTTGCAAGGCAAGCACTTTACCAAGTGAGCTATCTCCCCAGCCCCCATGGCAATTCTTTAAAGCACATTTTCTAAAATGGACAAGGTAGCTCTTAGAATGGCAGTGTCAGAGAAGTTGGCTCTTCCAGCAGAATTTGGGTGAAGGGAATGAGGTGCCTATAGCACACAACTTAAGAGATGTGTTCACTCTCTGGTTTGCCCCTAGGTGCCTTGTTCTCTTCATCCTAGTCTTACAAATTACTCCCCCATCCAGGCCGGACATGGTGGTGCATGCCTGTAATGCCAGCAGCTCAGAAGACTGAGGCAGGAGGATGGCAAATTTGAGACCAGCCTCAGTGATTTAGTGAGGTGCTAAGCAACTTAGCAAGATCCAGTCTCAAAACTAGAAAAACGGTTGTGGGTGGGGTGCTGTGGATATGGCTCACTGGTAAAGAGCCCCTGGGTTCAATCCCTGGTACCAAAAAAAAAAAAAAAAAAAAAAAAACAGAAACAAAGAAAAGAAACTATCCCTTCCCCAATCTCCACGGTGCTAAGGATAGACCCAAGGCCTTGCACATGCTACACAAGCACACTGCTACTGAACTATCCCATACTGTGGTCTTTAAACTGGATAATAGAAAGTGTTTTTAACTTATTTTCTTAGGTATTTAAATAAATGCTTTGTTTAAAGCAACAGTTTTGTAAAGTAAATGGAATATAAATATGTAGATGTGAAGATCTGTTGTGTCAATAAAGTTGACTATGAAGGAATCCTCCCTAAGTCACTTTTCTATGCTCAGTATATCAATTTATTGATAACTAAATGTTTTCTGAAGTAAAATAGAAAACAGCCACTTTTCTTTCTATATTTATGCTTCTGAACAAAGATCCTGCCATAGACTTTCTTATTTGGGGTAAATGACTTTGAACCATGCTTCAAAGCAATAAAAATAGTTTTCATATGATTATGTTTTTGGAAGTCTGGCGCAAATGTGATTTCACTTAGAGAGTTTGGTGTGACAGTTGTAAATTGCTGCATTCCAGCTTAGTGCTTCAATATTGTATTTTCAGTATGACTGAGTCACTCCCTTCTGGCTTTGCCTTTTCCACAGAGAAGCTGGCAGTTGAACAAATCCCCTCAGACACTCTCACAAAGAGATGTTGACAGACCATGGTCTCACAGAGATCCAAAGTGGGTAGTAGCCCATCCAGACATGCTGGGCACAAGCATGAGTATCTGCCTGTGTCTGTTGTCCTGTGGGAGGGTCGCCTCATGCTATTTGGCTAGCAGTTAAGAGGCTTAGAGAGCCCTTGGGGACTAGGGTTCTGCCTTGGGAGTTGCATGACTTGGTAGAAAGGCACTGGACCCGTTCAATAGGGCAAGAAGTCTTATTCAAGGAAGTCAGAAGTTTTGTAGTGGACTAGACAATTAAATTCCTCTTCACTGTTATGTTGACCATTGTGCTAGTGCTCAATAGATAACTGGTAAGAGTATTCAGGAAGCTCCTGGGTACTTGAGAAGTATAAATGGATGCCTAACCCAAGGAACTCACACTAACTTGTTTGGAGAAATAGACTATAGCTGCTGACTTTTTCTTTTTTTAAAAGCCTGTTTAGCCACCCCACCCTAATCCCAACACTACTTTCAACTCATCTAATGAATTTTTTAAATAGTTTTTATCAAGTACTTGTACCTATGCCAAGCACTGTGCTTTGCTTAAGATACACAGAGATAAACAAAACAAATTGTTCTCAGTTTAATATTGTACATAAAAACGTTATAATGGTTATCTTGAGGGAGTAGAATGAGGTGGAGATATGGATAGGGATTCTTACTTTGTATTTTTTTTTTTTTTTTGCAGTGCTGGGGATCGAACCCAGGGCCTTGTGCATGCAAGGCAAGCACTCTACCGACTGAGCTCTCTCCCCAGCCCTAATTTGTATTTTTAAAAAAATTTTTTTAGTTATATATGAACTTAATGCCTTTAACTATATTTATTTTTATGTGGTGTTGATTGAACCCAGTGCCTCACATGCAAATGCTCTACCACTGAACTATAATCCCAGTCCTTTAATTTTTAGTTTTTTGAACTTTACTTTTTTTTTTTAACTTTTTGAACAGTAATATTTTTAATAATTCCACAAAATCTTTTGGGTAATTTTTCATGTCAGACCCTCTTCAGAGGTTTGAGAAGACAGTTAATGAAGTAGAATAAGCCTTCTGTCTTCATGGAGCTTACATTCTGATTGGAAAGTTCTGATAAAACAAATAAATCCATAAAATGTCATAAAATATAATGAGTAGTGATGATGTAGTCAGTTAAAAAAAATAAAAATACAACTATTCTTTTGAAAAGGTTTTCCTATTCTTTGTTCTGATAATCTGATTCTTGAGAGACCAGGACTTTTTACTGGCCTGGGTAAATAGCACCACATGGAGAATTGGTCCAGAGGCCCAAGCCTCAAAGCCTGAAAAATTTGGACTCTTGCCCAACGCTCTCTCCACCCAGCACAAATGAAAAGGCAGTCGAAGTTGTCTGCATTCTTTTGGCACACAAGTGATGTCAATCTTGAGAATCTGGCCTGGCTGGTTGCCCTTGACTGGAGCCCAGGCCTTTCCCCTTGCAGTTTGGGTACAGAACTCACTGCTGTGCCAGTATCTGAAGGTGCCAACTCTGTCTACCATGCATTAATAGCCTACTTCTGTGCAGTTTCACCAGCTGGTTTTCAGGGATCTGATCCCACTGACTTCTGGTCTGCCTTGTCCAACAGCTGCCTGAACACTGGAGACTTAAAAATTAGTTTTAAATGCCTGACTTGGGTCACCACATTCTCATCTATTTTTAGGACAACAGTCTCCCTCTTTGATTCCCTGAGAAACCACTTTTCTTTTTTTCTTTTCATGTTGTTTTTGAGGTCTTTCTATCTCAAGATGGCTAAGGTATTTTCCTCTAGAAGAATTATTGTTTTTAACTCTTACATTTAGAGCTATGGTCTATCTCAAATTAATTTTCCACTAATGATGTGAGGTAGGGGTTGAAATTCCTTTTCTTCTTTTTAGATATCCAGTTGTTCAAGCATCATTTGTTGAAAAGACTTTCCCATCTGGAAAAATTAAACTGGACATTTTTTTTTTTTTTACAAAAATTGAACTAAATTTGCATTCTTAAGTTACTTGACCATGGTGTATATTATATGTGTATTGTGTTTGATATGCTAATATGTAGTTTGAAATGTTTTATATTTCTGAGAAATATGGGTCCATATTTTCTTTTCTTGTAGTGTCTTTATTTGCATTTGGTATCAAGGCAATGCTGGACTCAAAATTAGATGTGAAGTATTCTTTCCTGTTTTACTTTCTGTGAGAGTTTGTATTAAAAAATATATAGGGGCTGGAGATATAGCTCAGTTGGTGGAGTGCTTGCCTAGCATGCACAAGGCCCTGGGTTCAATCCCCAGCACCACCAAAAAAAAAAAAAAAAAAAAAAAAAAAAAAAAAAATATATATATATATATATATATATATATAGAGAGAGAGAGAGAGAGAGAGAGAGAGAGAGAGAGAGAGAGAGAGAGAGCTGGAGTTGTGGCTCAGTGGCTCAGTGGTAGAGAGCTTGCCTGGCATGCATGAGGCACTGGGTTCTATCTAGCACCACATTAAAAAAAAAAAAATAAAGGTATAAAAAATATATATATAAATGGTATGAATCTACATAATGCACAACCATAGAAACAAAATGCTGTACCCAATTTGTGTACAATGAATCAAAATGCAGTCTGAAAAAACTTTTTAAAAAATAAATAATTAAAAAAATATATACATATATATGAATGTATATACATATACTTACATATATATACATACATATATATGAATGTATATAAATATACACATTTATATTTGGTAGTAGATGTTGAATCCAGGGCCTTTAACATACTAAGCATATACTCTAAGACTGAGCTACATTCCCATAAATAAATATTAGCGAATTCACAAGTGAAGTCATTTGGGCCAAGCAATTTCTTTGTGGAAAGGCATTTTAAAATAAAACTTCTTTAATAAACATAGGTTTACTTAGAATTTTTATCCTTTGTTAGTTTTAGTACTTCTGTCCTTTAAGGAATGTATATTTTATTTTTATTGAGATTTAATTCACATACTAAAACATTCACAATTTTTAAATGTAAAATTCAGTGGTTTTCAGTATATTAACAAAATTATGCTGCCATCACCACTATGCAATTCAAGAATATTTTCATCACCCCCCAAAATAAATCTCTGTACCAATTAATCATTTTCCATTCACGCTATCATTCAACCTCTGGCAACTAGTAACTAACTTTCTTGTAGATTTCTTATTCTAAACAACTCATCTTGATGGAATCATATAATTTGTCAACTTTTGATTCTAACTTCCTTCACTTAATATACTGTTTTTGAGTTTCATCCACATTGCAGCATCTATCAATATTTACATTTTTATGGCTGAATAGTATTCCAATATGTAAACATACCACATTTTTTTACCCATTCATTGTTCATAGACAGCTTGGTCATGGACACTTTTTTGCTATTGTGAGTAATGCTGATGGTTAGTGTGCAAATTTTTGTATGGAGATATGTTTTTATTTCTCTTGGGTTTATACTTGGAAATCAAACTACTGGATCATATGATAATTCTATGATTAACTTCTTTAGGAATTGCCACAGTTTTTAAAAGCAGCTACCCCCTTTTAAATTCCCACCAGCAGCTGGGCATGTTGATACACACCTGTAATCCCAGTGACTCAGGAGGCTGAGGCAGGAAGATCACAAGTGCAAAGCCAGCCTCAGCAATTTAGGGAGGTCCTGTCTCAAAAATAAATAAATAAATAAACAAGTAAGTAAATGGCAGGGATTAAGTGCCCCTGAGTTCAATACCCAGTACTAAAAAAAAGAAAAAAAAAAAAGAAAAAAATCTTACCAGCAATATGTGAGTTTATAATTCCACTGTCTCTTTGCCAAAATATGTTTTGTCCATTTTTCCAATTTCAACTATCCAGTGGGTATGAAATGACATCTCATTTTTTTTTTTTTTTTGGGTGCTGGGGATTGAACCCAGGGCCTTGTGCTTGCAAGGCAAGCACTCTACTGACTGAGCTATGTCCCTGGCCTCACATCTTGTTTTTTAAAAACTTTATTTATGTGGTGCTGAGGGGAACCTAGTGCCTCACATGTGGTAGGCAAATGCTCTACCACTAAGCTACAACCCCAGCCCTTTCATTTGCTGTTTTTTTTTTTTTTTTTTTTTTTTTTGTAAGCAGAAAAGAGATTTGTTTATTCAAGGATATGTCACTCACAAAATGATTGGGAGAACTGGAGAGACCCAGACCTGAAATTAAGCTTCCAAGTGCAGTCAACACCCACAGATGACTCTGCCGGGCACCAATGTCATGACCCCACCTGGCCACCTCCTGGCCACTGTTACTGTGTTGGGGAGCTCTGTTACCACCATTGCCATGAAAACTGACCTTCCACAGCCTCAACACAGGCCTGGCCTCTGAGTCACATACCTACAGGAAAGCCTGGCAATTTGCAACCTGAGGTCTAAAACACCTTATCCAGGAGATGGAAGTTCTTTGCTCCCAGTGTAGAACCCAAAATATATCCTATTCCAGGAATCTGACAGCAATCCATGTTGCATGGGAAAGATATGTGAGCCAGGGGGATGTCACCGTCACTATGGTCCTCCAGGCAAGAGCCTCTGGCAGTGAGAGGAAACGAGAAGGGCAGCAAGCAGCCTTAAGATGTGACATGGAGTAGAATCCTAGGACTTGTTCAAGGCAGTTCTGGAAGTTGAGATCAGGGCGCTGGCATGAGAGGTTTCTGGTGAGGGCCCGCTTCCAGATTTGCAGATGGCCACCTTCTTGCAGAGTCCTCATGTGGTAAAAATCAGAGAACTTTTTTTTTAATTTAACTTTTTTTGCTTTTCTTTCTTTTCTTTTGTGATGCTATGCTGGGAGGAAACTCAGGGCCTTGTGCATGCTCCACAAATGCTCTCGAGCACTCATTTGGTTTTGATTTATAGTTCCCTTGTGACTAATGATGTTGAGCATTTTCATGTGCTTAATTTTATTTGTGCTTTTTTCTTGGAGAAATAGCCATTCAAATCCTTTTCCTGTTGTAAAATTGGGCTTCTTTTCATTGTTGAATTATAAGTTTTTAAAAATCTATTCTAGATTATTAGTCTCTTAATTAGTCTCTTATCAAATAGTTTGCAAATATTTTTCTCTCATTCTGTAAATTGTCTTTTCACTCTCTTGACAGTGTCCTTTGAAGTTCAAAAGTTTAATTTTGAAGAAGTCCAATATTTTGTCTTCTTTTTCTTTTTTTTCTTTTCTTCTTCTTCTTCTTCTTCTTCTTTTTGGTTATTGCCTGAGTTTATGTTATCACATCGAAGAAATCATTGTTGCTAAATCCAATTTTATAAAGATTTTTCCCTATGTTATCTCCTAAAAATTTCATATTTTCAGGTTTGACCTTTTAGGCCTTTGATCCATCTAAGTTATTCAAATTCATGATTTCATATTTCACTCAATGAATTAGAGTCTGTTAGTGATTTTTGCAACCTAGATTATACCCTGTTTGACCACTGAGGCCTCTTCAGTATTGGCTCTTGAGTCCTTTTGTCTTATTCTTTGAGCACTTCCCTGTTTCTTGCACAAAATGTTCCAGTTTCATCTTGAATTTTCTCATACACCAGCCCTGTAATCAGCCTTTTATGCAAGTCCTTTCTTTTCAGTGGAGATTATTATTTAGAGACGAGACTCTGACACTAAGTATGATCATTTTCTTAAGTCTCACTGCCCCTAAGGCTGTTTACATACTCACATTTATATTCATCCTTCCATTCACCCATCCAAAATCATGTTCTTAATTTCTTTTGTTTTCAGTGTACAAAGAACTTTGTTCAATCTATGTTAGTCTTGCATATGCCTCATTTTAAAAAATCTTACGTTTAGCAGGGTGTGGTGGCACATGCCTGTAATCCCAGATTCCACAGGCTGAGGCAGGAAGATTGCACGTTTGAGGCCAGCCTTAGCCATTTAGTGAGGCCCTAAACAACTTAGAAAGATCCTGTCTCAAAATAAAAAATAAAAAGGGCTGGGAATGTAGCTCAGTGGTAAAGTACCTCTGGGTTTAATCCCTGCTACACCTTCCCACCAAAAAATCTTATGTTTAACAAAAATCAAGTAATAAGAACCTGAATAGTTAAATGCTTTATCCTTGGGAGCAGATTTATTGGAAAGAGCTTGAACTATAACTCCAGTCTCCCCTGGTTCCTAGCATCTTACATTCTGAACTATTTTGCCTGGTTTTTGGTTTTGGTTTTGGTTTTTGTTGTTGTTGTTTGTTTGTTTGTTTGTGGTACTGAGATTGAAGCCAGGGTCGCTCTACCACTGAGATACACCCCAGTCCATTTTTACTTTTATTTTAAGATGGGTTCTCGTCAGTTGCTAAGGCCAGCCTCAAATTTGCCCTCCTCCTGCCTCAGCCCCCTGAGTTGCTGGGATTACAAATGTACAGCACTGTGCCTGGCTGGCCCTCCAATTTCAGTGCAGCATCACAGCTTCCATTTTACTTTTCTCTCTGTTTATGTTTCTAATGGTAAGAAAATCCCTGGTTTCCATTATTCCTAATATTGCTACTTACCTTTTAATCCAGCTGTGGGTTAATAACCAATCCATTATTGCTTCACTTTCTCAGGCACAGATACCTTATCCCACTTGAACACCTTGCACCAGATTGCCCTACATGGATATATTTTTCATCTAGTTTTATATCTGATCCTTTGTACCAGGCGAGTGCCATCATTGCCCTGTGTGAACACTCTCCTGATCTTGGTTTTGAAATCTGCTTTGAGCTGCTTTGGGCCTCAGGGATACTTTTGTCACCTATTATACAGAAAAAAGATGAGCCTTTCTGGGGCATCCCTCTAGTTATCCACCTCCTCCAGCCATGCCCCATCTACCCACCCAGTTAGTGTATTCACATTAGGATGGACTGACTTGGTCACACTTCTCACAATCTAATCATTTCACCTTTGAACATCCCCTGCATTAACACGGGTGCTCTTAGAGGATACTTCGGCTGATTAGAGTTTGAAAGTCTTCCACCTACAATGCCAGCTCTGGAATCTTCACTTAGTTCACAACTTTCCAGTACTGGACTTGTTATTCCCTGAATTCATTTTTTGTTCTACTTCATGTAATCTTACACTGGATCGTGTATATTTTTAACCAAATATCCAAGAAGATGCCCCCGCTGGGCCCCCAGCTTTCTATAGCTGTTTCTTCGTGCTTCTCTAGTATTCTTCACTGTGAATTCCAGCCATACTTGTTGACTTGGTCTACAATCTCTTTCTCCTTGTTTCAGTAATAGCACTGTGTTCCCTCCAGTCAATTCCTCCTTGTGTTGTGGTCCAGAAAATGTCCCCAGAAAGAAAGTGAGGATGATCACGAGACTAACCTTATTTGTTTTCCTTCTCTCAAAGATCACTCTTTGACTGGATATTTTAATTCAATATCTGAAGACAGCTGTTTCAGATATTTTGACCAGTTTTCTAGTTGTCTGCAGTGAGAGGGCATTGCTTTGTCATGGCCAGAAGTGAAAATCTCATCTTTTTCTCTCCTCCCTCCTTCCCTTTTCTTGCTTTACAGTGCCGAGGACTGAATGTAGGCACATGTCAGCCAAGTCCCCTACCACTGAGCTACATCCCCAGCCCTTTACATTATATTTAAAAATGCTTCTCCAATAGTTTCTTTCTAGGAGAGTGAATAGTGACTTGGAACTGTGGAGGTCTTCTGGGATATGGGTAATGTTTTATTTCTTGACTTTCTAATTTCCATGTTGAGTTTGTGAACATTCAACAGGTGGTAAATTTAAATTATTTATTTTCTTTTTCTTTTCTTTCTTTTCTTCCAGTACTGGGGATTGAACCCAGGGACACTCTACCATTGAGCTACATCCCCAGCCCTTTTTATTTTATTTATTTTTATTTGTTTTGGTATTGGGGATTGACCTCAAGGGCAATCAACCACTGAGCCACATCCCCAGCCCTATTTTGTGTTTTATTTAGAGACAGGGTCTCACTGAATTGTTTAGTGCCTTATTTCTGCTGAGGCTGGTTTCGAACTTGCGATCCTCCTGCCTCAACCTCCCGAGGGGCTGGGATTGCAGGTGTGAACCACCGCGCCCTGCTACCAGTCCTTTTTATTTTGGACAGGTTTTTACTAAGTTGCTAGGTTGGCTTCAAACTTGTGATCCTCCTGCCTAAACCTTACGAGTCACTGATTTTACAAATATGTACCACCACAATTGGTTTAATTTTTCTTTCTGTATAGCATATGTTAACAAATGTTTCCTTATTCTAATATTAACTTTGTTTATTCATTTCCAGTGTTAGCAACCAAACTCAGGGCCTTGCACATGCTAGGCAATTATTCTACCATTGAATTACACCTCCGACCACTAATACTAATTTTAGATTCTCAACAATGTTTTTCAACTTCTTGTTCTTCTTGTTCTTGTTCTTGTTCTTATTATGATTATTAATTAATTTATTTTTACAGTGCTGGGGATTGAACCTAGGGCCTTGTGCATCAATGTTTATTAGATATTTTGCTATGTGTTATGGTTTGGATCTATAATGTCCCCCAAAGTGTCAGGTGTTGAGTGTCCCCAATGCAGCAATGTTTAGAGGTGGGGTTTAGGAAAGTGATTGGATCATGAAGACTTTCATGCTCTCTTCAGTAGAATAATCCTGAATTGACTGCTGGGAGGTGCTTGAAACTGTATGTGATAAGATGTGGTTGGAGGAAGTAGGTCACTGGGTGCATATTCTAGAAGGGTATTTCCTGTCCAAAACCCCTTCCTCTTGTACTCTGCTTTCTGGCTGCCATGAACTGAGCAGTTTTATTTATTTATTCATTTTTAATATTTTTAGATGTAGACGGACACAATACCTTTATTTATTTTTATGTGGTGCTGAGGATGGAACCCAGCACCTTACCCATACAAGGGAAGCACTCCACCACTGAGCCCCAGCCTAACCCTTGAGCACATCCTTCTGCCATGATGTTCGGCTACACTACAGGCCCATAGAAATGGAGCCAACTGATCATTGATTGAAACCTCTAAAACAGTGAACCAGAAATAAATCTTTCCTCCTTTAAGCTGTCCCCCCGACCCCAGGTATTTGGGTCACAGTGAAGAAAAGCTACACACTATGCTTTCCCAAAGGCCAGGCCTCCAGCATCTGTGGATGATTAAAAGGATTATATTTGCTTTAAATATTAGGAGGACAAAAGAGAGGAATTGACAATAAATAGGAAGAACAGAAATGCCTAAAGGAAATTATCAACTGTGTCTCCTTTCAAACAATTCAGCAAGCTCTAGTTGTTCATTATTATTTTGTGAAGTGGATTTTCTTTTAGGTGTGCGTTACAAAAGTGTTACATTCTTTTTTACATATCCAGTAAAATAAAAGGCTACCCTACAGGTTATACTAAGGAAGGTCTTTTTATGCCAAGATAACAAAAACATTTTTTTTCTATCTTCTAGAATTTTCATAGTTTTATGTGTTAAATTTAAAGCTTTAATACTGCCTTATTTTGAATTTTAAAAGTTCACCAAAAGCCCATGTGTTGATGATTTGATCCCCGCAACACTTGCCCAGTTGGAAGGTGGTAAAACCTTTAGGAGGCAGGGACTAGTGGAAGAAAGTTAGGTCATTGGGGGTGTGCTTTTTACAGAGATCCTGGGTCACTGGTTGGTTGTCACTTTGCTTCATGTCCTGTATGAGGCAAACAGCTTTCTCTGTCATGCAATCCCACAATGCTGTGTTGCCTTACCACAGGCCCCTAAAGCAACAGAGTTAGTTGACTATGGACTGAAACCTCCCAAACTGAACCAGAATAAGACCTTATTTTTTCCTTCTTCTTGTCCTCCTGTTCTTCTTTCTCTTCCTCTGTGTGTGTGTGTGTGTGTGTGTGTGTGTGTGAGAGAGAGAGAGAGAGAGAGCGAGAGAGAGAGAGAGAGAGAGAGAGAGAGGTGTGTGTATGTACTGGGGATTGAACCCAGGAGCATTATTCTACTGAATTATATCCCACCCCTTTTTTTCTTTTGAGGCAGGGCATAAGTTGCCCAGGTGGGCCTTACAATCCTCCTATCTCAGCATCCTGAGCTACTGGGATTACAGGCATTTTTTAAATTTTTATATGGCAAAATATACCAAATTTTTAAAAAATAGTTTTGTGTCTCGCTCGGGAAGATTCATCTTACAGTAAATCACATGTTTATTGGCTTACATGTAACTTATAATCTTTATTTATTTTTTATTATTTTATTGAACTGAAGGACACTCAACCACTGAGCCACATGCCCAGCCCTTTTTATTTTTTATTTTGCCACAGGGTCTTGCTAAGTTGCTTAGGACCTAGCTAAGTTGCTGAGGCTGACCTAAAACGTGTGATCTTCCTGCCTCAGCCTCCCATGTCACTAGGATTACAGGTGTGCACCATCATGCCCAGCACTGTTTTGTTTTTTTATAGTTCTCTCTTGGAAGGCTTTTGCATTGGCATCATCTACATTATCAGATTTTCAGACATGATTTTCTATGGTTGAAAATTTATTGAAGGGATGGGGATGTACCTCAGTGGTAGAGAGCATGTATACCATGTAGGAGGTTCTAGGTTCAAATCTCATCACTGGGGAAAAAAAAAATCAACAAATTTATTGAATGACCACTTAGGTGTTGGCAGTCTTTTGGGGGTTACAATGGTAATCAAAAAGATAAGGCCCCTGCCCGAATAAAGTTTACATTATAGATGTGGCAGCAGACAATAATAAAGATTATTACCAAAACAAAACAAAAAAGGTGGGGAGACAACTCTTATAGTGGTCACTGAGGGACTTAACAGAAGTATGCAAAAGATATGCACATAGAACAGTTCCATTTTGGGCTGGGTTATAGCTCAGTGGTAGAGCATGTGCTTAGCAGGCACAAGGCCCTATATTTAAATCATCAACACCGAAAACAGAAATTCCACAATTTACTTAACCATCTTTTTCTTAAGGGTTGAACTGTCAGTGTTTCTACTTTTTCACCGTTATACTAATAAATGTAATTAAGAAAAACTCGTCTATGTTCAGTTGCTTTCAAGAGGGAATTCTCCATTTTTATGTACAATTTTTATGTTTTTATATACCAAACTTTTTTAAGGGGCCAAGATATTGGTCAATGGTAGAGCATGTTCTTTACATGCACAAGGCCCTGAATTCAGTTCTCCGAGCATCCAAAACAAATCAAAACCAAAATTTTAAAAATAGGGAATTTCAATGAGAGTAACCTGCATAGTTGCTCTGAAAAGTGGGACCAGTAAACATATCTGTCAAAAAGCCCTGTCTGGGCTCAGCAAAAGGAAAAGCTAATTGAAATGATATGACCAGGATTTACCAGTGAGGAGTGACAGGAAGATGACAAGGCATTTGCTTGTGAACAAGAAAATCTGAATTCTAAAGGCATTTCAGCCACCCTGTGACCTTCACAGGTTGTACTTCTCCCTGAGTCTTAGTTTTTTAAAATTTAGGTGGGTTTTACTTTAACTCAGCTTTTATGGTTTCCACTGTCTTCAGGCCAACCAATCTGCAAACCCCCCCCTCCCCCTCAGATTCCCAGATTCAACAGGAGCTTGTGAAACTGGTTTACAAGAGAACTGACTGAAACTTCACCCGCGGAACGCCAACTAATCACTCGCAGGCATCCCCGGAAGGCCAGTACAGAGTTTGAAGTCCTTGGGAGCGCACTTCCGGATAATTAAAGCTGCGTTTTCGATGTCAGTACGCGAGCCGCAGCCGGGTGACTCGGAAGCGCGACTGCGCATGCTTCCCGCAGGCGCGAGGCAGGGCGGGGCGCTGGATGGGGCGGGCCGGGCCCCTGACTTGTCTCGCAGTTACTGGGCCAGCGCGAGCGCGCGAGGCTCGGGGGCGGGGCCTCCTAGCCCGTGAAGTCGCGGCAGGTCTCTGCCGAGCGTCGCTGTGTTCGCTGGGCTGGGGTTGTCTCAGGTGAGGAGGTCGCGCCGGAAGTGGGTCTGGCCGTGGCGCCTTGGTGTTGTAAGGAGACTGCGCGGGGATTTGTTGTTAAGGGGGCGCGGCACCACCCTCTACTCTCCACTTCCATTGCAGCAGCCATGGCGAAAGGCAGAGTTGCCGAACGATCGCAGACTGGAGCACTCCAGACAACCCCAATGGGGGACGGGAACGCGGGGACGCGGGGCCCTGCGGCACCGGGTGGCAGAGACCACGTGAAGGGTGAGTGGACCCAGCATCTGGAGCTGAGGAACTGGCCCAGAGGCCAGTAGGTAGGGAGGGGTTCCGGAGGGGAAAGGACACCAGCGGGTTTCGGGGGGTTTAATGGGTTAAGAAGGAGCCTGCTGACGTTTGGGGGCGGGAACAAGAGAATGGGGTACTTGGGCTTAGGCCCCTGCGCAGCTCAAGGCCAGACGCCTAGTAGATGAGTCTAGTAAATGCTCTTAATTGAGTTCAGTTAAAAGAAGGAATAACACCTGCTTATTGACGCTTAGAGCAATTGCAAGATTGATAACGAAGCTAGCCAGTTCTGGAAGGAACTTTAGCAATGGTTGCGTTGTTTTTACAGATGAAAATACTGAGGCCCAGGGTGGGTATTTGACTTTGTACGTACAGTCACAAAGCCAGAGTGGTAGAATAGTTACGAGCAAGGTCTTGATCTTCCAGGTGCCACTTCCTAGTGCAGGAACACCTGGATTTGAGTCCCTGCTCTGTTATTTACTTGGGACCTTGGACTCAGTCTAAATTGTAAAATGGGAATAATCGTATCTGTTTCATTGGTTGATATATGAGTTGAACGAAATTCATATAATGCTTGGCTTATATAAAGTGGGGTCTAAGTAAATGTTAAGTTCAGTTATAGTTAAGGTCACTCATTCCAAAGCTTTTTTATTTTAACTTTAAAAAAAATTATATGTGTAGTTGGACACAGTACCTTTATTTGGTTTATTTATGTGGTGCTAAGGATTGAACCCTGTGCCCCACACATGCGAGGCAAGCGCTCTACCACTGAGCCACAACCCAGCCCCCCAAAGTATTTTTTTTTTTCCCCCTTTGGTACCAGTTATTGAACTCAGTGTTACTTGACCACTGAGTCACATCCCTAGCCCTATTTTGTATTTTATTTGGAGACAGGATCTCACTGAGTTGCTTAGAGCCTCGATGTTGCTGAGGCTGGCTTTGAACTCGCCATCCTCCTGTTTCAGCTTCCTGAGCCTCTGGAATTACAGGCGTGTGCCCGCGCGTCTGGCATTCCAAAGCTTTTTCCCCATTACACCATCCTATAATTTCTCAGGCTTTAGATATTATTGTAAGGAAAAAGTGTACCTTGAAACTAAGTTGATTCCATCTTGGTATGAAATTGTGCATTGCTTTTCAGCAGTTGAAATGATTAAGCTCTTTTAAGGGATTTTAAAGCTCATAAACTTGAAGCGATTCTAACATATGAACATTTAAAATTGTCAGTAGCTCGCTCACATTTTTATGTTCCACTACTAGAATGGCTAAATTAAAAAACTTAGAAATGTTATTAAAGCATAATTTGCTCTAACGTAAAGGAACAGTGTTTTGAAGAGTAGTGCTGAGAGTAACAGAAGTTTTCCAATTAGAGCAGTTCTGAGATTTTCATTTGACTTGAGATGGTGATCAGTTTTTTTTTTTAACCTAAATATATAAAGAAAATAAAACCTTGAAACCCCCAAAGTGCTTTTAAAATGATTTATCATTAGATCAACACATTTGGCCCACTTTTTTTTTTAATCAAAGAAATTTTTTAAAAATTTTTACAGACTGCATTTTGATTCATTGTACACAAATGGGATACAACTTTTCATTTCTATGATTGTATACAATGTAGATTCATACATTCATGTAATCATACATATACATAGGGTAATACTGTCTCAGTCTACTACCCTTCCCGTCCCCACCCCCCATTTTCCTCTACACCATCCAAAGTCCCTCCATTCTTCTCTTGCCCCTGCCTGCCACCCCCCTCCCTTGTTATATATCATCATCCACTTATCAGAGAAAACATTCGGCCTTTGGTTTTTTGGGCTTGGCCTATTTCACTTAGCATATTTTCCAACTTTATCCATTTACCAGCAAATGCCATAATTATTCTTTATGGCTGAGTAATATTCCATTATGTATATATGCCCCAGTTTCTTTATCCATTGGTCAGTTGAAGGGCATCTCAATTGGTTTCACAATCTAGCTATTGTGAATTATGCTGCTATGAATATTGATGTGACTGCATCACTGTAGTATGCTGATAATTCCTTTGGGTATAAACCAAGGAGTGGGATAGCAGGGTCAAATGGTGGGTCCATTCCAAGTTTTCGGAGGAATCTCCATACTGCTTTCCAGAGTGGCTACACTAATTTACAACTCCCCCAGCAAAGTATGAGTGTGGCACACTAACTCTTTATGATGATGGTGGAATGACTTCTGCAGAATGTAATCTCTAAGAAGACAAAGGGAAAAGATGTGAAGGACTGCCACCATGGAGAAGTAGGGAGAAGGAAAGGGAATGTTGGGCTGGGAAACAGTAGACTTAAAAGTTTGTGTGAACTCTTTCTATGTGTCAGTAAAGAGATAAAATTGTTACCAAGTAATGGTTTCTGTTGGGTGGTAGTAGGAGATAAAGGTCCTATTCTGAATGGTGTGAGATTACACTAGGCAAGGGAGTTTTTTGATCCAACCTGTTTTATTAATGATTCCCAGTTTTTTCTTTTCCTATTTTTCCTTTTCTTTCTCTAGTTACCATGAGGAGTTCTCTTACTAGGTAAAAGACTTTGGGGACATCATGTATGATAGGGTTTGGTTTACTTGGTAATCAGTTGTTGATGTGATGGCATTAGTAATTACTTACCAACTGATTTTCCAGGCTTTAACAAATGGTTTTTATTAATTGTAGGTGCTAACGTGACCTTCAAAAGAAGGAAAGATTTTGAAGAAGAGAGAAAAATTTTAGTAACTCTTGCTTAAGAAAGACATAGTAGGGCTGGGGCTGTAGCTTAGTGGCAGAGGACTTGCCTAACACTTGTGAGGCACTGAGTTTGATCCTTAGCACTGCATAAAAATAAACAAGTGATATAAAGTCATGCTGTCCATCTACAACTACAAAAATAAATTTTTTTAAAGACAGTAATAAAAGGTTCCTATTAATTCCATGACACCTTAAATGAATTTTTATTTTACTAAGTGACAGAGCTACATAACTTTGACAGTTGTCATCATGTGTAATTTTGAAATACCTTTTACCTGCAGCATTGGGTGCATTTAGTGGATTCCTTGCTGTGACTCTGGTCTCTAAGTTCTGAACCTAAGAGACTGTGGACAACTTTGAAGACTTGAGCAAGGACATAACACAGAAAGTCTGATTCTACCTTTGTAGACAAGATGTAGAACCAGTTAGGCTCTTAATCTTTTTGAGGGTGCCTGGACTAGAGTGTTACTCTCTTTTGCATTGTTTGCCCTCACTAATTTGTTTAACCAGCAAATTCTCTATTTTAATTTAAGAGAACTCCTAGAATTTTTTTTTAATAAATAGGTCATAACCCTTATGAAGGGTATGTAATCAATTGTACAGATGATAATGAGCATTTAAAAAATGGAATAAAAGAGAAAATGTGAGTGCTCTCCATATAGTAGGGGGCAAGTTATTTCTTAAAATCTTTTTTTCCGTTACATAGATTTTGTGTGCATCAGATCATGATATAAAAATAATTGCTTATTGTAGAATGCAGGCAGAAAAGTTTGAGCTGGGTGTGGTGGCACAGGCCATAATTCCAGTGACTCAGGAGACTGAGGCAGGAGGACTGTAAGTTCAAGCTAGGCCAGCAGCCTATCAAGGCCCTAAGCAATTTAGCCAAGACCCTATATCAGAATAGAAAGGGCTGCCCCAGCAACTTGAGACTGAGGCAGGAGGATCACAAGTTCAAAGCCAGCCTTGGCAACTTAGCAAGGCCCTAAGCAACTTAGTGAGACTCTATCTCAAAAAAGGTGGCGGGAGAGCTAGAAATGTGGCTCAGTGGTTAAATGTCCCTGGGTTCAATTTCTGGTACCAAAAAAGAGTATAAAGTTTTAGAAACTGAATGTGGTTTCTTGGGAGCCTGAGGCAGGAATATTGCAAATTCCAGACCAGCCTTGTCAACATAGTGAGACCCTGTCTCAAAATAAAAAGGGCTGCCAATGTAGCTCAGCCTACAATGCATAAGACCCTGGGTTCAATCCCCAGTACTAACAAAAATAAATAAAATAAAAAGTTTGAGAAATAATATCTTTTTTTTTTTTTTTTTGTACTAGGGATTTAACCAGTGAACTGCTACATCCTCAGTTCTTTTTTTTTCTTTGAAAAATATTCCATATTTATTTACAGTTTAAATCCTTAGTATAAGAAACCATTTTCCCACCCTATTTAATATTTACAAATTTCTTCAGTTGGAAACAAAAATTCAAAACAAAGCAAACATAAGTGACTAGTCTGTGATCCCTCATCCCACTGTATTCACTTAAAATAGGGCTTGCTCCATTTCATCTTGCCTTTTCGGATAAACCAAAGTTGGAAAGGTGGCAGTCAATCATAAAAAGTCTGATGAGTTTGCCTTGATTTTTTGCATCCATTAGGTCATAGAGGAAGCTGCCGCAGAGCCTCAGAGTTAGTACTCAAAATTGTGGGAAGGGCTGGGGTTGTAGTAGCTAGGTGGTAGTGCTAACCTAGCATGAAAAAAAAAAAAAAATCCCCACATTGAGTAATAGTGGAATTAATTAGTTTAAATGAGACAATTAAAGGATTAATGATAATAGTTAAAGGAAATGACTTTTTGTGGATGGGCAATATTGCCACAATACTAACAGAAACAAAGTTTTCTAAGAACTTTCTGTAGCCCTTTGTTTACATACATGTTAAAGTTACTGCAAGATATTTTAAAAAATTAAACAAGAAAAATATGAACAGTTCATGTCATTAAATTTAACTGTTTATGAAATATTTTTTCAATATGTACATATTTTAGTTGTTGATGGACCTTTATTTTATCTATTTATTTATGAGGTGCTGAGAATCGAACCTAGTGGCTCACACATGCCAGGCAAGCACAGTACCACTGAGCTACAACTCTAGCCCCCTATTTATGAAATATTAAAAGCCAATCTGGAAACTGAATTCCCTTGCAACTCTAGGGCTCTAGTTAAAATGTTTTTCCTGTTGGTACTATTTTTATTTTATTCTTTCAATAAAGTCTCTTAGAGTCAGAAAAATGACTTCATCAATGTTACAAAAATTAGCAATTTTTGAGACTGCTGATGAGAGAGAATGATGTCCAACAAATCCAGTCAGCTTTTCACAAGGAACTGGCTTCTGCTCAGCTTCCCTCTTTCCCTGAGGTAAGCCAACAGGTGTCTTCGTCTCCTCCATGTGACCTTTATTCCATACTTCTCCTCAGGGGTGTCTTTAACCAGAATAGGTCCAGGTTCTGGGCTAGTAGGAGTACTAGTGTGAAGGACACAGCTTTCAAGGCTGTTTTCCCTCTGATCTGGGGAAATGGAGTCCTCCTTCAAAGAAGATGACTCTGGGGTCTGAATATCAGGTGGAATAAACACGTAAGGAAAGCTGTGAAGTGCATGTACTGATAGTTCCCCACAGCTTTGGGGACTGAGCACTGGAATTAAGGGCTTTCTAGAAATGTCCTTTTCTGATTGATTGGGGCACCCTGTTACTTCGGGGATCCCCAGTGTCTCTGAACTGGAAGATAACTGTGGACTCTCAAATGTTAGACACGGAAACTTGCAGGTAGATTTTCGGCTTGAATGTCTTGCCTGGTCTTGGTGATGTTTCCGGTGGGCTGGGAACCAACTTTCTACAGTTGTATCAAACTGAGGTGTTACCCAAGAAGCGATGGTGCTACGGTCAATAGGCTTGCTGGGCACCTGTCGAGTGTGCGTGCTGGACCTCTGTGGAGCTCCGTAGTGATGTTTGGGGCCCTCCAGTGGTTGCTGGTGGAATAGCAGCGGAGTTTTGTGGGAACGTTGGCAGTGTCTTTTTTTGGGAGGCATAAATAGGTAAATGAAGGGCAGTTAGTAACCTCATGGTGCTGGTTGCCCTTGGGTTGTGGAACAGGCTCCAATTACAACCCATGCCCGCCCGGCGGGGCCACGGCCGCCGCTCCTCCCCCCAGTTCTTTTTAGTGTTTATTTTGAGGCAGAATCTTGCTAAGGTGCTGAAGGTCTTGCTGAATCACTAAAGCTGGCCTTGAGTTTGAGATCCTTATGTTTCAGCCTTGCTGGGATTACAGGCATGCACCACCTTGCCTGGATTGTTTTATTGCCTTTAGAAGACAATATTGTTCAAAGGTTTATTTAGCTCACAGTTTTGCAGGTTCAAACACATGGCAATTGTATCAACTCAATTTTGGTGAGGACCTCATGGAGGATGTCAGTGGTAAAACTTGCATAGAAATAAGTGATCACATCTTGAGACAGGAAGCACAGAGATCTGAGTGGGGCCAAGATCACATTTTTATAACATCTCTGGCAAGGACTACCTTTGGGAATGCTCCCACCAATGACCTAAGGACCTCCCACTAGCTGCCGCTTCCCAAAGGTTCCAGTGCTTCCCAATAGCACCACCCCGTGGACAAAGCCTTCAATCACAGTGGACCCTTGGGGGACACAAACTGTACTATACCATATCAGAAAGGTATTAAGGGGGCTGGGGAGATAGCTCAGCTGGTAGAGTGCTTGCTTGCATGCACAAGGCCCTGGGTTCGATCCCCGCACCGCAAAAAAAAAAAAAAAAAAAGAAAGGTATTAAGGAAAGGATAAAGATTTCAAAGATGCTGTTTTAGGTGATACATGGTGTCCAGGTTGGGTGTGGAGGGACGATAAATGAGTAGCCCAGCTGACAGGAGAAAACCAAGAGAAAAGGAGAAATGGTGATATAAGGCTGGGAATACTTGCTTAGCCTGTGCAAGACCCTGGGTTTGATCCCCAGCCCTGAAAAGAAAAGAAAAGTGATGAAAACAATGATGAAGGAATGGAATGTTGGAATTCATCCTTTCATTCATTTTATTTCTGTGGTACTAGGGATGAACCCACAGGTGCTCCTCCATTGAGCTAGATCCCTAGACTTTTTTATTTTGTTTTGAGATAGGGTCTTGCTAAGTTGCCCAGGCCAGCCTGGAACTTGCAATTCTCCTGTCTCAGCCTCCCAAGTTGCTGGGTAGAGGCATGGGCCACCAAGCCTGGATGGAATGTTAAAATGTCCCAAGGTAGAGCAGTACCTGGTGATATGAGAACTTAATGTGTAGCTCTGTAAGTGGGTGGCTAAATTTTCATAGAAATGAAAACCTATGGGGCAGAGTAGATCATTTAAATGAATAGTGAAATCTTTTGGGGTTATGGAGAAGTTTATTATAAGCCAGTCTTAGTTTTTAGTAAATGAGAGGATATACCCGAAAGTGGGTAGATAATTCTGAGTTGAGGGTATGTAGGTTGGATGGTAGCAGGGAATTAAGACTATAAAGAATGAGCTTTTATGTAAGATTGGGAGTGCTGCTGCTTCTACTGCCTATAAACATGCTTTGTGTGTTATTTAAAAATTGATGGTTTGTATTTTGTAGTTATTTTAGTTATTTAAATTTATATTTTATAATAATACAATTTTCAAATCTTAATTTTTTAAAAACTTAAAGCCCTTGAAATGGTTTACTTCAAACAATGTTAGTGCATTCTGTGACCTTCAAAGATTTCTTAGTCTGTGAACTTATGTCCTGAAGAAAAATGGATCTTTTCTGTCCTTCATGGTAGAGTCAGGTAGGTATAGAAAACACTGAATGTTGAGAACAGGGGCTAGATGACCAATCAGAGTCATTCCTAAGATCTTGTAGATGTTGGAAGATTTTTGCTTTCTAAAATGTTTTAATATGAAAGGAGAGAATTACAAACTACTAGAGGGTAATGATTAATATATGATTTTTCAGGATGGATTTACATATATTAGGAGTTAAGAGAAAAGGTGCATGTAAGAGGGAATGTTGAAGATGTTGGATAAATGGAAGGAGTTGAAGAAGAAAATCTTTGGGAAAGTGCATTGACAGTTAATAAAAAAGATAAGGAGGACAGACAAGGGAAGATAATTTCATGAACAGATAGACATTGCGGAGCTTACTAAAGTAGAAGGCAGTGTCGTTGGTTGCAGGCAGAGGAAGTTAATAGTTTGAAGGGACTTGGAATTATCTTTTATAGGAGAGTGCTGTAAAAGGATTACTATTTGTCATTGATAACACTGATTGAAGCAAGGAAAGCATATGAACTTTTTCTAATAGTACCTTTGACCAAGGAGATTGAAAAAGCAGAGAGTGGGATAATTCAGATTAGGAATTAGTGTGATAGAAGATTTGGAAGTTTATAAAGTAACAGTAAGAGTAGCTAAATGCTAATGGGACATGTTATGCAGTCATAAGAAGACACATTATAAATATGTATGCTACAAATTTATATGTAAATTATAAAAACAAAATTTATAACTTTTATGTATAGAACTATAATTGAATTAAATTCTAGTGCCTGGGTTTATTAGAATTATATGGAAGACGGATTATTGAATCATAAATACCAACGACTCCCTATTTATTAGTTTGTGTGAAAGAAAGAAGAGCCTCAATTGAATGTCACTCATTCTTTTTGCATTCTTTAAATTGTGTTATTGTGTTACTGTTGAACACAATGCTTGAAAAAGTTTACCTAATTTTAGAGTGAGGAAAATAGATATCATGTTAAACCTGGAGGTTTGTTTTGTTCAAATGTCTGTATATTTCATCATCCAGCTCTAAAACAAGTAACAATTAGAAAGATGTATGCTCAAAGAAAACTGAGAGTAGTTAATGTTCTGTAGTCCAGTGAAACATTGTCTGAGCCTTCTTTCCATCTGACTCCTAATGTAGGACTGGTGAGTTTATAATGTGAAGGAAAAATATTAGAATAATTCAGAGCTAACATTCTAAGTCCTTATTTAATTTAAGAGAACTGCATTACCTGTTTAAATCCTTAAAAACATTTAGCTACATACATATGGGTTAGAAGGTTGTTTTCCCATCTTTTATTTTATTTATTTATTTATTATTTTGACTTGTGATTGGCAGAATATATACATATGGAAACCTGTGGATACAGATGATTTACTGTATATTCAAACACCATTGGTTGCCGCCCCCCATGCTGATAATTGAATCCAGGCCTTCCTTGTTCAAGGCAGGAACTCATCCACTGAGCTATATCCCTAGCCCCCATCTTTTAATTTTCAGTTAAATTCCTGCTTACTCCGTGAGCCTTGCCTTCATCACTCAAATTCAGTTACCTTGCTTTCCTATAAACTCAGCCCCCTTTAACTCTGCTATTCCTTGCTCACAGGTTTGGGGTATACTAAAGGTGGCATCAGCTTCTGAGGAACAGAGGTTGAACATCTTAGATGCTCAGCAGACAAAAGATACACTACATTTGAGTACATTACTTAAATAGAAGTTCTAAGAAAGGGGGAAGATCAACCATTAGTTTTTAGAAGTCATTCTGTGTCCACAAATATCATAATAATAATTTAAAAAAAAACTGAAATTACTATTTTTGAAGAGTTTAAAAGGTGTCCATAATATTAAATTTTTTGTTAGTCCTTTTTGTGTTCTGGACCTGATTCTAGTGAGTTAAAGCAACAAATTCGGACAAATTAATTCCAGATAGACTTAAAACTTTAAGAAGCAATAGGTACTGGGTGCAGTGGTGGACAGCTGTAATCCCCACGGCTTGGGAGGCAGGAGGATTATGAATTCAAAGCCATTCTCAGCAACTTAGCAAGGCCCTAAGCAACTTGGTGAAACCCTATCTCAAAATAATAATAATGGTAACAATAATAATAATAATGGAGGACAGCTGGGGATATGTCTCAGTGGTTAAGCACCCTGGGTTCAATCCCTGATACTGGGGTGGGGGGTGGGGGGGAAGGAACAGGCATCCTGAAAAAATACATAGACTATGTGCATCATAATGTGTTTTGTTTTGATGGCAGCCCATAGAAAACTGCCCTAAAATGTAATATTTATGAATTACCCTTGTTCCTTTTCAAGTAGAGAACCTTTTAAGTACATTTAATAATGTATAAAGGACTGGGGATGTAGCTCTATGGTAAGGCACTTCTGAGTTCAATCCCCAGTGCCAGAAAGGAAAAAAAGAAAAGAAAGTTTTTAATAGCTAGTACAACTTCCTTCTGTGGGCCTCTCTTTAACCTGTAAAAATAGGGTGGCCCTGGGGGCTGGGGTTGGGGCTCAGTGGTATAGTACTTGCCTATCATGTGTGAGGCGCTGGGTTTGATCCTCAGCACTACATAAAAAAATAAATAAAAAATAAAGGTCCGTCAAAATAGGATGGGCCAAATTCTTGTTTCTCAAGCTTTAATGTTCATGCAGATAACTGGATATTTTATTAAAATGTAGATTTTGATTCTTAGGTCAGGTATAGTGCCTATGAATCTGTATTTGTAACAAGCTCAATGTGGTGCAGATTCATATAGTCCACAGAGCACACGTTGAGTGACAAAGGGCCAAATGATTTCTATTGCTCTATGTTCAGCATAGAATTTAGCAACATCTTACTAATTCAGTTATGACATATATAAAACTGCCATAATGAGACAAGGAATAAAATGTAGTCTTTTAGTCAAGACTTTGTGGTTAAAGGGAACAGAAACACATTAAACGAACACAAATAAAAAGGAAAATTGTCATAAGAATAAAAGAGACCATTTCAGTGGCATCCGTGAGTAAGAAATGAAATATAGCCAGGCTTCAAGGGAAGTGGAAAGTGAGAAATCAACAAGTTAAGTATATCTTTCATTTCTTCTCTGGGTTTCTATAATAGCCTCTCTTACATTTTGTGGTACTTGTCTTCTTTACCATGTTATTGACTATGCCCTCCACTATTTGACCCTTCAGCCCTAACACTCACTCGCCTTTTATAAACAATAACTCTTTTTCTTAGTTCAAAATCTCAAGGGGAGGCACTGGAATTTTGGCTTAGTGGGTAGAGCATTCACCTAGCACTGGATTTACCAATACCACCCAGTACCATGTAAGTCTCAGCACTGCATATAAGTAAATAAAAATAAAGGTCCATCAACAACTAAAAAAAAATTAAAAAAAAAAAAAAAATCTCAAGGAGAAAATATAGTCAACCAATAATAAAGTGTTTCCACTTGGGTCAGATGTCCAACCTTGGGTCAGACAGCCTTCTGTGTTTATGAGGAGGGAATATTGAATCATTTGGTAAGATTAAGGCTACTGAGATTGGCCCCTTTGGAGGACCAGGGAAAGTTATTCTAGGGAAGAAGAATGTGGGTAGAGAAGATAATGATAATATCTGTCTAATATATTTTAATAAACTTTTATAAAGAGGATTTGCTAAATTAGAGGAGTTCAGGCAGTTCAGTACTTTGGTTTAAGATGCTTTATAAAAGCATGTATAAAAGCTACATGGCCAGTAGTTGGTGTGTGTGTGTGGTAGATTCCTTCTCAAGGAACTAAAAATCACAAATCCTAATTAGAGCCCACATATTTTTAAATACCATGTTATCAGTATTATACTGGGATAATGGGAAGAAGGCAATAAAAATTGAGTCACCCACATCTTTACCTCTTACCCAGTGAGCCTAAGTGTGTTAAGCTGTACTGGTCTCACCACTATTGATTACATCCTGGTACAACAGTTCTGCTCATTTTTCACTTGTTCTTTACTGGATCTCATTGTATATTTTTATCCTGTATATAATTTTTAAGATAACAAAGGTTACTTTTTGAGGGGGTGTAAACATTTTCCAATTCTTGGAGTCATAGAGTCACTCAAAACATTACATTCTAAAGTTACATTAGTGGGCTGGGGCTATAGCTCAGTTGGTAGAGTGCTTGCCTTGTAAGTACAAGACCCTGGGTTCAATCCTCAGCACTGCAAAAAAATAAAAAATAAAAAAATAAAGTTACATTAGTGAATATGCCCTTAAATCAGATTTAATGTCTTAGTGTTTGGGGGCAAAAGTGTGAATCTTAATCTTACTTTTTTTTTTTTTTTTTTTTTGCTTTCTTTCAGAAAAAGCCTGGGCAGAAGCTGGGTCAGCACGAATGTCACTTCTTATATTGGTGTCTATTTTCTTGTCTGCAGCATTTGTTATGTTTTTGGTGTATAAAAATTTTCCTCAGCTTAGTGAGTAAGTATACTTAGAGAGAACTGAAAATGTCTAGATATGTGTGAGATGAAAGTGAATTAAAAGCTGAACTTACTTTAAGCAACAACTGTCATGATGATTGTGTCTCAGTTCTCATGGCTTATAGCAAGTTCATGTCAGCACTGTTATATAAATACTTGTTTCCAGGACTAGGATTGTGGCTCAGTAGGAACACTTGCCTAGCGTGTTTGAGACACTGGGTTCAATCCTCAGCACCACATAAAAATAAATAAAATAAAAGGTGTTGTGTCCATCTACAATTAAAAAAAAAACTTGTTTCCAAATTTACCTCTTGATTGGCTATGTAAGGTTTTCCTAGCTTTGCCTCTCTAATAAGGCTTCACCTTTCCAGTGGCTTCCAAAATTTTTAAAAAATATAATCACAAAAGAAAAGACATTTTAATATTATGAACCTTCTCTCTCTCCCTCACAATTGTGTGTGTGTGCACTCACATATTTATTTTGGGGGTGGAGTTTACCAAGGATTAAAACCCTGGGGCATTTAATCACTGAGCCGCATCCCCATCCCTTTTAATTAATTAATTAGTTTATTTATTTTAAACTTTGAGACAGGGTCTAAGTTGCTTAAGGCCTTAAGTTACTGAGGCTGGCCTCAAACTGGCAATTTTCCTGCTTCTGCCTCTTGAGATTCTGGGATTATAGGCATGTGCCACTGCGTCTGGCTACAATTATAAATAATTAAAATTAAGTAAGCATGAGGATATAGCTCAGTGACAGAGTGCATGTTTAGCATGAGCAAGGCCCTGGGTTCAATTCCTAGAATGGAAAAAACAGCAAATAACAACAATGAAGTTTCATGAAATTGATGGTGTTTCTAGTCTTTTCTATTTGTTTGATTTGTTTAGTGTTATAAATTTATTTTTATAGTCCATCCTAGATATTGACTTGTGATTTGCATAAAAAGGTATTCTTTTATTTTTTCCTATCCCTGTTTTCTCCCTTTGTACTCTTCCTTGCTCTAAGTTTTTGTCTGCTTTTATTCATCCATTTCCTTTTTACCATATCTCTTGTCTTCTAGCTTTTTCCCTCTGTTTTATGGAAATCATCTAGTCTGGATAGATAACTTTTCACAGTGAAGTTGATCTTGTAAAAGACTATATCTAGTACACATCCATAATTCCTTAGCAAAAATCTTGGTAAAATGTGTTTCAGAATTTAGAAATTTTCCACTTTGGAAGGATAACACATAATATGTGATACCTCCAGCAGAATCTAGAATAGCATCTCATAATCCAGTACATTAATATCTATGCAAAAAAGCCTGCATAGTAACACTAAACATTATAAAAGACTATGACTAACTTTACTAACAAATTTTTGCTGACAAATTATAAAGAAATTTTAGTTTTCAGATTTTTTTTTATCTAGGAAAGAGATTATGGACCTGAAACCTATTTTAGGAGGTCAAAATATCCCAGGGCTATTTTACCACCCTAAGACCACCCTGGCATAATCATAGATTATATAAAGAATTATAAAAATATATTTAGGCTTTCAACCAAGGCCAGCCTGATATGGTAGTAGATATCTGAAATGGGGTTTCAAAGCATCAGAAAGTTTATGTGACCTCTAAGTTCCTTTTATTCACAGTCTGTCCCCATCCCACCTGCAACTGGGGATGAACCCAGGGCCTTGTGCATGCCAGACAGATGTTATACCACCTAGCTACATGCCCAGTTCCTTATTCACAGTTATTTATGCTTGAAATTTTTATTTAAAATTTTTATAGACTGCATTTTGATTCATTGTATCCAAATGGGATACATAATTTTGTTTCTATGGTTGTGCACTATGTAGATTCATACCATTTGTGTAATTATACACGTACATAGTGTAATGATGTCTGTCTCATTCCACCATTTTTCGTACCCCTCCCTCATTTCCCTCTACGTAGTCTAAAGTTCCTCCATTCTTCTCTCAGCCCCTACCCCTGTTATATCATCATCCACTTGAAATTTTATAGTTAACTTAATTATTTTTATTTTTATCATTCTTACATATTCATTTATTTTGTGTGGTAATGGGAATCAAACTAAGGAACTTGCACATGCTTGGCAAGGATTCTACTACTGAGCTACATTCCTAGCTCTAGTATTTTATTTTCCTACTTCAGTGTAAATGCTTTTAGGATGATGGCATGTTATGTTGCTACGTTAATATTACTATGATTTAATTTTATATCCTTTCTACTTTTTTATCAAGGAGTAGGAAATAGAATTGATTGAAAGAGGGAAAGAACAGACTCCAAATTAAGGTTTTCTTTGCTCCCAGTCTTCTCTAAGAATGATAAAATATTACTTGTATAAAGTAATGTACTATTACAAGCCTTTTACATATGTGCATATGTGCATGCCCATGCATGCATACTCAGAGTCTTTTTATTTATTTATTTTGGTATTGGGGATTGAACCCAGAGATACTTGACCATTGAGCCACATCCCCAGCACCCAATCCCTGGCCCTTTTTTATATTTTATTTAGAGACAGGGTGTGGCTGAATTACTTGGGGCCTTGCTGAGTTGCTAAGGCTGACTTTGCACTTTGATCCTCCTGCCTCAGCCTCCTGATCTGCTGGAATTACAGGTGGGTGCTACCATGTTGGGAACAGGTATTTTTATAGGATTTAATAAAGCAGCATTCAGCTGGGCATGGTGGCGTATTCCTGTAGTTCTTGCTACTCAGGATGCTGAGAGGGGGAAGATCACTTGACTCCACATTTTGGGCCCAACTGGCAACAAAAGTGAGAACCTGGCTCAGCAGTTAGTAAATAAAATAAAAAGCAGCACTCTATCATTGTTCTACAGAGTGTACAAATAAGCACAAATCCATATTGAACATAAGGATGAACCTGGGTTTGTAGCTTGTACCAAAACTTGAGAAGCTGAGGCAAGAAGATTGTGAGTTTGGGGCAGCCTCACAACTTAGCAAGACCCTGTCTCAAAAGAAAAGGGCTGAGAATGTAGAGTGTCCTGGAGTTCAATCTCCAGTACCATTAAAACAACAATGACAACAATAACAACAACAACAAACAACCAAGTCACAAAGATGATTTGAGGCTTTTACAAGTAAGAAATTCAAACAAGGCACCAAATTTAAAGTAAAATTAACAGAAAAGGAAAAGTGTTTTAACTTTTTCCCTGAACTATGAACTAGAATATTTCAGAAAAGTTGTGAATGGTAAATTTGTTGAAAGCTTTACTTAATTTCCATTTTGAATGATTACTAATTTCAGATTATCAAGAGGATTAACCAAAATGATGTCAAATATGTTTTTAATATGCTAACATCAGTGGTTCATTTTTTAATGGTAAACTTAAATTTTAAACTAATTATTGGAGGTAATGTTTTTAACCTTAAGTTTGGGTCATCCTAGACTATCATATGTAGATTATATCTTGAGAGAAATTTAAAAACAATTAATTTACAGACTTCTGAACATGAAAAAATTGTTAATTTGACTTTAACAGAGATTAGGACATCAGATCATTTTGGCTAAAACTCTGTTTTGAGCTTAACTTCGATTTTATGATGGCAAAATTCTATTTAAAATTTTTCACTTTAACTTTATTTCTTTAGAGAAGAAAGAGTGAATATGAAGGTTCCCAGAGATATGGATGATGCCAAGGCTCTAGGAAAAGTTTTATCCAAATATAAGGACACCTTTTATGTACAAGTTCTTGTAGCTTATTTTGCTACATATATTTTGTATCCTTTAAACTGAAAAATGCTTTTTAGTTTTATTCAAGAAAAGGTTTAAAAGATCTGCCATTTACTTATATGTAATCATAAATTATTTTTCCTCTTGAAAATTGTTAATGCAGTGTTACAATACTAAATAAAATATATGAAAATGGAAAAATATACTTTAATCTTAACTCATTTTTATTAGTTACCAATTTTTTGGTTTTCTGCTTGTTACTTATTAAATATTTTCCTTTATTATGAATATTTATTTTATCTATTTTTATTTATAATTATTTTAATTTTAAAAATCAAATTATTTTGAGTTGTTACATATCATTTTTAAATGTATTCTGTTAGTTTTGGAGGTACTATTGGCTTTCATTTATTTGCTTTTATAGATGTTGTCTTATAAATCTCCTTTGTTCATTTTTTTCTTTCCCTTTAGAAATTTCTTTTGCAAAAGTTCTGAAGATAATAAATATTCAAAGGAATTTCTTTGTTTTATAGAAATGAATGTTGTATTTTTTTTTTCATTTATTATTATTGTTTTTTTGGGGGTGCTAAGAATTAAACCCAGTGCCTCACATGTGCAAGGCAAGTGCTCTGAACTACAACCCCAGCCCTATCTTTCATTCTTAAATAGTTTGTTTTCCAAATCTTCTTGGTTAACAGAAGATATTACTTCCTGATTTTGTAAATGTTACTTCACAACACGAACAGTCTGTTTTGGGAAACTATTTATAAAGTTATTTAATTGTACACACCCTGTCAATAAATCCATAACTGCCAGTCATAGTGGCAAATGTTTGTGAAAATTTTAAGCTAGGTTTTTTTTTTTTTAAAGGCAAATTAACTATGTTGTTAATTCTGTTTAAGTATTTATATTTTTACTTCCATTTTTATTTCCTGAATTAATTTTGGTTTGTTGGATTTTTCAACCTTTTCTCCTGTGAAATTTAATATCATTTTCTTTTTTTTTAATCTGTTCTTCTTAGTTGTACATGATAGGGGAATGAATTTTGACATATGTAAGTGGAAGAATGAATTTTGACATATGTAAGTGGAGTATAACTTCCCATTCTGTGGTTGTACATGTTGTGGAGTTATAGCATTTTCTTTTCTTGGACTTACAATGTGTCAGATGTTACATGTTTCTACAGCTGATTAACTTATGCATTTTTTGAGTATATATGTAAATATATTGGAGAAGTTACTCCTAGCATAAGCAATTTAACACATAGGTTTACAAAATGTTTCACTGCTGTTATAAACATTGTTTACCCACCTGGTGAAGATGGATTTGTATTTAGATAGTGTGCTGTAGATGGGTACTTTTTTTTTTTTTTTTGCTATTCTCCCTATTTGTTATTAGAAGAATTAAAATCTGGAGCAAATTTGAGGAATAAATTCTGTGCACCTTTCTTCTTGACAGGCTGTTTTGGGAGGCTATTTATGAAGTTATTTAATTGTGTATAAACTGTCTTAAGAAATCTATTACCTGCTGGGCATGGTGGCACATGCATGTAATCCCAGCAACCCAGGAGGCTGAGGCAGGAGGATTGCAAGTTCAAGGCCAGCCTCAGCAATTTGGTGAGGCCCTAAGCAACTTAGTTAACCCCTGTCTCAAAATAAATAAAAAGGGCTGGAGATGTGGTAAAATGCAGTGGTAAAATGCCAATACATTTGATATAAAATTTTAAGTAAGATTAATTACAGGGGACTTTGAATACCAGGCTAAATAATTTAGAATATTCACTTGGAGCCCAGGACCTTGGTGCATACCTGTAATACCAGCCACTTCATAGGAGGATCTCGAGTTCAAGGCCAGCCTTAGCAACTTAGTGAGACACTGCCTCGAAATGTAAAAAGATAGCCAGCATGGTCGCACACACCTGTAATCCCAGCAACATGGGAGGCTAAAGCAGGAGGATCGTGAGTTCAAAGCTAGCCTCACCAAAAAAGCAAGATGCTAAGCAACTCAGTGAGACCCTGTCTCTAAATAAAATACAAAATGAGGCTAGGGATGTGACTCAGTGGTTGAGTGCTCCTGAGTTCATTCTCCAGCCCTGCCCCCGCCCCCAAAATGTAAAAAGATGTGGGCATTTAGCTCAGTGCTGGAGTGCCCCTTAGATCAACCCCAGTACTGCAAAAGGACAAATATATGATTCCATGTATATGAAATACCTAGAATGGAGAAATTCATAGAGATAGAAAGACTTCAAAGAAATCTTAGATTTTTTTAGTACTAATATAGTTAGTAATAATATTGTTACTTGTGTATTTTACAATGTGGAAAAATTTCAGTATGATATTACTAACATTATGTAATTTTTAAATTTTTTTGTTTTTGTCAATGGACCTTTTTAAAAATTTATTTATATATGGTGCTGAGAATCGAACCCAGTGCTTCATATATTCCAGGCAAGCGCCCTGCAACTAAACCACAACCCCAACCCATATCATATATTTTTAGTAGTATCTGAAGCAAACAGGTAATTATGTTTAGGTCATTAAGAACCAAGAGTTTAAGCTGGGTGTGGTGGCACATGCCTGTGATCTTAGGAGCTCAGAGGAGGATCACAGGTCCAAAACCAGCCTCAGCAATTTAGGGAGACAGTAAGCAACCTAGCGAGATCCTGTCTCAAAATTAAAAAATTTTCAAAAGGACTAGGAACGTGTCTAGGGGTTAAGCATCCCTAGGTTTAATACCTGGTAACAAAACAAAGCAAAACAAACCCCCCCCAAAATTGGAAATTTTGAAAAAGATATTTATTGGAAAAAGATATTTATAACAGTAAAAAGTTATAGTTAATTTCTTCAAGTGTGACAATGAGATGTTAAAATGAAATGGACCCCTTTTAATGATGTTGATATAGAACATTTATACTAGTTTCTGTACTTTCATATATTTGAAAATTTCCATAATAATGTCTTAACCACTGAGCCACATCCCCTGTCCTTTTTAATATTTTATTAGAGACAGGTTCTCTTAAGTTGCTGAGGCTGGCTTCAACTTGTAATCCTCCTGCTTCAGCCTCCCAAGCTGCTGGAGTGTTTTTTTTGTTTGTTTGTTTGTTTGTTTTTTTAATTATCTGTTAGACTATGGAAAATTTGAGACTGACATTTGATTAGAAAGGTTGAATCAGTGAGAATTCAGAGGTATTAGAGTATGTGGCTGATATTTGAAGCCATGGAAATGGCTGCGTTTTTTCCAAGGAAAAGGAAAGTTCTGCTAACACAATGTTAGAGAATTCCCAGATTTGGGGACAAGGAGAAAACTCTAAAGAACAAGTGATCTGTGAGGAAGTTTCTCTGCTGGGATCTCTAAAAGATGATTGCTTTTTGGTATATATAGTTTAACAAATGGTCAGTTTAAGAGTTAGAAGCCTTATGGCTGAGGAGCTTTTTTTTTTTTTTTTTTTTTTAATAAACACTTTTGACTATCATTTTACTTTACCTTATAATAAATCATCTTAGGAGTGGAAAAGGGTCCAGACCAAAACTGGGAATCAGAAGACAGTAGAAAAAGTGTATCTGTTTTTAAAATAAGATGTGATTTTTGCTGTATATTATTATCCTTTTTTTTTTCTTCTTCTTCTTCTTGGTACTGGGGATTGAACCCAAGGGTGCTTAACCACTGAGCCACATCCCCTATCCTTTCCTATATTTTATAGACAGGTTTTATATTTAGAGACAGGGTCTTGCTGAGTTGCTTAGGACCTTACTAAGTTGCTGAAACCTACTTTGAACTTGTGATCCTCCTGCCTCAGCCTTCCCAGCTGCTGGGATTTAGGCAAGTGCCACCACACCCAGCCCTATCCTTTTTTTAATGAGTAGTTAATTGAGGTAACTTTCATAAATTCTTATAAATAAATCCTTATTAATCTTATGTATACCTAGATTTCCAGAAATCTTGTTTCCTGAAACAAATGCATTAGAGAAGCATGTTATTTAAGATTACTGAAGACATTGTTTTTTTCTTTTCTTTTTTTGCCAAATGTGTTCAGTTCCTCATCTGGTACATGTTGGATATTTATCTTGTTTTTTTTTTTTCTTTTTTTTCTTAAATAGCATAATTTTATTAGCACTGTGTTTATTAATTGTATTTTGGTGTTTATTGTTCAGTAAATTATCAACTTAGAAGCAATTATAGCTGAGGAGTCATATTTTATCTTTTAATACAGGTTGAACATCCCTAATCCAAAATATCCAGAATCCAAAATGTTCCAGAATCTGAAACTTTTTGAGTGCTGACATGATACCAAAAGTGGAAAATTCCCCTTCTGATCTCAGGTGACAGGGTTCAGTCAGAACATAGGCACACTAAAATTACTGTGCAAAATTACCTCCAGGTTATGTGTATAACATAGATGTGAAACAAGTGAACTTTGTCTTTAGACTTAGTTCCTATCCCTGAGATAGTGTGTGTATGGTACAAATTTTTAAAATTCTGGAAAAATCCAGAAGACTTCTGGTCCCAACCACTTTGGATAAGGGATTCTCAACTTTTACTGAAATATGGATATAATCGCATTAACATTATAATTTCTATATTTATACTTTTTTCCTGAAATGCTGGATTTGTCTTTTTAAAATTTCACTTAATTATGTTTTAATCCTTAACTTAAAAGTTAACAGCTTGCAAACATTTGCTATTCCAGGCTCTATATTTCTCAGTATACTCTCAGGGTTTCTTTATCCCTTTCCACTAGCCTTATTTCTTGTTTGTTTGGTAAGTATCCCACTGGACTATTTAAGCATAAATTCATTAATTTAAGAGTCGTAAGTGGTATGTGTGAAGTCCCTCAGTAAAGTGGTGTTATGGATTGTTTTCTAAAGCAAGGTTATTGTAGACTTATTATCTTATAAGCTGTTTTAGGCTCCCCCCCCCATTGTTTTATAAGTCAGGTAGTTTAAGAATATTGGTGAGCACAGTGAGTTAAGTCTCAGGGATGCAGGAAGCGTTTTTAAGCACAGCAGTTGACAAAAAATGGTGCCTGAAATTGTATTCTTAGGCTAAAAGTTTAAACACAACTGGTAATTTGTTTTGGGTGGTCTCATTTGAATTACAGTACTTTGCAGAGTATCTTCCTCATCCCCAAAAGAAGTCAATGAGTTGAGCTTTTCTTCAGGTGAATGTATCCATGTGAATAAGATGGAAAAATAGAAAATGCTTATGGCTTATTATTATTTTCCAGTGTTCTGGACTTGGTGCCTCATTCTGCTATATGCTCTCCTATTTAGTTGGAAGACCAGTTGTATATAAATATCTAACAGAGAAAGCAGTAAAATGGTCACAGCAGGTAAACACTTTTTTTGTTTTGTTTTTAAATATTTTTAGTTGTAGATGGCCACAATACGTTTATTTTGTTTATTTAGTTTTTTTACGTGGTGCTGGGGCTCAAACCCAGTGCCTCGCATGTACTAGGCAAGTGCTCTATCTACCGCTGAGCTGTAACCCCAGACCTTGTTTTGTTTTTGAGACACAATCATGCTATGTTACCTAGACTGGGCTCAAGTGATCCTCCTGCCTTAGCCTGCCAAGTGGCTGGAATTTCAGGTGTGTGTCATTGTGTCCAGGTTACTTTAAAATTATATAATACAACTTTGGTTAATTGGGAGTTCAATGTGTAGTTTCTACATAAGTTTAACATTAATTTACATAGAAAGTACATATTTTATGTATTAAATCAGATAGTGAAACTTTATGCTTAAAAGTAATTTAGATAATAAGTATTATCTTTTGACTAAAACATCAAGTGCTATGCTAATATGAATTTTTATTTATTTTTCAGTACTGGAAATTGAAGCTTTGAGATAGGGTTTTAACTGGGCACGATGGCACATGCTTGTAATCTAAGTGACTTAGAAGGCTAAGGCAAGAGGATTCCAAGTTCAAGGCCAGCCTCAGCAACTTAGCAAGCCCTTAAGTAACTTAGTGAGACCCTATCTCAAAATAAGTAAAATGGGCTGAAGATGTAGCTCACTGGTGAAGTTCCCCTGGGTTTAATCCCCAGTACCAAAAAGAGAGAGATAGGGTCTTGCTAAGTTGCCAGGCCTAGCCTTGAACTTGAGATGTTTCTGCCTCCTGAATCACTGCTGGTGCAGGCATGTACCACTGCTCCTGACAATAATTTTATAAGCAAGTTTTTGTACTTGTAGTGATTATTTTATTTATTGATTTATTTTTTGTGGTGTTCAGGATCAAACCCAGGACCTCCTCATGAAAAGCATAAATTCTGCCTCTGAGCTATATACCATAAGACCCTCTGAAATGATCCTAATTCTTTGTCTTCATAAATTCAATCAACAGAGAAGTTCAGGTGTCAGTATGAAGGTATCCACATAATTAGACACTTCATCTGTTTTGTGTTGATGCAACATGCAGTTGCTGAAAAACTTGTATCAGCCACATCTCCTAATGCATGTTATCAGTAGAAAGAATTATTATCTTCAGTCAGGATCTCTGCAAAGACTAGCAATGGTATGTACAAACCTTGCTACACAGAGAAGGCTAACAGTATTGTAAGCAAATCCTATTTTTTTAAAAAGGTCACAAGGAACAGACTATTATATCTCACAGGAATTTGTCAGCTCATTGTCCCCTTTTAAAGATTAGGAACTTAAGAGCAATAGTCTAGAATCTTATATCTAGACTTCTACTCTAGTGTTCTTTTCATTATATCAGTAATGAAAATTAAAGTAGTTTTACCATTTAAGTTTTCTTTGGAATAGCTCTTTTGAGTGAGATTAAAAGTTAGTCACTTGAGCTGGGCATGATGGCACACACCTATAATCCCAGCAGCTCAGGAAACTGAAGCAAGAAGATTGCAAATTCAAAGCCAGCCTCAACAACTCAGTGAGACCCTGGTTATTTAGATCAGTACCCCTTCGTTCAATCCCTGGTGCCAAAAATAGCTGGTCACTCCATATCATGTACCACCACAAGATGGGATCCTAATTAGAATTAGATACACTGCATGTATATAAAATATATCAAAATATACTCTACTGTCATGTATATCTAAAAAGAATAAATATGGGAAAAAATAGTTATAGAAATAAAAATAGTTATAGAAATAAATTCACTAGAAAAACAAAATGAAACAAAGGTAATATAGACTAATCAGTGTATATTTAATCAGCTAAATGTTTCCATATACTTATTTAAACTCATTTATCAGCAATGAATGAATTCACTCATGATTATCTGGAATTTTTAGACATGGAGAGCTGGAGTCTGAAAATTTAGCTCCTTAGTTGAGTGCTTTCTTAGCTAGTGTGAGGCCCTGGGTTCAGTCAACACCTCCCCCCACACACATACACATACAGTATACACACAACTAAATTTGTTGTGATATCGTAGTTCATTACATTGTAGAAAGGTAAAGGCATTAAAAATTGACCACTTGATAGGTATGCTTTATCTAGTTTTCATATGTTTAATTTTGGCATTTTGGGTGTCAAATATCATTGAGCCATCATAAAGCTGATGTAGAACTTTAGTGGCATAACATTGATCAGAGAGCCTAATTTAAAAACAAAAGTCATGTTATTTAGCTATGGTAACGAGCATTTGGTATATAGTTTTGTCATTTTCAAATTCTATTTTAATCACTTCTATTGGATAAATTCTGAAATATCAGGGACAAGAATTTGAAATAAGGTGTGACACAAAGCATCTTATTTTCAAAAGTGTCATTATCTGATGCTAATTATCTTCTTTCTTATGACAGGTTGAACGTCATAGAGAACATCTCATTAACTATATTATATTTTTGAGAATAACACCATTTCTGCCTAATTGGTTTATTAATATTACATCTCCTGTGATAAATGTGCCATTGAAAGTTTTTTTTATTGGCACTTTTCTAGGTAAGGCCTCTAGTGCATGCTATGTTAGAGCTCATTGTGTATGTATATCTACAGTGTCTACTAGATTATATGCTTTGTGCATACTTGCCAATGTCATATAAACTCTTGGGCACAAAGCCTGGCCTATATAAATTGATACTCAGAAATGTTTGTGTTGATTTTAAGTGTTTTGGGTCACCTCTTTGTTTTATTTTATGTTTTTATTAAATTTTAAATAAATTTTATTAAATTATTTTATTAATTTTTGATAGGGAGGATTGAACCCAGGAGCACTTTACCACTGAGCTACATTCCCAGTGTTTTTATTTCTTTTCTTTTTTTTAAATTTTTTTATTTTGAGACAGGGTCTCACCAAGTTGCTGAGACTGGCTTTGAACTTGTGATCCTCCTGCCTCAGGTGCCAGACTGTTACCTCTTCAAAGACCACTTTCTACTGTATATTGCTTTAATGATACAGGATTAAGCAGAACTTTTTTTTTTTTTTTTAACCACCAGTGCTGGGGATTGACCCCAGGGCCTTGCTCATGCTGAACTATCACTGAACCATACCCCTAATCTAAGTAAAACTTGGGAGTTTTTATTCTCTTTTTCTTCTAAATCAAGTATTAAAATGTTGAACTTTTAATTTCAGTAGTGGATTGATCTTATTTTTCATTGTATTGAAGTATTACCAAAGTGATTTCTGGAGGCAAGGTCAACAGACTTTTTTGCTTTTAAGGACCTGACACTTGACTTTGGAATTAAATCAGTAGACATGAAGATTCATTTATATTTTGTGAATTTTTGTGGTTCATTAATAAGAGTGCTCTGCTTTTCTTTCCAATTTAAATTGTTTAGCTATAATAAGCAGATGTTTCATATTAAATAGATCTTAAAGCTTAATTCTATTGAAATTAGACCTTTTTGAAGAAATAATAAAAATCTTTTTAGTGTGTGTAGTGGGGATTTTCAAAATCAGTTTTTTATTGCTACTATTTATTTATTTTGTGATCCTGAGGATTGAATCCAGGTCCTTGCTCTTACTAGGCAATACTGCCACTGAGCTGCAACCTTTTGCTACTTTTGCTACTTTTATAAAAAATTCATGAGCAATTTTATTAGTATGGGTATCTTATCGCCTTGTTTTACAGGTGAAATAGATAGAAATTTAGTTTATTTTTTTCCAGCTTGTTTTGATTTTTAATATGTTCATTCCTTGTGTACTCTTGTATTACATGCTCTTTCTACCCATGTTTTCTACCATGTTTTGAATATGTTTGCATGTCAATGTGTTTCCTACCATTTCATTTTATTTGAGGTATATTTAATTTATTCAATTTTTGTTTTGTTTTCTTCTAGTACTGGGGATAAACCCAGGGCCTTGCATATGCTAGGCAAGTGCTCTACCCATGAACTACATCCCCAGTCCTCAACCTTATCGTTGAAGGTTTAGATTATTTGTAGATGTTTATTAAAAGGTATTGATAAACTCTTTAAAACTTGATTTTTGCTCATGTGTCTTATTATTTCCTACATTTGAAATTGCTAGATCAGAGCCCTTTTTTTTTTTTTTTTTTTTTTTTTAACATATGTGGTACTGGGACTTGAACCCAGGGCTTCATGCATGCTATGCAAGTGGTCTACTACTGAACTACTTCCCTAACCCTTTTTATTTTATTTTGAGACAGTCTCACTAAGTGGCCCAGTTGGCCATGAATTTATGATGTTCCTATCTCAGCCTTCCAAGCCGCTGTATTATAAGCATGTACCACCGGGCCTGATTACATTTCCCCCCTCCCGCTTAAACTATTGATAATTGCTGTGAAACTGTTCTTGATTTTTGTTGTTCATTATCCTTAAGAGGTTATTTCGAAAGATTAATTCTTTATGTAGGCATAAACTTGAGGAACTCTGGATTTTTAATGACTGTCTTTCCAAAATGGAAATAGCTGTGTTCTTATAAGAAATTTTGTGCACAGAAATTTTTAACTTAAAAAAATTCATGGTTTTTGCTATAAACTTTTTTTTTTTTATTTTTTTAGGTGTTGCACCTCCCTCTTTTGTAGCAATTAAAGCAGGAACAACACTGTACCAGCTTACAACAGCAGGGGAAGCTGTTTCCTGGAACTCAGTATTTATTTTGATGATTTTGGCTGTTCTTTCTATTCTGCCAGCCATCTTTCAAAAAAAACTAAAGCAAAAATTTGAGTGAAAAACCATCTGGGTTTGTTTTGCTATCATCATCATCATCATCATCATCATCTCAGGATTAGCAGGTGCACCTATTTGTTTTTAAATCACCTCTTCAGTAATTGAAACAAATTTCTAAGATAATATTTCCCATCAGACAGAATAATGCATGAGTATCAAGGTGGAAGAGGAAAGTAAAAATAGAAGTTGGTATACTATGAAAATACTGTCATCGATAGTTGTTATAGACATAAATTATTGTACCAAGAGTAGCTATAGATAAATACTGTAATAAGAGCATGGTAGGAATTCTTGGTACAACTGATTCATTCAAGTTAATATTTTTCTCTCATGTCTAATTACTAAAATAGTGGTGCAGTTCTTGGTAATATTTGCCTTCTTTCAGAGCTTAAACCGGATAGCTAAAATTTCAAAGATATTTGCTTTTTCTCTTTTTGCTTTTGATGTAATGAATTTGTTTAGAGGTTACATCCTCATAGACCACTGAGCATGGAATGGATATCAAGTTATCTATTTTGTTAATTTTATTTTTATTTCTCTTATAGACTTTTATCATGGATTAGTCTGGCAATTTAAATTCTGGCCAGTCTATTTTCATCCTTTTTTCTACCTTTTACAATGTCTGCACCCTCATAAAAAAATGAGAATTTCATGAGAACTATCATATTGGTGTTGATAATTTATATTCAGATAATATTTTGTTACAGTGTCTCTTTACTATCTCAAAAGGGGCTCTAAAAAGCAAACACTCGAAGCTCATAGTTTTTAGACATTAGAATAATTATTTTATATTTTGAAACAATGGCAGCACGGCACTAGTGGTTAAATGTAGTTTATTTGTTCCAATGACTGTAAAATTTACCTCATTTATTTATTAGTCTGGTCATTAAGGAATGTATTATGTAATTATCCTTTTTATGCATGATATACCTAGAAGAATGCCTTGTTTTCTTATGGATGGCTTTTTTGTTTGGGACTGCTTTTGATTAGTACAGTTTCCCAATTTAGAGCTTTTACTTTTCTAACTCACAAAAGTAACTTCTCATGTGGTAACTATTATATTTAAATAGTTCTGGAAAAACTAAACCACTCTCTACTGCTTGATTAATGGTAATGCCCTTGGTTCCTTGTATCCAGGACACAGCCATTCTAAAGTACTCTGTCAGTTTTAGCTTCATCCCAAGCCTGTCGTTATGTTTAAAAGTGCTTTAGCTGTGTGAAAAATCCTTATATGTTTTCATTGTGAGAAGATCATTCTTAAAACCTGTTTCTACAACATGACGTGGACTGATTCATTTTTTATATCACAGTATTAACAAATGGATTTATTGTAAATACAAAGAAAATATATTAATATAGTAGTCTTATGTCACTTGACCTATTGTGCAGAATTATTTATTGTTACTTTTAGCAATGTTTTTTTTTTTCTTATTGACCAGAATCTGAACAATAAAGCTTTTGTTATTTTTACAAATGAATTTAAAACAAAGCCTTTTGGGACAAAGTTCACTAAATATTACCATATAAACTGTAATTGAGCAAAATTTTATCAGACTTTTAAAAATAAAAGAGCTTGGACTCAGGAGAAGCCTATTTACTCTGGTGTGTGCACATTGTACTTACTCTATTATCAGAGTATTTTCTTCATCTTTATTATAGACCCTTTACTAGTTATTTTTTCTGTTAGAAAACTATAGTTGTTACTTTAAATAATGGTATATTTTCTTCTCCTAAGAGAATAGCCAGTGTTTCCAGATTCCTCATCAGAGACTTCATTGGGCTATACCCCAAATGTACTTGGTGGCCTGTATACATGGAGTCACAGAATTGGCCTAGGCCAAATGTAAAGTCAATCTTCAGTCATCTACCTGCATTACTTTTTTTTTTTTTTTTTTTTCTTTTGGTGCTGGGGCTTGAACTCAGGACCTTGAGCATGCCAAGCATGCATTCTACCATTGAGCTATACCCCCAGCCTCTTTGGCCACATCTGAAAGACAGTTATGTAGTAATAGCCACAAAAGAGCAAGCATCTGCAGTGGGTAGGCAAGCAGGATAAATAAATAGAAAGTTGACACACTAAGAAAGTGAGGCCCTTCCCTTTTTACTTAATTCTCTCTCTCTGGACCTCTGTTACTTTGAGTGTAAAATATCTATGATACTTAATAAATGCAAACTAAAATGTAATAATAATAATAAAATATACTGGACAAACTTAAATGTCATCCTTGGGATTTATTTTATGGAAATAGTTATATTTAAAACAACTTTGTTGAATAAAGGTATATTCTCTTGACGTCATTGTTATTGTTATTTTTTGGTACTGGGGATTGAACCCAGGGGTGCTGTTTCACTGAGCTACATCCCATTCCCAGTCCTTTTTATTTTTTATTTTCAGATAGGGTCTCACTAAGCTGCTGAGACTGGCCTCGAATTTGCAATTGCCCTGCTTCAACCTCCTAAGTCATGAAATTCTGATGTACATTTTTACCATTAAGAATAAAAAAACTGTAAAATCTTTACTTTTTTTATTTCAGTGCTGAGGATCAAATTCCAGGACCTCACACATGCTAGGAGAGCACTCTCCTACCAACTTAGACCCCAAGTCCAACCTTTTATTTTTTAAGGAAACAACTAAGCTGGGTGCAGTCACACATGCCTGTAATCCCAGGCTGACACAAGAGGATTGCAAGTTTGAGACCAGCCTTAGCAAAAATAAAAAATAAAAAGGGCTGGGGATGTGGCTCAGAGGTTAAACATTCCTGGGTTTGATCTCTGGTACCAAAAAAAGGGGGCATCAGAAGAGATCCTTGTGGTGATGGAACTTGTATTTTTTCTTTTTTTTCTTTTTTTTTTTTGTGGTGCTGTGGATTGAACTCAGGGCCTCGTGATTGCAAGGCAAGCTACTCTACCAACTGAGCTAAATCCCCAACACATATTTTTTTCATTTTTAATAAAATATTTGAAATTCAGTTAACTTTGAAAGAAAAGAGGTTTACCTCTAAGAAATGAGTAATATAATGTCCAGACCTTAAAAAAAGAGATTTATTTTAGCTCTCTGTTCCTGAGGTCCAAGATCAAGGGGCATCTAGCAACTCAGTGAGACCCCGTCTCAAAATGAAATAGAAAATAGGGCTGGGGATGTGGCTCAGTGGTTGAGTGCCCCTGAGTTCAATCCCTGGTACCCCAATAAATAAATAAATAAATCCTAGGGAGAAAACATTGAAAGTACACAATGATACAACTAGTACAAGAAAAAAACATGAGGTTTAAATATTACAAAATATATTAGTGAAATTACAAAGGTAATCAAGCACTTCCCCTTCAAAAAGCCTCAGGCTGATATTTTTCAGGTTAAGTTCCAACAAATGAGAAATCTATCCAGTTTATAAGACATATAATTTTCATTCCAAGTCTAGTGAAAATAATGCAATAAAAGTACATACTCATTTCACTTATGAACCTCAATGCAAACAATCCTAACATTGTATGTCTACATCCAGGCCTTATATTAATATATATTATATTAAATATGTTATATATTATATTAACTTTATATATGACATATATATCAAGACTAAAGACTTTAAAATGTGGTATGTATACAATGAAATATTACTAAGCCTCAAAGAAGAATGAAATCATGGCATTTGCAGTCAGTTGAACGGAACTGGAGAATATCATGCTAAGTGAAATAAGCCAATCCCCAAAAACCAAAGGCCAAATGTTTTTTCTGATATGTGAACACTGATCTATAATGTGGGGAGGGTATAGGGAAGAATGGAGAAACTTTGGATTGGGCAGAGGGGAGGTGGGGTAGGAAGGATGGTGGAATGAGATGGACATTATTAACCCTATGTACATATCTGATTGCACAAATGGTGTGACTCTGCATTGTATACCGCCAGAGAAAAAAAGAAGTGCTCCATTTGTGTACAATGAGTTGAAAAGCGTTCTGCTGTCATGTGTAACTAATTGGAACAAAATAAAAAAGAAAGAATAAAGAGTTTAGCTGGGCACAGTGGCACATGCTTGTAATCCCAGCAACTCAGGAGGCTGTAGCAGGAGGATCGCAAGTTTGAGGTTGGCCTCAGCAATTTATCAAGGACTTAAGCAATTTGATGAGATCCTGTCTCAAAATAAAAAGGACTGAGAATGTGGCTCAGAGGTAAAGCACTCCTTAATTCAATCCTCAGTATTTAAAACAAAACAAAACAAAACAAAAAAACAGTTTATCCTAGACCATACGGACAATTTAACATCTGAAGAATTTATTAGTGTAATTCACATTGAGGAGAGAAATATTATTTCTGTATATTTGGGAAAAGTTGGTAGAATTATACCTATAAATGATAAAATTGTAGATATATGATAAAATACTACCAAGTCAGTTATGGAGGGGAATTTCTTTAAATTGATAAATGGTTTACCAAAACCCATAGCAAAAAGGCTTTTCGTGTGTGTGTGTGTATGTATGTAGCTAGGCATCAAACCCAGAGCCTTACACATAGGTAGGCATGTATTCTACCCATGCCTGCAATTTTTTTTTTTTTTTTTTTGTACCAACAATTGAACTAAGGGGCACTTAACCACTGAGCCACAATCCTGGCCCTTTTTATTTCTGAATTTGGCTAAGTCGATGAGACTGGTTTTGAACTTGGAATCCTCCTGCCTCGGCCTCTTCAGACACTGGGATTGCAGGTATGCACTACCATACCCAGCTCAATATCATTCTTTTTTTTTTTTTTTTTTTTTTTAAGGACTTTATCTTTTTTTTTTTTTTTTAATTTTCCAGTTGTAGATGGACACAATAAATTTATATTATTTATTTGTATGTGGTGCTAAGGATCGAACCCATGCCTCCTGCATGCTAGACAAGTGCTCCACCACTGAGCCACAACCCCAGCCCCTAAATGTCATTCTTAATGGAAAACTTTAGATGCATTCTCTTTAGAGTTGGAATCTAAATAAGTGTTCCTGCTATCATGAGATTACCTGCTCAGTGCTAAAAAGAAAGAGAAATGTGAGGCATGAAGATTTGAAGAGAAAGGGAAAACTGCCATTATTTGCAGCTGACATAGGACTACACACACACACACACACACACACACACACACACACGCACACCACTTGCGCAGTAGAATAAACAAAGCTAAACTAAAATCAGGTTTTAGTATGATCGTTGGACATGTTCAAATGGCCCTCCAGTTAATAGGACCCACCATCTTAGAATCTTTGGAATCTTATCCTTATACCACAAGGTGACCTCTCCCCCCAGTAATCTGTTTACAGCTGCTAATAGAATAAAAAGCGCACAATGTGATTGGATTTTATTTACTCTTCTGTCTCTCCCAACTAACCATGAACTCTTTGAGGGCAGGAACTTTGCTGATGAGAGGGAGGGTTTATGAGGTCTCCACCAACTGGTATTGCTTGAAGAAAGGAAGAATAAAAGGGACCAGGGATAGTAGCTGCAGGGAGAAGTTGGGTCTGGAGCTTTCTGTTTAGTGGTTAAAGACTGAATCTGAAACCTAATCAAAGGTTGTGAGTAGTGGAATCTCAAGTTTTCTACTTTACATTGACAGAAGAGAAATGCCATTAGAAAAGTTGTGAACTTGAAGTCTAGAAATCCGAGTTGGGACGTTCATGATAGTGACCAACATTGTCAAATAAACTCCAGGTTTGTTTCTTTTTCCTTTATTTATTTATATGTGGTGCTGAGAATTGAATCCACTGCCTCTCACATGCCATGCAAGCACTCTACCACTGAGCCATAACCCCAGCCCCAGGTTTATTTTTTATTTTTGTTTATTTTAAATAAAGATTTAATAAACACAAGTTGTGTGTTGTAGTTTTTAAATTGACCAGATATTTAGCTTAGTTTAATCATTACTGGTGGTGATATGGTAGCGAGAGAATCCATTATAACATCTGATATTTTGGAGTCGGTTTTGAGCAACTATATACCAGGTGATTGGAGTAACAGGCTTTATGCTGCAGATCCAAACATGATTTGTAGACTACCAGTAACTGTAAGAACTCTCCACTGTAGCTGTGATTCAGAAGAATAGGATCTGAACTATCATAACAACCATTGATGCCCTGACAGAGTAAGCCAGCTTACTGCCTTGGCCACTGCAATCTTGTCACATCTTCAACAAAACTGGACATGGATATTGGTATCTCTGCAACCCTACCTGCCCAAGGAATGCTGCCTAAAGTAGCAGGAGAATGACTTGTTTCTTGTTTTTCCATTCAAATCTCTTGCAAGTACTTTTAATTGTGGAATCTATTTTGTATGCAGAATCCTAACTTTTAAGTGTTTATGTTTCCAGCCTATGCAAGGCAGTAAAGAATAATTGGTTCCAGATATATAATATACGTGGCTCAATGCAAATTGAAGGTGCCCAGAGTCCATATTTGAAAAGCAAGAAAAAAATAAAGTGCCATTAAAAATACTAAGAGATGGCCCAGTATGGTATTGCATGCCTGTAATCCCAGCAACTCAGGAGGCTGAGGTAGGAGAATCACAAGGTCAAGGCCAGACTTAGCAATTTAGCAAGGGCTAGGGATGTGGTTCAATGGTTAAACACCCTGGGTTCAATCCCTGGTACCAAACAAAACAAAACAAAACAGAATAAAAAGATAAACACTTTTCCTTTCATCTAGTCTCCCTCTTGACTTGTCATGCTATTTTTATTTTCTACTTAATGTCCTAAGAAAAATTACAATTTTAATTACTTGAATTTTACTTTTATCTTTACATTTTCCAGTGCCAGTTTTTAATATGAGTATTTACATTGTGGAATTGCTGAAATTAACACAATTCTATTTTGTAGCTTTTACATTCACAGGTATTTCATTCTTACCAGAATAGTAGAAATGCTGAAAAAAGTAATCCCAACTGTTGATCGAGCCCAGAACCTCACACCTGGTAAACAATACTCTACCACAGAGCTACATCCCAGTCCTTGTTATTTTGAGACAGGGTCTTGCTAAGTTTCCCTGGCTGGCCTGGAACTTGTGATCCTCTTGCCTAGACCTCCTGAGTTTTTGGGATTACAGGCATGTGCCACCATTCCAGACTTTATTTCACTTTTCGATACGTACATGTTCTACCAACACCCTCTGCCTTTAACTTAATGATGAATAAGGAAGTACTAAAAGGAAAGGAGATACAGGCTGCCCTATTTTTCTCTTTCCGTTGTTTTTAGCAAGTGATTCATTAATAGAGGTAGTCAAACTAATAAGAATGTGATAGACAGGCATGGTGGCACATGCCTATAATTCCAGGGACTCAGTTTGAGGCCAGGCGAAGCACTGTGGCACACACCTGTAATCTCAGGGGCTTGGGAGGCTGAGGCCAGGAGGATCACGAGTTCAAAGCCAGCCTCAGCAAAAGCAAGATGCTAAGCAACTCAGTGAGACTCTTGTCTCTAAATAAAATACAAAATAGGGCTGGGGATGCGGCTCAGTGGTTAAGTGCTCCTGAGTTCAATCCCTGATACCCACCCCCCCCAAAAAAAAAAAAAAAAAAGTTTGAGGCCAACCTCAGCAACTTAGAGAGGGCCTAGGCAATTTGGTGAGACCCTGGCTCAAAATTAAAAATAAAAAGGACTGGAGGGTTAGGCACGGTGACGATGGCTTGGACGGCTGAGGCAGGAGGACCACAAATTCAAAAGGGCTGGGTAAAGTACCGCTGTATTCAATCCAGAGTACTAAAAAAATGAATAAGTGATAGAACACCATTGCCTTCTTGATGTTAAGGGCTAGTTTGAATGGATCAAACTCATGGCCCACATGATAGGCAATCTACCACTAAGCTATGCCCCCAGCCCCCAAAAGGTGAAGCATTCCTTGACACTCCAGCTTATGCAGTTGTAGATGTAACTCCTTGTCCTGGCTTCATCTCTCTGAGGTCCCATCTATCACATATGCACTGGAATTCTCTACTCCTGGGGGATTGCAAACATTATAAGGGAACAGAGGCGGTAAGGAACAAACATGCATAGCTGATAGACCTTCAGTTATGTACACGCTCCTTTGGCCCACCAGATGTCACTTATAAAACACGAATTCAAAAATAAGATTATTTAGAATTTTAGGTCAGCAACAGCAGAGCATTAAAAGCAAGTGTGTGGCTCTTCTGAGCACAGGGCCCTGTGCATAAGTGCAATGACAACCAGGACAGTTCTGGGCACAAAAGGAGGAGGAACGGATGTTGAGAGGTCAATGACCATATCCAGTACAGACTGCTTGGAAACAGATAAATGGGAATAGAAGGTGAGAAAGGTACAGAGGACCAGAGGAAGCCATGTGATGAAAGAGCACAGCAGATACTGACTTAATACTTCTGCAAGTCCTGTGTCCTGCAGTTCACTAGCCCTGAGTTGGGCAATGCAAAGATGTGCAACCCCCCACTGCTAGCTCATAGTGGCTTTCGGTGAACTAGAAAAAGATGCCCCTTTCTTCAGATACTTTACTGCCATCTGTTGGAAAATTGTCATAATAATGATATTAGCTAATAATGACTGCAATGAGTGTCAGCAGCAACCTTGCCTGTTACCCTCAGGGTACCCAGGGTCAGAGGCACAAATGCTCATAACTGGAATCCTGAACTTAACAACTTAGCAAACAATGTGTGGCAGGTCAGAGCCCCGCTACACTCCTAACTCCCAGCCTCAGAGGTAGTGAGTTAAATATCAGAACTAGTGATTCCTTATTTTATATTGTTTTACTCCTGGCTACCCATGACGATTATTGTGCTGGGGTCTTTTAGATCACTTCCAACATTTGACAAAGCCTACTTCATGGAATAATTTTTTTTTTTTTTTAATCTGGGAGAAGACTAAAAGAGCCAATAACAACAAAATCCATTCATTTTTGCTTTTGACTGGAATTCTAGCAACTTTGTGGTCCACATATCTTATGCTAATTAAAGGTTTGAGCATTAGATATAATGTATATTTTTAGTAATAAATATAAGAAACTGACTATAAATTTAGTTTGTTTCAGAAACAACATCTTCCTTATAGGGTCCCTGGGGTAGGAAGGCAATGAGATGACGTTTAAAGACGCAGACAGTAGAAGCTACTACTTATGTTCAGGCCCTTCTTCTCGGAGGTGTTAGGTCAAAGATTTGAGAGACAAAGGTCCTGCCTTATGTCACATCATATGAATAAAACTCAGACTTCCTGGCTTCTGAGCCAGGAAATTTCTCAGCTTCCAAGAGTAGGCAACTGCTTCTCTCTTCCTCCTTCTTTCTCTTGAAATTTTATGAACCTTTATTCAGATTCATAAGGAAGAAAAACTTTTTATTAACATTTGCCAAAAGATGATTGTACATTGTGAATAACTTGTATTAACCACTATAAACGGGTGGTAGAACAAACCTATAATCTCAGTGACTCAGGAGGCTGAGGAGGGAGGATTGCAGTTTTGAGGCCAGACTCAGCAACTTAGCAAGACCCTGTCTCAAAATAAAAAATAAAAAATAAAAAAAATAAAAGAGTTGAGAAAGTGGCTCAGGGTAAAGTGCCCCTGGGTTCAAACCCCAATACCAAAACAAACAAACAAAAAATGCAACTATATTAATTCTCTTTTAAGAGTCACCATTTCTAGTGACCCGATGACATTTCTTCCCACAGAGCACATTAAACTATACTCTAAAAGCAGAGCAACTCCTTATGTATGTATATAAACCAAGTGTTCCCCAATACGTTCTAAGACATGATGCTTTGAGAGAATCAGTTTCTCTTCATTACAGTTAATTTTTCATGTGTGTGTATGGTGCTGGTGAATGAACCCAGGGTCTCACTTATGCTGGGCAAGCCCTCGACCACAGAGCTACACCCCTGGCCTCCAGTTAATTCTTTTTATTTTATTTTTTTTAAATTTTATTTATTTATTTATATGTGATGCTGAGGATTGAACCCAGTGACTCACACATGCTAGGCAAGAGCTCTACCACTAAGCCCCAGCCCCAGCCCCAGCCGCAGACCCCCAGTTAATTTTTGATATGTTAAAAGTCTAGCCATAGGGCTGGGGATATAGCTCAGTTGGTAGAGTGTTTGCCTTGCAAGCACAAGGCCCTGGGTTCAATCCCCAGTACCGCAAAAAAAAAAAAAAAGTCTAGCCAGGTCTGGTGGTGCATGCCTGTAATCCCCACACCTCAAGGGGCTGAGGCAGGAGGATCACAAGTTCAAAGCCAGTCTCAGCAACTTAGTGAAGCCTTGAGCAACTCAGTGAGAACCTGTCTCTAAATAAAATACAAAAAATGCTGGGGATGTGGCTCAGGGGGTAAACACTAGTTAAAAAAAAGAAAAAAAGTTTTGTGGCACTTTAATTCTTTAAAATTCATTATTATAAATTTAATCATTTGTTAGTTGAATATATTTTCTCTATATAACAATTATTATATGTATTTGTCATATCAAAGGCAGATTGAAGCAATCTAGAAAACTGATACTGATTCTGCCTTAATTTTATAGTCAACATGAAAAAATACTAAAATATTCACTTTTCAATTGCATTTTTCACCATTTATGAAGGTATCATTTATATACAGTAAAAGCCACCATTTTTTAGTATAGTTCTTCTAATTTATGGCAAACAAACAATTGTGTAACCATCACCACATTGAAGATGCACAACAATTCCATCACTTTCCCAAATCCTTGAGAGCTCAGCTACAGCTAAATATATCTTTCCTTTGGGATCTGAGCCAAGGGCCTTTCAATTCCCCTCACTAGACCATCCGGCCTTTCCCAGGAAGCTCTTGGCCCCAGGCTGATGGGAATAACAAGGCCACTGTGTTCACAGTCCAAGGGAGAAGGCTGGGGGCAGCACGTATAAGGCCATCTGTCCTGACTCTAAAGGTTGTCAATCCAGGCAGACACAGAGGGGAGAGAAAAGGGGTTGTGGGATACACCAACTGAGTCATTCCTTGGCTTGGAAACCCAAAGATACTACTTTGTTTCCTGTGTTTGACCACCCCACCCTGCCTCAGCTTCCTCAGATAAACAGGGACAGACACACTCACTTAAACGTACCATTATTTATGCTTGCAAAAACACAATCATACATCTGATATATATATAAGCATGTACATACATGATCACCCCTATATACAATTGCTCACTCACATTGAAATAGGCATATATATAGAGAGATACACACATACATACTGCACATGTTCTCACAGTACTTTTGGGAAGCTTGCATCACTTGGGGACATTATCAGCAATGAACTCCTCCTCTTGCTCAACTTGACACTTCCTTATGGGTGTGGAAGCCTGAGGCTGACTCTTTGGGGCTTTTTTGTTGCTGTGGGTTATGGTGACTGAAGGGTGATGGCTTATTTTCAACAAATTTAGGGAGCTTGTGTCATTCAGAGAATGACATGAGGAGCCTGGTTAGAAACAAACTGTCGTGGGCTAGTGAGACAGTAGAAGGATATGGGAAAGTGAGGGTGTGTGACTTGTTTTGTAGAGATGAATTATAGATAGTAGTGGGTGTTATCATTTATTATGGAGGAACTGTTATTCTGTAGGATCAGAGGGATGTATTTCAATTTGCATAAGCTGGAGTCTTCATTGAGCATGGGACAGGAAAGGTTTGATTACTTGTGGATTCATTGACTGAATTTTTTTTTTTTTTTTTTTTTTTTTTTTTTTTTTTTTTTTTGGTGGTGGGGATCAAACCCAAGGCCTCAGTGCTGGTCAAGTGCTCTACCACTGAGCTACATCCTCAGTCCTCAGTCCTTTTCTTAATTTTTATTTTGAGATAGTGTCTCACAAAATTGTGGAGACTAGCCTCAAACCTGTGATCCTCCTGCCTCAGTCTCCCAAATTGCTGGGATTACAGGCATGCGCCACTGTGTCTGTCCAGCTGGCTGATTTTTCTGAGCTGGGGAGTAGACAGGTTCTGTCTTGCTGGAAGAAGCACCCATACTAGTAGTGTGGTGGTGCAGAACTGTAATCCCTAGTAGTAGAAGTATGGACTACCTCAAGGAGGAATAAAATGAGGCATTGTTAACATTGCTTTGGGGAAAGAAACTGAGCAGCTGAAATCAGGACCCTCTGCAATTAGACGCAGAGGGCTCCAGGAGTCTCCAGTGGAGAACTCTTAGAAGAGGTGGGGCTCCAGCCCATTCTGTAGGAGTAAAGGACCAGAATTAATCTGGTTTTAGCCTGGCATCTGTCCTTATCTCTATCTTCCCTTAACCTTTCTTTTACCTGGGACCAAGGTTAGAAAGAAAATATAGGAAGGGGTGAGGGGCTACTCCAGCCTCATTGCCTATATGACGTGGCAGGCAGGGGAAGGATTTTCTTTTCTACTTAACACAGTGTCCTACTGCTCTTTTCCCCTTAGGCTGAGGGCAAGAAAGAAGATGAAGTTCCTGTTTCCTGAGATGTTTTGCTTGTTTGTTTGTTTTTCTGGTAAGAGAAGGTTGTTGGCTCAGGCATTCTTGGATCCAGATAACTCTTCTTCCTTCTAGGAGGTACCACTCTAAGGTGAGGCAGCGGGACTTCATTCTAAGACCTGAACTGCTAGGTTGCTGATCAGGCTTAGGTAGGGTCAGATGTTTATTTGCTCTCTCATGTCCTTCATGCTGAAATGGGTGCTCTGGATTACCACTTATTAACAGTATATTATGTCCTAGATATTTAAAATTCCTTTTTTCATTAACTTAAAATTAATTTATGAATCTTGAGTATAATCTGGTGAGGGGTAAGAATGATGAATCTCATTTCAGAGAGATTAATGATATGATATGATGTCTTAGTTTATATAGGTATTAAGAGTGGGAGTGGGGATTGAAATATTAAATCATAAGAACATCCAGTTCTATATTTCTTCTGGCTCTCTAACAAGCAATCACTCTGCCAAACATATTTCCTACTGGGAAGGAGATCACTTTACAGTTGAGTATTCTGGGCCTCTAAGCCGTTACATTTCCCAGAGCAAATTAATACAGTTATGCTTTTGTTTTTACTTGTGTTTTATGAGTTGAGTTAGTATGAGAGGTCTTCTAGCACTTGGTTACTCTGGACACAGTGGATATAAGGTTTCTGGACTTCTAAACTAGGGCATTTATTCCTTTTCCAGGGCTTTTTTACATCACCCCCAGAGTGATCATTCTAAGATGTGGGTCAGATCTTTTTAGTCCTTGGCTTAAATTCCTTTAATTTATCCCATCTGCACACCTGATGGGATAAATTCTTTAACCTGGCACTGTCCTCCCTCTTCCTGATTTCAACCCCTTAACTGTCTCCTATCTTAATGGATTACTTGCTATTGTGAAAACCCCTGGAGATTGTGAAGTTACTTTCTCCTTCCCACTTTTCTTGGAGTGCTGGGGATTGAACCCAGGGGCCTCAGTGCTTGAGAGGCAAGCACTCTACCTAAACTGAGCTATCTCCCAGCCCTCCTCTCCTACTTCTCGCCCACCAGTTAGGGCAGGTTAGATTCAGGGAGGAACTGGTGCTATGGTTTCCACTGATGTTGCCTGTGACCTCCAGGTCATCCCCCCCAAGAGAACCAATACTTGAGAGAAGTACCAGGGAGAGAACCCAGGAGAATGCCCAGGCTCAGCCCTTAGGGACGTGAACTGCCTTCTACTGCCCTTAGTGGCAGCCTGCTGGAGCAGACCTTTCTGGAACAATAATAATTGTAATATTTAACAAGTGCTCTATATTCCAGGCACTATTCTCACTATTTTACCTATACATGCATTTGTCTTATGTAATCTCTCAGTTCCCCCACACTTCTCCCACCTGGGAATTTAACTCGGGCGATTTACCACTGAACTACATCCCCAGCCCTTTTTAATTTTTAATTTTGAGACTCGGGTCTCGTGAAGCTGCTGGGGCGGGCCTCGAATTTGCCAAGGCTGGCATTAAACTTGGGATCCTCCTGCCTCAGCCTCCGGAGTCGCTGGGATTATAGGAGTGCACCACCACACCTCACTTGTTTTATGTAATCTTCACAAAAACAAAACAAAGCAAAACAAAACTATACTAGCCAAACAAACAAAACCATGACTGTTGGCACTTGGAGATTAACTAACTTGCTTAAAGTCATACCAAAAAGGACAAAATCAGAATTCAAATATGAGAATTATTTCTAGAGCCCATGATGCCTCTAATCTCATTTCCAGTAAAGTCACATCTGCTAGCTTCTGGGGTAAACGAAATTAGAGGGTCCCAAACCAAGGACCAGGAGGTATATTTCCCTCTGCCTTATATTCGTATTTCGCACAGGAAGGCTGGCTCAGGAATGCACGGAATATTCTCACAGTTTGAAGAGAAAGGGGAACTTCCAAGTGGCAGGAACCTCTGAAGACTCCCAGAGAGAAAGCGGGGAAAGCTCGTGCGTGGGAAAAGGCCTGGCTGTGGGTGGGGAGCAGCGAGCAGACCGCGAGGTCGTAGTCCAGGTTTTTGTCTCTTAAACTCAATGTAACCTTAGTGAAGTCGTTACTCTTTCCTCAGCCTCCGTTCTTTTTTTTGTAAATTAAAGATAAATATAAGACGGAGCTGATCCGCGCCAAAAGAAGGGGCATCCTCAGTTTTACTGGGGAAAAGGCCCAGCACCAATGCCAAGGAGAGGGGGCAGGGAGAATGCGCTGTGTGGGGTTTGGGGCGACAGCCTGGCAACAGGATTGGGTGGGCTTCGGAGCTCAGTCCTGCGATCCCATACCGGTGACAGGGCCGGGCTAAGGAGGAAATCTCCGGACCTCGAATGGGTACATAGGTGGCGGCACATGGGCCAGGGTCGTGGCTCTGCGGGATGCGCCCATTCTCCCCACACCTCCTCAGCACTCTCAACCCGAGTCGCAGTCTCCGGGGATGCCTGTTACAGGCGGCCAGGCAGCCGCCGGCCGCGCTGCGGCGACCGCCCGGGAAGCTGCAGCCGGTGGGGGACCGAGAACATCACGTCATCCTTTCCGCCAGGCGCCCGCCCCCTCCCCGACGGCGCCTGCGCAGGCGCGGCGGGAGGGGGGTGCCGCGGCGGGGCTCTCCCGGCGCTTTCCGCCCTTCCCCAGGTTCGCTCGGGCCGCGGCGCTCTGGGCTGGCGGCGGCGGCGCGGAGCGAAGGTGTCCAGGATGCGGCGCGGGGCGGCCCGGTACCCCCCTGCCCCGTCACGGCAGCGGCGGCCGCGGGGACCGGGCCAGGATCGGGGGCGGCGGCTCGAGCCGCGGTAGCGGCGGCGGCGGCGGGAGGGGCGGCCTGAGGGCGGGCGGGCCCCGGGAGCGGGGGCTCCGCGCCGCTCCGCACAAGCCGGCCCGGCTCGGCCCCGGCGCCATGAGCGGCGGCGGCGGCGGAGGGGGCTCAGCGCCCAGTCGCTTTGCTGACTACTTTGTCATCTGCGGGCTGGACACCGAGACCGGGCTGGAGCCGGACGAGCTGTCGGGTGAGTGCGCTGAGCCCGGCCGCTTCCCCGCACCTACTGCGGCCGGCGACCCCGGGGGAGCCTCCCCCATCCCGCTTTGTCCCGGGAGCCCGGCGAGGGTCGGCCGACAGGACGCAGGGCGGGCGCGGGCGAAGGGGGCGTCGAGCTGGCGGAGGGGGACGGGATAAGGGGCCCTGCGCGGGGAGGAGTCCCAACCGCCGCTCGGGCGCTCTGCGCCTTGGGCACTAAGCGATGGGGAAGAGGGAAGGGTCGTGTGCACTCCGACTGGTTGTAGGTCGAGTGACTTAGTGTAAAATAAAGGGAGACTTGTCTTCCAATACCCTTCTGGGAGGGAAGAACGCATCCCGCGTCCTAGTCAAAGTAAGTTCCACTCAGACTTTTAAAAAAAGCAAAACAAAAACTTGGTGTCTTTATCTGGCCTCTTCCCAAGAATCCTGCGAGACCAGTTCCTTAAAACCGTTATAACCCGCCTGGGTTTTCCGACGGATTGCAGTTCTGCCTAATCTGGGACATAAAGAACTGAACTTGGGCAGCACCAAGAATATGTGAACTCCCATGGCACTTGAAAGAGCTTGTACTCCAGGACCATAACTTTTTTATGAAAAGCAATTTATGTCCTTTATGAGGCCAGGGTCATTTGTGAATAAAAGGGCGTCATCCTTCTTGGGGTGGCTGTGTTGTGTTGTTTCTCAAGTCGTCTTTCAAAGGGGGAAGTGGTGAGGGGAGGAGTGGCCATGGGCCCTGATCAGATTTGGAACTCACTGTGGAATTGTGTCAGAATTATAAAATCCCCGTGAATTCCACCCACGGTCATCCAAACCTTTGAATTGTAATAGTGTTGAAAAGTTTTTGTCTGAAGTATCCAGTTAGTGGGTGGAGGTTCGTTATGTTAATACTTTAAAATTATGTCATCTTGATTTGGTGAAGAAAATTCCTTTCCACTCTTTCTTTTTTCCTTTCCGTTTTCTCATTCTTTTTTGGTACTGGGATTGAACCCAGGCCACCACACATGATCTGTCATGATGTCACAGTTTGCCATGAAGTTTCTCTTGATTTTTGTTTTTGTTTTCAGTACCTGGAACTTAACCCTACTGAGCCACATCCCCAGCCCTTTTTGTTTTTTTGTTTTGAGACAAGGTCTCCTTAAGTTGCTTAGGGCCTTGCTTAAGTTGCTGAGGCTGACTTTGAACTTGCAATCCTCCTGCCTCAGTGTCTGGGTTTATAGGCATGGGTCACCATCCCCACAAAGTTTCTCTTTTGAAAGTAATCATCCTCTTGATTAATTTTACTTTGCTTCAGAGATGACAGGACAGTTTCTTTTCTTTTGCCACCAGAAAAATTCCAGTGTTTTTTAATGAAAAATATAGGTGCACATTACAAATGACAAAAATGGGTGTCTTTTAAAAATATGACAAATTGATGCTTTATCAAGGCAAAAAATAAACTGTTTTCTCAGATTGATAGCATGTAGAGAAAAAAATCACGAAGCCTTTTGTTGGGGTAGCTTTATTTATTAGTACCAGGGATTGAGCCCAGAGGTTCTCTACCACTGTGCTACATCCCCAACCCTTTTATTAATTTTTAAAATTTTGAAACAGAGTCTTGTTAAGTTGCTGAAGCTGACCTTGGACTTGTGATTCTCTTGCCTCAGCCTCCAGAGTGGCTGGAATTAAAGGCATTTGCACTACACCCAATTGGTTAGCTTTATTTCTTCAAGTTCACTATTTTAGGTCTTCAAATTCTCATAATTCTGATTATTTGTTTCTTTTGTATTACATTTGTGACTTTGGGATGATATAGTTGATGGAATTCAGTGCAAGTTATTGGTGCTAGAAGCGAGCTCGGGGAGGAAAATGAGGCCCAGGAAGCACAGTAGGGCCAACATTCTACTAGGTCATTGCTTAATCTTTGTCTGGTGCTCCTCTCATGACACTAAATTGAATCTCTTTGGCCTGGCTGGAGGTCTTAAGGGGGGGGGGGATATATATATATATATAACTCAGCATAACTCAGCAGTGTTCTACTACTGAGCTATGTCCTACACCTCCAGCTTATTTTCTTTTAAATTTTAAATTTTGAAAAAGGGTCTCTCTAGGTCACTTACAGCTGAAATTCATGATCCTTCTGCCTCATCTGACTGGAATTGCAGGCATGTGCCACTGCATCTGCCTCTGACTGGATGTCTTTAGAAAATAGTAGCATGTTGAGGAAGAGTAAAAATACCAGTCTCAATAAAAGAAAATTAAAGGTGGAGTAAACCAATGTTATTATTGTACTGTGCTTTTGAGTGTATGATAAATTGTATAGAAACTTGGTTTTAGCAAATGAAGACAATGGTTGGCAAATGGTAAAACAGGAATGAAACTAGGAAGTTACTCTTAGTGAGGGCATGGTTTTTGGGGTCTGCTATGCTACCAACTATTTCTGTGATTGGGGGGCAAGTTTAATAACCCTGCTAGGGAAAAGTGAATATAGATATTATTATAATTCTCTCTTTTTTGCGGGGGAGGGGGCGGGTACTAGAGATTTAACCAGGGGCAGTTTGCCACTGAGCTACATTCCCAATCCTTTTTATTTGAGACAGGATCTCACTAAGTTGCTTAATGCCTCGCTAAATTGTTAGAGGCTGGCTTTGAACATGCTGTCTTCCTGCCTTAGCTTCCTGAGCTGCTGGGATTACATGTGTGTGCCACCATGCTGGGCTGTTCTCTTTTAATGAATATCTGTTAATTTCCTGGCTTTTCAGCAAGCTAAAATTATATCCCTGTGTAAATTTATTGGGAGAATAAAAGGGAATGAGTTGTATAAATGTATAAGGAAGGTTATTTTCGCCAGGCGTTGTGGTGCATTCCTGTAATCCCAGTGATTTGGAAAACTGAGGCAGGATTACAAGTTGGAGGAAAGACCCTGTGACATGAAATAAAGAGGGCTGGGGATGTAGCTCAGTGGTAGACTTCCCATGAGTTCAAAACCCAGTGTGGCACAGGTGGGAGTGGGTGGGGGAGGGGCAGGGCCTTTTCTTTCTTAAAATGTGGTTGTACAAATGGAATATGAAGATCATTTATCAGTAGGTGGTCTTTGTTAGAACAGATATTGATTGAAGGATTAATTTTACCCCCTTCACTCATTTCTTATGGGAAATCTGGACTACCCAGAGGAAATTTTTGAATAACAATACAATACAATAATAAATAATATTATATAATAATAGATTATTATACAATAATAAATAATATTTGAATAATAAAACAATACAAATAGCTCACCCTGCTGAGACTCCCCAGGGTGCATTTTCTTTCCTTTGCCTTCTCCATACCTCCCAAAGTGATGATGTCATAGTCAGTGAAACTACAGGAAGTTGTGAATTGCACCCAGGTTCTCAGAGAGGTACTGAGGAGTCTGTTTTCTCCAATTAAAGTAAGTTATATACCTCACCCAGTTTCTGAACTTTAAAAAAGTGTATCCAGAGCAAGTAAAGCAAAGATGCTTAGTGTTCCTTCTGGTTTTGGGAAAAATTAAGATTCTTTCCTCTCCTTTTACAACAATTAGCATGTGGAGTTGCTGTGTTGAATATAGACTCAGATCCTCCTGCCTCAGCCTGAGTCACTGGGATTACAGGCATGTGCCACCATGCCTTGCACCATCTTTCAGCTGGATTCACTGTTCACATCTTGCCCCATTTTCTTTGTCACTTACATGTATGCCCCCTCTATATTATATATAGGTAAAACAAACTGTATTGAGATATAATTCACATACCATACAATTCACCTGTTTAAAGCATAAATGATTTTTAGTATATTCATAGTGGTATAGGCATCACTACAGTTAATTTTAGATTATCACTCAGATATTAATCACTCTGTCCTTGAAACCTGTACCTATTAGTAGTTACTCCCAAATTTCTTCTAATCTCTAAACCTCCAGCCCTAGCGGGATATCTTATTTAAAAGGAAGAAAAGCTGGTCATGGTGGTGCATACCTGTAATCTCAGCAACTGGGGAGGCTGAGGCAGGAGAATCACAAATTCAAGGCCAGCCTGAACAGTTTAGCAAGACACTGTCTCTAAAATAAAAAGAGTTTTGGGGATGTAGCTCAGTGGTAGTGGTGCACCCCTGGGTTCAATCTCCAGTACCAAAAACAAAAACCAACCAAACAGACAAACAGAAAACTACACAGAAATAGAGCCTGTTTCTCCTAATTTTATAGAGATGAAATGATTGTAAAAAGTTTAGTGAAGGGACTGTGTTTGTGGCTTAGTATAGTCAAATAGAGTGCTTTGGTATGGTATATAAGGTCCTGAGTTCTGTCTCCAGCACTGAAAAAATAGAGAGAAGAAAAAGAAAAGTTCGATGCGCCAGTTTCAAACTGGAATTCAGTATGAACTAAACTTAAATTTTTATTTTCCTTTGCCAGTTTGGTCAATTCTGGGCAAATTGTCTCATGGTCGGTCGTCTCTACTTTGAAGCTTAGATTACTAGTTGTAGTGGAACTCAAATCCTGCTGGCTTACCTCAGGCATCTGTGGATACTGCCAGAAGTCAAGGTGCTGTAATGGAGATTTCCTAAGTCATGTGTTTTCTTTTGTTTGTAAGGTAGAAGAAGGAGGAAGTCAGAAAAGACTAGCACACAGGAAATAGAGTATCCCAAGACAGTTAAAAGCACGTATTGAATGTACTTGGAGAGAGCCTATATTCCTAGAACGTAAGAGAATCCCATTTCACTTCCTCAGATAGGAAAGATCACATAGAAAATAGGTGGATTTTACTTTAATGACACTGAGGCTCTGTTACTCTCTTCTTGGGAGGAAATCCTGAGTCAGTGTTTGGTGCTTAAACCAAATTCTTAGACTCTGCTTAGCCCTTCCTTCCGAGGTTAAAAATAAAGTTTACTTTGCTTCAGGCCTCCTTTGGCATACCCTTTTCCAGGCCTATATCCTTTTATAAACTTAATTTTTTTGGCCAAGTCTGGTGGAAGGTATACTTGGGCTTGGCCTAGTTCCTCAATTCCTGTTTTGTTGTCCTTTGGATTGGAATTACAGTCAGACGACTTTAGAGGTTTCTCAGGGACCTGCATTCACACGTGGGAACCTATACTTGATTTGTTTTAGGTTCCTGCTGGATGCGACATAGAATCCAGTGAGAGAGCCTCTCAGAACCTTGTGTCTTTTGGAAGTCAGTGATTAAACGCTGCCTACCATTGCCAGATTTTTAGATTTAGTTCTTGAAAGTTATTAAGTGAGGCAGATACTAATCAAGTGCCTACGTTTCATTTCCATGATTGTTGATTTCAGTTTGTAATATTTAGAACTACAGGGCTGAGTTCTAAGAGTGGCAGAGTCCTGTCACCAAAGGGAGTATATGTGCCAGATCTCAAGGTGTTTTCAGTATATTCCTAGGAGATCAGATGTAATTCTAGGAGATAAGATGGCAACCATTGCATTTCTCAGATATTATACTTAGAATATTTGCTTGTTTGACATCCATGAGATTTCTCATACCTTCCTGTGAAAGGTTAGCCTTTATTCTTGTTCATTAGTGTGATGATTAAGTCAGGTCAAAATTTTGCTAAGCCATCTGAGTCTGCTGAGTGAACTGAACTAGCTGGGTAAGTCCAAAGTACTTTTATGGAACACTGAGATGCTTGAGCAGTGAGAAAATCTGTGGAGATTCCTCTCATTAAGTTTCATTCCCTGGTGAGTGTGAGATTCCTTGATTTCTAAACTGTTTTCAGTTGGCAAAACACAGTATGTGTGTGCATTCATTTATCTTGGTCACAGAATCAAAAAATGTCAGAGCTAGATATCAGAGATAGTCCAGTCATTGCTTTTGGCAGATGATAATGATTACCCTTGTAAATGGCCTTAAAATTTCTTAGTATACTTTTAAACCCATTTTAAATTTTTCAGCCCCACTCAAATAAAATTTTCTGTCCAGTGTCACCTAGTAAGTTAGAAAGAACAGTTAGAATCCAAGTCTTCTGTGTGCTCACTATTGATGTGATTTTTGTAATTAAATTTAATTTTTTCTTATAGTTGTGGGGAAACTGAAGCCATGGCTTAATCATTGCATCTTGAGTGTGACGTGGCTTGGAATGAAGTGACTTCTTAGTGGTTCATCCCCAATGCATTTTGTAGTAGAGATAGCAGACCACTTATTTTTTTTTAAATGTAATTAAGGTCGATTATTTTTTCTTCTCTTTACATTCTCTCATTGATTGATTGTTTATTTGTAGTTTCAGAATATTTAATATTTTTTGCCTGAGATATGTTTCTTTGATTAAAAAAAGAGAAGAAAAAAAAAGATTCGCATTTGCTAACCTCAAAAATTCCTCCGAATAGTTTTGTAGTTTGCGTTTTTTCTGATTGTAGTTTGGAGTCTGACTGTGATGTCCAATTAACCATATTCTTTGTAGTGAAAAGATATGGGAAATGACCGAGAAACGTGTAGATTTTTTTTTTTTTATGCTGGCGATTGAGCCCAGAGGTACTATATCCCTTCAGTACATACCCACCTTTTTTTATTTTTAATTTTTATTTTGAGATAGGTTCTTGTGAAGTTGTTCAGGGTCTTGCTAACTTGCTGAGGCTGGACTTGAACTTGTGATCCTCCTGTCTCAGCCTCCTGAATTGCTGGGATTGTTGGCGTGTACCACTGTGCTTGGCATTTTAGGATTTAAGGCATTAAGACAGAAGAGAAATGACTTAGATATAATAATCACAGGCCATGATTTATAGGACAGTAAGTAGATAATCCCAATTTACAGCAGATTACTTGTGCTTTTGTTATAAGACATTAAAATTACTTTGCAGGAATGTCAAAGGTCTTGGTTCTTTTCTCAAGATCAGGAGTATCATCTCTTAAGTCATTTTCTTTCCTTGCTTTTATGCAAAACATACATAAAATCTGCAATTTTTAAGCGGTTTAAAATGAATAATTCAATAGTATTTGGTATATTCAGTGTTGTGTAGCTTATCACCCTTATGAGTAGTTCCAAAACATTTCATCACCCCACCCACTAAAGAGTAGCTTTACCTCTTTTCCCAAGCTTGTGGCAAGTACTGATTAGCTTTTGGTCTATGTAAATTTACCCATCCTGGATATTTTGTACAAATGGAATCATGCAAGCAAGATGTGACCTTTTGTGTCTGGCTTCTTTTACATAGTATATATTAAGGGTTCATCTTTGTTATAGCATGTGTCAGTAATTCTTTCCTTTTTATGACAGTACTATTCCATTTCATGAATATATCACATTTTATTTATCTATTCATCTGTTGATGGACTTTGGGTTGTTTCCTCTTTCTGGCTATTGTGAATAGAATTTCTGTGAACATTTATGTATCAATTTTTATTTGAACACCTGTGTGGATATACACTAAGAAGTGATATTGGTGGATCATATGGTAACTCTGTTTAGCCTATTAAGAAATGGCCAAACTGTTTTCCACAGTTTCTTCATATTTTACATTCTTACATGCAGTGTATCAGGTTTCCACTTTCTCTACATCCTTACTAGTACTTATTTTCCAAATGTCGATGTCATTGTGTTTTAATCTATATTTCTTTACTATTAAGAGATTTTTAAAAGGTACTTACTAACCCCTTATATTATTATTGTGGATTATCCATGTATACTTGCTATTATTTCTCTATTTGCTCTGGGTTTTTAGGGGACATGGGGAAAATTGAATTGGGGTGCTTTTGAAGGTAATTATTGATCTTTCATGCTTCAGAAAACTGATGAATCTATAATAGAAGTGGGGAGGGTAAATGAATGTGGTTTATAGGGTAGTTTATAGGTAGTTCTTATGGGCTTCAATGTCAAATTACCACAAACTATCTTTTTTTTTTTTTTTTTTTGAGGCACTGTGGTGTATCTTTTTATTTAATTAATTAACTTATTTATTTTGCAAACGGGGTATTTTAAAACAATATGATAATTTATTTTATCACTGTTCCAGAGGCTAAAAGTTCAAACTCAAGGTGCCAGCAGGCCACAGTTCCTCAGTGGCTCTTGGGGAGAATAATTTCTTGCCTCTTTGAGCTTTTGGTGGCTTTTGCCATTCCTTGACCTCTGACCACACTAATCCAATTTCTGTCTCTGTCTTCACGTTTGTCTTTGTGTTTTTTCTTCTTTGTATCTATCTTATAGAATTCTTGACATTGAATTTTAATTCTACCCAACTAATGCAGGATGATCTCATCTCAAAGTCCTTGATTATGTCCATATGATCCTTTCCCCAAATAAGATAGCATTGATTGGTTCTGGGGATTAGGATATGGTCATACCTTTTGGGGGCTACCATTTAACCCATTATAGAGGGCCTAAAGGGTTATCTTGAATTTCTTTGTGAGCAAGAAATATAGAGGAGTAAAAGGGGACAGTCTAGAAAGAATGGTTAAGTAGAAAGGAGCCCAATAATACTAGTACTGTTATAGTTACTATACTTGGTATTCAGAGATGTCACAGGATTTTAGGATAGATAAAAATGACTTAGATATAATTTTATTTGATAGAAACCATGTAACTCAGACAAGAAATCAAGTTTCTGCTAGGGTAGAACATTATTATCTAAAATTAAAATACAAGCATTTCATTAACAGCCATGGAGATGGTAGAAAAAGTCAGATTCTGTTTTTATTCTTATCAGCAGTCACCGTCATTTCTTTTTTTTTTTTTTTTTTTTGTGGTGCTGGGGATTTGAACCCAGGGTCTTGTGCTTGCGAGGTAAGCACTCTACCAACTGAGCTATATCCTCAGCCCATCACCATCATTTCTAAGCCTAGAATTTATACTATATTCTTTTAAAATAGGCAAGTTAGTCTTCACTGATGATAAGCAAGAGTAAGTTAGAATTTTCAATCTTCTTATTTTACAGAGGAAGAAATTATAGCCGAGAGTGTTCTGAGTAACTTGTCTTGAGTTCTCAGCTGGTGCCAGAGCTGAGTCTTGAATTTGGGGTTCCTTAACTCTTAGGTGACTGGATTTTTTTTTTTTTTCCATGATAAAATGTGAAGCTGTACAAACTTATCAAAGAATTGAAGGTTTGTGATTATTTATACATTTTCCCCCTTTAAAGTAGAAGTTCTCTACTAGGGCAATAATGAGGATAGTATAATCTAGAGGTTACTTGTGTTTAAAATTTAGCTCTTCTGTCTTTCCTCCTTCCCTCCATTCATCCCTTCATCCCTCCTTCCCTCTTTCCTTCCCTTCCTTCTTCCTTTCCTTCTGATTGAACTCAGGGGCACTCTACAACTGAGCCACATCCCCAGTGCTTTTTGTTTTTTATTTTGAGATAGGGTCTTACTAAGTTGCCAAGACTGGCCTTGAACTTGTGATCCTCCTGCCTCAGCCTTTTGAATTGCTGGAGTTACAGGCATACACCACTATTCTCTATGTCTTCCTTTAACTATTTGTGTGACCTTGGGCAATCTCCTTTTCAGTTTTTTGATCTTTAAAGTGGAAGTAGAACTCATCTCACAGAGTTCTTGTAAGGATTAAATGAATCAATACACTAAGTGACTTGGAACAATGCCTGGCAAATGGTATCTGTTAAATGTTCACTATTACTAACATTTTTATTGTTTTCATTTAAATTCCTTTATAATTTTGACATTGATGAGAAGTTATGATAGGATAATAGTACTGCACACATTATCTCATTTGGGCTTGTTAGCAACTACATGAGGGAGATTTTATTAATCTCATTTTATAGATGAGAAAACTGAGGTATAGCACAGGTAAGTAACTTGCCTAAGGTTACACAGCTAATGTGAGGAAAGACTGGGATTAAAATTCAGATCTGCTAGAATTCACTTTTTTTTAAATTAAAAATCCGTTGAAGTGAATATATATACTCATATCAAAATATGCAGTGATAATATTTTTATAAACTGAATATACCCATGTTGCTAGTACCCCAGAATCTTTTCTTATACCCCTTTCAGTCTTTTCTTATGTCCTACCACTCACCAGTGGTAACTGTCATTCTGACTTCTAAGAGCATAGATTAGTTTTGTCTGTCTTTGTACTTTATATATGATCATACACCATGCTTTTTCATGTCTGGATTCTTTTGCACAACATTATGTTGAGAGAATCACTTCATGTGTAGTTTTGGATTGTACATTCTCATTGCTGTATAACTTTTCATTGTGTAACTTTACCCTGATTTATCTCTCAGTTTACAGTGGATGCTTGAGTAGTTTCAGGATTTTGAGTATTATAGTACTAATGTGTTGTGAACATTCACATATGTTCCTTTTTGTGAATATACCTTTTGGTCTGTTGGGAATATATTTGGGTGTGGAATTGCTGGGTCATAGGTATACATATGTTCAGTGTCAATAGGTGTTGCCACACAGTTTTCTATAGCATTTGTACCAATTTCATTCCTACCTGTAGTGGATGAGATGTAGATTGCCCCCCATACTCAACAGCACTTGGCATTTTCCTTTCTTTTCATTTTGGCTATTCTGGTGGTTACGCAGTGATCTTACATTATTGTTTTTGAGTGTTCTGGATGACTGATGAAGTCGAACACCTTTCAAAAGTTTATGGAACATTTTGTATGTATCCTCTTTCTTGAAGCATCAAGATCTTTTTGCTATTTTTCTTTGTAGGCTTTCTTTTTATCTTATTGGTTAAATGGAATTTTATATATGTTCTGGGTATGAGTATTTTGTTTTATGTATTGCCGTTTCTTGTATTTTGTATGTTCCCTTCTTGTCCACTTAATGGCGACTTTCAAGGAACAAAAGTTTTGAATTGTAATATTTATCAGTTTTCTCTGTGTGTAGTGCATATTGTATCTTTGCTATTGCTGAGTCATGAAGATGTTCTGCATTTTCTCCTAAAGAGTTTATTGTTTTTACCTTTCACATTTAGATATGTAATCCCAGAGCTAACCCTTCTAAATACTATGCTGTAACACTGCTCTGTACTGGATGAAAAAAAGCTCCCCATTTTTTTTTTTTTTTTTTTTTTTTGGCTATTTTTCAGCTTTCTACAGAGTGAAAGAGAAACATTTTCATTGCTCACAGCTGGGCTTGAAGTACAACAAGGCTTTGATATGACCAATACAGTGCTTTTAATGCACATTTTGTAAAACAAATGCTAGTCTTTGTGCTTTGATATAGTACCAATTTGTAAGACTTTAGTGGTTAGAAAACTCTGTAAGAAAAAAATTGCTATTAAAGGTTTTAAGGGAAAGGAAACTTTCTCTTTTGTTATTGAGGACAAATTTTCAGGAGGTCCCCGGATTCTTAAATCTTCTTGTATTTTATAGGAAAGAAGAGGCTTCTGGGTGGTCCCTGATAAACTGGTTTAAAATTTGAACTCAAGACAAACCAGGTTTCTTGAGATAGCCGTATGTACTGCCCTGGGCTCACAAATGCATCCTGTGAAGTGGATATATATTGCCATTTTCATGCAGTAGAAGCTTCTTTTTTGGGAAGTATTTAAGAACTTTCAGGGCATTCCTGTGTCTCATTTTTAAGGCTAAAGGTTTGGTGGCAATTCTTTATATATGATAGTCCTTTTTTGGAAGAAAGGAGCTAATTTTTGTTAAATATCACTTGTGCTTTATGTTTCATATGCTTTACACACACACACACACACACACACACACATACAATATCTATATATATATCTTTGTGTGTGTGTGTGTGTGTATATATATATATATATATTTTTTTTTTTTTGGTACTGAGGATTGAACCCAGGGGTCCTTAACCACTAAGCCACATCCCCAACCACTTTTTTTTAAAAATTAAATCTTTTTTAGTTGTTGATAGACCTTTATTACTTATTTATATGTGGTGCTGAGAATTGAACCCAGTGCCTTATACATGCTAGGCAAGCGCTCTACCACTGAGCCACAACTCGGCCTAAGTTGCCTAGGGCCTCACTAAGTTTCTGAGGCTGACTTTGAACTCACTATCCTGCTGCCTCAGCCTCTTGAGCTGCTGGGATTATTATAGAGATTTTATTACTTTGAGTCCTGATTGATGTAATCATTGCTTATCAGCAATTAGTTAGCTTCTTTCCTCTTGGATCAGGAAGAGATGAATGGGGATGGGTAGAAGATGGGTTAGCAGAAAACCATGGGCATGTTTTGGCAATATTGAAGCATCCCATTTGAACAGAAATATGGTATTCAGAGAATGATAATTGGGAGAAAAGGTTAAATAGTTATACCAGATACACCAGATGGACTATATGATAAAAGAATAGTGGGGGAAAAGAGAGATGACTATGTTTGACTTTAATAGCATGGAGACTATCAGTTGCCACTATTACTTCTATAAACAATCTAGTTGTAGGAAAATCACTATCCTATTAGTTGTTTCTGCTGGGATCCCCATTTTAGCATCTCTTATAAACCTAATAAAAGGAAAGGAGGAGATTGTAGGATTGTTGGTGTAAATGTATTTATTTTCAAAGTTTGTCCAGACAGGAGGGCATGAGAGATGTAGAACACTGGACATTAAGAAGGTGGAGAGAAAGAATTGATATAGTGTTTGCTCTTTTGGATTCTTTTAAAAAACCTGTAGCTTTTCACTTTTGGCAACATTAGTAGCTTTAGTTTTTTTTTTTTTTTCCCCCTGTGGACTGGTAGAAGGCCTTAAGCACATGTCTCTTATATTCTTCTTACTAATCTCAGTAACTGGCAGGTTGGGATTACATTTTATCCTTATTTGTTAACTTTCCCTAGATTTTTACCATTCCAGTAGTAGCATGGGAAAGCTCTGAGGGACAGTCTTTTTCCTGCTGAAGTGTGAGGCAGTTTGGAGATTGTTGGTGCTTCATGTAATGAAAGAATCCAGGTTTGGGGTTGCCTTGATTGAGGAGGAACCCTTTCATGACCTGTGTGTTGAGGATATCCTCTGCATCACAGAGGAGAACTTGGGACTTCCTGGCTCTTTAGCATTGTTTTTTTTTTGTCTGCCCCCCCGCTTGGTACTAGGGAATTCAGAGGTGCTTTTCCACTGAGGCATATCTCCAGCCCTTTTTATTTTTTATTTCCAGACAGTCTTGCTCATTTGCTGAGAGTCTCACTAAGTTGCTGAGGCTGGCCTCACACTTATGATCCTCCTAAGTCACTGGGATTACAGTTGTGTGCCACCATACCCAGCTGACTCATTAGCATTCTGCTGAAGATGATTTACTTTTGAAGGTTTCCTTTCACCAGAATTGTGCTTCTTCTTTTTTTTTTTTTTTTTGCTGTGCTGGAGATTGAACCCAGGGCCTTGTGTTTGCAAGGCAGGCACTCTACCAACTGAGCTATAGCCCCAGCCCAGAATTGTGCTTCTTGACTACTCTAAAATCTGAAGTTCTAAGGTGATAGAACCTTAGCTGGGTATTTGGAAAGGAGTTTCTAATTCCCTTTTGCTTCATCCTCACTGGATATTTCCTTCATAAAACTTATCTCAGGGATGGATGCAGTGAAACTTAAGTAAAATGGTATTTGTGAATTTTTAATGAATTCCAGGTGGGATGTATGTGTGTACACATGTATATGTGTACATGAGTGTGTGTATATGAGTGCATTTTTTTTTTTTTTTTTACCTTTTGCAGGCAGGATTTCTTGTTCCATGTGTTAAAAAGAGGAAACAATTCATTGAGATGTGGATAATTATGGAAAGTTTGATTTCCATAATTGGTTTCATGAAGTGTCATGTTGATCTTTTGAGGAGGAATACTTTTGATTTTCTAAGATTTTAAAGTACATATGTGGAAAGCTCTAGTAGTGAAGTTTTTAAAGCATTGGTAAGAAGTGTATTTTCTTCTTTGGAAATATTATCAAAACATATAGAAAGTGGCTATTGGTGAAAAGTCTGGGAAGGAATAATTATTATTTTGGAATTTTGTTCATGAGATGACCTTGCTTTCTTTATTTGGTAGTCTGGGAAGGAGGACCAGTGCTGACTCAAGTTGTAAACTTAAATCCAGTATTGGTAGATTTGTACTGCAAAGTATTGGGTTATGAATTCCACATACTCTCTCTTCCCATGGGAGATTTTTAGTAACAAGGCAGGGAATGATGGGTATTTTCCTTTATGCTCTCAATGAATAATATAGCTATGCATCGCTTTAAAGGTGATGAGTCAGGACTCCTACAGTTGTTTTGGCTTTGAGTTGAATTTAAAGTTTTGTTCATTTATGTTTTCAAACATAATGTTAATATTGTATAACTACATCAGATAGACATTGCTGTGGTTTAATGGAAATACAAATGTGTTATTCTAGTATTCAACTTTTACTTAGTTGCAAATAAATAGGAAGAGTTATTTTTGCCTCTCTATATTTTTGTACTGATAGGAGATGGAAAAATGGTTTCTTTCTACCCCATTAGGGTTTTTGGCTTGGTTAGAAATTAAATTGACACAAGACAGATTTACAGGAGAAAATCCATTTGAATAATGTATATATGAATGGGAAGGAAATCTCACAAGACTTTTGAAGAATGGCCAGATTATAAAAGCCTACATAGCATTTAAAAAATATTTTTCTTTAGTTGTGGATGGACCTTTATTTTATTTATTTATATGTGGCACTGAGGATCAAACCTAATGCCTTATACATACTAGGCAAACACTGTACTGCTGAGTCATAACCTCAGCCCTTACATAGCATCTTGAGCTATGGAAAGGAATGGGGGCTTTGGGCTTTTGGAGTGGCCTGGAAACAAGATTTGGGAGGGTGAGGGGAGAAAATGTATGGTGAATAAAGGTTACTTTGTTAATCACATAATATGTCTCTGAGGTAATTTGTTAGGGTGAACTTCTCTCTTTGAATGAGGTACTTTTACTAATGTATCTACCTCTATAGATGTAAATTTCCTTTATATCAGGGCAGCTTTTCAGAGCTACTCTCCTGTGTCTGCAGCTTCTTAAGAGAACCAGCTAGAAATATGCCTAACAAGTGTATTTTGGAGTGACATAACTTGGTCCTAAGACATATTTTGGGGTGGGTGTTCTGAGTCCCTACATACTTTTAATAGTTAAATCAACTATCATTGCAATATTGAAATGGAAATTAATATTCTAAATTCTAGGTTTAAAAAAGTATCAGTTCAAGAGGAATGCACTATTCAATTATTCATGTTGTTTTAGTGTATTCTTTTTTGTCATACAGATTATACATGTTTATTAAAGGAAATAGATAAGTATTAAAAAAAAAAAAAGGCAGTCACTTGTACTCTGACCTTCCAGAGGCAGGGCTTTTTTTTTTTTTTTTTTTTTCTTTTTTCTTTTTTGGTGGTGCTGAATATTGAACCCAGGGCCTTAGTGCATGCTAGGCAAGCACTCAACCAGCTAAGCTATATCCCTAGCCCCAGAGGCAGTATTGTTATAGAGTAAGGACCTGCTATGGAGGTGAGGCAGCTGCAGTGGTCCTTAGTTACCTTTTTTGCAATCATGCTGAAAGGATTTCAGACATGTTACTCAGAGTAGCAGGTATGAATTTATTAGAAGGGACAGGAAAAGAGAAAAAGGGGACACTTTTAAAGGGAAAGAGTGGGTCCTCTCAGAGAGGAGCATACCCCTCTGGCTCTCCTATTTAATTGGGGGTCTCAGGGAAGCTTCCTGAAAGTCCTGCCCAGGTCTACCTCTTGACTTTTTTTTTTTCTTTGGTTGGGGTGGGGTGTGGAACACCAGGGATTGAACCCAGGGGTGCTTAACCACTGAGCCACACCCCCAGCCCTTTTTTATTTTTTATTTTGAGATTGGGTCTCTCTCAGTTGCTTAGAGCCTTGCTAAATTGCAGAGGTTGCCTTTGAACTTGTGATCCTTCTGCCTCAGCCTCCAAACCACGGGGATTTCAGGCATATCACACTGTGATGTGCCCTCTGGACTTTTTTTTTTTTTTTTTTTTTTTTTTGGTTGTGCTGGGGATCAAACCCAGGGCCTTGTGCTTGCAAGTCAAGCACTCTACCAACTGAGCTATCTCCCTATCCCTGCCCTCTTGACTTTTGATGACAACAGGATTGCATCATACTTTTAAGTTTGCACTGCACATGATCCTACCCATGGAAGGGAGGTTTGCCATGCTAAAAATCCAAGGCTATTCCTGCTCAATTCACAATAGCCAGACTGTGGAACCAACCTAGATGTCCTTCAGTTGATGAATGAATAAAGAAACTGTGGTATATATATACAATGGAATATTACTCAGCCGTAAAGAATGATAAAATTATGGCATTTGCAGGCAAATGGATGAAATTGGAGAATATCATGCTAAGTGAGATAAGCCAATCTCAAAAAGCCAAAGGATGAATGATATCGCTAATAAGTGGATGATGACTCATAATGGGGGGAGGGAAGGGTTAGTGTTAGGGTTAGAGTTAGGGTTGGGGGGGCAAGTATGGAGGAAGGAAGCACTGTATAGAGGGAAAAGAGGGGTAGGAGAGGTGGGGGGAAGGGAAAAAATAACAGAATGAATCAAAAAAAAAAAAAAAAAATCCAAGGCTATTCTAAGTCACTTTGGTTCACATTGACCAGTTCTAATTATCACATCTCTCTGAATTCTGGAATCTAGTCTGTGTAAAGGTTCAAAGTTCCCTCCTTCAGGGTAACTTGGGTTCTTCTTATCCACAGGTAGGAGGAGCCTTTTGGGCCTGCATTTCTCCTGCAGATAACAGGTTGTTTGCTGAGGAATGTAGCATATCCAGGCAGGGCTGCAGGTAAATCACTTGTTAAAGCATGGGGGGCGGTCAGCGTAGTAGGCCCAATTTATAGAATTATCCCCTTAATCATATATTCTCAGTGCTCATGTCTGTTACCTATTCTTATAACAGTGCTTAATGTATTTTAGGGCTAGACATGTAACTCAGTAGCAGAATGCTTGCCTTGCACAAATAAGGCCATAGATTCAGTCTTTAACACTCCCCAAAAAAAGTTTATTTAAATTTTTTCTGTGTTGAATTGTTTTAAAATATCATATATTACAAATAAACTGTCATTTTTTTTGCAATTTATTGGAAAGTATTTGGGCTTAGAAAACATAACCTTAAAGCAGTGTGCTTTGAACTAAGGAGATTGGAAGACTTCAGAAGCAAAATCTCCTGTCTTCCTTCTGTTCCTTTGGTTCTTTCTGCAGTGAGTTATAGAAAGTAAAATTCCTTTTCCCTCAGTTGAGTCATAACAACTACAACTTTTCTCCCCCAAAGTAAGTCACAAAACCTAGAAAGGTCGCTCTCTCTCTTCTTTTTCCCTTGGTCCCATATTTCAGAGAGGTCCTTCCCTGTTGTGGGAGAAGGAATGATGCCCAGAGAGGCTAAGAAAAATTTGAACAGATAGGCCTTGCTGGGTTTTCCCCTTCAGTCTCTTAGCATTAGATAACATATATTTTTTTTTTTTAATACTGGGGATTGAACCTGGGGCACTTTACCACTTAGCTACATCCCCAGTCTGTCCTTTTATTTTGAGATAGGGTCTCACTAAGTTGATTAGGGCCTCGCTAAATTGCTGAGGCTGGCCTCAAATTTGTGATCCCCCTGTCTCAGTCTCTCAAGTTGCTGGGATTACAGGGGTGCGCTTCTGCACCCAGCTAGATCACAAATGTGATTTAACAATCACATTTTTGTACTGCTGTCCATTCTTCATTGAACCTGAGCATAGGAATAGTTAGTTTTCCCTGGGCTTTTGGATGTACATTTCTGAAGGCTCCTGTGTCACATAAAAGTTGATAAAGTTGTTATGCTTTTTCCTTATTAACTTGTCTTTTGTTAGTGTCAACTGTGACCCTTATGATGGAGGAAGAAAGGTATCACATCTTCCCACTCTATGAAAGTTCTCTCTCTTTCTTTCTTCTTTTGTTTTCTTTTTTTGTAGGAGGTGCTAGAGATTGAACCCAGGGGTACTTAGCCACTGAGCACATCCTCAGTCCTTTTTATATTTGGAGACAGGGCTGAAGCTGTCTTCAGACTGCCTTAGACTCTCAAGCTGCCGGGATTACAGGCATATGCGACCAGGCCCCAGCTCCTGTTTCTTTTAATACCTTTTGTCCTGCTTTAAATTTTTTTTTGTATGGTTTTTCATATATACCACCTATTTTTGTGGTAAACAAAAGTAAAACCACTGTTGTCTCTTCATATGTCTTGAGTTATGTGTGTTAAGGTATAAAACTTCATTTGGAGTCACATTTACTAGACTTCTAGCGTGCTTTAACTGTTCCTCTGTTTTCTTTCCTTTTGTTTCTAGGTGTTGATTTCCAATCAGGAAAATTGTTAATCTACATCATTATGCCATAATTTTTCCTTTGAGATTTGTAGCATCTGAGGTTCTCTTTGTTAAGGAGTCTGTTGTGGTTTTCTCTTGTGGGAGACCTGTAATGGATGCTTTAAAGCAGTGGTTTGAAGTAGTTGTTGTTTCATAGATCTCCTTTTTAAAAAAAAAAATATTTTTTAGTTGTAGTTGAACACAATACCTTTATTTTTATGTGGTGCTGGGGTTGGAACCCAGTGTCTCCTCACATGTGCTAGGCAAGCCCTCTACCACTGAGCCACAACCCCAGCCTGCTGTTTCATAGATCCCTTTGAAAATATGATGCAAGTGGGGCATGGTGGCTCATGCCTGTGTTCTTAGCTACTGTTTGGGAAACTGAGGTAGGAGGATTCTGAGTTCGAGGTGAGCCTAGTCAACTTAGTGAGATCCTGTATTCAAATAAAATAAAAGCACTGGTATCTCAGTGGTAGAGCGCTTGCCTAGCATGTTTGAAGCCCTAGGTTCAATCTGTAGTCAACACACACACACACACACACACACACACACACACACACACACACACACACACACACACACACACACACACACACGATCTGATGCAAGCTTTCCCTAGCCTTATCAGTCTGGATTGTTTCATGTTTTAGGCTGCCAAGCCTACTGCACGTAAATCTTGGAACAATTCTTTGCTTTGTCTTGAAGTTATCCTTTGTTACTTTCTTGTGCTGGAAGTAGCTTCCTACATATATACATCTTCATTTCATATATACAACTTTCTTAGTTAATTCAATTTTGGCAAAGCATATCCTTCCCTTCCCAATAAAGTATGCATGGAAAGCACATTTAAAAAAAGATTAAGTGTCTGAAAATGTCTTTCTTTTATTCTTTACTTTATTGATAATTGGACTGAGTATAGAATTATAGTTGGCAATAATTTTCCCATAGGATTTTGAAGACATTGTTCCATTGTTTTTCAACTTCCAATGTTGCTACCGAGAAGCCCAATCTGTTCATATTCTCTGTCCTTTGTAATTCTTTCTTTCTGGAAATGTCTGGAATTTCCTCTTGTTCTTGGCATTGTGAAATTTCAACATAATATGCCTTATGGGTCTGTTTTCATTTATTGTGCTAGAGCCTGTAAGAACACTTTGAATTTGGAAATTCATGTCTTTCATTTCTAGGAAATTCTGTTCAATTATTTTATATTTTATTTATATTATTTTTATGTTATTTTATTTATATTTTATTATTTTCTCTTTTAAAATTTCTTCATGGAATATTATTATTTGGATTTTAGAACTCATGGACTTGAATCCAATTTCTTACTTTTTTTCCTATAATTTTATTTGGCTTTGCTTATTTCTGAGGTTATTTCCTCAAGTCTATTTCCCAACTCTTCTATTGAGTTTTCAAATGCCTTTTTTTTGTTTTGTTTTGTTTTGTTTGGTACCAGAATTGAACCCGGGGAGCTTAACCACTGAGGCAAATCCCCAGCCCTCTAATGCCATTTTAATTTTTAAAGTTTCAAAAATATCCTATGTGGTGGTCCACACCTGTAATCCCAGCTACTTAAGGTCACCCTCAGCAATTTATTGAGACCCTATCTTGAAATAAAAATGACTGTGGGTTAGTTCAGTGGTAAAACATCTGTCACTTCCATCCCCAGGTGGGGGGAATTATCATCCTACTCTTGTTTCATGTACACTATGTAGTATGTTTTAAAATCTTTGAGGATATTTATTTACTCTTTTTTTGGTATTGGGGATTGAACCCAGAGGTGCTTTACCACTGAGTCAACTCCCCAACCCTTTCTATTTTTTATTTTTATTTTTTTAACCTTTTTTTTTTAATTAAAATCTTTTTTATTTTTACAGACTTCATTTTGATTCATTGTACACAAATGGGGTACAGCTTTTCTATGATTGTACACAATGTAGATTCACACCATTCATGTAATCATACATATACATAAGGTAATACTGTTTCATTCTACTGTCTTTCTTTCTCCCACCCCCTCCCACCCCATTTTCCTCTACACCATCCAAAGCTCCTTCGTTCTTCTCCCCACCATCTATTTTTTATTTTGAAACAGGATTTTGCTAAGTTTCTGAGGGCCTCACTAAGTTGCAGAGGGTGACCTTGAAATCGTGGTCCTTCTGCCTCAGCCTATCCAGTTGCTGGGATTACAGAGATGCACTACCATGCCCAGTCTCTGAGGATATTTATTATAGAAATTGTTTTGTATGTGGGAAAACCATTTTGTTAGAAATGACACATGCTGACAGGAGACTATATTTTACTAGCATACTAAATTTCCTGTCATTATCTTTTTGTTTTTTAAATAACTTTATTGAGTTATAATTTACGTACCATAAAGTTTGTTTAAGGTGTACAATTCAGTACTTTTTAGTGTAGTTACAGAATTGTGCAGTCATCACTGTAATTTTTTTTTTTTTTTTGACACTGGGGATTAAACTCAGGGGCACTTGACCACTGAGCCACATCTCCAGCCCTATTTTTGTATTTATTTAGAGACAAGGTCTCACTGAGTTGCTTAGCACCTCACCATTGCTGAGGCTAGCTTTGAACTCACAATCCTCCTGTCTCAGCCTCCCAAGCCGCTGGGATTACAGGCGTGCGCCACCGCGCCCAGCTGTAATCTTATTTTATCACATTTTCATCGCTCTGTAATGAAACCTGGTACCCATTAGCAGTCACTTTCACTTCAGGCAACCATAAAGCTAGTTTCTGTTTCTGTAGATTTACGTATTCTAGATATTATAGTTAAATGGGATATGATTTTTGATTTTTAAAACATTCTTGATACACTTTATTTTGGAATAGAGTTAGAGAAAAATTGATAATGCAGGAGAGTTCATACATACCTCACACTCAGTTCCCCCTAATATTTGCATCTTATATTATTAGTGTGGTACATTCATTACAATTAATGAACAAATATGTTGTTGTTATTATTATTATTATTATTATTAACAAAAGTCTGTACTTAGGTGTTGTTTTTGCCTAATATTCTTTTTCTGTTCCAGGGTACCATTCAGTATATATATATTACATTTAGTTGTCATGCCTTCTTAATCTCTTCTTGACTGACAGTTTTTCAGACTTTCCTTGTTTTTGATGACTTTGTCAGTTTAAAAAAAAATTTTCCCCCCTGGTACTGGGGATTTAACCCGTGAGCACTCCATCACTAAGCTACATTCCTAGTCCTTTTTATTTTTTATTTTGAGATAGGGTCTTGCTAAATTGCTTAGGGCTTTCCTTGCTAAGTGCTGAGACTGGTTTTGAACTTGTGATTCTCCCCTCCTCAGCTTCCTGAGTCACTGGGATTAAAAATCTCTGCCACTAAGCCCCGTGACTTTGGCAGTTTTTGAAGGGTTTTGGTTAGATATTTTGTTGAGTATCCCTCAGTTGGCATGTTTGTGAGGTTTTTCTCATGATTAGATTGGGGTTATTATTTTTGGGGGCAGAAGATATCAAGACATAAAATGCCATTCCTGCCATATCTAAGATACATATAGTTGACATGACTTATCAGTGTTGATAACCTGGTAATATTGTGATTTTTCTTCAATGTAAAGTTAACTCTTCTTTCCTTCTTTCCATGCTGTACTCTTTGGAAAGGAGGTCACTGTGGACAGATAAGACTTAAGGAATAGAAAGTTATATTTCACTTCTTTGGAGCAAAGTGTCTACATAAATTATTTGGAATTCTTTTGCATGAGAGAGTTGTCTGTCTTCATTTATTGATCTATTACTTATTTGTTTTGGTACAGACTCATGGATATTTATTTTATAATTTCAGTTATAATTCAACTTCGTTATTCAGATTGTTTGAACTTTGGCCATTGTGAGATCTTTCACTTGATTTGAGTGTCCCTTTGATGTGCCTAAGTTATTGTATTTGTTTTTGTAGTATTTCCTTACTTTCTGACACTAGAAAATGCTCCAGGCTCATTTTGTATGTTTCTTGCTCTGGTTGTAGAAGCAGCCATTTTGCCAAGGGACTCTGGTTCTAATGGCTCTGTTTACTGGAGAATGGTATTAGAGACTAAGATGTGTGCTTGTTGTGCTTGCTGTTACCAGGATGATGTTTCTTGGGCATTTTTTTTCCCTGTATAATTTATATTTCCTCAAGGTTATGCTATTATTTATTATTTAAAAATTAATTTAGCAAAGGACTTTTTTGTTTTTAGTTTTAGTCTTTTTTCCCAGTGTCTCAAAATTTCTGGCTTTCTGTTTACATTTAAGAATATTGACCAAGTGTGGTAGTGCATGCCAATAATTCCAGTGGCAGGGGAGATGAGGCAGGAGGATTGCAAGTTCAAAGGCAGCCTTAGCAATTTAGTGAGGCCCTAAGCCACTTAGCAAGACTATGTCTCAAGGAAAAAGGAGTGGGGGTACTAGGGATGTGGCTTATTGGGTTCAATCTCCCATACCAAAATAAATAAATAATAAAAAATAAGGGAAAATAAAGATAATATGCGGAGAAAAATACCAAACAAAACAAAATCAAAAACTGGGCGTTGTGTTGCGTTGTGTAATCTTAGTAACTTGGGAGGTTAAGGCAGATGGATTGCAAGTTCAAGGCTAGCCTTAGCAATTTAGTGAGGCTCTCATGCTCCATGCAATTTTAGTGGGACTTTGGAAGACCCTGTCTCAAAACCAAAAAGGTCTGGCAATGTAGTTCAGTGGTAGAGCATCTCTGGTTTCATTCTCCAGTACCAAAGATAAAAACAAAAAAACAAAAACACCAAACCCATCACCACCACTACAACAAAAAGACCAAAAATAATAATACATTAGGAAACTGACTGGATGTTCTGTGTACATAGGTGATTTTGGTGACTGAGAAGTTGACTGTAGAATAACCTGGTTGCAGAGTTTCTTCCCTAAAGGTATCATTAGTATATCTGTGGATCTTTTTTCTTGATCTGCTCAGGTTCACAGAAAAGACTTTTCCAGTTCTCTGTCTTGAGTGCATAATCCTAGCTACCTGCTTTCTGAGAGCCAAGTATTAGAACACTGGGGGTCTCAACTTTCAGCATGTAAAATTTCTTTTACTTCCCTGTTTTTAGAATGAGATACCCTTGCTCTCATCTGTGTCTGTGGTTTTCCAGCTGTTGGTGTTTGATACCTCAATTTGAATCCCCAAGTATAAGTACCCATTCTTTTATTTATCCTTCGTAAAGAATAAGCTTCAGTTTTCTTTTGAAATGGAGGAGGCCACATGGAGGGAAAGGTTATGGGGTATGAGGTCCAGTTGGTTGTTTTTTAAATAATTGAGATATAATTAATATAACTTTACCTTTTTTAAGTGTACATTTTCGTGTTGTTTAATATATGTATATTTTTTTTTCCTCACTATATTGCGCAACCATCACCACTATCAAGTTTGAGAATATCTCAGTCTTTCCCAGTAGAAACTGCATAATACTTGGAGTTAATTAATCCCAGTTTTCCCATTCCCCCATCACCTGACAACCACTAATCTACTTTTTTCTTTCTATTCTTGACATTTTATATAAGTGAAATCATATAATATATGGTCTTTTTTCCCTAGCTTTTAGGATTCATCTGTCTCATAGCCTATTACAGAACTTCATTCCTTTTTTTTTTTAATTAAAATTTTTTTTTATTTTTGCAGACTGCATTTTGATTCATTGTACACAAATGGGGTACAACTTTTCATTTCTGTGATTGTACACAATGTAGATTCACAGCATTCATGTAATCATTCATATACATAGGGTAATACTGTTTTATTCTACTTTCTTTCTTTCCCCCACCCCCCCCCACCCTATTTTCCTCTACACCATCCAAAGTTCCTTCATTCTTCTCTTCCCCCTGCCACCCCCCTCTTGTATATCATCATTTACTTATCAGAGAAAACATTCGGCCTTTGGATTTTTGGGCTTAGCCTATTTCACTTAGCATGATATTTTCAACTTCATCCGTTTACCAAAAAATGCCATAATTTTATTCTTCTCTATGGCTGAGTAATATTCCATTGTGTGTATATACCACAGTTTCTTTATCCATTCATCAGTTGAAGGGCATCTCAGTTGGTTCTACAGTCTAGCTATTGTGAATTGAGCTGCTATGAACATTGATGTGACTGCATCACTGTAGTATGCTGATATTAAGTCCTTTGGGTATAAACCAAGGAGTGGGATAGCTGGGTCAAATAGTGGGTCCATTCCAAGCTTTCTGAGGAATCTCCATACTACTTTCCAGAGTGGCTGCACCAATTTGCAACTCCACCAACAATCCCCACATCCACGCCAACACTTATTATTGCTTGTGTTCTTGATAATAGCCATTCTGATTGGAGTTAGATGAAATCTTAGGGTAGTTTTCATTTGCATTTTTCTAATTAACAGGGATGATGAGCACTTTTTCATATATTTGTTGATTGCCTGTATATCTTCTTCTGTGAAGTGTCTGCCCATTTCCTTAGCCCATTTATTGATTGGGTTCTTTCTATTTTTAGTGTAAATTTTTTGAAGTTCTTAAACTTTGGAGATTAGTGCTATGTCTGAGGTGTGTGTGGAAAAGATTTTCTCCCACTCTGTAGGCTCTCTTTTCACATTATTGTTTCCTGTGCTGAGAAAAAGCTTTTTTAGTTTGAATCCATCCCAATTATTGATTCTTGCTTTTATTTCTTGCGCTATGGGGATCTTGTTAAGAGTTTGGTCCTAAGCCAGTGTGATGGAGATTCGGCCTACCTTTTTTTTTATTTAGTGAAGGGTCTCAGGCCTAATTCCTGGATCCTTGATCCATTTTGAGTTGAGTTTTGTACAGGGTGAGAGATAGGGGTTTAATTTCATTTTACTGCATATGTATTTCCAGTTTTACCAGCACCATTTATTGAAGAGGCTATCTTTTCTCCATTGTAAGTTTTTGGCACCTTTGTCTAGTATGAGATAACTGTACTATGTGAGTTTGTCTCTGTGTCTTCTATCCTGTACTATTGGTCTGCCTGTCTATTTTGGTGCCAATACCATGCTGTTTTTGTTACTATTGCTCTATTGTAGAGTTTAAGGTCTGGTATTGTGATACCTCCTGCATCACTCTTCCTGCCCAGCATTGCTTTGGCTATTCTGGGTCTTTTGTTCTTCCAGATGAATTTCATGATTGCTTGTTCTGTTTCTATGAGAAATGTCATAGGGATTTTAATTGGAATTGCGTTAAATCTGTATAGTACCTTTGAAAGTATGGCCATTTTGACAATATTAATTCTGTCTATCCAAAGAACATGGGAGATCTTTCCATCTTTTAAGGTCTTCTTCAATTTCTTTCTTTAATGTTCTGTAGTTTTCATTGTAGAGATCTTTCTCTTTGATTAGATTGATTCCCAAGTATTTTATTTTTTTTGAGGCTATTGTGAATGGAATTGTTTTTCTCATTTCCCTTTCAGATGTTTCGTCGCTTATGAATAAAAATGCTTTAGATTTATGCGTGTCGATTTTGTATCCTGCTATTTTGCTGAATTCATTTATGTGTTCTAAAAGTTTTCTGGTGGAGTGTTTTGGATCCTCTAAATATAGAATCATGTAATCAGCAAATAATGACAGCTTGAGTTCTTCTTTTCCTATTCGTATTCCTTTAATTTCTTTAGTCTGTCTAATTGCTCTGGGTAGTATTTCAAGGATGATATGGAATAGAAGTGATGAAAGAGGGCATCCCTGTCTTGTTCCTTTTTTTAAAGAGAATGCTTTGAGTTTTTCTCCATTAAGAATGATGTTGTCCGTGGGCTTAGCATAAATAGGCTTTACAATTTTCAGGTATGTTCCTATTATCCCTATTTTTTCTAGTGTTTTGAGCATGAAGGGGTGTTGTATTTTGTTGAACGCTTTCTCTGCTTCAGTTGAAATGATCATATGATTCTTACTCTTGAGTATATTGATGTGATGAATTACATGTATTGATTTCCGAATGTTGAACCAACCTTGCATCCCCTATATAAACCCCATTTGATTGTGGTGCACTATCTTCTATATGTTTTTGTATGTGATTTGCCAGAATTTTGTTAAGGATTTTTGCATCTGTATTCTTCAGAGATATAGGCCTAAAATTTTCTTTTCTTGTATCTTTGCCTGGTTTGGGTATGAGGGTGATACTAGCTTCATAACATGAGTTTGGAAGGGTTCCCTCCTTTTCTATTTCCTGAAATACTTTGAGGAGTACTGGAATGAGTTGTTCTTTGAAGGTGTTGGTAGAACTTGGCTGAGAATCTGTCTGGTCCTGGGCTTTTTTTGGTAGGCTTTTGATGGCTTCTTCTATTTCATTGCTTGAAAGCGATCTGTTTAAATTGTGTATGTCCTCCTGGTTCAGTTTGGGAGGAGCAAATGTCTCTAGAAATTTGTCGATGTTTTTGGTATTTTCTGTTTTGTTGGAGTGTAGATTTTCAAAGTAGCTTCTCATTATGTTATGTATTTCAGTGGTGTCTGTTGTGATATTTCCTTTTTCATCATGAATTTTAGAAATTTGAGTTTTTTTCTCTCCTCCTCTTTGTTAGTGTGGCTGTTCCTCCCTTCGCTGACCCACATTGTTGTTTTTCATTTCCTCCTCATGTAATATTTTGCTAAGAATATTCTGTAGCACAGGCTTTCTATTTGTAGATTCTTTTAACTTTTGTTTATCATCATAGGATTTTATTTTGTCTTCAAATCTGAAGGTTAGTTTTGCTGGGTATAGGATTCTTGGTTGGCACCCATGTTCTTTCAGAGCTTGAAATATGTTGTTCCAGGCCCTTCTATGTGCACCACGTGACCCGGCTGCCTTCACTGTTTCTGTTGAGAACCCAGTGATAATTTCAGTTATTTCCCTCCTGAATGTAGTATATCCTTTTCTGTCTCCTGTCAAGATTTTTCTCTTATCTTTGTTTTCTAAAAGTTTGAATATGAAGTGTCTGTGTATTGTTTCCTTGGTATTTATTTTACTTCAGGTCCACAGAGTGTCTCAAATCTGTATGTTTTTGTCTTTTACCAAATCTGGTAGAAATTTGTTCACTATTTCTTCTACTTCATTCTTTCTACTTTCCTCTGGAACTCCAGTTATATGTATGTTAGTCTTGTTGCTCCACAGATCTCTGAGGTCCCCTTCTCACTGTCTTTTCTTTCTCTCTAATCTTTTTTTCTCTGTTCTTCAGATTGGAAAATTTTTGTTTTTCTCTTTTTAAATTCACTGTTTCGTCTATCATCTCTAATCTACTGTTAAGCCTACCCACTGAATTATATAATGTATATTTCTCTGTTGAGATGTTTTTTAATTCATTATTATCATAGCTGTTTTAAAAATCTGCTAATTCCAATATTGAGGTCAATTCAAGGTCAGTATATTGGTTGACTTGTCTTTTGAGAGCAGATCGTATTTGCTTGTTTGTTTGTTTATGTGTTGAGTAATTTTGAATTGGGTTTTTTTTCTCTCTCTCTTTTTTTTTTTTTTGATACTGTGGATCAAACCCAAGTGCGTTACCACTGAGCTATATCCACAGCCTTTTTTTATTTTTCATTTTGAGACAGGATCTTGTTAAGTTGTTGAGGTCCTTGCTAAATTGATAAAGTTGGCCTTGAACTTTCAGTCCTCCTACCTTAGCCTCCCAAATTGCTGAAATTGTAGGTATTCACCACTGTGCCTGGCTTGATTGTGTTCTTGACAGTTGTAGAGGCTGTGATTTCTGATTCTACTGTTACCCTCTTCCATAGAGCAATGATTTTTGTTTTGTTAACTGTTTCTTTTCAATGAGTGGAGAAAATCAGTTCTTTTTTTAAATTTATTTTTCCTAAGTTGTTTAGGGCCTTGCTAATTTGCTGAGGCTGGCCTTGAACTTGTAGTCCTCCTGCCTCCAGTCTTCTGAATAAGTGTTCCCCCTCCCTCCTTTTTTTTTTATTAGAGCTTTATGGTTATGCACAGTAGTTGGGTTCATCCTGACAAACTCATACATGCGTGGAAAACTCATTTCTTTTTTTTTTTTTTTTTGTGGTACTGGGGATCAAACTCAGGGCCTTGTGCTTGCAAGGCAAGCACTGTACCAGATGAGCTATCTCCCCAGCCTCATTTCTTTTTTAAAAATATTTTTTTTTCGTTGTAGATGAACACAATATCTTCATTTATTTTTTTTTTTTTTGTGGTGCTGAGAACCAATCCCAGTGCCTCACATGTGCGAGGCAAGCACTCTACCACCGAGCCCCAGACCCACCCTGAAAACTCAGTTATTTTAGTCCAAATTTGGTAACTTGGTGTCTGCTCCATATGTGCGTGGTTCAGAGATGGACTGGAATTGTAGGCAGAGTTCTAACACGGATTTCGAAGTACCCCTTTCTAGTTTTGTGTAGAATTTACAACCCTCTCGGTTGCTGTGGTTGTCTTAAAGTTTGTTCTCTGATTCTTCAACCTGGGGTTTTATCAGAATTCTAGCCACCTCTCATGCACAGACTGGGACATGTCTAACTGGAAGCCACCCAGTGTCATTATCTTTTTTGAAGTGTTGACTGAACTCTTTCCCTGTCAGAATTTGCCTGCTTTTCATTCTCTACTACCTTTAAGTAGTATTTTTTTTTTTTTATTTTTGCAGTGCTGGGAACCAAACTCGGGGCCTCACCCATACAAGGCAAGCGTCCTACCACTGAGCTAAATCTCCAGCTCTAAGTATTTGTTTTTTGTATTTTGTCCAGAGTTCATAGTTGTTTGCAGGAAAGTTCATTGATAGGAGCTGCTCTGCCATGACTGGGAATAGAACTTTTATCAACTAGATAAAAATTATTTTGTTGACAAAATCAATTTTTTAAGTTGTAGTTTCACAGACATTTATGTTATCTTCCCATTTTCCTCTAAGGTGCCAGATGTTAAGAATGACTTAGCACTGCTTCTTTTTTTTAAACACTTTTTAAATTTGATGTAAATCCTCTTAAGTGTCTTTCAAGTTTTCCAAATTGTAATATTCATCTTATTTCATATATGTAAAATCTTTAAGATGTAGATGTAATTGATATGTCCCATAAACAGTTTTCTGGTAAATGATGGTTAGTTTATTTTGCTTCAGTTGAAGCATCTTGGTCTGTTGCCATAACATAATATCTAAGACTTGTAAAGAAAAAAGGTTTATTTTGGTTCATGGTTCTGGAGACTAAGAAGTCCAAGATTGGGTAGCCACATCTGGTGAGGATTTTGTGCTGCTTCAATATGAAGAAATGTGGAAGGGCAAGTGGGCAAGAGCAGAAGAGAGAAAAGGGGGCCATACTTCTGCAATAAATAATAATTCCTGTGAGAGTGCCATTAATCCATTCATGAGGGTTCTGCTCCCATGACCTGACTACCTCCCAAAAGGCCCCATCTCCCAACACTGCCTCATTGAAGAATTAATATTCTCAAGCATGAACTTTTTGAGACACGCTCAAGTCAGAGCACTTAAGTTATGTTGTGGAATAGCTTTGTGTAGTACAACATAAAGGTCAAGGTATCACCATGTGGATTTTTCCCATGTAACTGTTTGGAATATGCCTTTTCATATTCATTCTTACCATTTCAAAAATGTCATTGTCTTTCACAGATGTAATACATTGAACATAAAAGTACAGCTTTTGCATTTTGGTGATATTTCCTGATGACCTTCTAGGCTAGGCAGAAAGTTTTGAAAAAAAATTTTTTTAAACTTACATGTGTTTATGTTTAAAAGGAAAGAATTCTCATCTATTCAATATAGACTTCTTATGATAGGAAAGGAGTATAATGTTGCCCTGATTTAGGTCAGCATCAACCTGGAAGTGGTCATTTAGTAGTGCATGTATCTTACCTGCTCATTTAGTTTAATCTGTAAATGGTCAAAAGTTTCTTGCCCAAATTAGGAGAAACATTTGGAACTGTGGTTTCTAATTTTTTTGAAAATTAAACAATGATTTTATTGCTTGAGTATGTAGACAAATTTATGCCACCAGGGCAGAGGCTATGAATGACTCCAACTTTGGGGGACCACCTGCTTGGTCTTATAATATTGAGCCAATTAGTAAAATTGTCTCTCTATCAGAATCAACCTTATCCTTTGTCTCTCTCAAGATGCTTTTGAACATTTAATTGGTCTGTTGCCATAACATAATACCCAAGACTTGTAAAGAAAAAAGTTTTATTTTGGCTCATGGTTCTGGACACTAAGAAGTCTAACTTTTTAAATTAAATGGTAAAGATCCTCAGGAAGATTAGACCCAAGTTCTTTGCATTTAAGGATTCTTAAGATTTTATTACCAGTCACGAAGTGTACTTGTAGAACGTTATGTTACTTCTTCCCTCAGTATCGCACCTGTTTGTGACCCTTCTTGATCAGTTTGTAAATCTGTTCCTTCATGTTGTCAGATGTCAAATCAGCCACATGGGGACACTATGGTGATAAGGCAGAGCCTACTGAGACAGGCCCTTCCCTAAACCATGCATGTGACCCATGATGGCTGTGCTCTGGCAACTTTTTTCTAACTTTTAAGAGTTATGGAACCCTTTGAGATCTGATGAAAATTATGGATGTCTCCCCAGAAAAATGTACACATCTTCATGCAAAATTTTATAAAATCACTTCAAAGAATTCAGAGCTTCCTTTGAAACTTCCTGGTTTAAGCAACCCTCATTTAAGGTTATTCAAATCAAATTAGTATCAGCAGACTAATAGCATTACAAATATTTTGTTTCTGACTTGATCAAAGTAGAACAAATAAACAAAGAACTCATTAGAAGTTCTTGTAAGGCATGTAAGCTTTTTAAAAAATCTGCTATGATTGAACTGTATTACCCCAGAGGCAGATTCATACAGACAGACCAACACTTGCTTGATTAATTTTTTTTTTTTGAGGCCAGTTCTAAGTTGCTGAGGCTGACCTCACACTTGGGATCCTGCTTCCTCAGCCTCTTGAGTAGGTGGGATTACAGGAGGGCCCAGTTTTTTTCTTTTTTTTTCCTTTAAGGAGATACATAGACAGGCAAAAACTGCTAGGAAATATTCCAAACTGCCTGGCATGTTTTGTCATTTTACTTGCTTCAGAAGAACACTGAGGTGAAGGAAAGATAGCTGTCAGGAATTCCATTTAGAACTGTAGAGTTGGAAAATGTCTGAGACTGCCTGTTATGACTTCTCCTTTTATAGGTGATGAAATTTAGGGATCTTGAATAAATTTTAAGTTACTGTTAGAAATGTTTGTGTTTTGTGTTGGCAAAAAATTACTTGTTATTTCTAGGAAAGTATGACACTTGTGATGTATTACATGTAATATTGTTTGAATTTCCAAAGGTTATTAAATGATTGAATAATTAAAGTACTTGTGATATATAGGTTTCAGGACATAGGTCTATGTAGGTGTTTTTGAAGCATTAAGTTTCCTTACTGTTGTTTTTAATTTTTTTTTTTTTTTTGGTACTGGGGATTGAACCCAGGGCCTTATGCATATGAGGCAAGCACTCTACCAACTGAGCCATTTTCCCAGCCCTGTTTTTAAATTTTATTTATTTATATGTTAAGACAGGGTCTTGAAAAGTTGCTGTGGGTCTTACACAGTTGTTGAGGCTGGTCTCAAACCTGGGATCTTCCTGCTTTTGCAGGAGTTGTTGAGTTGCTAGGATTGTAGGCATGTAGCACCAGCCCTGGCTTTATTGCTTCTTTTTAAAACTCAGTCCTCAGTAAATGATGAATGGTTGAACTTTCAATAAAAATACCCTAGGTTTTGTCAGTCCCCTTCTTACATTCTTTATAGGGTGACTGAAATGAATATAATTTATTCTCAGGGCCCTCATACCTTTTATTCTTTTTTGGTACGGGGGATTGAACCCAGGGGTGCTTTACCAACTGAGCTACATCGCCAGTCCTTTTTATTTTTATTTTGAGACAGGGTCTCACTAAGTTGCTTATGTTCTTACTAAGTAACTGAGGCTGGTCTAGACTTGTGATCCTCCTGCCTCAGCCTCCAAAGTCTCTGGGATTACATGTGCACACCACTGAACGCAGCTTCTCATACCTCTTTTTATACTTCCTTTCCCCTTGCAGTGATAGTGTGTTCCTGCTACTGGTTGTCTCATTCATAGGGCTTTTGTTTTAATATTGGCCCCCTGAGTGGTGTTTTTACTCAGAACCAGGCCCTTTGATAGGAAGGGAGACTCTTCCCTCCACTGCTTTGAAGAAGGGCAGGAAATGAAGTGTTTGTGGAGGGGATGGAGACTCTAATAGCCACCTTTCCCCTCCCTCCTTTTTAGCCACACTCCAGATCAGGTCTCATGCTTACCTCTAGTTCTACTCTTTATCACACTGACTGTTTATGATTCTCTCCTTACTGTGCTGTTCTCTGAATTCTCATCATGTCTTGGGGCTATCTCATATGCATCAGGAAAATAACTTTCTTACAGGACAGTGGTAGCTGCCCTGATTTCCTGTATATTAAGATATAAATATATTTTTTTTCCTGAGGGGATTTTCTAGCCTAGTTAGGAAGAAATGAGCAAACTGACAACTAAAGAAGCTTATGAGAAAGAAAGTTATCTTGTCTCAGAACTGAAGACAGTTTAAAAATGTATTTTGGGAATGTAAGTCTGTAGACAAGATCATCATATCAGGTGCTTATTGCTTAATTACTTTGTTCAGTAAGTGCAGGCTTGCCATGGTTGGGCTCAGAGGAGGTGTTACTGAAAGCAGAGACCACCTCTACATAATCCATAGCCCTTTATTGCTGTAGCTATTGCCAGCTGCTTTCTGATTTTTGCCAGTTTTCCTGAGTGAAGATAACCAGATGTAATCTGGTAATGAAATGAAATATGCTCAAAAAGAAAATTTCAGATGAGTTGATTTGGAAGAAGCGATCAGGAAATGAGTGGACGTGAAATTGTGAAACTTGCTTTACTCAAAAAAAGAAGGTTGGATCATGTCAGAAGTTGAAAATTATGAATAAATGGGCTGTTTCTTCTGAGGGTGAGCAAAACCTCCGAGTAAACGAAGATGACATTTTTAGTTATAAAAGCAATAACTCTGACTGGGATTACTTTTAGTTTTTGAAGCAGGTTCCTTAGAATTATTATGAACTTGTGTTTGTATGTGTGGCCAGAGGTACTAGGGATTGAATTTAGGCACTCTACCACTGAACCACATCCCAACACTCCCAACCCCCCTTTTTTGAGATAGGGTCTTGCTAAATTTTTGAGGCAGTCCTTGAACTTGTGGTACTCCTTTCATGGCTTCCCAAATAGCTGGAATTACAGGTATATATCACCATGCCCTCCATGAACTCTTTTTAAGAAACCTGTGAGGTGACTCTGCTGTGATTTAGGGTGAGGAACTTTCTAACTTTAGACCCATCTCATCCTGTGATGGTGAAAAATGCATCTTCCTTAATAATTATCAGCCTCTTAGTTCCATAGCAACTTAAAGAAAACTGTAGTTGGAACAATTTTTTCTGTCAAAACCTGGAGCCTCCCAGAGAATTACCTCTCTGTGAAATGATTTTTTTTTTTTTTTTTTTTTGTGGTGCTGGGGTCCTGGGGATTGAACCCAGGGCCTCTACCGACTGATTATTCATGTGTGTGCATTCATTTTTCTTTTCTTATTTTTTTAAATTATTCTTTTTAGTTATACATGACAGTAGAATGCATTTTGGCAAATTATACATGCATAGAGTATAACTTATTCTATTTAGGATTCCACTCTCATGGTTGTACATGATGTGGAGTTACCCTGGTTGTGTATTCAAATACAAGGCTAGGAAAGTTATATCCAATTAATTCAACTGTCTTTCCTATCCCGCCCCCTTTTCTTATTTTTTAAGTTGGTGTTGGGAATCAAGTCCACAGCCTCACACATAACTAAGCAAGCTTTCTACCACTGAACTAGGTCCCTTGTAAGATTCTTTTTTTTTTTTTTTTTGAGTGTCAATTTTTAGAAATTTATTGGTTCTTTTTAGTTATATATGACAGTAGAATCCATTTTGACATAATTATAAAAGCATGGACTATATCTCATTCTAATTTAGTACCAATACCTCTCTTTCCCTTCTCCTTCTGCTACCCCCTGTTCCCTTCCCTCTACTGATTTTTCTACTATTTCCCTATAGTTGTTATTTTAAATTAATTTCTATGGATGTACATGATGGTGAGATTCACATATGTACATATATGAAAGTTATGTTAGATTCATTCTACTGTCTTTCCTTTTCCCATCCTCCTCTCTTCCCTTTATCCCCTTTGTCTACTCCACTGATCTTTTTTTTTGCAGTGCTGGGGAGTGAACTCAGGGCCTTATGCTTGTGAGGCAAGCACTCTACCAACTGAGCTATATCCCCAGCCCTGATTTTTTTTTTTTTTTTCTTAAATATCCTGTTCTTATTTTGGGTTAGCTTTCACATATCAGAGAAAATATTTGACCTTTGGTTTTTTTGGGATTGGTTTATTTCACTTAGCATGAATGTCTCCAGATCTGTCCATTTACCAGCAAATGTCTTAAAGTCATTCTTCTTTATGGCTGAGTAATACTCTATTGTGTGTGTGTATGTGTGTGTGTGTGTGTGTGTGTGTGTGTGTATACATTCCACAATTTCTTTATCCATTCTTCTGTTGAAGGGCACCTAAGTTGGCTCCATAGGTTAGCTGTTGTGAATTGTGCTGCTATAAACATTGATGTGACTGCATCACTGTAGTATGCTGACTTTAAATCTTTTGGATATATGCCAAGGAGTGGGATAACTGGGTCAAATGGTGGTTCTATTCCTAGCTTTTTTTTTTTTTTTTTTTTTTTTTTTAATTGTAAACAAATGGGATACATGTTGTTTCTCTGTTTGTACATGGCATAAAGGCATACCATTTGTGTAATCATAAATTTACATAGAGTAAGGTTGTTTGATTCATTGTTATTTTATTCCTAGCTTTTTGAAGAATTTCCATACTGCTTTCCAGAGTGTACTCCAATTGCAGTCTCACCGACAGTGTGTAAATATATCCTTTTCCCCACATTCTTGCCAACGTGTAGTGTTACTTGTATTCTTGATAATTTCCCTTCTGACTGGAGTGAGATAAAATCTCAGTGTAGTGTAAATTTGTATTTTTCTATCTGCTGGAGATGTTGAACATTTTTTCATGTATTTGTTGACTGTTCTTATTTCTTCTTTTAAGAAGTATCTGTTTAGTTCCTTTGTCCATTTATTGGTTGGGTTATTTGTTTCTTTGGTGTTAAGGTTTTGAATTTTTTGTATATCCTGGATATCCTTATTTGAGGAGTAGGTGGCATAGATTTTCTCCCATCCTGTAGGCTCTCTTCACACTCTTGTTTCCTTTGCTGTGCAGAAGCTTTTTAATTTGATACTATCCTATTTATTATTTATTTTAATTCTTGTGCTTTAGCAGTCTTGTTAAGAAAGTCAGTTCCTGAGCTGATATGTTGGAGTGTTGGGCCTGCATATTCTTTTAGAAGGTGCGGGGTTTCTGATCTATTTTGTAGGCCTTCAATCCACTTTGACTTGAGTTTTGTGTAGGGTGAGAGATACAGGTTAAATTTCATTCTACTACGTATAGATTTCCAGTTTTCCCAGTGCCATTTTGTTAAAAAGCTATCTTTTCTCCAGTGTATGTTTTTGGTACCCTTTTCAAGTATGAGATAAGTCAGTATTTATGTGGGTTTGTCTCTATGTCTTCTCTTCCATTGGTCTTCATGCCTGTTTTGGTGCCAACACCATGCTGTTTTTGTTACTATAGCTCTAGTATAATTTAAGGTCTGGTATTGTGATACCTCATGGTTTGCTTTACTTGCTAAGGATTGCTTTGGCTATCTGGACCTCTTATTTTTTGAAATGAATTTTATGATTGCTTTTCCTATTTCTATGAACAACATCTTAGAATTTTGATGGGAATTGTATTGAATCTGTATAGAGCTTTTGGTAGTATGGCCATTTTGACAATATTAATTCTGCCTGCCTAAGAACATGGGAGATCTTTCCATCATTTAAGATCTTCAGTTTCTTTCTTTAGTGTTTCATAGTTTTCATTGTAGAGGTCCTTCCCCTCTTTAGTTATATTGATTCCCAAGTATTGTATTTTTATTTTTTTTGAAACAATTGCAAATGGCCTTTTTCAGCAGATTTAGGAACTCTATTAGTTTATGGTTGTTGATTTTGTAATCTACTACTTTGCTGAATTCATTATGAGTTATAGAAGTTTTCTGGTGGTGTTTTTTGGGTCTTCTAAATATAGGATCATGTCATTAGTAAACAGTTTGAGCTCTTCTTTTCCAATTTGTATCCCTTTAATTTCCTTCTCTTGCCTAATTGCTATGGCTAGAGTTTCAAGGACTATGTTAAATAGTAGTGGCAAAAGTGGGCATCTCTGTATTGTTCCTGTTTTTAGAGGGAATGCTTTCTTACTGTAAGATTCTTGAGGGTAAGTGTTGGGTCTGGTTCATCTCTATCCCTACAGTACCTAAGTTCTTTATATAACATGATAACTCAGAAAATAGGTATAGAATTCAACTCAGTTGTCCTTGATCTGGTTTCCTATGTTTTTCCATGACACTTGTTAAACTTACTTGTTTGAGCTATTTAGGCACATATAATTTGTCCCCAACCCCTTAGGAAAAGCAATATTTGGGGTGATTTCTTTCAAGTAAAACCCTAATGACTTGATAGTTAATTAGTATCAGTGGAGCTCTTTATTATATCTTATTGTAGTGTTTTTCAAACCATGAATTGTGGTCATTAGTGGGTTGACAATCAGCTTTTACATTTTTTTTTTTTAGTCGTAGATGGACACAATACTTTTTATTTTATTTAGTTTTATGTGGTGCTGAGGATTGAACCCAGTGCCTCATGCATGCTAGGCAAGTGTTCTATCATTGAGCCACAATCGCAGCCCCAAGGATTTTTTAAAAAAATGATAGAGTAGAAGATATGAGAGGGCATCACATATGGTAAAGGTAAGTATTGTTTTATGAAGTTTTTGTCTTAGGTAAATTTATGTCTACACATACATGTATGTGTTTATTACTTCATGACAATGTATAATGTGTTTGTACTGGAGTCGTGGTCAAAAAGTTTGAATAACACTGCTTTATTGTAATACTTTGTTATTTCATTTATCATATAGCATTATGCCAGTACATACAGGCTTCTAAAGCCAGGGATGGTGCCAGATCTTTCATTTCAAGTACGACTGAAGGTAAAAACAAAACAAAATTGAGAAAACCCAAAGCTTTCTGGTGATTCTTACACGTCTTCATTGGCATTCTGTACCCTGTGACCTTCTAACTTTCTTGTGCTTTTTTTGACCAGTAGATTTTTCAGATTTATAGCTATGTAGGTGGTGGGTTCTTTGTTTTTCCCCTCCTCACTTCAGTATTCTTTATTTCAGTATACTCTACTGTTTTTCAGGAGGGGGAGGGGAGAAACAAAGAATTTTAGAAATTTGGAATGATTCCAAACAGAATAGCTTAATTAGATTTACCCTGAAGTCTGCTTTCTTGGTGTTCTTGTATCTTTTAGTCTCTTTTTTTAGTGATCACAGAAATGTATAGCTTATTCTGAACTTACAGTATTCTGCTTCTAATGATGTTTTCAGTTGACTTTTAACAAATTAAATGTGACTTTCAGGGAAAGAAAAAGATATATACAGTCCTTTGTCATTCCTTGTTCTTATTCCCCTCTCCTCCATGAAAATTGACTATTGGTTTTATAGTAATAATTTCATTTGAAAGAAAAGCAGAGAGCTAGTGGTGTCCACTATTAACCATATTATACTTTTTCAGCTTCTTTACTGATCTAATAACTTTAATGCCTTTCCTATTCTTAGATGGTTGGCATACTAACCCCTTTGCCTTTATTTCTGTACCTTGCTGGACTCCCAAGCTCAGACAGGCATAACCCTGTGATTTAAAGGAACTTATAGAATTGATTTGTTTCATTCTTTTTCTTATAGGAGAAAATTTTGAGCAGACACCATTGAGACGAACATTCAAGTCGAAGGTCCTTGCCCGATATCCTGAGAATGTAGAATGGAATCCCTTTGACCAAGATGCAGTGGGAATGGTTTGTATTTGTCAACTACAAGTATAAGATTCTTTACAGTTATCATAGAATTATGTTCTATTATCATAGAATTATGAGTCCAGTCTGTGGTAGCAGTGCCTTTACCCCAAGTATCAGTCAGTACCTTTTGGGGGGCAGGATGAGGGAGGGCGGGTACCAGGGATTAAACACAAGGGTGCTTAACCACTGAGCCACATTCCCAGTCTTTTTAAAATTTTTTATTTTGAGGCAGAGTCTCACAAAGTTGCTTTGGGCTTTGCTAAATTGCTGCAGCTGAATCCTCCTGCCTCAGTCTCCCAAATCACTGGGATAGGATGCACCACCACACTGTCCTGTTTATCAGTACCTTTTTCTTTTTTTGTAAAAATTTGTTCTAATTAGTCATACATGACAATAGAATGCATTCTGTATGTATATATATATATTTTTTGCATTAAATAAATATAAATTTTATTAAAAACACTCACATAGCATTATCAGGAATGATATAATAATAAATAGCTTTCAAATAACCTGCATTCATAACGTTACAATACTTACAGTATTTATAACCATCCTCAGATTTTATAAAAAAACTAAACATCTCATGAAAATGAAATAACTACGTTAAGAAAATAAAGCATAGAAAAATGCACACAGACGTTTATTATCTTAGTGTCGAACTGCAAAAATCTCCTACACAAGTTAACCACTAGCTTTAGAAGTGAACTGTACATCACTGTGCGTCAATCAAGATGAAAAATTCATTCAAGTAATATATATATATTTTTAAGTTGTAGGTGGACACAATACCTTTGTTATTTATTTATTTATTTATTTATTTATTTTTTGTATCTTTATTTTTATGTGGTGTTGAGAATCGAACCCAGGGCCTCATGTGTGCTAGGCCAGCACTCTACCACTGAGCCACAACCCCAGCCCCAGTAGAATACATTTTGACACACTGTTATCAGTATCTTTTGAGGAAGGAATTGTAATGCAAATTGTTTGTGATTCTGCATTTTGGTCAGTGTATCAAATATATATAAAATATCATAATGTTTTCTTTTGTGTCAGACAAATATGTAGTATAGAGTAAGTGAATTTATTTTGGAGTACTATGCTATTGATTGCTTATTGCATTGATATTACAAGACTGAAGTTTCAAGTGGTTTTCTCTCATTCTCCATAAATATCTGAGTAATATGGCAGAAATGGGTCTTTTTTTTTTAATAATAATTTTAGATAGAACAGCATTTTAAATCTCATGGACAAGAATACTACTTGGAATATTCTAACCTTTATTAAATATTTATCTTGGGGCTGGGAAGATAGCTCAGTCGGTAGAGTGCTTGCCTTGTAAGCACAAGGCCCTGGGTTTGATCCCCAGCACCCAAAAAAAAAAAAAAAAAAAAAAAAAAAAAAAAAAATATATATATATATATATATTTATCTTGTAGCAGGCATTCTAGTAAGTATTTTACATAAATTAACTCATCTAATCCTAATATCCCTTAGATAGGTAATATTACAGATAAGTGAATTAAGATCTAGAGAGATTAAGTAATGTGTTCAAGGTCACATGGCTAATAAGAGTTGCAATACTGCAGTTTGGTTCCAGACCCCCTGCTTTTGACCACATCTTTATACTGCCTCTTTTACATTTTTCATAGCATTCTATGGTTTTTAGAGGATGTTCATGTTTGATGCACACAATAACTCTCTGAAGTGGGCAGAGTAAACTGTGTTATTGTTGTTTCACAGATGAGGAAACTGAGTCTTAGAGAATCTAAAGTTTTTGACCATTGCTTATTTCATTTTTACAGTCTATATTTTAGAAACACATAGGTTTCAGAAAATTAAGTTCAAGGCTAATGTGTGCAACATAATGTATGTAGGTCCTTATATTTGTTAACCCAGGCTATTATTATTTCATTTATATAGCTAGGTTTGTATAAAATGGGAAAACAAGAACTGATTGATTCAGGGCAGTTTAATTATCTAAGCTTTTTTATATAACTCATCTGAGTTAAAGTGAAAAGTTTATCCTGGTTATGTCATCTTCTTGGATTATATATGAAATGAGCATGTTTTTTGATGTGAAAAGAGAATGTTTTATTGATGACAGAATGTTATGATCTAGTAAAATCTAAATCTATTTACATGTTTATTTTATTTTTAAGTATACATTTGCATATATCTGGTTTTCAGATGTATTTCCTTAATATGTATCTTACTATCATGCTGTCATGCTTGTCTACCTAAATTTTCCAAGGGATTGAACCCATAAGTACTTTGTCACTAAGCTATTTACCCAGTACTTTTTATTTATTTATTTTGAGATAGCATCTTGCTAAATTGCTGAGGGTCTTGTTGAGTTGCTGAGACTGATCTCAAATTTGTGATCCTCGGTCCTCAGCCTCCTGAGTACCTGGCATGTGCCATTGTGCCAGGCCAAGCATTCTTCTACTTCCATATCTTCGTATATTTTGTTCCTGTCCTTGAAATGCCTTTCTTTTGTCTATAAGATGAATTTTAGTATAACCCCACTTCTGAAACTTTTTCTGATGTTTTCAGACTGAGTTGTCCGTTTGGTGTTCTTCCAGCACTTTGTATATACTTTGGTACAGCTCTGATGACTGTATTATAATTTTATTTACTTGATTGTCTTGTATAAGAATGAAAGAGTTTAAGACAAATAGATATACATTCAGCACAGTAGGTGCTAGATAGGTAGGTATGTAGATAATGTGTTCAGAAGAGGATCAGCAGTGAGTGAGTGTTCTTACTACATGTTGCCTTATCTTTTGCAGCTATGCATGCCTAAAGGGCTGGCATTCAAGACCCAGGCTGATCCCAGGGAGCCCCAGTTCCATGCCTTTATTATCACAAGAGAGGATGGCTCTCGAACATTTGGGTTTGCCCTCACATTTTACGAAGAGGTGACTAGCAAGCAGATTTGCAGTGCAATGCAGACCCTTTACCACATGCACAATGCTGAGTATGATGTTCTACATGCTCCCCTTGCTGATGGCCAGGACCAGAGTGGCATGGAAGATAGTGAAGGCACTCCTGGGACCAAACTTCAGCGCTTCAACTCCTATGACATTAGCCGGGACACACTCTACGTCTCTAAGTGCATCTGCCTCATCACACCCATGTCCTTCATGAAGGCATGTCGGAGTGTACTGGAGCAACTTCACCAGGCAGTCACTTCACCTCAGCCCCCTCCTCTGCCCCTTGAGAGCTACATATATAATGTACTCTATGAGGTGCCACTCCCACCTCCTGGCCGGTCCTTGAAGTTTTCGGGGGTCTATGGGCCAATAATCTGCCAGAGACCAAGTACCAATGAGCTTCCCCTATTTGACTTTCCTGTCAAAGAGGTCTTTGAACTACTTGGGGTGGAGAATGTGTTTCAGCTCTTTACTTGTGCCCTTCTGGAGTTTCAAATCCTGCTCTATTCACAGCGTAAGTCAGTGGTTACTAGAGCTTTTTGCCTGCACAGGGCCTCCCTGCTTTCCATAGTCATGAACAGTGAGTGACTTTATAGTCAGTTGGACTGACTGTAAAGGTCAAGGCTGTTCCAGTTTGAGTAAAACCCAGATCTTTTGCAGGTAAGTAGGGGATGAAAAACTGATGAAACATGAGAGGGCTAACATTTTTGATTGGTCATCCTCATGACCTTTTGCTCGGCACTCCAGTGTCAGAGGGGAACCCTACCTCCTAACATTCCTACTTACCAAGGCTGAAAAGAGGGGCAAATGGTAATGGTCACCAGAAGTAATATTCCATCAGTTCTGCTCTGTCATTCCACAGGGTTATTTTTGCCCCTTCCTTAGACTGACAGTAAAATCAAGGATTCACAAAAGATGATCCTTTAATATATGAAGAAAATGTATTAGAAAAAATGAGTTTTGCTTCTTTCCATTGTTTGTTTCACTGAATTCGTTTTATAAATGATCAGTTGAATGTGAGCAGCAGATTTGGAAAAAATAGTGGGTCGAACAGAAGGAAACAGGGGCTTATTTAATAAGCCACATAAATAATATAAAATTTATTCATTCAGGATATTTACTGAGAGCATACTATGTGCCAGGTATTGTGGTGGACAAAGCAGATAAAAATTTTTTCTATAGTGGGAATTATATTTTAGTGGGGAAAGAGTGGAAGTCAATGAATACATTATACAGCGTGGAAGGTGGTTAATAAACTGAGGAAAATAAACTGGGAAAGGGATAGTATTTGAAAAAGAAATTCCAGTTTTTAATGGGGTGTTTAGGTTAGGCCTCTCTGAGTTACCTGTTAGTGTCCGTAGCAAAAGTATTCGCAGTAAAAGGCACAGGAAGTATAGGGGTCTGAGGCAAGAATGTGCTTTGAAGAAAAATGAGGAAAGTAGGTGGATGAAGTGAAGTGAATGAGAAGGAGAATAGCAGGAGATGGTGGTTAAAGACTTACTAGGAGGCCTGATCGTATAGAGTTTTGAAGGCTGTTGTAATGACTTTGACTTTTACCTTGAGGTATGCAACTATCAGAAGATTTAATTTTTTTGCTCTTTATTTAGAAATAATTTCCAACTTATGGAAGAGTTGCAAGGAATGTTCAAAGAACTCTTGCATACCTGCTCACAAATTTACCAGCTGTTAATATTTTGCCGTATTTTCTTTAGTACTCTTAGTATTCTGTATGTGTGTGAACATAGCTGAACCATTGAGAGTTTTTACAGACACCATATCCCTTGACTTTCTGAATGCTCAAGCATTTATTTCCTAAAAATGAGGACATTCTCTCATATAACTGTGGCATTATCAAGTTTAGGAAATTTAACATTGATACCATATTTAAGTTTCACTATTGTCTGGTAATGTCTGTTATTGATAATTTTATTTCTGCTCCAGAATCAGTTACTGCATGCATTGCTTTTAGTTGTCATTTTCTCAGCCTTTAAATGTCTTTCATAACGTTAACATTTTTGAAGAGTACAGGCATGTTATTTTGTAGAATGTTCCTCATTTTGTGTTTGATATTCCCACATGATTAGATTCAGGTAATACATTTTTGGCTGGAATATCACAGAGGCAGTATTTTGGTTCTCTTAGTGCCTTATATCAGGAGGCACATAATGTTGGTTTTTACCACTTTAGGAGACATGTATTGTCATTCTGTCTTATTTTTGGGTGATGTTAATTTGATCACATTACTTGGTTAAGATTGTGCCTGCTGTGTTTTTTAACTGCAAAATTATTTTCCCATTGTAATTAAAAAGTAATTTATGGGAAAACGCTTTGTGTACTAGTCCTCTTTTAGTTATACAAGATAGTAGAATGTATTTTGACATATGTTCATGGAGTATAACTTTCCATTCTTGTGGTTGTACATGATGTGGAGTTACACTGGATGTGTGTGCATATATGAACATAGGAAAGTTATGTCTGATTCATTCTACTGTGTTTCCTCTTCCCATATCCCTCCCTTCCCTTTTCCCTTTGTCTAATCCAATGAACTTCTGTTCCCCACCTCCCTCCCCCATTGTGTGTTAGCATCCACATATCAGAGAGAACATTTGACCTTTGGTTTTTTGGGATTGACTTATTTGACTAGCATGATAGTCTCCAGATCCAGCCATTTACCAGCAAATGCCATTAAGTCATTCTCCTTTATGGATGAGTAATATTCTATTGTGTATATATACACATTTTCTTTATCCATTCATCTGTTGAAGGGCATGTAGGTTGATTCCCATAGCTTAGCTAGTGTGAATTGAGCTGCTGTGAACATTGATGTTTGCCTAATAGTTTTAACATCTACTAATTGTTCTGACCTGAATCAATATATTTCTATGATGATTGAAAAATAGTGATTTTCTAATTCCATTTATATTTAGTAATTGGCATTCTACTACAAGGAAGAACATTCCATTCTTCCTTATTTGTTTATTATTATATGGAATCATAGATTTTAATTTTGTTTAATAGGTTACACTTTTAATTTTGTTTAGTAGGTAATATTTATTTTGATACTCAGATTGTTCCAGAAATTTGATCCAGAGGCAAAGGACATTTAACCTTCACAATGGCAAGACTTCTACCTTTGGCTCACTGATGTATTCTAAGTGTTAGAATGGTGACTGGTATATAAGAGTGCTCAAACGTTTTCTGAATGAATGAACAACTTTTAATAGGATATTTTAGCCACTATCTAAAGAGTATATTCCCAAAGGAGGAATGGAGGAAATCCAAGAGTCTATTTAGAAGGCCATTATAGTAATTCAAGTGAGAGATGATGCTGGCCAGGACTGAGGAGGTAATCATGAAGTGGTATGAAATGATTGGAGTTTGGGATCTAGTTTGAAGGTGATACAATGGAAGTGATGTTGAATCAAAGAGCACATATCCCATGTAGAGTGAATAGCCACAGCCTGCAGTTCATTTCTTGTGGGAATACTGGCCTTATGTTACTTAAACTTTTTAGTTTTTTACAAGGACCCAGAATTTTTTTTTTTTTTTTAAACATGAAGTCTGTGATTTTTAAATGTTGACAGCAGCATTTTTGCTAAGTCCTGCAGGCCAAACAAAAAGCATCTGTAAGGTGACTGTGGTTCTTGAGGCTTCACTTTGTAACTTCTGGTTTAAAATAGAGTCTTGTGTCAAATAATGACTTTTTGGTCAATGGCAGACTGCATATATGATGGTGGTCCCATAAGATTATATAATCTAGTCATAGCTATCTTTGTGTAAGTACACTGAGATGTTTATACAAGGATGAAATTGCCTGATGATGCATTTTTCAGAACATGTCCCAATCATTAAGTATCATACAACTATACTATATAAAGTTGCAGACTCTTGTCTGTATAGGTCATTTCTTTCCTGGATGTTTTTTGGCTGAAGCTTAATGAAAATACTTTGAAACAGAGATTTGATTGACTAGCATAGGCTTGTCTGGTTTAGAACAGAAGAGAAAAGAGGAAACCAAACTAAATAGTTAGGGTTTTAGAAGAGACAGCTGGTATTTAGTTTCCTGAAATGCAATGGGGATGTATAGAGGCAAGGACTGAAATAATATGATGAGGGGCTGAGATTGTGGCTTAGTGGTGGAGCGCTTGCCTAGCACATGTGAGGCACGGGGTTCAATCCTCAGCACCACATAAAAATAAATAAATAAAATCGAGGTATCTACAACTAAGAAAAATTTAAAAAAAAAAGAAATAATATGACAAATATGATGGAAAAGAGTAATATTATTCCATTCGAGATCCTTCTGTATTTTCCAGAATATGGGTTCTTATTTCATAATAAGAGTTTTAAAAGGTATGAATGCAGTTGACAAGATTTGTGTGTAAAATGGAATTGAATTCAGTTATGCTTAGCATGGATGAGAAAAAGCTTTTTCCAGAAATTTCCTGGGCATTGCTAAGGTATGACTCAGTTTGAAGTGGAGTAGATTGCCATTTGTTGGATATATCTTATGCTGTTATTAATAATATACTTGAAACAATTCAGGTTGGTTTTCTTAAAATGATGTTTTTAAATTTTTGATTGAAATTCATCATCCTTTTGTAGATGAAAACCTCTGTGGCTCAAAATATACCAGTACCACTGCAGTTGGTGTTGCCTGCTTCATGTCCTGCCTTCAGAATAGAAGAGTTACTCAGGGAAAAGGAATCCAGACTAAATTGCAAGATTCAGTGTGTAACCCTTTCAGTGACTTAACTGATAGATTTGAGCAGTGTTTTGTTTGTTTGTTAGGTTAGTTTATGTTTTATTTTGGTCCATATGGAAAAATTTTAAATAGTATTATTTTTTAGTGGTGCTTTATTTTCGTGGTGCTGGGGATAGAACCTAGAGCCTAATGCATGTCAGGCATGTACTCTACCGCAGAGCTAAAACCCCAACCTTAGTGGTTGTTTTAAAGTAATGTGTAGAACAAAATCTCTTTACCTGATGTGGCTTAGTAGGGTTGTTCATAGCATACTTGAAAAAGTCAGTTACGTCTGGAAATCCTAAAAATGATATATGCATTTATTAAACATTTTAACTTAAGACATGTAACCGTAGTCACCAATCTTTTGATGATGAGTCTAGGCATTTCCATTGATTAGGGGTCCACAAATTAGATGTCTGTCTTGCTTTTCTTACATAAACCACACTCGTAATATGTTGTTTAGGTTTCTAATTACTCTTTAAAATTTGCTTTTTAAGTGGAATGTGAACTTAACCGTGCAAAAAACCTGAGTGAAGACTGCCTCTAGATTTTTGCAGTTTCCCCTAGTTGTTTTTGCTTAATTGCCTCTTGGTATGCCTATTCAATTACAATATTTTTTTTAGTGATTTTGCATTTACTCAGTCTTTTAAAAACATTTTATGTGTTTAGAAAAACGACCATTCTTTTCTATTTTTCTTTTTCTCTCCCTCTACCTCTCTCTCTCTTTTCCCTTTTTTCTTTTTTTGGCACTGGGGGTGCTTTACCTCTGAACCACATTTTTTAAAATAGGCTTTTGCTTATATCTCTTGGCAGTCTCTGCATCCTTGCGTGGATGCCACAGATTGCTGGATCCCTGAGGCATTATTTTTTAGACTGTCCTTCAAGGTGGGATGTTGCTTTAAAAAAATTAATGTACAGGAAGAAAACCCACAATTAGACCAAAAAGCCAAAAAATTTGAAATTTAATTTAATTTGCTAATTCAAACTTTACATGACGAGAAAGAGGTTAACCTTGAAAGGAATTATTATCTCTTCCAAAAGAATTTTGTTTCTGGGAATGCCACAGATAAGTGCATCACAGGAATTTCAAACAAGTGCATCTTCAGAGATTTCAATCTGAGGCAAATAAAATTATCCACCCTCCCAGAAACAAATGGTCTGAGTTTCAAATACTAGATTACAGTCATCATGAAAGATAGACTAGAACAAGATTTCTGTACTGTTAAAAACCTTGCTTTTATGGAATAGTTAAAGCCTTTCTTTTTAAACTCTAGCATGCCCTGATTTGTCCTTATGGAGTAGATGTTCCCAGACCCTGCAGTTCTGTACTGAATAGAATATCCAGTGTCCAGGAAGCCTCACAACAATGGCATTTCAGGAACTGCCATACTCAGAATATCTGTTGGTACACTGTGAGAAGTTACTGTCCTTAAACAGAACTGTCAGGAATGCCAGCCACATGAAGCAATATTATCTGTTTTACTGACTTCAGGTGAGGGAAGGAAGAAGCTTTTTGCTTTTCTTGTGATTAAAATGACTTCTGGTACTTACCTTTTTTTTTTTTTAATCTAGAAATTGTATGTGTGTACACTGAAAGAAGGGAATATTCTGTCAAATGTTTATTTAGGATATGTGTTCAAGCAATGTGTGGAGTATAGTGGAGATGGATTTAAATATCAGTTGAAGGTTTTCTCCCATGCCTTTGCACTCCTTTGAAATATTAATTTTTAATTTTAAAATAAATTGTTACATTTGGGATTCTTAAGATGCTTGTTCTTGGGTGGATTATTTATAGATATTCTTATCTCAGTGGGGGAGCAATCCTTTGTACTAAATTGGTTTTTTTTTTTTTTTTTTTTTTTTTTTTTTTTTTTTTTTAATGGTACTGGGGTTTGAATTCAGGGCCTCCCACAAGTATTCTCCCCTAGCCCATTGTTTATCTTTTTTTTGGGACAGGTTTCACTTTGTTGCTCTTGGACTCAAGTGATCTTCCTACCTCAGCATCCTTGGAACTATAGGCACATGGTACCAGGATCTCTGAGCTCGGTTTTACTCACTGATTGGCTATATCACTGATCTGTCAAGTGCATTAGTTTCCCCAAAGAAGCATATAGGCAATTTCACGCAGTTACTCAAAATGTGGTTTTTTTTTTTTTTCCTCTCCCTTCCCTTTTTGGTGGTACTGGGGATGAACCCAGGGTCTTCCACATGCATATGCAAGTGCGCTACCACTGAATTATATCCCCAGCCCATTTTAATTTTGTTTTGAGACAGTCTCTCAAAACTGCTGAGGCTGGCAGTGTATCCTCCTTCTTTAGTCTTCTATAGGTGTGTGCTGCTGGGCCTGACTCAAAATGTTTTAAAAAATGAATTTTAACTCTTTAATTCCTATTTATTTGAATTACTTACTTGATATCTTTCTACTCAAAATATACTTCTGATACCAAATACAAGAGGGTTTTCCTCATACCAATCAATTTTCCAGCTTTCTAGACGCAGTTTAATTAAATTCTGATACTACCTGAAGTTATTACAGACCCCACAGGGAGAGGCCCAGTCTTACAAAACTACCCCCTCTTAAGATGCCAATGGCTAGTCAGGGCCAAGCTGTTGACCTTCAGGCTATATATTTGGGAGGTTCCCACAATGCTCTATTTGTATTTGATAATTTGCCAAACTGGCTTACCAAATCCAGGGAAGTGGTTTACTTTTACTCATTTATTATCAGTAATGATACAACTCAGGAACAGCTAAACAGAAGAGATATATAAGAAAAGGTTTGGGGGTAGGGGCATATAGCCTCCATGCCTTCTCCCTGTGTTACCTCCCAACACCTTAATGTAGTTTGCCCAGATCTTTGAACTATCTTTCATGGAGGTTTTATTACTCTGTAGGTCTGATTGATGAAATCTTTGCTCACTGGTGATTACTTAAATCTCCAACTCCTCTCCTTCTCCTAAGATTGGGGTTGAGCTGAAGGTCCCAACCCTGAAATTGTGCCTTGGCCTTTCTGGTGACTAGCACTCATCCCGATGCTATCCAGGTACATTCCCTGCCTTCCCCATCCCAGTCACCTACAGTCATCTCAACATATAAAAGTTTTCAGGGGTATGTGAAGAACTGGGGATCAAGACCTAATATGTATTTAGCACAGTAATTAAAAGTTATTTACAGGTCATACTCTTTGATTAGCCAGGAGCAAGGCGATAGGCAGCTTTCAAAACTTAATTACTAACACTGTTTTGGCTTCCATGTGGAGTGAAGACTCTGACCACTGTTGCTTTTCTTTTTGTTCTGTGTCTTCCTGTGTAATTAAACATATGCATGCAACATATTCTGGGGTAGTATCTGGAGCAAGGTGTCCGTTATAATTTGTTTATTTCCACACTAAATTTTATTACTAACTGGACCTGTGTGTATGGGATAAGGGGATAGTATCTGGAGGAAGGGGCTGTTTATTATTTTTCTTTATTTCATATTAAATTTTATTATTAGTTAGACCTGTGTGTGTATGTGGAGGAATCTCTAAGTTGTCTCTGACACCTACGAGGTAGTCACACTGAGCATGTCCTTTCTGAAGTTTATCCTGATCCTTTGTAATGTGAAATTGCTTTGAAGGTTTTAACTTACTATTTGAGAAGCAAGTACCTCATTTTTGACTGGTTTGTGTGTGTTTCTTTCTTTCTTTTTTTTTTTTTTTTTTTTGACCTAGATTACCAGAGACTGATGACTGTGGCGGAGACGATTACAGCTCTCATGTTTCCTTTCCAGTGGCAGCATGTCTATGTCCCTATTCTCCCGGCTTCTCTCCTGCATTTCTTAGATGCTCCTGTTCCATACCTGATGGGCTTGCATTCCAATGGCTTGGATGACCGGTCAAAGCTGGAACTGCCTCAGGAGGTGAGAGCCTGAATATTGGTGCTCTGTTCCTAATCCAGGTTTTGAAGGGGGGAAGCTTTGGGATAATCCCAGCATGGTGTCACTAATTTTTTTTTTTTTTATTTTGGGGGACACGAATAACTTTTTAGGAAAAAAGTATAATCAGTAGACATTTAGCTCAGTTTATATTATTCCAGAGATATAATCTTTTATTACCTGACATTATAATTTTTAAAAAAATCGTCTTTTTATATACTTTGTCTTTTTTTGTACTGGGGATTAAATCCAAGGGCATTTTACCACTGAGCTATATCCCTAGTCCTTTTTATTTTTTATTTTGAGACAAGCTCTTGCTAAGTTGCTGAGGGTCTCACTGAATTGATGAGGTTGGCTTCAAACTTTCAATCCTCTTTCTTTAGCCTCTCATATTGCCGGGATTAGAGACGTGTGCCACTGTGCCCAGCATCATACACATTTTTTCAAACATGGTATTTTATATACTTTTTTCCTTCCAGTATGATTATTGAACCCAGGGGCACTTTACCACTGAGATATATCCCCTGTCCTTTTCATTTTTTATTTTGGAATAGAGTTTCACAAAATTGCTAAGTTACTGAGACAGATTGGGATTTCCTACCCCAGATTCCTGACTAGCTGGATTGCAGGTGTGAACCCTTATAAGCTGGGGTATTTTACATATGTACATTTATTTATTTATTTATTATGTGGTGCTGAGGATCGAACCCAGTTCCTCACACGTGCCAGGTGAACACTCTACCACTGAGCTACAACCCCAGCCCTATTTTACATACTTTTAAAAACATTTATTAGAGAAATGTTTTATTATGTAAAATTCTATAGATAAAATACACAAAAGAATATCACAGTGAATCCCTGTGTTCTCAAAATCCAGCTTCAGTTGTTCTCATATGTTGAGCTGAATTTTATCTCCTGATTTTTACTTTTCATTTCTTGTTATTTTAAACAAATCCCATATAATATAATTTAATAAATGCCTTAGAAGTTAGACACATATTGATAAGTCAGTGGTTTTCTTTTATAGGCCAGAGTTGGTCTATAGAAGTTGATCTGATCATAGTGTTTCTTGTGGTCCTGAGCCAGTTTTGAAACTCTCAAGACAAGGAAAGTCTTGAGAAAATACTTTTCCTTTCTTGCTTCTATTTCTTGCTTCATTCTAAAACAGGTTGTGAGCATGTTTAGAAAAAGATTATTTGGAAGCTGGAGATGTGGCTTAGGGGTGAAGCACTTGCCTAGCGTGGGCCAGGCCCTGGGTTTGATCCCCAGCATCAGTGATACACCAGCACCACCAAAAAAAAAAAAAAAGAAGAAGCTTGCTTCATTTTTAATTTTATGGTCTACCTTTTCATATTTTGTCACTGATAAGAAACTATATTCAACATCTTCCGCAATTAGAGAAATACAAATCAAAATTAGACTGAAATTTCATCTCATTCTAGTCAGAATTGCAGCCATCAATAATAAATGCTGGAGAGGATAAGGGGAAAAAGGAGCACTCTTACACTCTTGGTGAGATTTTAAATTAGTACAGCCACTAAGGAAATCAAGATTTCTCAAAAGACTAGAAGTAGAACCACCATATGATCTAGCTATACCACTCCTCAGTCTTTATCCTAAAGAAAAAAAGTCATTGTACTATAGCAATACATGCATACCTATGTTTATAGTGGCATAATTCACACTAGTCAAACTTTAGAATAAGCCTGGGTGTCTGTCAGTGGATGAATGGATAAAGAAGTTATGGAGTTTTATTTGGCTAAAAAGAAGATTGAAACCAGGTGTGGTGGTGTACACTTGTAATTATAGTGGCTTGGGAGATTAAGGCACATGGATCATAAGTCCAAAGCCAGCCTCAGCAATATAGCGAGACTCTAAGCAACTTAGTGAGACCCTGTCTCAAAATAAAAAATAAAAAGGTCTGGTGATGTGGCCTAGTGGTTAAATGCTCCTGGGTTCAATCCCTGGTACCAAAATAAAGGGGGGGGGGGGGGGTGGGAGGAAAGAAAGAAATTACGTCACTTGCAGGAAAATGGATGGAATTTGAGAGCATTAAGAAAAATAAGCCAAAGGGTCATGAGTTTTCTGTCATATGTGGAAGGTAAAGAGGGAAAAGGTAGGCAGGGGAATCTCCTGAAAATTCAAGGGAGACCAGTAAAGTAGAGGAAAGGGACCAGGGGAAGGAGGAAGGGAGGGAAAGGGCAAATCTTGGGAAATGATACTGACCAAATTGTATTGTTATTTCATGTGCATATATAAATATGTAACAAGGAATTCCACTATTATGTATAATTATAATGTACCAATAAAAAATATGGGGGAAAGGAGGATTTAAAAAAAAAAAAAAAAAAGGCAGGCCTGGGAAGAAGATTTTGGGAGTACACATAACTCTTGTTTCGTCTCTCTCTACCAATTCTTTTTTTTTTTTTTTTTTTGCGGTGCTGGGGATTAAACCCAGGGCCTTAGTGCTTGCAAGGCAAGCACTCTACCAACTGAGCTATATCCCTAGCCCTCTACCAATTCTTTTCCTCCAATGCTGGGGATTGAACCCAGGACCTTGCACATGGTAGGCGAGCTCTCTACCGGTCACCTCTAAATACTTTTTTTGCGGGGGATGATCTAAAAAATATATATACATATGGGGAATATGTGTAGGAGATCTCTGAACAAGAGAACATTCTCATAGAATTGCATAGGAACAAAACTCAATTGGGCATCTGGGAATTGTCCTTGGTGAATGCCCTGATAATTAGACCATATTTGTGATACTTAAATTATAGTCAAGTGCATGTTTTTGCTCCTTTTCCTCTTTCCTCTGGTTTAGAATAAAAATATCTTCCTCGACATTTCCTTCTCTTTCTCCTTTGATTCCTCTGAAGTTTTTGTTCTTTGGGGTGGCACAAAATTAATTAAAGAAAAAAAGAATTAAATGATGGAGAAAACTGTTGAGTTACTGGATTTTTTGTATACTTGTTTACTATAGCCATAAATGTTCATGAAGAGTAATATCAAAGACTGGAGAAAGAAACTTTTTGGTTTTTGCTTTAAGCAAATATATATATATTAAACATTTTTTATATTTTTAAATTTGTTCTAATTAGTTACACATGAAAGTAGAATGCATTTTGACACATCATACATAAATGGAGTACATGATGTAAAGTTAAACAGATTGTGTAATCATATATGCATATAGGGTAATACTGTCTGATTCATTCTACTATCATTCCTACCCTCATGTCCCCTTCCTTCCCTTTACTCCCCTCTGTCTAGTCCAAAATACCTCTATTCTCCACACTCCCCCTACTTATTGTGAATTAGCATCTGCATATCAGAGAAAACATTTAGCCTTTGGTTCTTTGGGACTGACTTATTTCTAAGCAAATGTATATTTAACATTGATAGCTACTTCTAGTTAATCTAATTCTGATTTTGTAAAGTCAAAATAAGGAATAACAAGAAATGATTGAAGATGGAAGTCCAAGGAGGGATGCTATATGCATAATCTGGTAAATAGGTTATTAACCAAAAAGGCAAATTTCTCAGTATACGTGGAACAAGTTTCTGGTTTTTTTTTTCTTTGGTACTGGGGATTGAACCCAGTGGCACTTAACCACTGAACCACATCCCCAGCCCTTTTTTGTATTTTATTTAGAGACAAGGTCTCACTGAATTGCTTAGGGTCTTGATAAGTTAGGACCTTGCTAAGTTGCTGAGGATGGTTTTGAACTTGCTATCCTTCTGCCTCAGCCCCCTGAGCTGCTGGGATTATAGGTATGTGCCACTGTGCCTAGCTTGGAGCAAGTTCTGTTCCCTCTTGGATCATTCAGCAATGATCTTTGTGTGCTTCATGTATGTGGATATATAAGAGGGTGCTTGGAGACCAGCAGTTTTCTTAATGGGACTGTTTGACCACTTTTGCAGCACTCCCCATCACTACTGCTGCCTTTGTACATGAGCTCCTGGCTTCTCCCTGGACTGCTTGGGAGAGAGTGGTGACACTGGGATGATAGAATACCAGTGTGTGCTTCATAAGTAGTTCGAGGGTCTTGGAGTCCCATTTCACCCAGGGTTTTCCTCTGAAAGTCACATATTTTAGGACAGTTAAGAGCTAGTAACCAACCTCTGCGATATTTGAATCTGTGTAGTCCCTATGGAAAATCCTAGACTGGGGAGAAGAGAGCTGTCCTTCTAAGGGAGAGAAGCACTATGAGGTTACAATAATTAAAGGGGAGTGATAGTGTCTTTGAAATGTAATTTTGAGGTATCTCAGAAATGATCATGTTTATAGTGAAAAAGTCAACAATAAAATTATTTCAAATTTTATTACCCAGAGATAACTAATTTCAGCATCTGGTGGATATTTTTTTTTTTTTTTTTTTTTTTTTTTTTTGGTACTGGCAATTGAACTGAGGGGTACTTACCACTGAGCCATATCCCTGACCCTTTCTATTTTGTATTTTGAGATAAAGACTTGCCAAGTTGCTGAAGCTGGCTTTGAACTTGGAATCCTCTTGCCTCAGCCTCCCAAGTCTCTGGTATTACAGGTGTGTGTCACTGTACCCAGCTGGTGGACATCTTTAAACTATGTGATATCTTAGCCAGGTGTAGTGACACACGTCTGCAATCCGAGTTACTCATGAGGTTGAGGCAGGAGGATCACAAGTTCAAGACCAGCCTTAGCTACTTAGAACAAACCATGTGGTATCTTTAAACTCTGCTTTGAGGCAGGACTAGGGATGTTCACCTGGTCTGTGCCAAAGGCCATCATCAGGGTAGCAAGGTAGGACAAACTTGGTTTCTAAAAGGGATTTCCTCCAGAGGGACAGAGAGTGTACATTCCCTAGCCCCCCAAATTGGAATTCATCAGTTGTTGCCCAATCTTTGGGCATCAAAAATCTATAAAAAGCCCTTTGTTTTTTTTTTTTTTTTTTTTTTTAAAACACCAACATATGAGCACTCAACTGACCCTGAGCAAGAGAAAGTGTTGAGCTGATTTTGTGAGGCATCCTTTGTTCTGTGCTTCTCTTTGAGGCTTCATTGTCTGAATCCAGGAAGGAGGCATTTCATCCACAGCCATGTCAGGGAAGTAAACAGGGGATATTAGAATAAAGAGGTATCACTTTTTTCTTTCTTGGTTGTTTCTTTCTTGCCCCTTCTTAGAACACTCTTAATAGTTTTTCCCTAGTAATCTGTACGTTGAGCGTCCCATCAGATGTGAGGATAGACTACTGGGATAAGCTGGCTGTGGTTTTCTTCTTAGTAGGGGTAATAGGGATTTAACCCAGAGGCCCTTTACCACTGAATATATCACCAGCCCTTTTTTATTTTTTATTTTGAGATAGGGTCTCATTATGTTGTTTAGGACCTTGATAAATTGCTGAGGCTGGTCTCAAACTTGAGATTCTCCTATCTAAGCCTCCCACGTCGCTGGGATTACAGGTGTGAGCACTGTGTCCAGTGCTGACTGATTCAGCATTAGAAACTCAGGGTTGAGAAAAGGACATTATGACCCCTCCACAGGAAGAGATTTGGGAGACTTTTGAATTTGGGAAATTCACATGATCAATTCCCCAGAGTGGCCAAGCTTCCCATGGCCCTTCCAACAATAGAGATTAACAGAGGAAAACTGATCACTTGGGGTTTAGTACATCTTTTAGGCTATTACTTCTCTCAAGAGCTAATAGGCAAGAACAGGGCTCTTGTCAGCTAAGGAAGGAGTACCCAAAGAGTTGGTGGTAGGTTTATAATTTGCTTCTGTTTGCCATATTTCTCTGTATGCTGGGAGAAAACAACATGAGGCTTGTATGAGCCTAGAAATTAAATGGCTTTCTTTTTCATTTTGCCTTCTTTCTCCTTCCTTTCAACCCATTTTTGCAAAGAATGTCTAGTAGTGTTTGTTGGAGGATCCTGTTTTATCTTCATATGGTCCATCTTTGTGATGTGTCTGAGCTACTTTCTCTTCTCGGCCACCTCTGACCAGGGGATATCCATAAATGTGGACTCATCATTTGGAGTTTATAAAATTCTTTATAGACACTCTATATTTGGTTCATAGCAATGGGAGAAAAGCCAAGCAAACATTGTTTAGTGGATTTAGTTTTTAGCTTCCTCTATATTTCCATTTAGAGAAATTGCTTTTTTTCCTCCAAGGAGAAGAGAACCAAGGAAATAAATGATCACATTGTGTGCCTCTCTGGTGGTCATAGTGTATTATTCTGATAGGTGCACGGATTAGGACCTGTGAGGCAGGTGATCTTTATGACAAGGTGAGTTCATTCTGTTTTTAGTATCTTTTTTGATTGGTTGGCCCAACAGCATTTATAATTTTAAAATCTTAAAAGGAATGAGCAAAAATTAGCCAATTTGGGGGCAAAAAGTATTTATTTGATCCTTTAACCAGGGAGGACTCAAAGTTGTTCTTGTGGAAGAACTCTAAAAAGTGAAATTTAAAGAGATTTTTCTAGTCTTTGAATTTCTTGAGTTGAGAAAGCTTTTTTAGTTGTATGTTGGTAGGCAGACTAATTTATTGATTCAGCAAATGTTTATTGAATGATACATGCAGGACCTGTAAAACATACAGTTTTAATTAGATTGAAAGTTTTTGAATAGCTATGTTAAGCTGGTCTTAATCATGTTACCCTCTTGCCTCTTTCAAAATATGATTTATTGGCACAGGGATAAACAGGTCAACAGAATGGCATTTTGATATACAATTGGAGATACCATGTCAAAGGAGAGACTACTTAATGATGATGCTAGAAAAATTGTATATTATAGTTTGTTTCTAGAATGTCCCCCCAAAAGCTTGTATGTTGAAAGCCTGGTCCCTAATGTGGCAAGATTCATAGGTTGGGTGTTTAGGCAATGATTGTATCATGAGAGCTCTGACCTCATCAGTGGATGAATCCATTTGATGGATTAATCATTGGATTTCCTGGGAGGTGATGAAAACTACAAGCAGGTGGGACTTGGCTGGAGGAAGTAGGTCACAAAATTGGGGTCTGTGTGACCTTGGAGATTCTGTCTGTTCTTGGTGCATGTGTGTGTGCGTGAGCATTCATATCTCTCTCTCTCTCTCTCTCTCTCTCCCCCTCCCCCTCTCCCCCCTCCTCCCCCTTCCTTCCCTTTCTTTCTCTCCCTCTATTTTTCTCTTTTTCTGCCATGAGTTGAGCAGTTTTCCTCTGCCCCACCCTCTACCATGATATTTCTTGCTTGAGGCCAACCAACCATGGACTGAATTCTCTGAAATTGTGCACCAAAATAAATATTTTCTCTTCTGAATTGTTTTTGTCAGGTATTTTAGTCAAGTAACAAAAAACTAAAAAATAGAGGGAAAATTAAACAAGGAGCCGTATCTCATGCCACAACAACCTCATGCCATAACAAAATCAATTTCAGATGGATTTAAAAAGTTTAAATGTCAAAAGCTCATGTTTAAATCTTCCAGAGAAGAAAATATCAATGAACACCTTTCTGACCTCTGCATAGAGAAGTATTATATAAACAAGGTACAGAAATCACTATCCATAAAGTAAAAGATTGACATATTTGATTTTCTTAATAAAGAAAAAAGATATCTTAAAGATAGCTAGGAGAAAATATGAATAACATCTAACTCATGAAGAGTTAGCATCAGGAAAATACAAAGTACCAGGTGTGGTGGCACAAGTCTGTAATCCCAGCAGCTCTGAATACTGCAGAAGAATCAAGAATTCAAAGCCAGCCTCAGCAACTTAGCAAGGCCCTACGTAACTTAGTAAGACCCTGTCTCAAAATTTTAAAAAGGTCTGGGGATGTGGCTCAGTAGTTAAACACCCCTGGGTTCAATCCCCAGTACTACCAAAAAAAAAAAAAAAAAGGAAAAAAAGAAAGAAAGAAAATTAAAGATAAATAACTATAAATTATTAAGAATGTTTGATAAGCAACACAGTAGAGAAATGGCATAAGAAATGAATAGAAATTACACAAAAATGTACATTTCTTAATTTCATTAGCAAAGAAGTATAAAGCGTATGTACCACGCAATACCATTTTATTCTTTCATTGACAAAATTATAGAAGTGTGAGAATACCAAGTTTTGAAAGGGATTTGAATCGGGTTGCATTAGAGTACTGGTAAAAATATAAATTGTTGCAATTACTTTGGAATGCAAACATGATCTACCTTAAAGTTGAGTATTTGTATACCATATAACAGTGCATAGGGAAAATGTTTTTCAGGAATAATGGGGAACCATGTTATGTAGTGATCCTGAGATAGGAAAGACTTTGGCACAAAAAGATTAAAGAAGAATAAAGAAGTTTAAAAGTATGAAGTGTATGACTTATGCAGGTTCCCGTTACAGGTGTAGGTGAATGACTGTGAGTATCGTACAGACCTATAAAGTCACTTTTCCTTTACTAAACTGCCACTTAGGGCTATGGGTGTACATGTGCACTGGGTTTGATCCTCAGCACCACATAAAAATAAAGATATTAAAAAAAAAGAACCACCATTTAATAAAGTCAAGGCAAGGTAGAGAAGTGTTCAGATTTACATTTGACAACATTTTTCTGCTAGGTAAGAATGTATGGTAATGGGTGATAGTGTCTAGCATATAGGATTTGTTTTTTTGTTTGTTTTGTATTCCAATGACAATAATAGCTTCTACCAGGATACTAACAATAGAGAAGGAAGAATTGGTAGTATCGATGTGGAATGTATTTAGAGGTGGAGGGAGAAAACATTATCTTGGATAATTTGGTGTGTGAAGTAAATATGAATATACTGAGCTGAAATCTCCTTTTGATCAGAGGCTCAGAATTTTTTCTTGGAATGTACTTTGTGGGTCAAAGCATATGAGCATATTCAGCTTTCCAGAGCAACATTATTTTTCCTCCAAAATGGTTATACTCATATGGAGCTTAAACTGCCGTATTAAAATTTCCCTTTGTATTATATTCTTTCATTTAATATTAAGGCGGTTTGCTTGATTTTTTTTTTTGCATGGAATGAGTATAGTCAGTGTCTTATTGTGATCTTAATTTTAACTTCCCTATTACTAAAGAGAGTATGCATCATTTATATTTATTGACCATTTTCTGTTTCTGTTTCCATTTTTCATTATTTACAGATTAATCCCAGTCCCTGGGCTATCTTGTTACAATATCTTCTAATGAGCAATTCGTGCTTATTTTAATTTGTCAATCTCTCTTTTGTGCTTAGTATTTTGTGTTTTAACAAATGCTACTCTATTCTGATATCAGAGATAATTTTTCTCTCATATTTTACAAAAGTTTTAAAGTTTTCCTTTCAAATTTAAATAATTAATATGCATAGAAATAGTTTCCATGAATGATGTGAGTTACAGATCTAATTGTATTTTTCCTCCTTGAATAACTTATTGTAAAGCATAATGTGTCATGTAGCCTTATGTCACACCGACCACTGATGCTCCTGTCGTGTGTCAGATTTCTATATCTGCATGATTCTAGTTTGGATCAATTGAACAATTTGTCTCTCTGATGTATTCAGTTGAAGCATTTGTCCCTGAACATTTGTACCTAAACATGGTAAAACCAAAAGACAATACATAATATTAGGTAACAGGAAAGTGTTCTGGTACATATAGTAAAAGAGAATTGAAGGTATTATTTCCAAATCAAAGTTTATTGCCACATAAATTTCATCAAATACGAGTCTACCTATGAGTTCAACACATCACAATGAACTCCTTTTATGGTTCTGTTCTTTGCTTTATGTTTGTTCCAATAGTATTTGATGTTTTAGATATGCACACCAAGAGGTGACATGAAACAGTAATTGGGATCATTATGGTTAACCTGAGCTTGTTGGCATCAAGGGAGTGTTGAGTGATGTTACAGGGTGTCTAGAGTGAATGTAGAACCTGACTGAATTATGCATTTTAAAACAGGCAGAAAAGTATGGGCACAGTGGTCATCAACAGTTTCCAAATAACCAACAGCTGGTTTATGGGTGGTATTTGTAATACTAAACACCCACAGAATTTGGTCCCCAGGAACATCCTTGCTGTGCAATTGAAGAATCAATTGAAGATTTTAACACTCGAGGACCAAATACTGTTTCTGTATTTCTCTTCTTCCTAATCTGTTTCATTGGTCAGTTCCTTCACAAATACTATATACATTTAATTAATACAACTCTATAGTAAGTCGTGATATCTGGTAGGGTAACTGTACATGCTTCAGTCTTTTTTTGGTACTGGGGATTAAACTCAGGGGCACTTGACCACTGAGCCACATTCCCAGCCCTATTTTGTATTTTATTTAGAGACAGGCTCTCACTGTGTTGCTTAGCGCCTCGCAGTTGCTGAGGCTAGCTTTGAACTCTGAATCCTCCTGTCTCTACCTCCTGAGCTGCTGGGATTACAGGTGTGTGCCACCACCCCTAGCTGCTTCAGTCTTCTTTAGGAAAGTTCAGCTGTCCTGGAATCATGGGATTTTTCCACATCAATTTAGAATGAAATTATAAAATTTCCTTAAGAAATCCTGTTGGGATTCTGATTGGAACTGCCTTGAATCTGAAGATGAATTTTGGAATGATTTGTGTCTATAAGGTACTGAGTCTTCTGTCCATTATTATAATCCTTAATTTGTTTAGGGACTTTAAATTTTTCAACAAATATTAACAATTATATCCATAAAAATAAGACCTTGAAAACATACAGAACAGTGTAAATATGATAAGCAGGAAACAACCCATACCCTTTATTAGGAAAATGGATAAATAAATTATATGTTGACATGGTGGAATATTATAGAAGATAAAAATTTAATATATCTACATGCAACAAAATGGCTGAATCTCAATGTTTTTTCCTTTTGAAATTTTTTTTGTAGTTGGGGATGGACAGAATGTCTGTATTTGTTTGTTTTTATGTGGTGCTAAGGATTGAACCAGTGCCTCACACAGGATAGGCAAGCGCTCTGCCACTAAACCTATTAATTTTGGTGGTGCTGAAGACTGAACCTAGGACCTTGTACAAGCTAGGCATTCATGTTGCCGACTGAACTACATCCCCAGCTCCCTGAATCTCAATGTTGGTTGAAAATGTGCCAAAATACTGCTTAAAGAATGATAATTCCAGGGCTGGGGTTGTGGCTCAGTGGTAGAGCACTTTGCTAGTATGTGTGAGGCACTGGGTTCGGTTTTCAGCACCACATAAAAATAAATAAAATAAAGGTCCATCAATAACTGAAATATATACATATATATTTTTAAGTACAAAATGATAATTCTAGTATAAAATTAAAAATCTTATATAAAATTTAAAAATTAACCCAAGGCAAAAAGTAAGTATAGTTACAAAAAATTGTTTAAAATTCAGGGTAGCTGTTCCCTGGGAGCAAGAATGTATAGGTTGGGACATGGGGTTGGAGAGGAGCATTTAGGGAGAGAAAAGTAGTGTCGTTAATGTTCTAGTTTGTGGATTGGGTTTGGGGGGGAAAAAGAGGCTGTAAGATTATCTGCAGAAAGTTATTTATTTACATTCCTAATAACAATATATGACATGTTTATTTTCTAGTAGCTGTCAGCTTTGGACGTTATACATTTAAAAAATTTTTACCAAGCCAATGGAATGAAAATTTAGGTGAAAAATGTTTTGTTTGCACTTCTTGGTTCAAATGAAATTGAACACTTTTTTTTATATATTTGAAGTTAACTAATAGAAAGTTTTTTGGTTTGCCTTTCATGCCTATTCCCATTTTTAAGTTGGGTGAATTATTTTTGTCTCAGTGATTTCTTTGTATATGAACTTTTAATGTTATGTGTGACAATAATTGTTTCCTAGATTATTGATCTTTTAATTTTCAATGGCAGTATTTGCCTCCAAGATTTCTATAAAGTTTAGAAAGCCAAATTCCACCCTAAGATAGAATCATAATCTTTTATTTTTTATTTCAGTACTTTTGCAGGTTGATTTTAATTTTTTTACTGTTCATTATAGATAATATCAAAAGCATGTAAGAGAAGAGAGGCTAGTGTCCATCATTATTCAGTAATTATCAGTTTATGGCTCTTCTTCTTTCTTCCTCCTCCCCTTCCTTCTCCTTTTTCCTTCCTCCTTTTTTTCCCCCTTTTTCTTTTTTGGTGCTGGGATCAAGCCCAGGCCCTCACGCTTGCTAAACATGCCCTCTACCACTGAACGACACCTCCAGCCAGTCACTATATCCTCCCTCTCCCTAATCTCTCTGATATTATTATTATTATTAATATTTTGGTACTGGTGGATTCAACCCAGGGACTCTTAACAACTGAGCAACATCCCCAGCCCTTTTTATTTTTTATTTTGAAACAAGGTCCCACTAAATTGCTGAGGCTAGCTTTGAACTTGTGATTCCCTGCCTCAGCCTCATGAGCTGCTTGGATTACAGGCAGTATGCCACTGTGCCCAGTTCCTACTGAGTTATTTTAAAGCAAATTTCACACTATTATGTCATCCAATTATATTCAGTATGTATGTGTAAAGATAAGGACTCTTTTGTTTGTTTTTGTAGTGGAGATAGAACCCTGGGGTGCTCTACCACTTAGCAACACCCCTTTTTATTTTTTATTTTGAGACAGGTTCTTGCAAGTTGCCAAGAGTGACCTTGAAATTGCAATTCTCCTGCCTAAGTCTCCCAAATAGCTGAGAATATGGGCGTGCACCACCACACCAGCAGATAAAGATTCTTTTTCTTTTTCTCAGTAGTTATATATGACAGTAGAATGCTTTTTGACACATCATATATAAATGGAATATAACTTCTCATTCTTTTGGTTGTACATGATGCAGAGTTATACCAGTTGTGTAATCATACATGCACACAGGATAATAGTATCTGATTCATTCTACTATCTTTCCTATCCCCATACTTGCTCCCCTCATTTCACTCCCCTCTGTCTAATCCAAAGTGCCTCTATTCTTCCCTAGCCACCCCTCACCCTTATTGTGAATTAACACCACACATCAGAGAAAACATTCGTCGTTTGGTTCTTTGGGATTAGCTTATTTTACTTAGCATAATATTCTCTAGCTCCACCAATTTACCAGCAAATGCCATAATTTCATTCTTCTTTAAGGCTGAGTAATATTCCATTGTGCATGTATATCACATTTATCCATTCATCTGTTGAAGGAACCAAACTAGGTTGGTTCCATAGTTTAACTTTTGGGTATTGAGCTGATATAAACATTGATAAGGCTGTGGTGTCACTGTAGTATGCTGATTTTAAGTCCTTTGGGTATAAACTGAGGAGTGGGATAACTGGATCAAATGGTGTTTCCATTCCATACTGCTTTCCAAAGTGGTTGCACCAATTTTCAATCCCTTCAACAATGTATGAGTGTACCTTTTTCCCCCACTTTCTTGCCAACACTTAATTATTGCTTGTATTCTTGATAATTGCTATTCTGACTGGAGTGAGATGAAATCTTAGAGTAGGTTTCATTTGCATTTCTCTAATTGCAAGAGATGATGAAGAACATTTTTTCATGTTCTTTGATCAATTTTATTTCTTCTTCTGTGAAGTGTCTTTCAGTTCCTTAGCCCATTCATTGATTGGGTTATTTGTTTTTTTGGTGTTAAGTTTTTTGAGTTCTTTATATATCCTGGAAATTAGTGCTGTATCTGAGATGTGTGTGGAAAAGGTTTTTTTCCCTTTCTGTAGGTTCTCTCTTCATGTTATTGTTTCCTATGCTGAGAAGAAGCTTTTTAGTTTGAATTCCTCCCATTTATTGATTCTTAATTTTACTTCTTGCACTTTAGGAGTCTTGTTAAGGAAGTCAGATACAAAACCAACATGATGAAGATTTGGGCCTACTTTTTCTTCTATTAGGCACAGGGTCTCCATTCTAGTACCTAAGTCTTTGATCTACTTTGAGTTGATTTTTGTGCAGGGTAAGAGATAGAGGTTTACTTTCATTTTGTTACATGTGGATTTCCAGTTTTCCCAGCACCATTTGTTGAAGAGGCTATCTTTTCTCCAATGTATATCTTTGGCACCTTTGTCTAGTATGAGGTAACCATATTTATGTGGGTTTGTCTCTGTGTCTTCTATTTTGTGCCATTGGTCTACATGTCTATTTTGGTGCCAATACCTTGCTGTTTTTGTTACTATTGCTCTGTAATATAATTTAAGGTCTAGTATTGCTATGCCTCCTACCTCACTCTCCTTACTAAGGATTGCCTTGGCTATTCTGGGTCTCTTATTTTTCCAAATGAATTTCATAACTGCTTTTCTTATTCTATGAAGAATGTTATTGGGATTTTAATAGGAATTGCATTGAATCTGTAGAACACTTTTGGTAGTATGGCCATTTTGACAATTTTAATTCTGCCTGTCCAAGTATGGGAGTTCTTTCCATCTTCTAAGGTCTTCAATTTCATTCTTCAGTGTTCTGTAGTTTTTATTGTAGAGGTCTTTTACCTCTTTTGTTAGATTAATTCCCAAGTTTTTTTTTTTTTTTTTTTTTTTTGAGGCAATTGTGAATGGGATAGTTTTCCTAATTTCTCTTGTAGTGGATCATTGCTTACTTCTAGAAATGTATTTGATATATGGGTATTGACTTTATACCTGCTATCTTGCCGAATTAATTTATGAGTTCTAGAAGTTTTCTGGTGGAATTTTTTTGATCTTCTAAATATAGAATCATGTTGTTGGCAAATAGTGATAGTTTGAGCTCTTTTCCTATTTGTATCCCTTTAATTTCTTTCATCTGTCTGATTGCTCTGAGTATGGTTTCAAGGATGATGTTGAATAGAAGTGGTGAAAGAGGGCATCCCTTTCTTGTTCCAGTTTTTAGAGGCAATGCTTTCAATTTTTCTCCATTTAGAATGATGTTGGCCATGGGCTTAGCATAGATAGCTTTTATAATGTTGGGATATGTGTCTACTATTTCTGGTTTTTCTAGTGTTTGGAACATGAAGAGGTGCTGTGTTTTTGTCAAGTGTTTTTTCTGCATCTATTGAGATAATCATATAATTCTTGACTTTAAGTCTAGTGATATGATGTATTACATTTATTGATTTGTGTATGTTGAACCTTGCATTCCATGGATGAACCCCCCTTGAATGTGGTGCACTATCTTTTAAATATATTTTTGCATGCCATTTACCAGAATTTTATTGAGAATTTTTGCATCTATGTTCATCTGGCATATTGGTATGAAGTTTTCTTTCCTGAATGTGTCTTTGTCTGGTTTTGGTATAAGGGTGACACAAGCCTCATAGATGAGTTTAGAAGGGTTCCTTCCTTTTCTATTTCATGAAATAATTTGAGAATTTTTGGCATTAATTCTTCTTTGAAGGTCTTGTAGAACTCAGCTGAGAATCCGTCTGGTCCTGGACTTCTCTTGGTTGGTAGGTTTGGGCTTCTCTTGGTTGGTAGGCTTCTGATGGTGTCTTCTATTTCATTGCTTGAAATTGATCCGTTTAGATTGTGTATATTCTCCTGCATCGGTTTGGGTAGATCATATGACTAACTTTGGTTTGAAGTCCATTTTGTCTGATATGAGGATGGAAATCCCTGCTTGTTTACTCAGTTCGTATGAGTGATATGTTTTTTCTCAACCTTTCACCTTTAGTCTGTGGGTGTCTTTTCCTAGGAGGTGAGTCTCTCGTAGACAGCATATTGTTGGGTCTTTTGTTTTAATCCAGTCTTCCAGTCTGTGTCTTTTGATTGATGAGTTTAGGCCATTAATATTCAGGGTTAATTTTGAGATATTATGATTTGTATTCCCTGTAATTTTGGTTTATTTTTGGTTTTTACCTTGACTTAGTTTCTCCTTTGATTGACCTTTCCTTTCGTGTAGTTCTTCCCTTTGCTAGTTTTCATTGTTTTTTTTTTTTTTTTTTCATTTCCTCCTCTTGGAATATTTTGTTGATAATGTTCTGCAGTGAGACTTTCTAGTTGTGAATTCTTTTAACTTTTGGTTATCATGGGAGATTTTTAATTCATCTTCAAATCTGTAGGTTAATTTTGCTGGATATAAAATTCTCAGTTGGCATCCATTTTCCTTCAGAGCTTGATATATGTTATAGCAGGACCTCCAGGTGTTGAGGGTCTGGGTTGAGGAATCAGCTGAGATCTGAATTGGTTTTCCCCTATATGTAATTTGATTTTTTTTTCTTTTACAGCATTTAAAATTCTATCTTTATTCTATACATTAGTAATTTTCATTATAATGTGTCTTGGTGTGGGTCTGCTGTAATTTTGTACAGTTGGAATCATGTAAGCCTCTTATACTTGATTTTCCATTTCATTCTTTAGATTTGGGAAGTTTTCTGATATTATGTCATTGAAAAGATTGTGCATTCCTTTGATTTGTATCTCCACACCTTCATCTATTCTCATAAATCTTACATTTGGTTTTTTCATGTTATCCCATATTTCTTGGAAGTTCGATTCATGGTTTCTTAACCATTTTCTCGGTGCAGTCAACTTTATTTTCTAGAGTATATATTTTATTTTCATTTTCTTAGGTTCTGTCTTCCAAGTGATCTAGTCTGTTGGTGTTACTTTCCATTGAGTTTTTAATTTGGTTTAGTGTTTCTTTCATTTCAAGGATTTCTGCTTGATTCCTTTTTATAATCTCTGCCTCTTTATTGAACTGATCTTTCACTTCCTGTATTTTCTCTCCAGTACCATCCTTTATTTTTTTGAAGATCAGTCTAACTATGTATTTTATAAACTTTCTCTGACATTTCTTCTACTGTGTTGTCTATGGATTCTATTGTTGGAACATCTTGGTTTGTTTGAGGCACTTTGTTTCCTTGTTTTTTCATGTTGTTTGTGTGCCTTCTTATCTAGTGGTATGGATCTAAGACAGTACAATTTCTACCTTGTAAGCTTATAGTGTCCCTGTAGGCTTCCAGTCTCACCTTTAAGGGGGAGACCAATATTAACAGTATCCAATACAAACAATATTTCACCTTAAACCAAATGGCTCCTATTAAGGCATTTACAGTTTTGTCACAATAGACAGAAATGAAGTATTCAATTTTTGTCTACATTATAAACTGTAAGTTTGCTAAAATAGTTTACCGTTCCAAATGATGGACAATGAGGGAACAGAAGTAGTGTAAGATATGATGTTTATGAGGGAGAGGGAGAGAAGACAGCGGTAAAAATTTATAGTAAGAGCAAGGGAGGAATTAATATAGGTTGGCTCTTAGAATGAGAGAAGTGAGAAAGAGAATCCAGGGAGACAGGTAGGTGAGAGGAAAATATATACAGATTTTTTTTAAAGTAAAAATATAAGAATACACAACAAAACTGTCATATACTATTCAGACGTCCCATTCCTCAATAAAATTGATGCATGAAAAATATATGGATTTAAAGATGGTAAAGGTTTGAGAGAGAGGGTGAAAGAAGAAAAAATGAGGAAAGTCTCAATGAAAAATGGAATGATTGCTTCCTTTGACTTTCAAAAATTTTCTCAGTTTCTCTTCTCTGCTGATAGGTGGGGCTGTGAAGTTTGATGTTAGCTCTAGTCAAGGGGTGGCCGAACTAGTTGGGTGGGTGAGCCAATAGCAAGATGCCCTTATACCCTCTTCCAGTCTTCCCACCCGTTATAGCTTTCCCCCTCCATCCCTGCACACTTCAGGAGTCACTGAGCTGAAGAGAGCAGTTTTCTCCAGTTTCTTCAACCTGTACTCCCCCTGGGAACTGCCCCTAGTCTCCGGCTTCCCACAGGCTTACCAGACCCAGACTGGCCCATGAAAACCCAGCTGCAATCTGGTCGACCTGGGCTTCAGCTTCCCCAGGCCCTGTCTTTCTGCAGTCCCAAGATCTCAATGTCTTTTCAACTTACAGAGAGATCACCAGTGATGCGCTCACACAAAGGAGCGATCCTGCAAAGAGGCAGCCAAATGGCAGCCATTACCATACCAAGCAGAAAGACCGCAGGTGCAGCCAGACCCACAGGTATCCCAATATATCTCCAAGCCCTGGCCTGAGTCCCCAGACCCAGGTGGCCACACCCAGAGATGGCAGAGGGTGGCCATAGCTGCAAACCTACAGACTCTGGCTGTTGTCCCAAGATGGCGGCAGACGCATGTAACCAAACCTGTGGATACTGTGACAATGGACTTCCAGGCAACAGTGGGCAGCAGGCGATCAACTGGTGTTGAAAGGGAAAGGGAAAGGGTGGATGATGATGAAGAGGCAGGCAAACAGGCAAATGGTTATTAATTTATTAAGTGGACCAATTCACTGGTTAGATTGCAACTCTTATAATCTAATCATTCACCTTTGACTGTTTCCTGCATTGTTTACATGAGCTTTAAGGGGGACACCTCATATCTAAACCATAAAAATGATTATGAGATAAACATACAAAAATAGATGACTTTTCTGATCGAACAAGAAATATGTGAGACCTCTGAAAATTAGTAGAGGGAATGTTGAAGAGCTCAAGGGTTATGACTGAAGTCAGACTAGCAGAATTCAAATTCCAGCTCTATTTACTAGATATGTAACCTCAGACATGTCATTTAATCTGTCAGTTTTGTCTGTAAAATAGGAATAGCTAGATATTACCAAGTTCTTTGTTCATCCAGATTACATAACCTGTCAGTATTATAAGAGAGTGCTGTCTCTGTATCCTTTTAGAAGCAATCATAAGACCAGAAGGAGGCATAGGAATCATCAAGATTAGCCACCAAATCTTACAAATCAGTACTGAGACTCAGAAAGGGATAAACCACTCAGTATATTCAGGGTCATATAGAAAGATAGTGACAGAGGCAGAACTGCAGCCTAGACTTTCTAATGCCTAATGTTCTTCTCACTGACTGTAGAATTCATGAATGTATCAAACATTTAACAATAATATACTATATGTGGGACTTAGTGGTAGACCACTTGCCTAGCACATGTGAGGCACTAGTTTGATCTTCAGCACCACATAAAAATAAATAAAAAAAGAAAGTATTGTGTCCATCTACAACTAAAAAAAGTTTAAGTAAATAAAATATTTTTTAAAAATACACTATATGTGAAATTTCTGTGTTAGATGCTTAACATCTGTGACACATAATATCCTCACCACTCTCTAACTTGTTTTAAACTTTACCTCCATTTTATAGCTGAGGAAAAGAAGTCAAGTAACATCCTTTATGTCTCACAACTGGAAATTGTCAGGGAAAGATTAGAACTCAGGTCTATCTCATTTCTGTGTCCCAACTTCTCACATATTCCTATTTCAGGTGTTTTCCCTTCCCTCTCTTGTTCTTAACCTTTTTTTTTTTTTTTTTAATTTTAGATGTTGATAGACCTTTATTTTTATTCATTTATTTATATGCAGTGCTAAGAATCAAACCCAGTGCCTCACACATGCTAGGCAAGCACTCTACCACTGAGCCACAACCCTAGTCCCTCATTATCCTTTATAAAATTTCTTCCTAGATGTTCTGGAATTGTTTGTATGACTCATCCTGTTTTGATTGCCAGGCTAACCTCTGCTTTGTGGATGTTGACAACCACTTCATTGAGCTGCCAGAGGATTTGCCTCAGTTTCCCAACAAATTGGAGTTTGTTCAGGAAGTCTCTGAGATTCTCATGGCATTTGGCATTCCCCCTGAAGGAAACCTTCATTGCAGTGAGAGTGCCTCCAAGTTAAAGAGGCTCCGGGCCTCTGAGCTTGTCTCTGACAAGAGGAATGGGAACATTGCTAGCTCCCCTTTGCATTCCTATGAGCTCCTCAAGGAGAACGAAACTATTGCCCGGCTGCAAGCCTTGGTCAAGAGGACTGGGGTGAGCTTGGAAAAGGTAAGATGCTGTATATGAGTCTTAGAAATTTGATTTGTTCTTGAATGCTGTCCTGGTTGAATAAGGTGTGGGATGATAAAGCTCCCAGTTCAGCACAAGGCATATTTGTGTGCAGTGAAAGAATGCTCTGTGTGAGAGACTGATTCAGCTCTAGAGCAAATGTGATCCTGGCAAATGCTATTCAAATCAGAATCTGGATAGCTTCTCCCATGCATGTCAAGGAGATCCTGCTGCAATTCTGTGTGAGCAGAATTGACTCTGCAGTCACTACAGCAGAGTGACTTGGAGGGATGGTGGTGGTAATCCTTGTGTTCAGACCTCTTTCAGATTCATTGCCGTGTGAGTTTCACAGCAACCTAAGGAACTTAGGACAGGCATTAATCGTTTTATAGCTGAAGAAAGCAAGCTTTAGAGAACCTAAGTGGTTTTGCCAAAGGTTCAAGCCTAGCAAATAACTGAGCTGAGGCTAGAACTGGTCCCCTTAAATTCGAATCCTGTGCTCCTTTCACTGATGCACATAACTTTTTGTTTTCTGACTTTGGTGAAACTAAGCTTTTTGTACTTGGTTACCTATCTGCCTATCTTAACTCTCCCATTCTTATTGTTAAAAGTACTTGTGTAAAAGTGATATGTAAACAAATGGGCCAATGTAATATTTTTGTTGGATTTTTTTCTGGTTTTTTTTAGTAGAACAGCCCCCCCGCCAGGTAGTAAGTAGGGAGATTAAGAAGATTAAAAAGGGTGTTTTTGGATCCCCCCCCACCCTCCCCTTTTTCTTCTAAAAAGAAAAAATCCTTAGGCAGAAAGATAAGGAAAGTGACATGGGGAAGAAATCCAAAGAGGTGGAGAACCACAGTCTGACCTTGATGCTTTGTATTAATGTTTTCTCAATGACTTCCTACATTACCTTTTTCTCCTGGCCCTTGAGATAATTAGCACCTTTTCCTCTATGGCTGAATTTCTCTGTTCTTATCTCCATTTTCATTGAATTGCTAGATACATCCAAATGGAGCTTTTTAACTTTCCTCCGTGATCAGAATCCCTTTATTATTTTTTTTCTTCTCATTTTCCCCTTGTTTTTTTCTCACCTTCTTACCTTTGCTAGTAAGTAAAAGACCACTGGAAAAAAAATCAGAAAATTTGCATTTCTTTTGAATAAAATGAAGAACATCTGTACTCAGCTGTTGTTTCATTTTTGTAGCTGGAAGTGCGTGAAGACCCCAGCAACAATAAAGATCTTAAAGTTCAGTGTGATGAAGAAGAACTCAGAATTTACCAGCTAAATATTCAGATCCGGGAAGTTTTTGCAAATCGTTTTACTCAGATGTTTGCAGATTATGAAGTGTTTGTTATTCAGCCCAGCCAGGATAAGGAATCCTGGTTTACCAACAGGGAGCAGATGCAAAACTTTGATAAAGTGAGTGTAATATTGCTGGGGAAGAGGTGGTTAGGAATGAGAACTTCAGTTACATTTGAAGTAATTTAAAATGAGATATTCTTTCGCTTTATTATTGGAACAAGTGGGGGTTTTTTGTGGGAGAGAAGTTGTGGGGTATGAGGATTGAACTCAGGGGTGCTTAACCACTACCACATCCCCAGCCCTTCAGCCTTTTTAAAAATTTATTTATTTATTTTAGGGGCTGGGGCGATAGCTCAGTCGGTAGAGTGCTTGCCTTGCATGCACAAGGCCCTGGGTTCGATCCCCAGCACCACAAAAAAAAAAAAAAAAATTATTTATTTATTTTATTTTGAGACAGGGTCTTTCTAAATTACTTAGGGCCTAACTGAATTGCTGAGGCTGTGTTTGAATTTGTAATCCTCCTGCCTCAACCTTCCACTGGGTGGAACAAGTTTTATGGTCTTCAGATGTTGGTAAGCTGAAAGGTCTTATTGCTTAAAAACAGATGTGCTGATTATTACTATCAGGTGATTTACACTTAGACAAAGGATTCTCTCTTCCTTCTCTTTTCATCTTCTTCTCTTCCCTACCCCACTTCTGTCCTCCTTCCTCTCCCTCCTTCCTTTTTGTGCAGTACTAGGGAAAAGGACTCTTAAGGCAAAGCTGTTCATTTAGATTTATTGGTTGCCTCAGAAGATTACATGAGTAAATTTGTAACAGTATGAGTGTTTTAAAAAAAGAAGCAGCATGGGAAGCCTGATACAGTGGTTCATTCCTGTAATCCCCACCACTCAGGAGACTGAGGCAGGAGGATCATAAAGTTCTAGGCCAGCCTCAACAACTTTGAGTCAAGCAAGACCCTGACTCAAAATTAAAACAAATAAAAAGGAGTGGGGATGTAGCTCAGTTGTAAATACCCCTGGGTTCAATCCCCAGTACCAAAAATACCAAACTAAAACAAACAAGAAGAATGAAGGAATTTTGCAGTTTGTTTTTCATAATGATGTAGAAAGCTCCAGAAGAATTCACCTACTGCATCCTGTAGACATGTTGCCTTTGCATGTTAATAACTGTTTCCTTTTGATCCCACCAGGCATCTTTTCTGTCAGATCAGCCTGAGCCCTACCTGCCTTTCCTCTCAAGATTCTTGGAGACCCAGATGTTTGCTTCTTTCATTGACAACAAAATCATGTGTCATGATGATGATGATAAAGACCCTGTACTCCGGGTGTTTGATTCCCGGGTAGACAAGATCAGACTGTTGAATGTTCGGACGCCTACTCTCCGCACATCCATGTACCAGAAGTGTACCACTGTGGACGAAGCAGGTAAGGCCTCCTGGGACCTATACATTTTAGCCTCTTGGACCTTGTCATTAACAGGTCTCTGTTTCTAAACATGCTAGCCTCTTCCTCTGTTTCTGCCTTTGCGTATGTTTTTGCCATTGCCTGCAATGCTCTTGTTGTTTTTGCCTGGCAATCTTGTCATTCTTTAACACTTATGTCAGTTGGGAATGGGCACTGTTGTAAGTAATAGATAACCTAATCAGCAGTGGGTTAAGCAGAAGGTTATTTTTCTCAAGTTAGGGAGAAGTTCAGAATTGGTTGTTGCTGGTGTTTGCTCAGCTGCTCAATCAGGAACTGAGAATTCTTTTTATTCAGCTTTCCTTAGCATGTTGGCTTTTATCTTTATGCTGATAACTTCATGGTTATAAGAGGCTTTTTATATACACATGCAATCCAACGAGAGGGGAAAGTTGATACCAGCTGTTTTTTCCCCTTTCATCAGAAAGCTAACGTTTTCCTGAAAATTCCCTATCACCTGTCTTGAGTATCATAGGCCAGAGTCATGTTATTTGTCTGCCTTTAAGTGCAAGGAAGGATGTGAAAGTGAATCCTGAACTGAGCGCAATGCTACCCTGAATAATATTGAAGTTCTATAATCAAGAAAGAAGGGGTGAATGAAGTTTGAGTAAGAAGTTGATGTTTGTCAAAAAACCTAGCCTACATCCCTTGCTCTCTGAAGCCTTCTGTGATGCCGTAGTCTGTGCCAGTTGATTCTTCCTCTGTGCCCTTTGGTGCTTTGCTCTTGCCTCTACTCTGTAGTTTTTTTCTTTTCTTTTCTTTTATGGTCCTGTTATTATTAGGGAACAGCTTAAGTGTGGAGAATGTATTTACTCTTTTTCTTACCCCTAATCCTCCATGCCTGGCACACATGGATATGAAAAGTTATGGACTACACAAATGATTAAATATGCCTTTCTGTTCACAGGGACTAATCTATAATCTAGATCAGCTTAGCTAGTTTAACGTGTTAGATTAAGTAGTGGGTTCACTTCCTCATGGTATGATCAGTTTCTTTATTGTATTTTTGTATATTTTTATTGATTTGTTTACCATATATTATTATAACTACCACCAGATATATGCCCAGCATCTGCTAATTGCTCAACAAATATTTGCCAAATGAACGAATATGCCAGGCTTTTTTTTTTTTTTTTTTTAAGGTTTTGAGGATATAAGTGGTAACAGTTTGAACGAAGCCTTGCTTTCATCAACCTTACTTCTACCCTACTTCCCTTCCCTCCCCTCCCCTCCTCTCTCCTCCCCTCCCCTTCTCATATAATACTGAGGATTGATCCCAGGACTGCCCTCTCAATGAGCTACATTCCCAGTCCATTTTATTTTTTATTTTGAGGCAGCATCTCACCAAGTTGCCAAGGCTGACTTTGAACTTGTGTTCTTTCTTGCCTGGCCTCCTGAGTAGCTGGAATTATACGCATGCACCTCCATGCCCAGATCAATCTTACATTTTCTAACCTTCTGTCTTTACTGAATAGTTTCTCTCCCAGGTTTTTCATTAAGATAGGCACATTACCTATATAAATAACACTAAATCCTGTCTTAGGCTTTGGACCTGGGCAGTTTGGACGATTTTTAAAAACTGTGGATTTAGCATACCATCTCCTAAATCAACATTCAAATCAGGACTCCATCCCTTTCATTTTGTGGAATACTTGGAAATGAGAATATTTTGAGTATGACACACTGGACTAAAGTGAGACCTCTGGTTATAGCTAGAGGCTGTAAGGCCAGATGCTATAGTCACTTGAGGCCCTACTCATCTGCCATAAGGGTTGAGGCAATTAGTTTTTATCCCTTTTATAATCCATCTATAAAACACTGAACACTGCAACATACTGATTTGAATCACTCTTGTCTCAGTTGTGGCCAGAACATTTGGTGTCATGGGCCTGTTAGAATGTGGGTTTTGGAATATGGAATGGAGAGTTAACTAACCCTCACTTATATTGCTTATTTTAGAAAAATGGGTGTCCTAGAGATGCTTCAGACAGCTATCTGCTTTGCTTCCAGAAATCATAGGTCAGTCCTTGCCATTGGTATGTCCCTTAGGTATGAACCAGATATACACACTTCAAATATGCTTGAGCAGGGCTCTTGGCACTAGCCTCAGATACTTAGCCTTGTGGAGTAGTGTAGCCATCTCATCCCCTCCCATATCTTAGCTTCTTGAACCAGTTTGATTGGAAAATGGTAATAATGTAACTAAAGACATCTTATTGGAGATCCTTTAAAATATTTCATTTTATGATCCATTCAAAGTTTTGTTGAATGAGAGAAAAGGGCAAGGGGAAGTAAAGAAAGCCCAAAGACGAGATGACTTGACCTCGAACACATAGCAAGGCCAAAGGTTGAGATTTTCTTACATGACTCTAGAAAACACTGGGAGAGTTACTAGCTTTTAAAATTTTTACTCTGTAAAAGTTTTGAGATATAATTGGCATATAACAAGCTGCATATATTTAAAGTGCCAGCATGTGCTTACACTTGCATCAAGAACTGGTGGACATACTATTACCCTCAAAAGTTTCCTCAGATCACTTTGTAATTGTAGATTTTTAAATAAATGTCACAATATAGTCGAATACTGTTAATATCTCTGCTAACTCTGACAGTTGTGTCAGTTCTGTCAGTTTTAATCATGATTAGTTTTTTTTTTTTTTTCTTTCGTCATGTGTTATGTTATCTGGCTTCTTTGTTCACCTGGTGTTTTAGTCAGCCTTTTCAGTCCTGTGAGCAAGAAAAATTAAAGGAGGAAAAGTTTATTTTAGGGGCTTATGTTTCAGAGGTCTCATCCATAGAAGGCCAGCTCTCATCAATCCAGTCATTTTGTCTCCTAGCTTTCTTGCATTGTCTCAAATGTTAGGTTTTAGGGGACATCTAATATCTAACCCTCACACCTGGTAATCTTTGATTACATAAATTTTATCATTTGAGTCCTGGATATTTTTGTATTCCTATAAATATTCTTGATTGTTGTTCTGGGATGTAATTAAGTTATTTGGAAATAGTTCGAGTTTTTTGGGCTTTCCTTTTGGGTTTAGTAATTTATTTGAACTAGAGAATCCTTTAGTCTGTGGCTTATTATTTCTCACTACTGAGGCAAGACTCTTTTGAGTTGTCTATTTAAAGACCTATAAATGATGAGGTTTTCTTGACTGGTTTTCTAGCCCTGGATAATAATTGTGTAGACTGTTCCTTCTAAAGTTTTCAGGTGATTCTTTTTCCAGCCTTGAGTGGTTGCTTTACTCATATGAACTAATCAGTTAACCTACTGAATACTCAAGTGGGGGACCCCCCTGCAGATCTCCTGGGTTCTCTCTCCTCTCTGCTACCATTTCTTGTTAACTCTAGCCACCTTGGTCTCTTTAACTCAGGGAGACCACTGAACTCTTGTCTAGATTTCCCCTCCCAGTGTCACAGCTTGGAAACTCAAAAGACAATTAACTGAGGCAGTTTTGAGAGTTACCTCATTTATTTCCTGTATCTCAGGGACTACTGTCCAATGTTTTGAAATTCATTTTTTTATATATTTTGCCTGGTTTCTTTTTTCCTGTTATTTTAGGAAGGAGGGTAAAATCATTCCTTTTTACTGCATCTTGGCTGAAGTGGAAGATAACTTCTTCTAAAAAAAAATGTTTGACTTGACTTTTTAAAAAATATTTTAATCCAGAGAAAGCAATTGAGCTGCGTCTGGCAAAAATTGACCATACTGCGATTCACCCACATTTACTTGACATGAAGATTGGACAAGGGAAGTATGAACCGGGCTTTTTTCCTAAACTGCAGTCTGATGTCCTTTCTACTGGGCCAACCAGCAACAAGTGAGTCAACCCCAGAGATTCCCTAACCTAGCTCCCAAGCCACAGTAGCAAGGGTCATCCATATCTGAGCTGGAGCTAGTATCTTCCAAAGACCTCAGAATTTTATAAAGCAAATATGGAGAAGACCAGACTACGTAGGTTGTTTGCTTGTTTGAATAAGAAGATAGGTGACAGAGTCTGTCAGCTTCTGTGTCCACCATTGAAATAGCTGTACATGCCTAGAACCCACAAAAACCCAGCCTGCAGATGGGTTAAAATAATCTCATGCCTGGCTCCCATATATAGTTTTTAATAAGTGGAGCCTGAACTGAAAATATATCACTTAGCTGGATTGCTGTACTTTTAGAGATGAGTGTGTATCAAAGCCTAGACAGAGTTGAATGACTGTAGTTTTGGATCTATAATTTTTTGTAGATGTTTTCACATAGATAAGTCTGTGTTCCTTGGGGAGTTCTCTCTTTCATTCAGTTACTGCTTTTTTTTCTTTTCTTTCCCTTTTTCTTTTTTCTTTTTTCTTTTTTGTTCTATCAGAAAAAAAGGCTGTTTTATTTATTTTTTTATATTTTTATTTTTTATTGTTTGTTCTATTTAGTTATACATGACAGCAGAATGCATTTTGATTCATTGTACACAAATGAAGTACAACTTTTATTTTCTCTGATTGTACACAATGTAGAGTCACATCATTCATGTAATCATACATGTACATAGGGTAATCATGTTTGTCTCATTCCACCATCTTCCCTTCCCCTGCCCCCTCCCCTCATTTCCCTCTACACAATCCAATGTTCCTCCATTCTTCCCTTATCCCCTCTCCCCCGTTGTTTATCAGCACCCGCTTATCAGAGAAGATATTCAACCTTTGGTTTTTGGAATTGGCTTATTTCACTTAGCATGATATTCTCCAACTCAGTCCATTTACCTGCAAATTCCATAATTTTATTCTTCTTTATGGCTGAGTAATATTTCATTGTGTATATATAGCAGTTTCTTTATCCATTCATCTATTGAAGGGCATCTAGGTTGGTTCCACAATCTAGCTATTGTGAGTTGAGCTGCTATAAACTTTGATGTGGCTGCGTCACTGTAGTATGCTGATTTTAAGTAAAAAGACTGTTTTAAATTTAACAGTAATCACGTGTAGTTAACACACATTTACAGCAAAAAATCCAAAATGTCAGCTCTTAAGAAGTCTCACTTTAAAGAAGATATTCAGTAATAAGTTATCTTATTCGCTACCAACACTCTCCCAAATTCTCTAGACTACCATTCCTCAGTATTATTTCCTTATTCTGAAAAAATATCTATAATTTCTGGGTCCTTTTAAAATAAGAAATGTATTAATTATATAAATTAATGGGATTTATTGTGACATTTCTGTTTATTAGTTGCTGCTTTTATCTCTGAACTATCTCTGGTGACTTCTTGGTGGTTTCCTGTGCCTCGCGTTGGCCTCCTAGACATTCAGGTTTTCTCCTGTAAATTGACCTTACTCATTTTTAGTGTTTTTTGTTTGTTTTGGAGTTTTGATGCTGGATATGCACAGGCTAGGCAAGTGCTCTGTCACTGAGTTACAGCCACAACCCATAGTGGAATGTTGTTAATTGTCTGCTTTAATTCTGTCAGGTGGACAAAAAGGAATGCCCCTGCCCAGTGGAGGCGGAAAGATCGGCAGAAGCAGCACACAGAACACCTGCGTTTAGATAATGACCAGAGAGAGGTGAGATACTGAAGAATGACAAAGAACAACCCTGTTACTATGCTATACCTGCCTTCTCTTTATCACTTCTTTGGTCTCTGGTCTGATTCATATACCCCAGCAGTAACCTTTCCCCACACAGAAAGATTAATAATAGGTCTAGTTCATATATGACACTGGTCCTAAATCATGACAGTTCAGAATGGAGGATGTTTTGTAAATGGCGGCCTGCCACTGACCTTGGAGATCCTGTCTGTACTCACTTATGCATGATACATACTCATTGGTTGGGAAGAAATTTTTAAAGTTGGTGAGGCATTTTTGTTTTTGTGATATGGTAGGAAAGGATTGAATTTTGTTAGAGTGAAAATGAGGAGTATGAACTTGGTTTAATGTTGCAAATCTCTGAATCTGAGGAGCACGGATACTTTTTACTATTTTTTTGTTATCAATTTAAAACAGTTAATCTTGACCTTTTTTCTTAGGGGACTAAAGGAGAAGGATGATGTTAGATGTTTGGGGACTGAGGATTGTCAAATTTATCTCTTGAATCCTCATTACTTTCAGGCTGGGTTTCTCTACTCTTTTATAACTTGTTTCTAATAAAGTTTCTAGTTCTAAACTTCAGGGTGGAGACCCTGCCCTCATAGTTGCAGAGAAGTTGTGAAAATGGGGCTTTACCTTATAAGCCTATTTCAAGGAACTTCTCTTTGAGAGAAAACCCTATAATTTTTATTTTACACATATAGAACCCAGTATAACATTATGGTTTTCACATGTGTCTGTTACTTCAGTGAGTAGGAAAATAAATAATGTTTTGCTTTTGCTGTTTCTTTTTTTTTTGGTACCAGGGATTGAATCCTGGGTGCTTAACCACTGAGCCACATCCTCAGCCCTTTTTATATTTTTATTTAGAGAAAAGGTCTTGCTAAGTTGCTTAGGGCCTTGCTAAGTTGCTGAGGCTGGCCTTGAACTTGTGATCCTCCTGCCTCAGCCTGAGATTATAGGCGTGCACCACTACACATAGCCTTTGATATTTCTTAAAGGAATAATGTAAAACTAGAAAGTTTGGTTATGAGTGTTTAACTGTTGAACTACAGGGTATATAGTCTTGCTTAGACTTTTTTGTAAGGGTGGTATTAGTATTGGTGTTGTTTTAAAACTGACCCCTGTTGTTACAGTTGAAAATTCAACATGGCAATTAAAATTAAAAAACAAAAACAAAACTTTAAAAAAACAAGAAACTTAACCTCTGTGTCTTCCATCTCACCTCTGTATTACTTTTTTCAACAGTATTTGAGTGTGCTTTTTTGATCAAAATCACTTGAGGTAAGCACTTTGAAATATAAAGATGACAAGGAGGTAGCCTTGCCCTCAGGGAATACCAGTTTATTAAGGGGGCAAAGTCAAGTAATCAACAAACAAAACCACTTGAAATGGGAGTCAGCATCTGTTTCTCGTAAGCAGATCAACCTCTAAGCCTTTGAAGATTGATAGACTTATTAGAAGAGCATTTTAAGTAGAGGAAATGGCAGGCTCTAAAGCTTGGTGTGTGAATATTTTGGGCAGATATTTTGGAGGGGAGAGGTACAGAAAATATCTAGCAAAATAGGAGACAGGGAACAATAGTCCAGATGACAGAAATTGAATTCTAACCTTGGGAGTTGGTGGTAGGGGCAGATTAAGGGGCCATAGCATAGAATGGACAGAGTTGTGCTGCTAGAGTAAATTTGGGAGAAGGGAGAAGAGAAGTATAGGGTAAAAATGTTGGTTGTGAACCTGGGAAATGACTGAAAAGATGTGTGTTTACTGTATTAATGTGGATTCTATCTAAACAAAAGACATATGGAAAATCACCAGCATATTGTAGAAAAGTAGTTGTTTGAGTGTGGTCTTATTTTCTCAGGCCTTAATTTAATATTTTTATTTTTTTATTTTTTTGAGCATATGGAATACTAGGGATGAATCCAGGGCCTCACACATGGTAGGTAAGCTCTCTACCAACAAGCTATGCCCTCTGCCCTCAGGCCTTAATTTAGGAAGGGTAGAAAGAGTAGATATTTTTGATATGGGCGGAAGAGTAATTTCTCTCAACCTGATGGAGAAAAAGATTTTCTCAAGGTATTCTGAGATTTGATTGGATTTGCACACTGAGCTAGGCATGCTGTAGCCATGTGTTTTTTACCTCATATCTTTAAATCACAGATAATTATAGTACTCGTAGTACTTTATCAGCAAAAATAGAAATCATATTATCTCAATATTTCCATTTGGTACAAGAATTGCAATTGCATTTTAAACTTTTTGCTCCTGACCTATCTGAGCCAAGAGGCAGGCAAGAAAATGTGAGGTGATAGTGCCCTCTTCAGGCACCCATCATTATTGGTCACCTATGGGCTTTTTATTTTTCTGTTTGATGTAGAAGTATATCCAGGAAGCCAGAAATATGGGCAGCACCATCCGCCAGCCCAAACTGTCTAACCTTTCTCCATCAGTCATTGCCCAAACCAACTGGAAGTTTGTAGAGGGCCTGCTGAAGGAGTGCCGCAACAAGGTGAGCCGTGGATGCCTCTGTATGTGTGTTGTTTCTCTTAGCAACAAAAGGAGACCATTGCTTGGCTCTGACTCCTTGATTTAAAAAATACTGTTAATATAATGAGATAAAACTGATAAAACTAATTTTAAGGTTCTGTTAACTTGGAATTAATTGTATTTGTTTTAAATAGGATAATACCATTGAGAGCAAGCATGCTTTGCATGATATAAGCTTAATTTATATTTTTAAAAACTGAAAGATAGATATAGGTTTTTATTTTTTATTGGCACTGAGCTCAGGGACTTTGTCATTGAGCTGTATCCCAGTCTTTCTTTTTTCTTTCTTTTTTTTTTTTTAATATTTCTAGTTGTAGATGGACACGATAACTTTATTTTTTCTTTTTATGTGGTACTGAGGTTCGAATCCAGTGCCTCACACAGACTAGGCAAGCACTCTACCACTGAGCCACAACCCCAGTCCCAATGCTACCTTTCTTGAAAGAGTGTTTCTCCATTATTTCAGGTTTTGAGATTCATGTCCAGGCAGTGACAGCTTTGTATGTCCACTGGCTAGATAAATAATAGCTGTGAAAGGCATACCATTTTTAGACATAGTACTATGTCTAAAATGTGCTTCTTAGAATTGAAGAAAAACAGTAAGCAGTCTAACACCATCAAGTTTTGGCTAGCATGTGGAGCAACAGGTGCAGTCTACTGTTGGAAATACAAATTGGCATGGTCACTTTGGAAAACAGCATAATATTATATGGTAATTCTTCTCCTAGGTATATTGCTTGGAGAAACTCTTGCAGTGTGTCCTAGGAGATAGGTATAAGAATTTTAGAGACCATTCTTTGTAATAGTCCCAAACTGGGGGAAAAACCAAAGGCCAATCAGTAGGACAATTAATAAGTAATTTGTGGCTTTTTTATTTAGTGAAATGCTATACAGCAGTAGAAGTAGGTAACAGTTATGCTCATCAACTTGAATGAATTTCACAAACATAAAGTTGTGTGAAAAAGCAAATCACGAAAGAAAATATACAGGCAAAACTAAATTATATTGTTTAGGGATTCCCATATAGATGGTAATTATTCCCTTAGTTTCTGTAGTTTCATTGTGTAAATTGTCACTTCTAGGGTGAAAAGGTGATGAAGAGGGTACAGGGGATGCTTTAAAGGTAGAGATGGACAGTATTTTATTTCTTAACTTGGGTATTTTAACACACACACACACACGCACATATACAAACACAAAATATTAAGAGTTGTTGCTCCTTCAAGCTAGTTTGAGGGGTGATTATTTTTCCTGCTTTTTAGATTTTTAGATGTCACGAATTTATAGCATAATTAAATATTACTTAAGAACTTGGACTCAAGAGTCAGGCAGATAAGGGTTCAAAGGCTAGATCTGCCTGTCATTTGCCATGTGACTTTGGTTAAGTAACTTAAGTTCTCTGACCTCAATTTCCACATCCGTAAATTGAGAATGATAATAGTTATCTTTTAGAATTGTTGAGAGGCTTAAATGAGATATTGCAATGCTTGATATAGCACCTCCTAACATACATTTTAATAAAAACTGTAATTATTATACAAATTTTCCTTTTTTTTGGTTATAGTTTTATAATAAGCATTTGAAGATATTTACCTAAAAGTAAATTGTCCTTCTCATTTTTTATCCTCTTGACAGTTATTTCAGATATATTTTTAGATTATATGTGTGCTTGAAATTTTGTTTGAGGTTATGTAAATAGTGAGAATCAAATGATTTGAGAGGTGAGTGTGAATGAAGGGTTTTATTTGATTCTTTTCATTTTATAAATGCAAAAGCTAAATCCAGAGTGATGAAATCCCTTGCTGAGGGTCATATGGTGATTGCTATATTCTCATTTTTTTCTTAACTTTTAAAGTATGCACCCCTCACAACTGACATGAATGGATATACTGTGTCCCTGGAGCTTATTCATTTTGTCCCTCCCTGCCTAGCACATGTACTGTGCAAGCTACCACAGCCTTTTCCAGTTGCACGTGATCCTGCTCACTGTGCTTATCTATCCTACTGACCGATTCCTAGACCAAGAGAATGCTGGTAGAGAAGATGGGCCGTGAGGCTGTGGAGCTAGGACATGGGGAGGTGAACATCACTGGGGTGGAAGAGAACACCTTGATCGCTAGCCTTTGTGACCTCCTGGAGAGAATCTGGAGTCATGGGCTACAAGTGAAACAGGTAATGTAACCTCTTCTGTTGAGCCAACTATCTTCCTGATTTTACTTGCTAGCCTCCTCCACACTTCTTTTCTCCAGCTGACTGGCTTTGAAGAATGGTACACAGGGCTCATGGAATGAGACATATAAATAAATAGCTGAACATACAAATAAATGTGATACAAACTTTTTTTCTGTAGCCTGCACTACAGAACATTCTCATCAAAATATTCTATGAGGAGGAAATGAAAAACAACAATATAGGTCAGGAAAGGGAGAACTACCATAAAGAAAAAGCCAATCAAAGGAGAAACCAAGTCAAGCTAAAAATCAAAATTCCAGGAATCAAATAGATCACAACACAATAATTCTGGGTGACTTTAACACACTGCTGTCAGAATGCATGAGAAAGTGCTTTCCCCTCCAGAGTCCTAGCAGTAGAGTATGTTAGCTAACTTTGTATTTTTGCCAAAGGAGAGAGAAAACAGTCTTTCATCTGCAGTTTTAATTTACGTCTCTCTCTTTTTTTTTTTTTTTTGTGGTGCAGGGGATTGAACCCAGGGCCTTGTGCTTGCAAGGCAAGCACTCTACCAACTGAGCTATGTCCCCAGCCCCTACGTTTCTCTTTTTTAATGAGTGACGTTAACTATCTTGTTTATTAATAGCAAATTTTATTTTCTTTTTCTATGATTCAAAAGGGTTATGATTTTGTCAATTTACATGTTAGGAGGGATAGCACTTTGTGATATGAGCTGTAAACATCTCCCTTAGTTGTCTTTTTTGAAAAAGTTTGTTTATGATGCTTCTTTCCTTAAAAAATTGATTTTTATGTAACAAAAAGTAGCAGTGAAATAATTTATGACTTGGGGATTTTGAGTCATGAAAGGTTCGATAGTTCTTGCTAACACCATATTTGTAAAGAAAAATTTTTCAAGTTTTCTTCTTATTATTTAATGGTTGTTATTTAAAAAATATCTTTGTTACATGTGGAATTTATCATGGCATATAAGGTAAGTATCCCTATAACACTTATTGACTAATTCATTTTCCCAGTGATTTGAGATGATGTTCTCTTTATACATTTCAATTTCTATATGTATCTTGAGGGTACTTACATCTGGGCATTCCTTTTTGCTAGACCAGTGTGATACTCTTAAATTACTTAGGTTTTGCTGTGCTGGGGATTGAACCCAGGGCCTTGAGCTTGCAAAGCAAACACTCTCCAGCCCATTATTTAGGCTTTTAAAAATGCCATAATGTGTTTTAGTGCTGGTCCCACTTCTGTGTTTATTTTTTTCACTAAATTTAGCATCAGGTGATATAGCTTAAAACTGTTAAGTTTTCATTGAGATTTTGTTAAATTTATAAATTAATTTACAGAATAATATGGTCCTTCTATTTGTAGAAAGACTATTTTTTTGGCTTCAGTTGTATTTTAATTTTTATTTTTAATAGTTCGCACATTTTTATTGACAAACATGTTAATATATTTTTGTTACTGTTATATATGTCTTCCATTAAATCTTCCAAGAGATTGTTTGAATATATGTAAACTACTGATTTTTGTATGTTGATTTTGTACTTGGTAATCTAATTGAGCTATCTTACTGTTTGTGACAGAATCTAAAAATAAAAAAAGGGGACCTCCCCTGGTCAACTCAGGGGAAAAAAAAGTAAACTTCATAAATCTGTGTGTTTGTCACTTGTTAAAAATTGCGTGGGAAAAAAGTTGAAGGTCAATCGGATAGCTTCTGTTTGTCAATTGGCCATTGTCTGGGCATAGAGAAAGAAAACTTGGAGCTCAGGAAGTACCAAACATACTCTAAGAACCTTTCACTAATTGTACATTCCCAGTGGAAAAAGGTTTGTCATTAACAATTTTTTTATAAGTAGGTGGTTTAACCAGTTAAGATTTGAGAGAAGTTCTTAAGAAGTTGAGTGTTTGCTTTTTACCACTTAATACCCAGAGAGTTTCCTTATTACAAAATACTGTACTTTCAACTGGTGATCAAGATACTTAATCCTTTATTTTTATGTACTTTTAAATTTGAAAGGAACTTGAACATTTTCAAAAAGCAGTTTTATCATGGAAAAATTAGAAAATACATTTTAGTATCCAGAAACTGTTTATTCAGATCTTACAGTATGCTAGACATTGTTGTAGGCACATGAGATACTTAACAAAATAGAACAGCTCTACCTTCCTAGAGTTTTTGTTCTCATGGGTGTGGCATCAATCTGCCCTATCTGTCCTTCAAAACATTTTTCTGTGTACATATGCCCATCCACATACAGCTGTATATTTATCCAATGAATCATAATTTCTTACCTACCATGATAGCTAAAGTAAAAAACATAGTATCAAATGTTATCAAATATGTGGAGAATTTGGAACCTTTGTACATTGCTGGTGGGAATGAAAACAGTGCAGCCACTTTAGAAAACAGTCTGGCATTCCTCAAAATGTTAAAGTGATTGTCATATGACCCAGCAAATCTACTTGTACTCAAGAGAAGTGAAAACATAATGTCTACACAAAAACTTATACACAAATGATGATAGCAACATTATTCATCATGGCCAAAGAGTGGCTGATAAGTGAATTAACTCAAAGTGGTATATACCATACAATGGGATGTTACTCAGCAGTTAAATGGAATGAAGTACAGATACATGGTACAACGTGGATGAACTTTGAAAACATAATAAATGAAAGAAACCAGACAAAAAAGACTACATAGACCATTTCATTTATATAAAAATACCCAGAATAAGCAAATGCATGATAGAAAATACATAAAGGGTTGCTAGAGGCTTAGAGGAAGGGAAGAATGGAGAGTGATGCTAAGGTGTATGGTTTCCTTTTGGGAGGGATGAAATTTTCTAAAATTAGATAGTGGTGATGCTTGTACAACTCTGTGAGTATACTAAAAACCAGATTTTTTTTTTTTTGTACTGAAAAAGGCACATTTTTAAAAGTATGAGTTTTTAAAAATTTTTTGTTTTTAGTTGTAGATGGACCCAATGCCTTGATTTTATTTATTTATGTGGTGCTGAGGATTGAACCCAGTGCCTCACACATGTAAGGCAAGCACTCTACCACTGAGCTACAACCCCAACCCTAAAAGTATGAGTTTATTGTAATGTAAATTATGTCCCTGTAAAGCTGTTTTTAAAAAATCCGAATGGGATCATACTGTACCTATTTTTTTTTGGGGGGGGGGGGGTACCAGGGAATTAACCCAGGGTTGTTTAACCACTGGGCCATATCCTCAGCCCTTTTTATTTTTTGAGACAGGTTCTTGCTAAGTTGTTTAGGACTTCACTAAGTTGCTGATCCTAGCCTCAAACTTGTGAACTTCTTGCCTCAGCTTCCTGAGTTGCTGGGTTTACAGGTGTGTGCCTCCTTGCCTGGCCCTAATGTTTTATAACTTGATTTTTTCTACTCATATCTTTACTACAACCTAGCCATTTTTTAGGTGATAATATAATATTTACTTAAGAACTCAGCTGGGTTTGAAGTATGATTCCTACTTAATACTTCATGAAACTGAGTAAGGTACCTAATTTCTCTAAGCCTATTTTCTCACATATGCAATAGTTTTTTAAAAAAATTTTTTAAGATGTTGCTATACCTTTATTTTATTCATTTATTTATAAGTGGTGCTAAGAATCAAACCCAGTGCCTCACACATGCTAGGCAAGAGCTCTACCATTGAGCCACAACCCCACCCCTGGAGTTTTAAAAATACCCACTTTCATAGAGTTCTTATAAGGATTTGGTAAGATAATCAAAAAGCATTAAATTCAGAGCCTAGTTTCTGGGAGTTTCTCTGAAAATGTTTTATTTATTCTAAAATCTGTTTTAATTACTCTATCCATTGTGTATAAGTAATACTGTGATCATAGACTTTTTTGAGTGTTAAAAAAATGCGTAGTGAACCCCTAAAATTTTGAGGGTTCTCTAATGTAGTACAACTTGAACTATGAGTCAGAAAGGCTTGGGTTTGAATCCTAGCTTGACTAAAAATGACTTTAAATAAGTGACTTGCAGTTCGTGAGCCTCTTCTTCAAACCCACAAAAAGTAGGTAGTTCACAAAACCTACCTTCCAAGGTTGTTGTGAAAATTATATGTAATAAAAAAATAAGAACCTGGCCTATGATGAGCATGCAACACATGACAGCTGTTGTTATACTGGGCTCTACTTGAAGCATTTGTTTTTTTTCTCTGTAACAAGTGAGTAAGAGTACATATAATCCTTTTAGCATTTTCATCTCTTCCAGATTTTTAATAAAACATATAACCTCAAAAACTTTAGTATTTAATCATAAAAATCTCTAGGGAGTTAGACTTCTTCCTACATTTTAGAAAATAATACTTTTTATCAAGCCAGGCGTGGTGGCGTATGCCTATAGTCCAAGTAACTCGGGAGGCTGACACAGGAGGATCAAGAGTTCAAAGCCAGCCTCAGCTGCTTAGTGAGGCACTTAGCAACTCAGTGAGACCCTATCTCTAAATAAAATATAAAAAAGGACTGAGGATGTGCCTCAGTGGTTAAGCACCCCTGGGTTCAATCTGTGATACCAAAAAAAAAAAAAAAAAATAGTACCTTTTCATTATTTGTTCTGAATCTGTCCTTGAGGCTTTTTAGCAATATTCTGCAAGAATTCTGACAGCATGGGTAATTTCTTTTGGAGTCCATTTGATTCCTGTCTCATTTTGGATAGATGGGCAGCTTGTGAGAAACAAATGCAAAATAATAGGGACTTTTTAGTTGTGGTTCCATAGTTCCATTTTATTGAGTCCTGGCTCTGGAACTCTAAACATGAATCCATGACACTATCTCCAGAGGAAAATGATGGTTGTGCTTGCTAGGAGGGCATTTATGTCTTCTGTGATACATGTTTAGTTGGAGATTTACCCTATGTTGGATTCATACCAACATGGTCTCCTTAGTTCCCTATTTTACTAGCCTGTGTACAGACCACCTTCCTCCTGCTAAAGCATTCTTCACTTATGTTCTGGTCCAGAGGTCACATCCTGTTCCTTTCTCTCCTCTATCATGCATTGAGGTGGTGACTAAATTCAATCTTAGAGGGTGATCTCTCTGGGAGCATCTTTCTGAGCAATTACCCACATTACCTGTTTAGAAAGTAGAGAACCCAAACAGCAGTGTTTACTGCTGATCCCTTAAATTTTGTTATTAGCCTTGACTGCTTGCATGCAGTGCTGCCTGCAGCAAATTTCATAAAACCTTTGTTATCTTCACCAATCTCTTGTCTTTTAGTACAGGAGATGGGCTTTCATTTCTAGTATGTTTTTCTGGCAATTAGAGGTGGTTTGGGTTTTACATACTGGTTTTATAGCTGCTGTCATTTGGGAACTGATCTATGCAAAGGAGTTCTTTCTCATCTTTTCATGCTTAAGGAATTCTTGGAGAATCTGGTGTATATAATGTGTGGCCATATCCCCAAAACAGACTGTATTGAACCTTGTAGTCTCCAGCAGCTCCTTTGCAAAAGAGGGAAAAAAGCCAGATGTGGTGTTACGTGCCTGTAATTCCAGCTTGTTGTGAACCTGAGGCATTATTATTATATTAACCATAGTTGATCTCAGTTTTGCACTTAAGAGCCAGCCTACCTTCCTGCAAACTTCTTCAACTATACCTTCAATGGTAAAAACTCATCATAGTAGGTGATTTATTCTCCCCAGTCTTCACTAAGGGCAGGAAATTTAGAAGCTATCTCAAAATCTCACTGTCTGGATGTATGTTCTCCTATGCGTAAATTATCATGCTCTGCCCAGGCTGACCAACTAACAAATTATTTAGAGGTTCATAGGTATTAGCCTTTTTTTTTTTTTTTTTGGTGGTGCTGGGAATCAAACCCATGGCCTTGTGATTGCATGGCAAGCACTTTACCAACTGAGCTATCTCCCCAGCCCACAGTATTAGCCTTTTAATTTTCTTTCTTATCCACTGGTCCCTTCCTAGACTCTCTTGGACATTTCCTTTCTACTCTTTTTTTTTTTTTTTTTCTTTTTGCGGTGCTGGGGATTGAACCCAGGGCCTTGTGCTTGCAACGCAAGCACTCTACCAACTGAGCTATATCCTCAGCCCCCTTTTCTATTCTTAATGGGAGATAGTTTCCTTTTTCTGTGCACTTTCATTCTTTGTTTCTCCTGGGTTTTAGTAAGGGAATATAAGTTGATATAGGGGATCAAAACAACAGTACAACAGTACAGATATACCCCTCCCCCCCAGTACTGGGGATTGAACCCAGGGCATTCTACCACTGATGTACACCCTTTTTATTTTTTATTTTGGGACAGGGTCTCACCAAACTGCTGAGGTTGGCTTTGAACTTGCTATCCTCCTGCCTTAACCTCCATAGTAGCTGGAGTTACAGGTGTGCACCAACACACCCAGCACAGTACAGATCCTTTTTAACAAAAGCCTGAGTCAATATGTTAAAAACTTTAACCTCTAAAATCTGAACTAATAGGTATTTCTTCCATGCATTGATTCCAGGGGAAATCAGCCTTGTGGTCTCACCTGTTACATTATCAGGAAAACCGGCAGAGAAAACTCACATCAGGAAGCCTTAGTACCTCAGGTAAGTTGGTGTCTTACACCATTGTGGAAAAATCCCTTCATCCACTTTCCCATCCCTCACTGGAGTGATGTCTACAGCCAACTATCTAAGGCCAGTGAAACCTTTGCTGTTTTATATATGGAGCGATCAGGCTTCCTTGAACCACAGAGCATACCAAAGCCACAGCATTTACTTTCCTTGTATGTTCCTATACCCTTTTTAAGAAATTATTTTTATTTTATTTATTTATTTTTATGTGGTGCTAAGGATCAGACACAGTGCCTCACACATGCTAGCCAAGTGCTCTTCCACTGAGCTACAGCCCCAGCTCTCCTATACCCTTTTGATCAGTGATAGGAAAATTAAAGAGCAAGAGGCTCGGCTTAGAATGAATTGGGGTTTTACTGGGGTGCTGGTGTCCTGTATTTGGAGGAAGTGGTTTTTAGAGTCTTACTGCTCTGACATGCATTGAGATTATCATTCCTATTAAGTCAGTGTCCTTCCTTAGAATTGAAAGTCAACAGCCTGCCTGGTATGCATTATCTTTTATATTTCCTTTCTGTTTCTAGTTTAATAAAAATGTCAGTTTGTAGGGAGGCTAGACATCATTGAGTCCAGACCCTTTATTTTATGAGAAAAATGAGTCCAGAGGAGAATTGAATTTACTTAAGATCATGCAATAAATTAAGAAAAAAGACCAGGTTAGGAACCAAATCTCTTGTTTTCTGGTCCAGTGTTTTTTTTTTTTTTTTTTTTTCCTTTGGCAGTGCTGGGGATCGAACCTAGGGCCTCATGCTTGCAAGGCAAGCACTCTGCCAACTGAGGTATCTCCCCAACCCCCTGCGGTCCAGTGTTCTTTATATCATCCTGTAGTGTATCTTCCAGGATGGTCTCCCTCCCATTTTTTTGGAGGTGGGGTACTGATGAGTGAACTCAGGGATACTCAACCACTGAGCCACATCCCCAGCCCTATTTGTATTTTTTTTAGAGACAGGGTCTCACTGAGTTGCTTAGCACCTTGCTTTTGCCGAGGCTGTCTCAGCCTTCCGAGCTGGGATTACAGACATGTGCCACTGAGCCAGGCTCCCTCCTTCTTTTACTACTTGGATGCATTTCACCCTGGCACTATGCTTTGTTTTCCTCTCACTAGAGAGTTTGTTTACTTTTCTTGGATGTTCTTATCTTAATGATAAAGATCAGTTAAATGGGGCGAAAAATGGGCATGAACTCTGCCCTTGAACTGAATGTGGGCAGATGATTGACTGAAAACCAGGAACAAAAGTTCCTTAAGTAGCCTTATGAGGAGTTTTTTTGATCTACTTTCTGTATATGAAAGCAAAGAGTCTTCTCAGGAAGGCTGTACAAGTTATTGCTAAGGGATAAACTATAACCAAAAATTCTGAACAACTTGGTGGTGAAAATACTTAGTTTTAGCCGGGTGTGATGACTCACACCTATAATCCCAGTGACTCAGGAGGCTGAGTTGGAGAATCCCAAGTTGGAGGCTAGCCTCAGCAACTTAGTGAGACCCTTGGTAATTTAGCAAGACACAGTATACCTATACATGCTGAGTATTTAATTCAGTGGCCAGTTTAGTGTGACCCTGTCTTAAAATAAAATAATAAGGACTGGGAATGTAGCACAGTGGTGGAATGCCCCTGGGTTCAATCCCTAGTACTGAAAAGACAGGAAGGAAGAAAAGAAGGGGGAATGTGAGTGAGTGAAGGAGGAAGGGAAGGAAGAAGAAAAGAAAACCACTAAGTTTTAAACTGTGGGCCAGACATGAAGATACAAAGGTGGTATAGCTTCTCTTCTCCTAGAGGGCATAAACATTTTGCTTTATACCTTCTCTTAGCTCTTTTGTTGCCTAATTTGAAGCCAGAATAGGACATGAGTATTAGCTCCAAATGGAAACACTGCTTCCATGGATTGTGATGTGTGCACAACGGATAGGATCCAGGAGATCTGTGTTCCAGTCCTGACTTTGTGACTTGGTGACCTAGGCAAAGCAGCTAACTTCTCTGAACTTTAATGTCTTCCTCCATTTAGTAGGGAACTTGTGATATCTTCTTTGGCCATAAGTTATTAGAGAATTAAATAATATGCATAAAATATAAAATCTGCTCTCTAGTAGGAACCTAATAAATATTTATGAGCTATTTTTTCCCCAGAAGAATAATGGAGACAGTTTATTAGATACATTTTATCTGATCAAAAAAAAATTTTGTCATTTAAAGTAAAATGATTTCTTAAGCCATTACCAATTAACCAACTGTTTCCTATAGAAATTTGTGGTTTGAACTAGACAAAGTGTCTCACACCTGTAATCCCAGCAACTCAGGAGGCTGAGGCAGGAGGATCACAAGTTTGAGGTTAGCCTTAGCAACTTAGTGGTACCCTTAGTGACTTAGTAAGATGTCTCACAATTTAAAAAAGGGCTAGGGATTTAGCTCAGTGGTAAAATACTCTGAGTTCAATCTCCAGTATAAAAAATTTAAAAAAAGAAAGATAAATTAATTTGTTATTTGAGATGAAGGAGAATATTTAGCTATTTAGATATTCAGATGTCTTTGGACATAACCAACTTTGTTGTTCTAGGAATACTTCTTGATTCAGAACGGAGGAAATCTGATGCCAGCTCAGTCATGTCTCCCCTGAGAATCTCCCTGATTCAGGATATGAGGTCAGTCTTGGCTCACATGTAATAAACCACTAAATCCTATTTTCAGTTGTCGCTTGGGTATCCACCTTAGACAACAGAATCTCAGTGGCTATTACAGCATCTTGGCTAACCAGGAAGCCCTCCTTACTGATCTTGTGCTTCATGATGCATTTGTAAAGCTGTACAAACTGGTTTTCTAGAATTTTTGGAGAACTATTCCAGGTGAAGGAACATAGGAGAGTTTCAAAGTCCCAGGGTTAGCCTTTTTATTTTTTTGAGGGCTATACTATCTTGTTTTCCACAAAATTATGATGCTCCTGTTTGGCAAATCCACATGGATGCCCACAATTTGAAGAATAAGAGAGATGGAGTCTCCCAGATGGGATAGAGCTTCTTTACCAAGATCCTTTGGCTTTACATGTGAGATATTGGCAGTGAATTTATCTCCTGCTCCACCCTCCACTTCCTTTTTTCATTTCCCCTTCAGGCACATCCAGAACATTGGAGAAATTAAGACTGATGTGGGAAAGGCCAGAGCATGGGTTCGACTGTCTATGGAAAAAAAGTTACTTTCCAGACACCTGAAGCAGCTTCTGTCAGACCACGAGCTCACCAAGTAAGGTTACTCCACAGAGTAGAACCAGCTTCCCAGGAATGGTGGGAGAGATTGGAAACCCCCTCTGTGGGAAGGGGGAGTGTTCAGTGTGTTATTTCTGCTGCATTTAGCTGATCTCAGCTTGCATATAAAATTTTTGGGTTATTCTCCATCTTTATCTGTAGAAGAGTATTTCTGCTGTTTTCCCTTTATTCTCGATCTGCTTGCCTACAACTAGCTTTCTTAAAGAGATAATAAGGGCTGGGGATATAGCTCAGTCGGTAAAGTGCTTGCCTTGCAAGCACAAGGCCGTGGGTTCGATTCCCAGAACAAAAAAAAAAAAAAAAAAAAAAGAGAGAGAGATAACATAAAGGATGAGGTCTTCCTCTCATTCCTTCAGGTGACGTGTATAACTCTTGTGTTTTTTCTTCTGTCTTCTGTCCTGAGGAGCAAAGAATTAGAATTAAAAAGAAAACTTCTCTTATCTCTTGTTCTCTCTCGAGTCCAAGGTCAGCCCAGAGCAACAAATTCTGTGTTCTTCCTCTCTGGTCCCTGCCTAAGTCTCACTGGAGCTTAGAGGGGACTTCTAGATAACACTCCTACAGCTTCGTCCTCCATACTTTCTACCCAAAAAGAGGGAGGATTCTCAGGAGCCACTAAACCTGCAGTTCTTCCTCTTGATTTTTTTTTTTTTTAATTCCCTGCTTTTTTATTTACTAGAGGAAGAGGAGAGAAGTGCTGTCCCTCTTTTTCCATCTTTCCTTGATGACCAAAGGATATATTTGGCTCTTTTTCATTGGCAAGTCTGCTGGGCTTTTTCTTTTTTTTTTCTTTCTTTCTTTCTTTTTTTTTTTTTTTTTTAATTTCCTTAAGCATCCTCTCAAGGTGTCCTTTATTATGTGATTTTTATGAACGATATAGCACAGGAGTGGACTTTGGAGAAATTTTGTGTAAGCCAATTGATTAAATTTGAAGAACTGATTTTATTAAAAATGAATAATGTATAATGTAACCGTTTGTGTGTAAATCACAGAAAGAAATCAGGTTTAAAACCTTGATAGGTTAAGTTGGGAAGTAGCAATTCTTAAAATGCTTACATTTGACTCTGTAAAGGGACAAAAAAAATGTTTAGGACTAAAATTTGAAGATTGAACTGGGTGTAGTGGTGCATGCCTGTAATCCCAGTGGTTCAGGAGGCTGAAGCAGGAGGATTGCAAGTTTGAGGCCAGCCTCAGCAACTTAGTGAGGGCCTAAGCAACTTAGCAATACCCTGTCTCAAAATAAAAAAAAATAAAAAGGTCTGGGATGTTGCTCAGTGGTTAAGTGCCCCTGGATTCAATCTCAGGTACCAAAAATAAATAAATAATTTAAAAAATTGAAGACAGGACAACTGAAAGAAAACAAGTGAACAGGTAAACCCACCATTTGGAAGGGAAATGCTTGCACACCAGATTCTGTAGGATAGTTATGTGTCCTAGAGAAAATCTCCCTTTGTACCTGTGTAGGCACCAGAGCCAGATAGGGAGTTATTCCTGTGGACCAGTGTAGGGTTGTCTGTTAGGAAAACTGCAGTCAGCAGGAGGATAGGGCAGAGTGACACCTGAGAGGGTGTCAAGCACAAGAACTTTATGAATGCTAGACATGGATAGGTCCAGGGTTATGAACTTTAGGGCCTCAGCAACAGAAAACTGGGCACAGACCTTGGCAAGGTAGTTATTATTATTATTATTTTGAACTGCAGCCCTACTAGAAGAGATACACTTGAACTTAATTCAGTACATAGTACCTTCTTACCCAGTATTCTAAACCCTGTGCTCCTTCACTGAGTGAAAAATGAGGAGAGTTTTGCTTCCACTCATTGCACTTTGGGGAATAGGGAGAGATAAAAGACACAGAATACTTGACACTGGGTATTTTATAAAGAGGTTTATTTAGCTCATAGTTTGGGAAGCTCAAAATTCAAGATCTGGAGGCCCTATCTGAAGGGCTTCCCTGGCTGTATCGTAACATGGTGGAGAACTGGAAAAGGCAATGGCTGCTTGTAGAAGGGATGCAGTGCACAGGATGGCCTTCCTTTATAACATTCTGCTCTAATGAGAATGTACTTCCTCCATGAGACCAATATTAATCCCTTCTGAGGTTGATGCTCCTGTGACCTGATTACCTTCAATTAAGCCCTACCTCTTACAAATTCTACCATATTGGCATCACCAAACTGGGAATCAAGCTTCCAGCCCATGAATCTTCAGGGGACACACTCAGACCATATCCATACCATAGCATCCTCTATCCTGTATCCTCTTACCTTTCACCTAAGTTTGCTTAAAGTTCCAGCCATATCATACCATTCACCCTTTTCTGAATGTCTCCAGCAAGTTCTTGTCTGTATTTCTATATAACCCTAGTGCCTCTCTCTACCTCGTCAGTTTCTTCAAGAACTACTAGTGATTTTCTTCACCAAAATCTTCCTGTACTCCCCAGAGATGTGATCCATTACAATAGTTGTTGATTCCTGCTTTACTTTTGATGTGCTATCATTTATTTGTTTGTTGCTTATAAAAATTTGTGTTCTTGAGGGTATAAACTGTGTACCTTCCCCAATACTGAGCATGTTGCCTAGCACCTAGTAGGTATTCAAGCAGCAAATATAAAATGTGTGCTTAGCTTTATAGACAGGAGAACAGCTTATATCTTGATAGAATGTTCTTGAGTCTCTGGGATTTCCAGCTAGTTCTCAAGACTCTTTGCAGCTTGGAGATAGGATAAGGTGGAGGCAGGATAAGGGGGCTATGTATTCACAGTACTCATTGAACTATAAATTATAAAAGAACAGATTAGTTAACTCCTATGTGGGAAACCCAAACTCTTTCTCCTTGACTTCTCTGTAGTGACTAATGCCATATAATGCTTCCTTTACCTTGAAACTGACATTATATGGCTGCTATGACCTCTTCCCATCCTATCGCCTTTCTCACCTTACTCTTTCCAGGATGTTGGCTTCCATAGTCCTCCAATCTCAGCATACCTGCCCTTTCTTTGTCACTGACTCACTTGTGTGCACTTTCTCACTTGGTGATCTCAGCTGTTCTCATGACTTCTCTCACTTCTAAGCAGGTGACTATCACTTCTGAAGTTTCTATTTCCGATGATTCTTTACAGTGCCATTCCTTCCCCCACCTCCACCGCTTCAGCACTGAGATTGAACCCCGGGGCACTCTTACCACTGAGCTATGACTCCATCCCTTTTTATTTGTATTTTGAAACAGGGTATCACTAAATTGCCCAGGGTTGCCTCAAACAAGTAGCTGGGATTACAGACATGTGTACCATACCTGGCTCCAATCCTGTTTTTATTTCCATTCAGATACCTTAGTTGTGGCTCAGAACAAAAGCAAGCTTTACAGTCTGTTCACTGTAGCTACTTTTCTCTCTAATTTTTGTTAATGTCATCACTGTTGGTTCTAAACATTCTTCCCCCTACTCTTCCCTACATTCCAAATTTGGAGTCTGTTTATTTTTTAATTTTTTTATTTTTTATAACTTTATTTTACTTTTTAATGTGGTGCTGAGGATCAAACGCAGGGTCTCACAAGTGCTAGGTGCACATGCTACCACTGAGCCACAACCCCAGCCCATGGAGTCAGTTTTGACTCCTTGTTTTGTTTTTACCTTCCACATACAGGTCTCCAGTCCTTAGCCTCTGAAATGCCTTATTTTATCCTCATACTTTTTTCACCCTTCACCTGTGTGAACTTTAAGTTTCCTGAAGTTGATCATGGCTCTCCCTTTACTGAGGAGAGATCAAATCTGCTGCTGAGATCAAATCCAGTGCCTCACATGTGCTAGGGAAGTGTTCCACCACTGAGCTACAACTCCAGCCCCAAACTGCAAAGTCTTTAGCTTGAAAATTTAGGCTCTTCCTTCATTTGACTGTAGCTTAACTTTTCAACCTTGTTACTAACTGATAACATCCCTAAACCCTCAACTCTAGCCACACTGGTTCCATATTTGTCCTTCATCCTCTCCAACACCTGTCTAAATGCGTTGTTCCTCTTGTTCTAGAAAGCCTTTCAGGACTGACTATTGAAGTTCATGGTGGGGCTTTTTTTTTTTTTTTAATTATTATTTTTTAGCTGTAGATGGACAAAATACCTTTTTAAAAATTTTTTATTTTTATATGGTGCCGATGATCAAATCCAGTGCTTCACACATGCTAAGTAAGCACTCTGCCACTGAGCTATAACCTCAGCCCTCATGGTTCTTTAAATTCCCAGAAAGAGCCTTTTATTTGATAACTCATTATGGGTAGTCTTATACTGTGGTGGCTACCAATTTATTCACTTAGACTGTATTAGAGGGCAGGTACTTCCTCTACATAATAAATAGCCCTTGATTGGTGTTGCTTGAAGGTACCTTATAAACCTGTCATGGTGGACTCTTACAGATCTACTGAATTCCATACCTTTCTGGCCTTGGTGATTGCAGCCTGGGCAACCAGGACAGTTGTCTACTTTGGTTCTCTGTGTATTTCTCTTTGGTGAGGGTCTGCACATTTGGCTCTTAGTGTCCCCTTTACTTGGGGGAGGGGAGGATATCATGCTGTACAACTGCAGAAGGCCTGGAATGTTAGGCAAAAGAGGTGGCCTTTGATGAATAGGTAATGGATGGAAGGAGAAAGCTTCAAAAGAGGGCAAGGACAAGATCTGGACAGCTTTTCCACACGTTACCTGACCTTTCATCCACATTCAGAGCAGTGTTCTGACTTGCAGCTCTAAAGTCTGCTGAGGGTTTGAGGCTAGGTCTGGTAATGGTGATCACAGACCTCTTGCTGTTGCTACTCACATGCCATACACTGGAGCGACAGCTTAACTAGAAGGTTGAGAGGACCTGTGTCATCCCTGATGGAATTTTATTCCAGCCCTCAGTTAAGGAAGGGAAGTTCTAAGACCTGTCGTACTCAACATTGTAACATCAACCCTTAGGCACAGGTAGTGTTCAAATTTTTTTTTGTTCCTGTGGCTCTAACCCTCAGCTACACAAAGCAGCTAACTTTGTAACTTTATAGAGTGGCCCTAAGAAACTTGAGGCTTGATGCTATATGTTTTCCTTAACTGTTTCTAGAACTAAGTAATTCTAGCTTCTTTTTCCCTCCTTTTGACTGGGGACTGATGTGCTGTCTCCTCTCCAACAGGAAGTTGTACAAGCGCTATGCCTTCCTGCGCTGTGATGATGAGAAGGAGCAATTCCTCTATCACCTGCTCTCTTTCAATGCAGTTGATTACTTCTGCTTCACCAATGTCTTCACAACGATCTGTGAGTAACCCTGTGCCCCCCATTGGCCTCTCAAGGCAGTTTTTATGCACCGACCTTGGGTGCTCACTGTCCTCTCTTTAAGGAAATATTTTCCTTGTACTTTTTATAAGCCTTTTGCTAGGAAGAGCAGCTACTTTCTTGGAGGTTGTGCTTTCTCTAAAGTTTCTTGTTCTTATTCTGAACCAAGGAGGGCAGTGCTTTTGACCATCGTGTGGTCAGTGTTGTTTCCAGCACTGCTCTGGAAGCCTCAGGCAATGAAAGTAGAGTGGGGTGAGGTGGGAAATGCACCTTCCACCTTACATACCTATGAAGTTTCCCTTTATTTCTGACCTGAGAGGCCACTTAGCATCACAGATTTTAGAGCAGGACTAAGGGAGCAAGATCACTTCCCAAGGTAACAGAAAGAACTTCAAATGGCATTGGGACATTTGAGCCTGGGCTGGCTCTGCCCCTAACTCATTATGTGTCTGTTAGCAGAGTCCAGCCCTGCTGTGGTCATCGGTCTCCTATTTTCAGATTGGGGAAGAAGAGAGTTCAATATGGTCTAAGACTCTTTGAGCCTACTCTGTCCACTATCAGGATTCTCTCCTGGGTGGGGGTAGTCTCTGAATTTGCATCATGACTACTTCTTTGACCAGCCACTCTGATGCCTCAATACTCTTGTTTCTGTCACATCTTCCTTCTCCAAAAATAGGACTGTGAGCTTAGCAGAAGTAGCACCAGATTGGAATTTAGAACACCTGAGGCAAACTTTTTTCCTCTCTGCCTTGGGAAAGGGGTGAACATCAGTGTGGCCTCTCCTAAGGTTGTTATGTTTGTTATTAGCGTTCATGAGATGAGAGATTAAAAAGTGTTCTGAAATGCAACTCGATGCAGTGCCAAGAGTTGGTGATATTATTTGAAGAATGGGTTCACTTAGCTCTTAGCCTGCTCTTAGATGGGCTTGAATTTTCTGTTTGAGTGGAAATGCTGGGAGGAGTGAGATTGAGTCAGGGTATTAAGTAATATTCTAAGTCAGCCAGGGACTAGATTCTGGGGCTCTGCTGCTCCAGGATTCTGCTGCAGCTGGTATAGCAGGGGCTACAGTCATGCTAGTATGCCATGCTTGGGGCAGGTCAGGGCCTCATCAGGTATGGGAGGGATTTCTGAACCCCTTCAATGCCTTTGTGACTTCACCTGTACAGTGATCCCATACCACATTCTGATCGTACCAAGTAAGAAGCTGGGGGGCTCCATGTTCACCGCCAATCCATGGATCTGTATCTCAGGAGAATTGGGTGAGACACAGATCCTGCAGATTCCCAGGAACGTGCTAGAGATGACCTTTGAGGTATGTGTTATCTGGGGTGCATAATCCCAGGTTCTGTGGGGATCTGGGTTTGCAGGAGCTGCTTTGGAGAGTTTTCTGCAGGGTTTTGTGAAGGCCCTGTTCTGCAGTGTTACACATTAGCACAACTTCTGTGTCCTGAAATGAACTCAGGCTGGAGCCAAGAGCCAGCCCTGAGAAAAGGGAGCTTGCCCCGCCCATACAGTCTCTGACGTGTTTACTTGTCTGGACTTGCCTATTTCCCTGTGACTGGTTTGTCAAGGAATTCCCAGGTTCTTCAGAACCTACTTCAAAGCTGGGAGTGGTGGCTCATGCCTATAATCCCAGCAGTTTGGGAGACTGAGGCAGGATGAATACAAGTTTGAGTTTAGCCTCAGAAATCTAATCAGAAATTAGACTTAACTCAGTGAGACAGTTTTCAAAATAAAAAATTAAAAAGGGTCAGGGATGTGGCTTAGTGGTTAAGTGTCCCTGGGTTCCATCTCTGGTACCAAAACAAAACAAACAAACAAACAAAAAAGAGCCTCCTGAGCCCTGTTTGTATAAGTAGCAACATCTTCTTTCTCAGCCATGGGCCACCCAAGAGATAACACTGTGCTTCCAGACCAGGCAGTAGGTGGATCCGTGAGCTTTGCCCCTACATATGATGAGGGACTAGGTGGCAGGCATTCCACTCTTTTCTTCTATTTTTCTAACGTGCCGCTCTTTTCTCTTCTCATAGTACCAGAACTTGGGGAAGCTCACTACTGTCCAGATTGGCCATGATAACTCTGGGCTGTATGCCAAATGGCTGGTGGAATATGTGATGGTCAGGAATGAGACCACAGGACATACTTACAAGTAAGTGTTCCTTCAGCTATGCCCTGTTCTGGTGGAGCAAGGTGGACCACCAGGGGCTATTTCTGATGCTTAATTATATGCACTCTCAAGAAGCCTTGTGAGATTGTGATAGGCCTTCTGTTGGCTTTGTCTCATGTACTTGAAGCAGAAGGAGGATATCCAAGTGAAAAATGTATGGTATTGCTGTGCACAGGTTCCAGGCTACTCTTGCCACTCAAGTGACTTCTCTGGTGACACCCTGGGACAAACAGGGCTGTGGGGGTGTCTCCAGCTTGGATTCATAGCTTATCCCCAGGAATCAGCTTTGTTGATGGTTCTTGCTAAACAACAAAGGAAAGGACACTGGAGGAACTGGCAGCTCTGACAGGCATTGCCTGACCTTCAGGTTCCCTTGTGGCCGGTGGTTGGGGAAGGGCATGGACGATGGAAGCCTGGAACGGGTCCTAGTTGGGGAGCTGCTCACATCTCTACCTGAGGTGGATGAGAGGCCGTGTAGGACCCCGCCGCTGCAGCAGTCCCCCAGTGTCATCCGGAGGCTTGTTACCATCTCACCCAACAACAAGCCCAGTAAGTAGGAGATGGGGTTAAGCCCTTATGCTATCCAACCTGGGAATGGGCAGATCTCTGGGAGGCTGTGCAACTGCCTTAGGAAACACCTCTGCTGACAAACCTGCCTTAGAGCTTTGGCACCCTCCTCTCATGAATCTGTGAAGGTATGTGGCACTGTTCTTAGAGGCCTGGAAGGAGTGGGGAAAGCTCACAAACCCATTCTGAGTACTCTGAACTTTTTTTTTTTTTTTTTTTTTTTTTTTTTTTTGCGATGCTGCCTTGTACTTGCAAGGCAAGCACTCTACCAACTGAGCTATATCCCCAGCCCTGCTCTGTACTATTTGTGTGTGACCCTATAGAGGAAGAAGAGTCTACTTTCAGGCCTTCTTCATAGTTTCTAGGCTTCACAGCCAAGTCTTTGCCCTCTTTTGGTTGCCCCAAATTCCAGGGTAAAATGGAAATAAACTTTACCAGCATCTCATCAGGAGAGAACTCTAAGGTGTTAGCTTTGGTGATTTCTCCAAGATTTTGGAAAGAACTAGCTTAGCAAAGTTGGGTGGGCAAGAGTCTCTGCTTCCCAGGGTCCAGTTGCCCTGCCTCTCCCATGGGCCCTTCTCCCTATGTCCTCAGTCTCCTGCTCAGTCAGCTAAGACACTGTTAGCCTCTGAGATTGGTTAGGGATGTCTGCTTGATTTTTATCAGAGCTCAACACTGGGCAGATCCAGGAGTCCATCGGGGAGGCAGTCAATGGCATTGTGAAGCACTTCCATAAGCCTGAGAAAGAGGTGAGCCTTCCTACCCTCTACCCCAGGGACTTTATGTTGAGTAAGATGGAGTCATCTTGATATTGCAGTTACCTTGTGGTGCTCTTCTAGGTCCATGTGCTGTGGATATCCTGGGCTTTTAGAATGTATGTCTCAGCTAGTTTGGGATGCAGCAGACTCCTTCCTTTGGGCTCCTTGTCTCTGGCTTCTCTTTTTTCTCCTCTACTCTGATGACCCAGTGGAGTCTCTGGGCTCCCCCAGTGAACAGTGCCTATTCCTGTCTGCCTCTGGATTTACCTGGATCTCCCCAAATGATGGCTACACTGGCTTTGTCCTCCTTGAGTGTGACTCAGATCCATCATCTGTTCTTTCATCTGTTCCTTCAGCAGCTCTTCACAGAGCTTCCCTGAGCCAGGCACTGTGCCAGATGCTGGGGAAACAGACACAGTTCTTATGTCTCCCTCCTGGCTCTGGGCTGTGGGTTTGCAGATGTGGTGGTGATGGGAGGAAAGTTCAGCTGAGACCAGCCTATCATTCATCCCTGTTTTCTTACCTAGCGAGGCAGTCTGACATTATTACTTTGTGGAGAGTGTGGCCTTGTCTCAGCCCTGGAACAAGCTTTCCAGCATGGATTTAAGTCACCCCGGCTCTTCAAAAACGTCTTCATTTGGGATTTCCTGGGTGAGTGAGTTGGGCCAGGGTATGAGAGTAAGGAAAAACTGCAGAGAAGTGGGGCTTTGCTTACCAACATAGCATGGGTGCTGACTCTGGGGTCTGGATGCAGAACCCAAATCAGGCTACTCTCTAATTGAATCCATTTGTGTGCCCTGGTTTTTCTTGATGAGCATGACATGATCCCTCTTCCCTCTTTGTGAACTCACAAATCCTGAGAATTGGACAGAAGTTCCTTTCTAGGCTTCTGTTATTTAGTATGGGTTTAGTCCTGAGTCCTTACATTTTCTCCTTTAAATACAAAAGGCAAATTAAGAGCATTGGATCCCGAGCCTTGTGTGGTGCCCACTTGGAGAATTTTCATGCAAGAAACCATCATTGGAGCTTAATTGTACCTTCAGTCTAGGGGAAAGATCATCTTTATATCAAGGGCCACATAAATAAATTTTAAACATAAGGATCATTTTGAAATGTAATCAGTGATATCAGAGCATTCATTGTTCCCATGAAGTTACCTGTCTTGGAGAAGCCTAAAGAACAAAGATATTTTGATATGTTTTAAGAGTCATCATCATTGGAAAGCTTTTCTCCTCTTCACAGAAAAAGCACAAACCTATTTTGAGACATTGGAGCAGAATGAAGTAGTCCCTGAGGAAAACTGGCATACAAGGGCCCGGAATTTCTGTCGATTTGTCACTGCAATCAATAATAATCCTCGAAACATCGGCAAGGATGGGAAGTTTCAGATGCTGGTGTGCTTGGGAGCCAGGTACTGCAGCCCCAGGGTCCAGAGTGCACAGAAGCCAGCCTTGGAGGTGGTACAGGCGGGTGGGGCAATAGCTAGTCCCCAGGTGCCCCTGGGCAGAGGTTGCCTTGGAGAACTTCCTAGGGGCTATTCATTTCCTTCATTTATCCTGTTTATGTGTAGGGATCTGTGGAGGAGAGAATGTGTGTAACTAGGGAAGGTGGAAAAAAATGGTTAAAATAAAACTCCACTGGGGACATTTGAAGCAGAATATATGTAGACTTTCCTTCAGTAAACATTTGAATGTCCCAGGTCTTATGGAAAGTGACAGAACAAGCTTACTCAAGCAAGGTCCATGCCGTTTACAAGTTCATTTTTTCCTAATTTTAAAAAGCAGAAGATTGGGAGAATCCACAAAAAGAAGTACCCACTTGGGATATGCTTAAAATGTAGAGGGAAAATATCAGAGGCAGATTCATGGAGGAGTCAATATCGAGGTGCACCTTTAGTGGAAGGAAATAACACGTAGAATGTGGGAAGGGCAGTAATAGAAAACAGTTGAAAGGAGGCTAGAGGCAGTGAGAACCTGGGACACAGAAATATTCTCCCTGTGTTAGGACAACATTGTTTAATCAGGGGACTGAAATAATATGAATCTGATGTCATGGATGGAGTACATTGTAGTGGACAGGATTGTGAAGGGCTATTCCAGCAAATCAGGTAAGAGAGCATTTAACCCAAATGAACCTGAGACCATAGTTTATTAAGGCCACATAAAAGAGGAAGTTGACATAGTGGTTAAAAACAGATTAAGTCAGACATGATGGCACATGCCTCTAGTCCCAACTACTCAGGAGGCTGAGGAAGGAGGATTGCTTGAGTCTAGGAATTTGAGGCTAACCTGTCAACATAGCAAGACCCTACCTTAAAACAAAACAAAACCAGAAAAAAAAAAACAGACTTCAGAACCAGAGTTACCACATCCCACGTCAGATACCTACTATTGAACAAGTTATTTAACCTCAGTGTACCTCAATTTCTTTATCTATAAAGTGGGGACAATTATAGTACCTATCTCATGTCCTAGGGTTGTCATGAAGGTTAAATCTCTCATAATAGTGCTGGCACAGGCCAAGTACTGTGTGAATTAGTGCTTATTTTTCCCCATGGTGATAGCTGTGGGGAGGAGAGCTGTTCTGGTAGAGATTGCTCTTAGATGGAGGGAGTAGTATTGACTGCAGCCTGGTGTCTTAGTTCGTGTTGGGGTTCCCTAGAGAGGGGTAGAAAGTAGAGGAGGAGGAGAAGATGATAGGGCTAATTTGGGTCATATTGGTTTGGAAACCCCAGGGCTGGGCAACTCCCTGGGGAAAGCAAGCCTTATTATTATCAGGGAGGGAAAAGAAGCTGTGGGGAGCCATTAGTTTCTCCAGCTTCAGACTTGTCAAGGTTCCTCCTTGGCCCTCCACCCTCTTTTTTCCATTTCTCTTTCTTCTCTGACCATCTGGACCACTCCTGCCCACCAGAGATCACCTCCTGCATCATTGGATTGCCCTGCTGGCTGACTGTCCCATCACGGCGCACATGTATGAGGATGTGGCACTGATCAAAGACCACACACTTGTCAATTCCTTGATCCGCGTGCTGCAGACATTGCAGGAGTTCAACATCACGCTGGAGACATCCCTCGTCAAGGGCATTGACATTTGACCTCTCAGCACCAGCCAGCAGCAGGACCAGGAAAGACTCTCCCTGCAACTCTGCCTCTTTTTCCCAAAGGGACCTAAGCAAGTTTTGCAGGGGACAGAGAGATGTACACTTAATGTAAAAAGAAAACTAGAGGATTTTTGGAAAAAAATAATCTATTTTAGAGTTTATTTGCTGATTTGCTTTTTACACACTTTCATGTGAAAGAGTGATAGGGAGAGGGAGCGAGGTTGGTGCTGCTTATTTTGAAGCTGGTACCCTCCCTCGCGTCGCCACGCACTGGGAGCCTGTGGCCTCCCATACTGAGCCGGCGCATGTGCAGGGCTGTTCTGCTTCCTTGCCCTGCCGCGTTAATGAGGCCATTCTACATCGTTTTTAAACTAATGTTTTCTATATTAACATTATTATGGACATTTGGATTTCATGGGCCACACAAAGGTGTGCTGAGCAGGAAGCCCCATGCTCTAATCAAAGGGATTTTTAGTAGTGCCTCTAAGCAAGCACTGAGGAGTCAATCTCACTTTTTTTTATTGTTTTTTTGGTCAGTATTATTTGGGAAGGAGATATGCCAGAACGTGACTTTGTGCTGTCATCATGCACAGAAAATCACGTTGCTTGGTGGCACAGTTGCGCAGAAGTAAACAAAAGCATCTTTTAACAAGTCTTTCTTTTCTTTTTTCTTACACTTTATTTATTTAACCCTCCATTGTATGTTTTAAGTATTTTTCTTTTTTCTTTTTTTTAATGAAAGAAAAAGCTTGTCAAAGTCTAACTGGCTATGTTATTATTGTTAAATTTATGTTGTTTTGCAACTTAGAAACCAGCTACTACAGTATGGCCCACTTAATAAAACACCTGAAATAAAACTGCATGGATTGGGGACTTTTATGGGGGTTTTCGAACAGTGGGTGGCAGATGGTATAGCTTGATTGGCCTGAGAGGACCAGACTGTGCATCACCTCTCTTCATCAGCTGACTTGAAGTTGAGGACTGCCCAAGATGCCCCCAAGGGCCTGGCATCTCTTGGGTCCTTCTCCCTGCAGTGCCAGGAGATTTCATAGCTGTTAACTCAAATGGCTAATTGAGAAGGATATGGATAAGGTTATTTTCCTACTTCATAAAGGAGGAGACTGAGACACAGAAGGGAAAAGACTGGGCCAAGGTTATGAAGATTGTCACTTGACTGATACAGGATGTGCCATTTCTTGAGAGGGTGAATGCGACCATATGTAGGAACATAGGACAATCCCTCTCTACCCGGGATTGGAGCGGGGGCAGGTGGGATTTACACCCTTTCTTGAGAGAAGGGTGTGCTTTTCTAGGGATAGTAAGTTGAAGAACTTTGTGAGGGGTCTAGGAATCAGCTTCTTTCATTTATATTCTTCAACCAAGCTGCTTTGATAGAAAGCATAACCATGTAGAACCCCTCAGACCACTCAGTATCTTCTTCTATGCATCCCTGGTTTTACGTGTACTGTTCTCTGCTGGAATTTGTTCTCACCTCACTTCCTGCACTTTTTTCAAGGTTTACTTTAGGGGTTACCCACTATGAAATCCTCCTGAACCCTACCCTCACTATGGTCCTTAGATGCTAGCACCTCTTAGATGCAGTTTCTTAGATACTAGCACCTCCTTTGGTTGCCATTGCCTGCCTTGTGTTTGTTGGGTTTGCCCCCTAGACTTTGAGCTCCTGGAGAACAGAGAGAACCTCTTGTCCTTCTCTATCCCAGTGCCTGGCAGGTGATGAGTACCCATTGAAGGCTTTTGAAAGAGATGAGGAAAGGGAGGCTTAAGGGTAACTGCAATGCAGCATCCTGTCAGCAGGGGGTGTGAGACAGCTGCCTGAAGGCCACAGAGTCCAGTTCTTTTGAAGATTGCAGACTGTGGGTAAGGCCAGGTGGACTGTGCCTCTGGACCAGAAAGGGACAGTTCCTGGCTGGTCAGAGAGGTCAGTATGGGGCTTAGCTGTCTGTGTATATCATCAGCCTACGTCTGGGCTACCTTAAACCAGGTTCTTTCAAACTTACAACTGCAAGTATAAATTATCCTAGATTTCTAAGTGAGGTAATTGAGGCTCAGAGAAGTTTAGCTACTTGCCCAAGGCCACACAACAATTTGCAGTTACCAGAATATTTTTACTCCAAACCCGTGGTTTTTCCATTGACAACTACTCATTTAGTTGATTCAGGTCTCTGATCAGATATGCTTGGAGATCTACCCTCACCACTCAAAAAGATCAAGTGATTCCATCAGTCACTTTTTTTTTTTTTTAAGTGCTGGGGATTGAACCCAGGGGCTCACACATGCTAGATAAGAATTCTACCACTGAGCTATGTCCCTAGGCCCTATCAGTTTCTTTTTATTCCTTTATTCTGTCTGTTTTTATCCCTAATACCTACAGGCATTACACTAATTATTTGTTAATTCTAAATGTAAGTTTTACAAAGGTGAGACTTTGGTCCACTTTGTTCACTAAACAGTGTCTATCACACATGGTAAACCGATGCCTGTAATAATACATGAATTCACTGACAGTGGTTAAGATTATAGTCTTAGGTTGAATCCTTGTTCTGTTACTGTGACATGCCAGGGCAAGCTACATAACTTCCTCAAACTTCAGTATACTCATCCATACAATGGGGCTGATAATAATTCCTGCATCATAAGGATGTTATAAGAATTAAATTGCCTAGGACATGTCAGGTGTATGTAAATGCCTTATAAGTGTCAGTTGTTATCCTTTTGTGTCAGACCCTGGTATAGAGATGACTCAGACCCAGGGAACACAGAGGCAAATGCTATAGGGGAGTAAGGCACCATGATGAGTTCTGTGTAGGGTGGAGGGTTGTCAGGGTAGTGAACATTACCTGTTGAGAAAATAGCATGAGCAAAGGCCTGAAGTATGAAAATACCTGCAGGTTGTGAAGCTTGGGGAAGTCCAGAGTAGACTCTGAGCTGGGGAGAGGTGTAGATTTTCAGGCCCCATATCCACAAGGTGAGAGACAAAGGTATTGAAGGGCCTTAAACAGGTGCTCAGGCGATGTGTACTGACAATGAGTAAACACATGCTACAGGCCGGGAAAAAAAAAATCCAAACCATGTCACCAGCATATGGCATTAGTGTATACTTAGACCCCGTGAGTGTTGCTGCTGCTCTGGGCCCTTCTTGTCTGATTGATGTGAGAATGGAAACCCATGCCCTGCACATAGCTGCTGGGCCAGACAACATGAAGGTGAGTGTGTATATGACACATTGTGTCTGAGAGTGTGGCCTTAGCAGGTCTCTGACAACATGTGCTTGTAACCACAGGGTCTGGTCACTTGACGGACTCTCCCCCCGCCCATAAGGGGACCATATGTCTGAGGGGAATAGGGATAAAAGCATCCTTTAGGTAACCTGGAAGTACTTTTAGCTGCTGATTACCTGACCCAGTGCTTAAGCTAGTTAGTTAAATGACCTTTCCCATATGTGGTGATGAGTCTAACTTGTACAGCTGGCCAGTGGGCCATGGTTCCTCATGGACACATAGCACCTTGCCCTCAGTTACTTACTTTGGTGAGGGTGTTGGTGGCTTGGGTCAAAGCAGGGGAGGAGCTTCACAATTTTCAGCAGACATTGCTGAGAAGATGGGTGTGAACATATTTAAGTTAGGACTTGCCTGGGACCATCTCTGTGCTGCTTCTAACAGTGGATTCTTCTGTGAATGTCTCGTTTTCTACTGTGTTTTATAATTTACTGCAAATCCTTTCTGGAATAATGTGTGATATGAAAGCAGACACATTCAGTATTTCAAAGACATGAGTCAACTGCATCCTTCTGTGTGGGGCCTGGTCAGGTCTCTCTGGCAGCTCTGGGTAAAGCAAGCGTATCCATTGGCTCAGCAAGCAGCACTGCCTGCCTCAGCTGCTGCACCTGCTCTTATTTTGTGCTTCCCAGACCCTGTTTACTGGTAAGTAAGTAAGTAAAGAAATGAACTCAGTGAATTATTATGAAGTGAGCACCCTTATAATTACCACCCATGTGAAGAAGAGAACTTTGTCAGCCCCACTCCAATCTTCCATGTTCCCTGCTCCCCATCAAAGTTCCAGGTGCCTTCCTCCTTCCAATTTCCTGTCTTATAATAATTTCCTTGAGTTTCTTAAACTCAAATTTAAAGAAAGTATACATATCATCCTTTAAAAATTTTGAACACGTGCTCCTTTATTCTCTGCATTTCCTAGAAATTAGCAGTTTTATCCAGAGACTTAATTTGACTCTGGCTTGATCCCTTTGATGTGGCTCCAGATGGTGGTATGCTCATTTATCAGAGACACATCATATCTGGCCTTCACTTTTTTTGATGTTAGCAGCCACTGATGTTCAATGCCTTTATGCAATGTTATTAACTGGAGGTTGCCACTTGGGGATATTCTAATCTATTGTTTTGTTTTCATTTAATAGATGGAATGGTTTCATAAGGAGATACTTCATCTACTATTTGCATTCCTGTAGAGTTTATGTAGGAAAGGCATATAAGTGCTTAATTATTTTTGTTTACTTACCTAACTGTTCACTTACCCAACTTCTAAGATAATGAACTGGTTCCCTGTCATTTTCAGAAGGTGACTATTTTAAAAAAATGTATTATGAGCCACGTGCAATGGTGCATGTCTGAAATCACAGTGACTCTGAAGACTGAGGCAGGAGTTTGCAAGTTCAAGGCGAGCCTGGGCAACTTAGCAAGACCTTGTCTCAAAATAAAAAATAAAAAAGGCTGGAGATATAGCTCAGTGGTAGAGCCCCAGGGTTCCATTTCCAGTACTGCCCTCCCCACTAAATTATGAACTTGTGGATTTAAGTATAGCCAATGAGTTCCACACCACTACAATTACTATCTTTATATCCCTCTCTTTGACTCCTTAGTTGTTTTGACATGTCCCTGGTGGTCTTTAATATCCTTTTTGCTTTCTGGTATTTCAAGATATTCTAGGCTCATCTTACACATTTTCTGTCCTAGACTTGAAATCAACCATTTCTTTCTTCAAAAAGTCCTGATTTCTTTAAACAGAAAATGACATTGTAAGATCATAATCAGGCACTAGAAATGCTCCTTGATAGTGGTAGATCATTGTGTCCAGGTCCGTTCAGTAGACAACTTATGTTATACTTAAATATAACATTTGCATATATTTTATAGAAATATTTGTCTAGAATTAGCTATTATATATATATAATATAAGTGCATAGTAAGATCTTGGAATTGTGTACATAAAATTCACTTACAAATATATGTGTGTTGGTATGTATATGTATAAACATGTATACATACATATGTTCTCCATGATTATATAGTGTTATTTGATTCAAATTCAGGGTTTTTGTTTTGTTTTTGTTTTTGTTTTTGTTTTTGTTTTTGTACTGGGGATTGAATCCAGAGGCGCTTAACCAATGAACCACATCCAAAGCCCTTTTTTTATGTTCTGTTTAGAGATAGGGTCTTGCTGAGTTACTTAGGGCCTTGCTAAATTGCTGATGCTGGCTTTGAACTTGAGATCCTCCTGCTTCAGCCGCCTGAGCCTTTGAGATTACAGGCATGCACCACTGCACCTGGCTCAAGGTTCAGTTTTTTTTTCTTGTTGTTGATGGACATTTATTTATTCATTTATTATATTAATTTAATATAAATTGAACCCAGTGCCTCACACATGCTAGGCAAGCACTCTGCCACTGAGCCACAACTCCAGCCCCTCAAGGTTTACTTAACTTTTACATATTTTGTCTTTGTCTCGTTTCCATAATGAGAACATGGTTTTCTAGGGCAGAGGGATTCGTAGAATTAGAATGTCCTCTAGCTGCTCTATTCCTCATTATAAACAGAGCAACCTCAGAAAAACAGTATTAAACTTCTACCACCAATTAGTATCATGGGAAACAAACAGTTTTTGGTATGTTAATCCTGTTCTTTTCCCCAAGCCTCCACTTAAAAAAAAAAAAAAAAGGTTTTCCTCTTTGACAGATCACATGCTATTTCTGTCAACTTTTTTTTTTTTTTTCCAACCTGAGTGTTTTGAGAGGCAGATGCCAAGGCTAAATGGTGAGAGAATGAGAGTCTACAGGAAGAGGCTTTAGATCATGAGGCAGTTCTGACCCCTGACAGAGGAGGGAAGATTGGATAGGAAGAGGCTTAGACCACAGATCGGCTCTAGGAAAAATCTCATTCAAGTTGATGGGAATACCTATGCAAAAGTGACCATCAGAGAAGTCTCATTTGGGCAGGATTGGATGCACCAGTAATGCCATTTTGCTCAGTCATTGTCAAGCAGCCCAGGAAAAGTATGGCTTCCCCATTCACAAGGTAAGCAGCTGAAGGCTGCCATTCATCATGTTCTTCCCTGACTCTCAGAAATTCAGCAGATTCTTGTGAAAGAGATTCAAGTGGTACAGCTCCACAGCCAACACAGTTTGCCCCTTGCACTGCATAGATTCACTTTCCTGTTTGGAGAGTGACACTCATATTTCCATGGTTTTCCTGAAGGGAAACCACTTGTGACCCCAAGACTAACCTCATTCAACAATGGTTGTAATTTGTCTCCAAACTCCCTCTTCAGCTGTGCCTTCAGTAGGTCATTTTAGCACTCTTTAAGATTGATAGTTCCTGGATGGTACAGTAGATCCTATTGCTGTGGACACTTCTCTCTCACCTCCTTCACTGTGAAGGCTAACTTGTTGGATGCTGGGTGCAATTTTGTACTGGTGGATTCCATGAGTTTCTGGATAGTAGTGGTAGCAGAGTTTCTGTGGCAGAAAAGGCAAACCTACTCCCAGCATAGCTGTCTATCCCTGTGGAGATGTACTGCTAGCCCTTCTAGAATCAAAGAGGCTTAATATTGACTCATGACCAATGACTGGCTGGTCTCCTTGAGAAATAGTATCTTATTTGGGCCTCAGTGTTGGTTTCTTTTGCTGGCAGCTTGAACATTCAGAAGTAGCTATAGCTAGATCAGTTTTGGTAGGTGGGAGGTCATGCTGTTGGCCTCCATCTCTGCCACTGTGACTGATTTCATGCATGTGTCTACTAGCTGCCAGTTCCAGGATGACCTGTAATGAAGTGTCTGAGTCATTTAATCTACTCACTTATTCAGTTCTCTCCTGTGGTGGATGCTTTCTGGTGGGTGTTAACGTGTGAAACAGAAATCTTCACATTTTGTGCCTACTCCTAAGTGTCCACCCACATGCCACTACCCCATATCTCCTTGTCTCCAATTTTCCAGACCTTTTCCTTCCCGTCCCGTGACTAAGCAGCTAGATCACTGACTGCTGCCTAGGATTGTGTATATAATCTCTTGTGTATGGTTCTCCTTCTGTAAGCAGGTGTACTACTAACACTCTGCTCATTGGGAAGATTTTCCATTGCCTCTGTCTTTCAAGACAGTCCCTGAATGTGACTGTCATGCAGGTGCTTCCTTTTTTACTTCCATGCACATACCAAGCTGATCCAATAAACTAGGCTGGGTTACCATTTTCATCTTAGAGCAGGTCTGAGAGAACCCAGTTAATAATGGGAAGTTCTGGATATATTATCACTTGATAGTCAAGCATTTCATCTAAACAATGGCCTAGTCAGGTGCCAGCAACTACTTCTCAAAAGGTGTACAGTTCTTTGCTGCAGACAGCATGACTTTACTTCAGAATCGGAGATCTGCTTTGTGAGTCACTCACCGTGGCTTACAGAAAGTTGCATACTGCATCTTTACTAATCACTGATACTTCTAACATGAACTTCATCCAGCATATCTACCAGGGGCTGCTGGATCATTCGATTCAAATGACAAGCTATTTGCCTAGCTGTCTGGACCTCCTGTGGGCCCTTTTCTGCTCTCAGCTCCACTCAAAGCAGTCGAACTTTCTGTGTCATCAAAGAAGAATTCCTAGGAGTGGAATGTGTAACCTCCAGAATCCAAAGAGGCCTTCTGGTGCTGTGCCACTTTTTTTGTGGTAGAAGATGCACAAGCATCAGTAGGTCTTTTACATTTTTTTTGGTGCTGGGATTGAACCCAGGTACATGCGTGGTGCATGATGAGTGCACACACTACCACTGAGCCTCACCCTCAGTCCCCCCTTTTGCTTTGAAGGGGATATTCTGACACACTGTAAACACTGGGTACCTTAAAACTGTATGTGTTCTTTTCTATTCAATAGAAAAAGGATTAGTTCGCCTGTCCGCTTTCTAGCACTTCACCTAAGTAAAAGCAACTTCAAGAGAAATTTTTATTTTTCGCTCATGATTTCAGAGGTTTCAGTCAGTGATCACTTGACTGAGTGCTTCCAGGGCTGTGGAGAGGTGATACTTCATGGTGGAAGCATGTGGCAGAGGAAAGCTGCTCCCTCATGGCAACCAGGAAGTGAAGAGGAGAAAGGGAATGAGTCCCAATACCCCAGTGATCCAGCTTCCTCCAACTAGACCCCACCTCCTAAAGGTTCATCACCTCCCAATAGTGCCATCAGCTGGGGACCAAACCTTTGGAGGATATTTAGGATCTAAACTGTAACAGAAACATTTGGCATTCATGTGGAATGAACAACAAGGTTCATTTACGCTTTTTCGCCAGAACTATGTTAACTCTCTTGCCTTAGTCATTGTGCAGCCCATAGAACATCACACATATCCATTAAGTTGATGACATCATAGTGATTAGATGGGATAAACAAGAGGTATCTAGTGTATTAGAGTCCCTGGCAAGACACATGTGCTCCAGAAAGTGAAGGATAAACTGTGAAGACTTGCTACTTCTGTGAAGGTTTTTTGGGTTTTGTTTTTATTTTTTGATACTGGGGATTGAACCCAGGGACACTTTACCACTGAGCTATATTCCCTGTGGCCCCCGCCCCCAGCTTTTTAAATTTTTGAGACAGGATCTTGCTAAGTCACTAAGTCTGGCCTAGAACTTGCAATTCTCCTGCCTCAGCCTCCTGAGTTGCTGAGATTACAGACATGTATACTGCACCCAGTTACTTTTACAAAGTTTTGAGTTTCCATGACTGTACCCAATTGTGCAGGGCCATGAAGACCACCTGGGGGAGTTTTATCTTTATCCTTAGAGCTCAAGGAAGGCTTGGAAGGGTTTCCTGTGACATGTTCAGATTTGCATTTTGAGGAAGGGCTGTCGACATCCCAGTTAGTAGCCACAGGTGAGTGGCGCACAGCTTGGACTAAGAGCAATGGTGGAGATGGAAGGAAGGAAATAGATTCTAAAGTTTCTTCAGAGGCAAGACTGATAGGATCTGGTGATAGGTTGGAAGAAAAGTTGTTAAGAATGTCCCTTAGATTTTAGGGGTATGCAGTCCTCACTTTAGTTCATAGACTTATTCTTTTAGTCAAGCTAAAGTATGTGGGGTGGTGTGTACATCCATGTTCATAGGCTCACAACCTGTGGGTACACCCTTGAGCTATTTTGAATTTTTCTGTTTTCATACTATTGGGGTTGGGGTGCATGGGAGGGCTGGCATGCTTATGAGAAGTTCTAGAACTCAAGGTTCCTTTCTGCCTTTGGCTGACACTGAAAATAAATACTGCAGTTTTCTTTGGGGTAGAGGAGGTCCTTGAACACAGCTCCCCTGGTCCTGAGGCTGGGGTTGCAGTGATCTCAACTTCCGAAAGGTTTATTATAGGGTCTGACCTTTAACTCGAGCTGCATAGGCTGGATGGTTGCTACAACCTCGGAACTACAGGATTAATTCCCAAGAGCCCAGTTTCTAGTGCTTGAATTTCTTGGCCAGATCCCTAGGCTGCTTCTGGCCCCACAGCTGGGCCAACGATCCCCAGGTCAAACTGTGAGCATTCCATCTTTGTTCAAGCTCTTGATTCCTGATCTTCTGCTCCATCCTTGGTAGACAGTCATGGCCAGGCAGACAGCTCTTTTGAATTCTCATGCTCCACTTTCCCAAAATGCTGCTGCTCCTGATGATGTTACCACTGAGGACCAAACAACAGAATTAATTAAGAATAGGTCTTTTCATGCCAGGCACAGTAGCATATACCTATGCCAGGCACAGTAGCATATACCTAGTACTCAGGAGACCAAGGCAGGAGAACTGCAAGTTTGAGGCTAGCCTGGGCAATTTAGTGAAACCCTATGAAATAAAAATAAAAATTATATATATATATATAAATATATATATATAATATATATAAATAAAAATTATATATATATAAATACATATTTATATTATATGTATATATGTAAGTGGAACTACCATGTGACCCCGCTATCCCACTCCTTGGTATTTTTCTAAAAGAACTAAAATCAGCATACTATAGTGATACAGTCACATCAATGTTTATAGCTCAACACACTATAGCCAAAATATGGAAAGAGCCCAAGCACCTGTCAATAGATGAATTTTTTTAAGAAAAATGTGGTATAAATACACTATGGAGTACTATTCAGTCATAAAGAAGTCTGAAATTACAGCAGTTGCTGGTAAATACATGGAAATGGATAGCATCATGCTAAGTGAAATAAGCCAGGCTCAGAAAATCAAGGATCAAATGTTTTCTCTCATATGCAGAAGCTAGAGCCAAGTAAGGGGGGGAAAAAGAAGGGGGGTTGAATATCATAAGGATAAAGGGAAGATTAATGGAGTATAAGAAGAAAATTGAGTGTGGGGGGGAGGAACAGGAAAGGGGAGGAAATGAATGAATTTGACAAAAGTATGCTATGTGCATGTATAAATATACCATACTTTCTTATAAATCTATAAAGCACAAATTTAAAAATAAATAGAAAGACTAGGAGCCTAGAGGAAGGAGGAATAGGAAGAAGGAGAAGGGGCAGTATAGAGGAGGTACCAGGGACTGAAATGAAGCAAATTAAATTCCATGCATGTAGGATTATGTCAAAATGAACCCCACTCTTATGTATAACTATAATGCACTAATAAAAGCATAAAAAACAAATAAGAGAAAAAGTGGGATCAGAAAAGTCCAAGGTTTCAGAGTTTTTTGGATTTGGGAATATTCACTTAGATTTTATTGATTGAGCATTCCCTAATGCTGAACTCTAAAAGGCATGGTGGTGCACACATGTAATCCCAGCCACTTGGGAAGCTGAAGAAGGGGGATCACAAGCTCAAGGTCAGCCTGAATATCTTAGAGATATTCTGGGTCCCTGCCTCTAAATACCTACCTACCTACCTGCCTACATATATACATACAAAAAGAGCTAGGGGTATAGCTCAGTGGTAGAGCACTTGCCTAGCACATGCAAGGCTTTGGGTGCAATCTGGTTTCAAGGCTGCTAAACTGGATAATATAAACAACAAGTATTTATTTACCATAGTTTGGAAAGCTGAGGAGTCCAAGATCAAGATGCTGACTGTTTTGGTGTCTGGTGAGGGCCATTTCCTGGTTCAAAGATAAAATCTTTCCAGTACTGGAAAAAAAAAAATTAGAAATAAAAGGGAAGGGGATGGGGGTGCCGATCAGTGGTAGAGCACATGCTTGGCATGTGTGAGACTGACTTCAATCCCCAGCAGCACATATGCACACAAAAAGGCAGCAACTGACATACAAATTGTTGCAGTTCTTCCAAATTCCTTAGGTTCACACCCCTTTCGTAGGGTGTCCAACAGAGAATAAGGGGTCCCCAAGGATGCAGGAAATTCAGTGTTAAAACCTGGAAAGTCTTGAGCAAATCAGGATGAGTTGGACACCTACCTTTTGGAAACACTTCATAGGGATGGAGCCCAGGATCTGAATGACTAAAAGAATTGCAGGAACTCTGCTGTTCTTGTACCTGTTCTTGGGAGAAGTCCAGAGTGGTGAAAACATCCTTCTTAAATCTCCTTCAGTCATAAAACATGCCTTATGATTGAAGAAACAAAACAAAACAAAACCAGAAAGAAACCTTTTGAAGGAATCATTTAATCCAATTTAATCCAATTTTAATCATTTGTATCCAATTTTCTCCTCAGTTATATTGTCAGGTTAACAATAACTAACATTTCAAGGCAGAAGCATTTATGCTCCGTGAGTATTCATATCCTTCTCCATGTAAAATTTCCAATACTCTTGTTTTCAAGCAGGGCCACCCAACCAGTTCTGGTCAGGCAGAAATAGACATAGACTCTCATGTGTCTTTGCAGGACCCAATTGGTACCTGCTTCTGCCCCTTTTTCTTGCCAACTGCCAGCCCTGCTGGTCTGCAGACAATCACAGCTACCACACGAGTAGAAGCAACAGTCTTGCCTAGACTGCTTTACCTCTGCTGTGCTCCTGTGCAGTCTGACCCCTTATGACAAATCCATTCTGCTTAAGTTGCTCCCTGTGGTTCTTCTCCAGCTTTGGCTCAGGGTGGCCGCAAGGAGTGGATCCCCAGGGCTTCAGTCAGAGAATTCTCAAGTTCAGAGCAACTAGAAGAGCAGGAAGCCATTGACTCTTCTGGACAAATACTTGGGCACCTCTGTGCTACAGCCACTGGAGCACATGATATTCCCAGGCGGCCAAGAGGTATCTGTGTGTTTTCTTCTACTTTAAACACAAACTCTGCATCCTGGATAGAGATGGGTGTATGGTTCCAAGCCTGCTAATCTGAATAGTTTAAACAACAAACAGGTACTTACCACAGTTTGGAAGGTTGAGAAGTCCAAGATCAAGGTGTTGGCTGGTTTGGTGTCTGGTGAGGGCCAGTTCCTGGTTCAAAGATGGTAAATATTTCCACCAATTCCTCATATAATTTTTTTTTTTTTTTTTTTTTTTTTTTCAGTAAGAGGGGTTGAACCCGTGGGTGCTTTATCACTGAGCTACATCTCTAACCCTTTTTATTTTGAGGCAGGCTGTCGCTAAATTGCCCAGGGTGGCCTCGGATTTGTGATCCTCCTGTCTCAGCTTCTTCAGTCTCTGGGATTACAGGTGTGCCCGCCACCCAGCTTTCTCCTCACATGAGAGAGAGAAAGCACGCTTTCTTGGGACTCTTCTAAGGACACTAATCCCCTTTATGAGGGCTCTACCCTCATGACCTCATCTAATCCTGATTACCTCCCAAAGGCCCTAATCGGCACCTTAGGGGGAAGGTTTCAACATATGAATTAGGGTGGGGTAGAAGTATTCAGTTCATAACAAAAGACAAATCTGGTGGGTAATCCTCTCTTGCAGCCACAATGGCCCAGGTTCAGGTGGAGTTCCTTCATTGGGCTACAAAGACAGTCCCCAAAGAGCAGCTGGGAAAGATTGAACAGGAACCAACCTCTGAAGAGGGAGGGGGTCCAACCCTGCGGGACCACTTAGAAGGGAACAGATCTCACTTAGTGTAAGTTCTGTTTTTGTTGTTGTTTTGCCGCTGGGGCCGCTGGGGGTTGAACCCAGGACCCTCTACCACCGACCCTTTTTGTTTTTTGAGATAGGGTCTCACTAAGTGAGGGAGGGACTCTCAAGGAAGACTTTGGAGGAGGGGCTACACAGACTTGGGCCAGTGAAATGAATGGGGTCGTGATCCTCACCTCCTTTGCACTGGAGTCTCCTGCCCACTTAGGCTCAGCAGCTCAGGGAATGCTGGGTCTATCCTGGCCTTGACACCCCATGCTGTCTCACTGAGCACTCCCTCAGGCTGACAGGAAGCAAGAGCTTGTGGGGAGCTGCTGGGTTTATGGAACTTGACATTCACACAAGCCCATTGGCTGATGCTGCTTACGCAACCAGTTCCTGATTTCCATGGTACTTCGCTTACTGAAGAAAATTGAATCACCAAAGCAACCACAGTCATTATAAAAAATTTATGTAACAGGAGGACAAACAGAACAGATTCCAGATGCCTGTTCAAGTTGGAGGAGTTGACTTTTAAAAGATTTCTTGATCTTTTTGGACATAAGAAGGAAGGTCTGTGAGGAAGGCCTCATACTCTGCATAAGGAAATGTGAATCATGAAAACTTCGGTAGTTTAGTGGCAGGTGAGGACCTAGAAGACACAGTGAGGCCGGGTGCAGAAGTGAGGATCATCTCACTGTGATGAGATGGACTGGTCAGAAGCAGGGTTGAGCAGTGTCCAGTGAGACTCTTCCAGAAGGAGGATTAGCTGGAACATGTAGGAACAGGGATTTTTCTGCAGATTTTACATCATCTACTATACCACATGGAGCCCAGGCCTCCTCAGCAGCACCTTAGTATAAGATATTCATTGAGAGAAATCAAGGAAAAGAGGTTTCTTCTATTTGTGTTAACTGAGGACAGAGGGAAGGGAACAGCTGCGAAGTATTGGATGCCAGGGGAATTGAGAGCAGCAGGAAGAGGAAATAGGAGTGAACATGAGAACCAACCTGAAAATTTGCAGCAATGTTGGGGAAGGCATTGGGATTTGTACACTACATGGAATGATGACTTCAACTTTTTTTTTTTTTTTTTCCCATTTTCTGTTTTAATTTGGGTACTGGAGATTGAACTCAGGGGCACTTCACCACTGAACTACATATTCAGCCTATTTTTTATTTTGAAACAGGGTCTCACTAAATTGACCAGGCTGACCTCAAATTTATAATCCTCCTGCCTCAGCCTCCTGGGTTGCTGGATTACAAGCTTGAACCACTGCACCCAGCATCAGCTGTTTTTATTTAAATGTTAGAAGAAGAAAGATCTTTCAAGACTGGAAGATTTGAGGGTACAGGGATAGCAGATAAATAAGCTACAAACAACACAAATGGAAGACAATAAAAATCTCTCCATGCCCACCTAGAGGGAAGAGTAACTGCCAACATTTTGGGGCATGTCCTTCAGACTTCTTTTTATCCATAGATACTTCTGTCTCTAAAGTGAAATTTAGAGCTGGTGTAGTGATTCAGTGGTAGATCCCTTGCCTAGCATAAGCAAAGCTCTCAGTTCTATCCCTAGTACAGCAAAAACAAATAATAAAGTGGAATTTAAAGTGCACATCATTTTATAGTCTGCTTTTTATACTTTATGTGATATTATGAGCATCCTTCTCAATAAATATTCATCTTTGGCATTATTTCCAAGGGTTGTGTAACATTCTGCATGGATGCCTGCATCTGCATGCATCACCATAACTGATGAGAGGCAAAAAATAATAATTTAAAAATCAGAGAAAAACCAATCAGACATAAACAACATGTCTATAATCCCAGTGACTTGGGAGAAGGATCTCAAGTGTTTTTTTTTGTTGTTTTGTTTTGTTTTGTTTTTTTTTGCCATGCTAGGGATTGAACCCCGGGCCTTATGCTTATGAAGCAAGCACTCTACCAACTGAGCTACATCCCTAGCCTACAAGCATCTCAAGTTTAAGGCCAGCCTGTACAACTTAGTGAGATTCTGTCTCAAAATAAAAAATAAAAAGGGCTGGGAATGTAGCTCAGTGGTAGAGCATCCCTGGGTTCAATCCCCAGTGATGGGAAAAATAAATAAAAATAAATAAATAAATAAAAGCAAGGAAAATCTCTTGATTCCTAAGTGGGGAGGAGTAAGATGTGTCAATTCTTCCACTATCTTGACTCTCCCCACCTACCAAAGGAGAGTAGAAGTTTTTCTCCATTATCTCTGGGTAAAGAGGAACTAGCACGTTCAATTTGATAACACATCTTGTGCACCAAGTTGTGTGAACTCCCCAAATGTTCCTGGCTTCTCATTGTTATCTAGATCTTAGAGATTCATTTTAGCTTATACTGTGGTCTATGATAATCATCTATATAATTTCAGTTCTTTGAATCCTTCAATTATCCCATTTCCCCTTCTGTTAGGTTGAATTTTATTCCTTTATTCTTCTTTTAGTGGTTGTTGATGAAATTATAATATGCATTGACTTATCAATGCCTAATATAAATTATTGCTTTCACCTCTTTCCAGATAATGTAAGGAGCTTTACAATAATATTTTCATTTATCTAAATTTTATATTGTTATTATTACATATTTTAATTTTTTCTCTCTATACACACTTATTCACATATTATATACTATAATTAAATAATAAATACACAGAAAATTTATATTTGTATCTAAACCCCATAAGACATTCTAATTATTTTTATGGTTATCATCTTATACATACAATGATCATCTCCATTTTACCCCTTCTATGTTTGAATATGTTTGTCCCCTCTGAAATTCATGTTGAAATTTAATCCCCATTATAAGATATTAAGAAGTGGGGCGCAGACGATATAGAGCATCCTGTAGGGCGCTGGCTCTGCAAGCGGTAAAGGCTGGGTTCAAATCCCCAGGCACATGGGTATGGAAAAAATCAACAAGAAAAGACACTTCGGAAGAAGTGGGACTTGGTAGGACCTTTAAGACATGATCAGGAGCTGGGCATGGTGGCACATACTTGTAATCCCAGCAATTTAGAAGGCCAAGGCAAGAGGATCTCAAGTTCATGGCAGTCTGGGCAATTTAATGAGACCCTGTCTCAAAAAGTTAAAAGTGAAAAAAAAAAAAAAAGAAAAAAGAAAAAAAAGAAGGATTGGGGTATAGCTCAGTGGCAGAGCACCCCTGAGCTTAATCTCTGAAATATCACAAAAACAAAAAATAAAAAAAGTGATTAGAGCTCTGCACCCTCATGAATAGACTAATCCATTTGGGTGATTAATGGATTACTGTATTATTGGGCTAATGGGTTTTCTCCAGAGCGGGTTTGTTTCTCTAAAAGCCAGTTTGACTTGGTTTCTGGCATGTTCCCTGTCTCTCATTCACCATGAGATTTCCTATACTGCCTCAGGACTCCTAATAGTCAGCAGGCCCAAACTAAACTTTTTTGTTGTTGTTTTGGTACTAGGGATTTAACACAGGTGCACTTAACCACTGAACCACATTCTCAGCCCTTTTAATTTTTTTTACTTTGAGACAGAGTCTGGCTAAGTTGCTTAGGGCATCTCTGAGTTGGTGAGGCTGGCTTCTAATTTGCAATTCTCCTGCCTTAGCCTCCTGAGTTGCTGGAATTACAGGTAGGTGCCACCACACATGGCATAAACCTCATTTCTTTATAACTTATCCAGTCTGTGGTATTGTGTCATTAGCAACAGAAAATGGACCAAGACACCCTTTTCCTAATGTTCATTCCTGCCTGGGCCTCAGATCATTTTTCTTCCTGAAGAATATCCTTTGGTATTCTCCACTAATACGGATTTGCTGGAGTTAAATCACTTCATTCCTTTGGAATGACATTTTAACTGAGTAAAGAAGTCTGAGAGTTGCATATTTTCTTTCAGAGCTTTGAAGATATTCCATTGTCTCTGGCTTCTCTTTCCACTGAGAAATTGCCTGGCAGCCTTATTGTTGTTCCATTCAAGCTAATCTGGGTATATTCTCCAATGCTTTCAAGATTGTTTCCTTAGAATAAAAGACCCAGAATAGCCAAATCAATTATATGCCAAAAAGTCATGTTGGAGGCATCACAAAACCCAACTTCAAATTATACTACAGAACTATAGTAATAAAAACTGCAGAATACTGGCTTAAGAACAGACATGTAGAGCAATGGAACAGAGTAGAAGACACAGAGACAAACCTACACATTTACAGTCATCTGATTCTTGACAAAGGTGCCAAAAGCATACATTGGAGAAAAGACAATCTTTTAAATAAATGGTGCTGGGAAAACCATTTGTAGAAGAATGAAACTAGATCCCTATCTCTCACCTTGCACAAAAATTAACTCAAAGTGAATCAAAGACCTAGGAATTAGGCCAGAAACTTCATAACTCCTAGGAGAAAACCTGTGGTCAATACTCCAAAATATACGTGCAGGCAACCATTTCCTCAATTGGACTCCTATAGCTCAGGAAATAATATAAAACATTAATAAACAGGATGGAATCAAATTCAAAAAGTTTCTGCACAGCAAAGGAAATAAGAATGTGAAGAGAGAACCTACAAAATGGCAGAAAATCTCTGCTAGCTACTATTCTGACAAAGGATTAATATCCAGAATATCTAAAGAACTCAAAAAATCTTACACCAAAAAAAAAAAAAAAAGAAAGAAAAAGAAAAAACAAATAAGTCAATAAATGGGCAAATGAACTAAACAGACACCTCTCAAAAGAACAATTATAAATGACCAACAAATACATGAAAAAATGTTCAACATCTTTAGCAGTTAGGAAATGGAAGTCAAAATTAGACTGAGATTTCATCTCACATCAGTCAGAATGGCAGTCATCAAAAGTACAAACAATAATAAATGCTGGGGAGGAAGTGGAGAAAAAGGATCACTTTTTCATTGTTGGTGGGACTGTAGTACAACTACTATGGAAATCAGTATGAAGGTTCCTCAGAAGACTAGGCATGGAAATTATGTGACCCTGTTGTACCACTCCTTGGTATTTAGCCTAAAGAATTAAAGTCAGCATACTGTAGTGATACATGCAAACCCATGTTTGTAGCCGTATAATTCACAATAGCCAAACTATGGAACCAGCCTAGGTGTCCATCAACAGATGAATGGATGAAGTTAATATATATACACATTGGAGTTATATTCAGCCATAAAAGAAGAATGAAATTATGTCATTTGCAGAAAATGGATGAAATTTGAGGACATTATTTTAAGTGAAATAAGCCAAACTCAGAAGGTTAAGGGTCATATGTTTTTTCTCATACGTAGAAGCTAAAGAGGAAAAAGAAAAAGAAAGGTGTTGGTTGGGGGGAATCTCATAAAAATTGAGGGAAGACCAGTAGAGTCAAAGAAAGGGAGGAAGGAGGAAGGAGGAGGAAGGAAGGGAAGAAAAGGGGAAATACTGGGGAATGATATTGACCAAATTATTACATTGTGAGCATGAATGAATATGTAACAACAAATCTCACTATCAGGTATAATTATAATATACCAATAAAAATATGAAAAAAGATTGCTTCCTGGTCATTGTTTTTCACCAACTTACCATGCTTTTTCTAAATGTAATTGGTATTTGTTATGCTTGGAGTTCACTGTGTGCCTTGAATCGGGGGCTTTGTCCTTGGTGAGTTTTGTAGATTTTTCTTCTATTATTTCTTCAGATACTGCTTTTTTACATTTTCTCTCCTATCCTTTCAAGATCCCATATATATATATATATATGGAATAATATAATATATTAATGTAATAATATATTGTAATAATGTTATAATAATATATAAAATTATATTACATATGTTATAATATATACATTATTATTATTATATATTATTAGAACTTTTCATTGTTTCATGTATGTCTTTTATGTTAATTTCTGTGTTTCAATCCTTTTGTCTTTCCATGTATGTAGATATTTTCTTTTGTCTAGTTTTCTAATTCATTTCAGCTGCTGTAAATCCATTCATCAGCTTCTTTCCATTGCATGTTTTAAACAATATTTTTTAGTTGCCAATGGATCTTTTATTTTCTTTCTTTATTTATATGCAGTGCTGAGGATCAAACCCAGGATCTCACACATACCAGACAAGTGCTCTACCACTGAGCCACAACTCCAGCCTCATTTCCATTGCATTTTTCAGGGGTATGTTAGAATTCAGGTTTGGTTTGATCAGAGTTTGATATTGTTTATCTGAGATACCCTAGACTCTTCGCGCCTCTATGTATGGGATTTATCCTTAGGTTGGCTTCATTCATGGTAGCAAGATGGAAGTAGGGACTACTTGTTCTTTTGATCACATCAAGCAGGAGAGAGTGCTTTTGCACTAATAGTCCAAGCGAGGCTCATCATGATTCTTCAGGCTTTGTCAACATGCCTGCCCCTAGACCAATGTCTGTGTCTGGGAAGATGGAGTGTGCTAACCATCTAATTAGAGCCCACTCCTGAAGCTGGAATTGGGGTCATTTTTCCAAAGCACCTGTGTTATTTAGAGGAGAAATGAATACCTGAATGAAATGAATAAATGAAAATCTATGCATTGTTAGGAAGAGTGAAGGAGCAATGTATAGTTGAAAGGCAATCAAAAAATGTCCACCACATCCTCCAATGAGCACAAAGAGCCCTGAGTACTCTTGGAACCCATATAGCACAAACAGATATTGATCAAGGTTACCAATGACTTTTTTGTGACAGATTTGTTTGGTTGGTACTCAGCACTGGTTTCTAAGTCCTTCTAGCACACCTTTCTGCACTACAGAGCTTGAAAAGTTAAAAAGACAAAAACAGCTCTTCTAGGCTCCCTTGCAGCTTGAGTTCTGGATTTAATTTACTTCCTGCCACTGAAATGTATGCGTATGAGATCTGAAAAGTAGAAGTGAGGCACAGGTTATTTTCCAACTGCTTTTGGTTTTGTTTACTTATAAGAAAAGTTGAGGAGATGGGTTCGTTAACCAGTCTGTTAAGGGTTGCTGAGAAGCAGTTACTGTGATGACAACCCCCTTGTCTTCATCCTTGAAGGATTAAGTAATGTGATAACATAGATAACAAGTGAGAGTTCAAGCCAGTGTCTGGACTCACAGCGCTCAGTGACTTCTTGAGTTCTGACCCTTGGTTGCTGCAGTACTGGCTTCCCTGGTGGGTCTAGTTCTGGTATCTTCTGGGAATCCTAGAGGGGCTAGCCTAGAGCTCATCCCTTCAGTTCTTCCACTCATTTTCAAGCTCTCTGTTTTCTCTACTATATGCCTCTCTGCTTGAAATATCTAGAGCCATTTTGGTTTCCTGCATTGAGATCTTTCCACTAGCATAATGAAGGAGATACCCTTTTGGGATCTGGACAGAGCTAGCTTATCTTCCAAAATTCTGGGTTTCCTAGTTACAATCACCCCATGGGTATGGATTAATAACCGTTTTCTCTCAGCAGTGGTAAGAGCCTGTTCTTTGGCATAGTCATAGAATAACCTGAGTGGAGGAACGTGGCAGGCTGGGCTGGGCTTCCATCAGGTAGCCTCCATCAGGTAGGTGGGTGACAGAAATTCCTTTTATTGTGTAGCTACTCTGTGGCAAAGCCTGCATTCAGAGCTTCACAAATGCACTGCACAACGCACTGCAGCCCTGCAAAGAATGTGTGATTGTCCTCAGTGTACATGTGGAGAAACTGAGACTAGAGAGGTTAAAATGACCTCCCAATATCCCCCAGATAATATATGACAGAATCGTAGTTAACATCTGGGTCCATCTGAATGTTCAGCCTATGCTTGTTTACATTTTTAAAATCTCTTTTCTTTTCCCAATTGTAAAATAATGCAAATTCATCATAGAAGCTTGGAATTCCTCCTTTGGTGTCATGGTAGCAAGATGGAAGCAGAGGCTACTTTTTCTACAAATGTATTTACATAATTGTAAAGTCCCTGCTACTTCTGTCACATATGCTGCCCAGTTTTTGACGTAAGATATATGAACTCTCTTTTCTTTTCTCTTGAACTCTTATATGAACAGTATTTCAGAGATAAATAATTGACAAAGTGGCTTTGTGTTGACCTATTAACAAATGAAAGGGCATTGCCAATGACCTGCAATATAATTGCAAAATGGATCAACGGATAATTGCAAAGAATCACAGGTCACATGTTAACTTGTCATTTTATTAATTAGCTCTATGAGCTAAATTAAAAGGATTATGACATTTCTATTATCAGTAATATTATATGATGATTTTTATCATATAATCACACTGACCAGTGTACGTTTGTGTGTGTGTGTGTGTGTGTGTGTGTGTGTGTGTGTGTGTTTTGGTTGCTTATTATTTTCCCGCAGGCTGCAAGCAGTAGCTACCCATGTTGCCACAAGAATTTAAAACATTTTATCTGTTGCCTATTTAGCCTAAATTGGTCCAGGAGGATAATCCACCATGATCATGGCGACAATTCTAAGGCGGCAGTAGAAAGTCAGTCACACTCTGTGGCTGAACATGAATTATGAACAAACTGCTGGTCAAAAATTTCATGTAATGAACGTTGTGATCCTCAAGAATGTTTGGGATCTGGATTTATTAGATTTTAAGTTACTTTGGTGGTCATGACAATGAAAACTACCTCTACTCCAGTTTTCCTCCTCCTCCTTTTATGACAATATAGCCACATCATCAACAACCAAAAACTCTACAGAAAGAACCGCTGAGTCACCCTGCTATTCTTGACTCCCATCTACCCCGTTCTCATCCCTGCCAGTGGTAACTGTTTTCTTCATTCCTTATGTGTCTTTCTCCAGTTCCTTTATGTACATACAGGCAAATACAAATATGAATTCTTTATTTTTCCTTCTTTACACAAAAAGTAGCAAAACATATACATTTTTCTGTATTCTTCCATTAAAAAGTATATCTTGGCAATCTTTCCATATTAAATATAGAGTCTCTCTATTCAATTTTACAGCTGCATAATGTTCCATTTTATGAATGTCATTTAATTTATATTTCTAGTTTCCTATTGTTGGCCATTTGAGTTGTTTGTAATCTTTTGCTACTACAAGCAATGCTTTGATGGATAGCTTTATATATATATGTCATTTTACATGGGCGAGTTTATTTGTAGAAAAAACTGTCAAAGAGGAATTGTTGATTTTGAAAGTTTCCAATACAAAGAAATGATAAATACTCAAGTTGATGGATTTGCCAGTTTCTCTGATCTGATCACTATGCATTATATACATGTATTGAAATATCACACTGTATCCTTTAAGTATGTACAATTATTTCGTGTCAATTTTTTTAAAAAGTGGAATTGTTGGGTGTTGTTTTTTGTTTGATACTGGAGATTGAATCTAGGGGTTTCCCACTAAGTTATATATTCTGTCCTTTTTATTTTATTTTATTTTATTTTGAGACACGATCTCTCCAAGGTATCCAGACTGGTCTTGAACTTGTTTGCCTCAGCCTGGGATTGCAGGTGTGTGCCACTATGCTTGGCTATATGTAAGAATTTAACTAGATATCTTAAGACTTCTCTTTGTAGAACTTTTGTCAATATAAGATCCTACCACCAATATATTAAATGCTTGTTTTCTTAGACTTGCCATGAGCATGTGTTCTCAAACTTTGGATTTTTGGCCATGTAGTAAGTGAACATTTCTATCTCAGGGTTTTATTTTGTACTATATTCATTATGAATTAAGTTAATAATATTTTCATATGTTTAAAATTCATTAGCATTTCTTGTCTATTCATTTTCTTTGCATATTTACTATTGGGTTACTTGTCTTATTGACTTCTAGTGACTTTTTATATAGAAGGGAGATTGTTCTTCTGACTGTGATCAGATATGAAAGCATTTTCCCTAGTTTATTATTTATTCTTTGACTTATAGTGTTTTCTAAACACACAGAATATTTTTAAAAATTTTTGTATAGTTGAACTTACTAATCTTTAATGGTTTCTAAATTTGGGATGATAGAAAGCTTTTCTTACTATTATATATATATATATATATATATTTTACAGCTGCATAATGTTCCATTTTATGAATGTCATTTAATTTATATATATATTTCAGTATTTTTGAATTTTTCTTTTAAAGTTATTTCTTTATCCATTTGAAATTAACCTAATGAGGCAGGAAGAATGAACTCAACTTCATTTTTGTCTACGTGGTAATCTACTTGTCCTGATAGCATTTTATTTAGTGGCTCATATTTTCTCCAATGACTTGAGAAGCCAGTCTTGTATCCATGTATGATTTTGAGACTATTTCTGGTTATGATATTCTACTCCATTAGTCTATTTGTCTATTTATATGCCTGCGTCTGTTTTGATTACCATGGCTTCATAACATCTTTTAATATCTAAGAGTGTTGATTCCCCAATATGATTCTTCTTTTTCACATTCTTATTGCTACTATTTGCTCCTTTCTTTTTCTATATGTACTTTAGAATCAATTTTTTTCTAGTTAAAAAAAACCCTCATTTTTGTATTTTTGGGTCAAAGTAAAACTTAAATGATGGAGAACTGACATCTTTATGATGTTGAGTACTCCTATTCAAAGACAAGTTATATTTCTACTTGTTCAAGTTTTCTTTTGGGGTTGTATTTAATTGTGTTTTAGAAATTTTTTCACGTAGGTCTTTATTATTTTTGCTGAATTGAATGAGTAATATTTAACTTGTTTTTGTTGCTACTATAAATAGTGTCTTTCTTTCTAACACATTTATACTGAGAAAAACTTGATTTTTTTAATATTAATTTTTCTCTCTACCATTTTATTGTACTTTCTTCTAGCTGATAGAAGTTTTTTAGTTGATTTTCCATTTATGCAATTAGATCCCCTATAATATTTTCTCCAATTTTTATACCTCTAATTTTATTTATTTATTTACTAACTCACTTATTTTTGGTACTGGGAATTGAACCTAGGGGTGCTTCTCTACTGAGCTACATCCCTAGGCTATTTTATTTTATTATTATTTTTTTTTTTGGTACTGGGGTTCAAACCCAGGGCCTTGTGCTTGCAAAGCAAGCACTCTACCAACTGAGCTATCTCCCCAGCCCAGCTATTTTATTTTTTATTTGGAGACAGGGTCTTGCTAAGTTGCTAAGTCTGGCCTTGAACTTGTGATCCTCCTGTCTCAACCTTCTGAGTTTCTGGGATTACAAGTATGCCCCACTATACCTTGCCATCTAACTTATTTTTTCTAAATGATTTGACTAATAATATATCCATTAATGTGTTGAACATTGTTGAAGTGATAATCTTTGTTTTGTTCAAAGGTTAATGAAAATGCTTCTAGTGTTTCCTCTTAAGTTTGATATTGGCTTTGGGGAAGATAGATTTTTTTTTTTTTTTTTCCATGTTGAGTGATTTTTTGTCTTACTGATTTTTTTTTTTTAATCAAGAATGTTATTTCAAATGCCCTTTAGTGTTTATAGAGATGATTATGTGATTTTCCTCCTCAAATTTATTTATTATGATGACTTATGTAAATAGATTTCATAATATCAAACAATCCTTGCACCCTGGAATATGTTCCAATTAGTTATGATGCTGAATTCTGATTGCTAATTTTTACTGAGGGTTTTTAATTGATGGTCATAAATAATATTGATATAATTTGTTTTTGTTTATGTGCAGTTTTACCAAGTTTTGGTATCAATGCTATACTTGCTTCATAAGAAGAATTTGAAGATTTTTTTTTTCTTATGCTCTGGAACAATTTTAAAAACACTTAAGTTATCTACTTGTTAAAACTTATCAGCATCCCTCTTCTGGATCCTTTCTCTGGGCTTTCTGTTTTCTCAGGGGGACAGGTAGCTCTTTGACAACCTTCCCTGTTTCTTCCATACAAACTGGTTTTCATCATTGTTCTTTTCTAACACCAGTTTTGTGTGTATGTCTCTTCTGCTATTTACAAATCTTGGATTTTTCTTCTTGTGATTGCCTTTATAATTATAACCTTTTGATTTTCTTCACTCTCATTCATTAGATAGTATCTATGACTTTCCTGTGATGAAAATAATGAAACAAGCTCATATCTTACTACTTCATTCTTGGGAACCTGTATTGACTGGCTGTCCGCTATGTTCCTGGGGAGTGCAGGCGTGAAACAGACATCACCTGCCTATGGAGAGGCTCAAAGCCAAGGTGGGAAGGAAGCCATGAGCTCTTACAGATAACACTGTGTGGTGGATACTACGGTTAGGATGCGTGCGGTAAGCTGTGGGGATGCAGAGAGAAGAACCTAACTCAGCCTGTGAGGGGGTCTGTTAAGAAGAACTGTGGGAAGAGGACACCGGGGAGCAGGACGAAAAGATCAGCTGTGCCAGGAAGAGCGTTTGAGGTAAGAGGCTAGTCAAAGTCTTCGAGTTTTGATGTTTTCAAAGACTGTGACCAGTTAAGAGGGCTGGAAATGGGGTGTACCTGAAAGAGAGATGAAGGTATCATGAGGTGAAAATTAGACAACTGTCAAATTATAAAGGGTGACTGCAATACTCATGAGCATGGCTGGCTTTAAGGGTATACGACCTGTGTAGTCAGACTGATAGGGCCCCATTCTTAGAAGAGTCCTGTAGTTGGTGCTGTGCCCTGCTGCTGCCATCTTGAAATTCCTATTCATTTCCTCTTCACACTTGTGTTTTGTAAACGAAGTTTGGTGGTATGATAGAGTAGGTATGTGTGTGGTGGAGAAACACTGAATGACACTGCAGTCACACATAGGCACATGTGCATGCCTTGGATGAATCCCCAGCAGGCAGGGCCCCAAGGCAGCTGGGCGGGGCCCTGGGCCCTGGGCCCTGAGCCCTGAGCCCATACTGTCAGTTGAGACTGGTGGCAGCAGCAGTGGCCACAGAAAAAAAGGGAGTCTCTCCATGGGGACAGTGTCAAGATCCTCAGTGGGAAGCTGTCTTGCCTGTCCATCCCCAGACCCTGTTTCTGTGATGCCTGCACAAATATTAACCCTCTGGCCTGAGACTGCAACAGGAATTGCTGGCACTCAAGCAGTAAACCCTGTCAGTAAATTATTACAAAATAAAGCAAACACATGGACATTGTGAAAAAGCATAGCACGAAGTGTTTGAATTCCTTGAAGAGCTTAGAGTCCCTGGTGTTTAAAACTGCTATAACTTTGCAAAGCAAATACCTGCAGACTTAGAAGTCAAATATAAAAATTGTTGCATTAGGTGGAAAACAACTCTATTTTCGTATGAAGTTTCAGATTAACCAAGCATTAACAAGGAAGACAATTTTAAAATTATTCTTTCCTTGTAGTTGTAGTTACAGCAATAAATACATGAACAGTCATTTTGAATTATATACAAATCATGAAGGTACATTCATTTTCCTATTTTTGACCTTCACAGATTACAGGAACTATCAAAATATTGAAGTGACATTGTATAAATTTAGATTAAAAATTAAATTCAGGGCTGGGGAGATAGCTCAGTTGGTAGAGTGCTTGCATGGCAAGCACAAGTCCCTGGGTTCAATCCCCAGCTCCGCAAAAAAAAAAAAAAAAAAAAAAAAAATTAAATTCAGACTTACGCCAAGCTAATTTGTATGAAGAGTTAAATCTTTTCATTTTCTTTTCTTTTCTTTCTTTTTTTTTTTTTGTACTGGGGATTGAAACCAGGGGTACTTTGCCACTGACCTACATCCCCAGCCCTTTTTATGTTGTTGAGGTTGACCTTGAACTTGCAATCCTCCTGCCTCAGCCTCCTGATCTGCTGGGATTACAGGAGTGTGGCACCACACCCAGCTAAATATTTTTAGACAAATTGTTTTATAAGAATCACCTGTTGTACATGTACTAAAATGTATATTTCAAAATAAATCTTCAAAAATTTGTCTCATCGTGATGTCTATAAAATACTTAAACAGATGCATTATCAGTTGCATCAGTAGAAAAATCCTTCTGAAAATTAAAAATTATCAGCCAGGCACAGTGCCACATGACTATACCAGGGGCCTGAGGTAAGAGGATTGCAAGTTAAAGCCAGCCTGAGCGACTTAGTGAGACCCTCAGAAACTTAGCAAAGCCATATGTCAAAATAAAGTTAAAAGGGATGACTGGGGATGTAGCTCAGTGACAGAGCACCTTCCTAGCATATGTAAGGTCTGGGGTTTACCAATACCACCCACAAAATACCACCTAATACCATCCACAAAAAAATTATTTGTAATCTTTCATTGCCAAAAATGACTCATGTCCCTTTGATTATGTTGATAGAAATTGAAAATCCCAAAAATATAAATTTTGATGACCTAAAAATGATTTTGCACAAAACTGATAAACCTTAGGATCCATGAGGGAATAACATTGATATTCTTATTTATTTCGTTATATAAAATTATGGCACAGAATATTATCTTTTTGTCATTTTAAAGTTTACATTTTTACTCATGTTACCTTATGTTTTACAAATAATAAAATATTCTTAAAGGAAAAAATCTAATTTCATACCTTTAACAGTGCCTTTTGCCAGGCACAGTGACCCATGCCTGTAATCCCAGTGACTCAGAAGGTTAAAGTCAGAGGATCATAAATTTAAGGACAGTGTGAGCAATTTAGTGAGGTCCTAAGCAACTTAGCAAGACCCTAACTCCAAACAAAAATAAAAAATAAAAAGTACTGGGAATGTAGCTCAGTAATAAAGCAACACTGGATTCATTCCCCAGTACTAAACAGCACCTTTTTTTAATGCTTTTTGATTAAGAGGCCTTGCATTTTATTTTGTACTGAACCTGTAAATTACATAACTGTTGTTGCCTTTGAGTTTGGTTTATGGTACATATAATGTAGGGATGGGAGCCCTACAGGGTTTTAAACAGGAATTGTCATATGTATATATTTGAAGAGGTGTTAAGGTTAAGTGCCTGGTATGTCTCACTCTTTCTGCTGAACTTGAAGCTTCTTGAGGGCAGGGTTTGCCTCTAATTCATCTTTGTGCCTCCCGTAGTGCCTGGCGTGATGCCTGGCACACATATGGGCTGTATAGAGCAGTGGTTAAGAAGGGGATCTGAAGCCAGACTTCTGGCACTGGATCTTGGTCTACCATCTACTGGCAAATTACTTAACCTCTCTTTACTTCAGTTTCCCTTTCTGTAAAATAGGCATTGACTTCACAGAGTTTTTATGAGGATTACAAGTGAAATGCTTAGAATAGTGTCTGACATTTAGTATTCACTCAATTATCATTTTAAAATAAATATTTGTGGCTTTTTCTTTTTTTTTTCCAGCTCTGGGGATCAATCCCAGGGCCTTGCTCATGATAGGCAAGTGCTCTACCAATGAGCTACATCATCAACCAAGGAAGGATTTTTAACTTTGGGTAAAAATGAAAAAAGAAAATGTTGATGTGGTTTTAAAACTATTGAAGAAACAAATGGAGTCCTGACTTTATGTCAAGTAGCACCAAATCTATACATCAAATAATCATTTATTATTTCAGGTGCTGAAGGATCAAACCTTCCCGACAATCTTCTACCTTACTCATTCAGTCACCTGCCCCTCAGTGAAATACCCTAATGGAAGCTTATATGAAACTGAATAGTAATTTTTTTGGCTGTAGATAACAGAAAACCCATTCAATATCCATAATGAAATGCCACGTCACATCTATTAGGATGGCTACTATTTAAAAAGGAATATAATAAGTGTTGGTGAGGATGTAGACGAATAGGAAACATTATGTATTGCTAGTGGTACTGTGAAATGGTACTGTTGCTAAGGTAAACATTATGTCCGTTTCCCAAAAAATTATAAATAGAATTGCCATATGATCCAGCAATTTCACTTCTGGGCATAGACTGAAAAATTGAAAGCAGGGACATGAATAGATAATTGTACACTTATAGTTATTGCAAAATTATTCATAATAACCAACAGTGGAAGCAATCCCAGTGTTCATTGACAGATGAATGTGTAAACAAAGTGTGGTATTATATTCATACAATGGAATATTATTCAGCTTTAAAAAGGAAGGAAATTCTGACACAGGCTATAACATGGCTGAACCTTGAGGACATTATACAAAGTGAAATAAGCCAATCACAAATGCTGTATGATTCCATTCAGATGAGATACTTAGTCAAATTCATAAAAACAAAAAGTAGAATGGTAGATGCGAAGATTCAAAATAGGATGGCAGAATAAGAAATTATTGTTTAGCTGCCCATGGTGGTGCACACCTATAATCCCAGGAACTCAGGAGGATGAGGCAGGAGGATCACAGTCCGAAGTCAGCCTCAGTAATTTAATGAGGCCGTTTCAAAGTTAAAAAAAAAAAAAAAAAAAAAAAAAAAAAAAGTATTTATATTAAAAAAATAAAAGGGCTGGGGATGTGACCCAGTGGTTAAGTGCCCCCCAGTATCAAAAATAAATAAATAAATAAATAAATAAATAAATAAATAAAAAAGGAAGGAAGAGATGTATGAGGGTAAGGGAGTGGTAGGAGAAAAGACTGTAAAAACAGAATGGAATCAGATCATCAAGGTCTTTGGCTAGGTCATTCTTGTTTCAACTTATTGAGGTAAAACATACATACAGTAAAGTACATTAAACATAAGGCAACAATCCAACAGATTTTTCATATGTAGAATCATCTCATATAATCAAGATCTAGAACATTTCCAGCATTCCAGAAGTTTTCTTCATGTTTCTTCCCAGGATATCCATCCCCAGAGGGAACTACTATTCTGGCCTCTATCAACATTAATTAATTCTGCTTGCTCTTAAACTTCATAGAAGTGGAATTATACAAATGTACCCTTTCATATTTGACTTCTTTCGCTCTACGTGTTTGTGAGATGTCTCTGTGTTGTTGCATGTGTCAGAGTTTGTTCATTTTCTTGTTCTCCAGTATTCCATTGAATAAATATCCCACAATTTGTTCATTTTCTCATTGATGGGCATCTGGGTCATTTCCAGTTTTGTGCTGGCATAAATACAGTTACTATGAACCTTCCTACACCTATCATTTGGTGAATGAGTACTCTTTTCTGTTGGGCATAGACCTTGAAGTGGGCAGGCACATTCTGCTCCAGTAGATACTGCCCAACACTCTCTAAGAGCAGCTATACTAAGGAAGTTTTTACTTTAACGTGAGGAAGACAGGAATTAATGTGATGAAATTACATCTGCCAGGCACAGTGGCACACACTTATAATCCCAGCCACTCTGAAGACTGAGGCAGGATGATTTCAATTTTGAGGTCAGCCTCAGCAACTTAGTGAGACCCTGTCTCAAAATTAAAAATAAAAATGACTGGGGATGTGGCTCAGTGATTAAGTACCTGTGGGTTCAATCATTCCAGTACCAAAAAAGAAAAAGTCGCCGGATTAGATGTACTGAAGAGAAATGAGATTTTAGGGAAGGAAGGGAGGGGGACCAGCAGGGAACCACAGAGGAGGAGCAACAGACCAGGCAAGGGATGATGAGGCCCTGAATTCTGGCGATGGGCATGAAGGAAGACGATGGCTTAGAGAGATGATAAGAAGGTAGAAATTATGTGATTGGATGTGGTGGGAAGGGAAAGAATGAAGTCCAGGATGACTGCCAGGCCCCTGACTTGGTTTCAGCAGAATGGTGGTGCTCATCCCTTAAAGAGAGAGCTCCGAGAAAGAACTGGATTGAGGAAGAAGATGAACTCTGTTTTGAACATGCTGAATCAGAGGGACTTATGGGAAATTGAGATAGTATCCAGTAGGCAGTAGGGGACACTCCAGGAAGGTAATTTATATTGTGGAATCAAGGGAAGGAGTGAACCCTCTAGAGTTTATGGAAAGAGGATCCCCAGATGATGACGAAGGTATTTCCTGAGAGGGGGGAGGAAAACCATGGAGAGGGAGAGTTTCCACAAGGAGGAAGTAGTCAACCTCTCAGAGGCTGCTCAGGAGTTAGGAAAGACAGGCACTGAAGGGTGCCCAGTGATACTGGGTGGCTGGGCTGCCTGCCCTCTCAGGCCTGGTTCATGGGCTCTCAGCCTGCGGGGAGGGGCTGAACAGAGAGAATCAGCCTCAGTCCAGGGACTGAGAAGTTTGTGGGGACCTCAGCTGGACAATAGAGGGCAGACAGCCGCTACCACAGGGGCTAACCAAGTCCCTCTTGACATTGAAAGCAGTCATTTCCCCTATGGAAATTCCCTGTTGTAAACCATATTGACTTTAATCTCAAATGTCAGAAAGGTTACCCAGGAGTCTGGGAGCCAACCAACTGAAAGCACATTTGTGTGGAAGTCAGGGCAAACAAAATAGGATTCAGAACATTTTTTGAGATTCACATCAATGTTGAACTTTTCCAGGACACATGACAAAAACTTCCCTCTTAGGCAAAGAAGCACTGGGGCTTATCATTATTAATTTGTATTCCAACTGATACTTAAACTTGGGGAAACAGAGAGGGAAACAATAGCACATGTCCTTTTTCTTTGCCAGGCCCAAGGGGGTTGGAGGAGGCTCCCTAGAGTTTAATAGGCAGCATTATGTATTTATATGCTTTGACTGGAGCTAAAGAGCTCTGTGTCACACAATGGGCAGTTTCTAGTTGGATTTTAAAAGAAATAACTTTGATCATTTCAAAAGCAATGAAGCCTGATGCAGTGGAGAGAAAAGAAGGCGGTAATTTATGGCTACCATTAAGAACACAAAGATAAAGGCGGAGAGAACGTTTCACTAAGTGAAGATTTACAAATGTATAAAAACCACCCTATGACTAGAAATAGCTGAATGTCTCTCTCAGCACCAAACACAAAAGGGGTGGGAGGGAGGAGCACAAGACAGAAAAAGGGATGCAACCTGTCTGCCTTCACTAGGGATGAAAAGGTCAAATGAAAACAACTATAGAAAAGTTATTTTCTCAGATTCCCCATGAAGCAGCGGCACTAGCAATACCAGCAAAGAGGCAGGCTCAGCAGGGGCCCTGGGACCAGACTGGGAGCAGACAGAGGTGCCGAGGGTGCAGCGGGTGGGAGATCAGGGTGGCAGATGTGCCACCTCTGCTCTCCCCACCCCCGCCCCGAAAAAAATGTGTTTGTGTGCAATGACCTAGGTGGGATTTTCTGTGACATTTGTTTTCTGATCATCAAAGGAATTATTGTGCGTTTGTGTGTGTGTGTGTTCATAGGAGAGAGTGGAATAAATGCTGTTCAGAGCAGCTCAATGGAGAACACTCACATCCCTAAGTATGGCATTTCTTGCATCTAGGGCTTGTTACTGCATTAGTTCCTGAAGTGATGCTGAATGTAGTCAGTTCCAGCCATCTTTGCCTAGGGCGTTGTGGGAAGAGCTGGTGACGGTGTTCTCTTGTAAGGACTGTTAAGTTTAGAGAGCAAGATGGCAGGCACTACCTTTAGCACCTTGCCAGACCTGATGTTTATGAGTTCAGGTAGTTTTAGAAGCCACCTGTGTTCCAGGCAAAGTTGGACCTGTTTTTTTTTCCAGGCCCACCCTTCATCTCTAGACCACTTGAGGAAAATACATTTAACTGGTTTTCAGTGAAAAGAACATTTTCTGCAGTGACTCTAAGTCCAGAAGTGTGTCACAGAGAGAGACAGCCCACAGTGGGACAAGTGGGCCGGTGCCTTGAAAGGGCTGTGGGATGGGAAATCAGCGTCTGAGTTGAGCAGAATGGAAAGTGTTGCGGATGTGCAGGCGTGAACAGAGAAGCTCTCTGTCACTCTCTCCATTTAAATTGCTGTTTTCTTGAGTTCTCCTGACAGGGTCAAAAGTATATGTAGCCCCAAGATGGCTTTGGAGTTTGGGAACTATACTGGACACTTCTGGGTGCTCTGTAACCGAATTTTTCAGGCTAGGACTATTCGTCCTCATAAGAGGGAGTGGGTCAAGTAGTAGGACGCTGCGAACCCGCGGAGCACCGAGGCTCTTGGAGTGCTGGAGCCAAGAGGGTGCGGGAGCAGCAGTTGGTGCCGGGGGCTCCGCGGGGCGCGGGCACCACCAGGCCCGCCTGGGCAGGCTGACAGCCGCCCTCGGGCCACCACGGCCGCGCCCCCTCCGCCCAGGGCCTGGGAGGGGCAAGGGCGGGCGGGGCGGCACTGCCCCCCGGGCCGCCCGCCCCGGCCTGGGGAGGACCGTGTGAAAATGAGGCCGGGGCTCGCGGGGCGGGCGGGGCCCGGCCGGGGGTGTCTGAGCGCGGCGGGCAGGGCGCCCGCACACACCTCCCGGAGCTTCAGCCGCCGCGCTCGCCGTCCGCGTTGCGCCGCCTCTGCCCGCAGCCGCCGCGCCTTCCATGGGGGTCGCGGGCCGCGGCAGTCCCGGGGCGGCCCGAGCGCTACTGCTGCTGCTGCCGCTGCTACTGACAGCGGCCGTCCCGCCGAGCACGGGCCGCGCCACCTGGCAGCCAGAGGGTGAGTGTCCCGCCGCTGGGGCGCACCTGGCACAGCGCGGCGGCGCGGGCGAGCGGGCGGGCGGCGGGAAGAGTGTCCTGGGTCCCCTAGTGGAGTCCTCCGAGCCGACCGCGCGGGACTAGGGGCTTGGTGGCTGGAGTTCGCGTGGCCCTCGCTCTCCTGGGGCCCTCACCCGCTGACCAGGCCAAGGCGCCACTACCGCTTGGGCCAGAGGCCCAGGGCCTGATTTCGGTGGCCCGACCTCGGACCCTGAGCTGTTGACAGTTTACACCCAAGTCCCCATCGCCCAGGGTCTCTCTCCCCTCCCGCCGGTCCCCAACAGTGCCTGCTGGTCAGATTGTGGCGGCTGAGCAAGTAGGAGAGGTCGGATTATGGGCCAGCTCTCCATTGTGTAGATGGGGAAACTGAGGGCCAAGTCCGGGATACATCTACGAGGCCGTAGCAGCTTTGCCCTGTTCTTTTCTTTTGCACGGGAAGTTCTTCTGGAGGCCCTTAGGGTCGACTTTTATCGGTGGAACGACCACTGTTTGAAAAGTTGGGAATGTCCTTAGGGAGCAACCAACCTAGGTTTGGGGCCACCTGAGGTAGGAACTCTGGAAATTCTGCATTAGCTGGACTTGCAATAATATAAAAATTCTCTTATTTTTTATTAATATCTTAAAGAGGGATCAACCCAGGAACTACTTTTGCCAAGGCCAGTTTCCAGGTGAAGAGGAAGGGCAGGGTGGGGGTGGGGCAGTTGGGTAGCTATACCGAGTTTGCTTCATCTGAGAGCTCTAGGTGGTTTTTGCTCAGAACCCAGGGCAAACCTCGGTTGACAGACAGTGGCTCTGCTTTCAGAGTTGTTTTGCCAACCTGGTTCTTCCCTCCTAAGGCATTTTACTGTTGCCTCCTCATGTGCCAGACACTGTGCTGGCTTGGCATCAAGGCCATGACTCAGTCAAGACATTGCCTAGGGAAGATGCAGGCAGGAAAATAGTGACAACCTTGCATGATATGTGCTGTGAAAGGAGAGCACAGGGTAGAAGATAACTCCCCTATGGTGGGGGTCACAGCAGGCTTCCAGAAGGAGGTGGATCTGAACCAAGTCTTGAAGGCCAGTAGGTGCTCGTGGAGTAATTCCAGTTAAAGGAAACAGACTGCACCTGGCAACAGGGTCCTGGACGTGGTGTGGCTCATCCCAGGCTGTCTAGCAGTTTTGGTTCTGAGGAGTGAAGAGGGGTGGGCTGGTGGGAGATCATGTTAAAGAGGGCCAAGGCCAGATCACACATAGCTTAGACACCAAACCAGGTGCTTGCTGTCTTCTTTTGCAGATGTGGATGAGTGTGTCCAAGGGCTAGATGACTGTCATGCAGATGCCCTGTGTCAGAATACACCCACCTCCTACAAGTGCACCTGCAAACCTGGCTACCAAGGGCAGGGGAGGCAGTGTGAGGGTAAGTGACTTGGGGACCATTGTAGGTGGGCCAGCTTCCATTTCCTTACCTCTTGTAGTGGCCACTCACGTTGTAAAAGGGCTGCCTTCACCCTGAATCACACCACCTGCTGTCTGAAATGTGGTACAGATCCTTAAAGGATTGGGAGCATCAGGTCTTCCCCAGAGCTGATCATAGTTTTAACTGACTTTGAAAGGTCTTTTTGTCCAGCTTATAGATATGAAAAGAGGTGCTTTAGTATCTTTTTGGTCCCACTCAGCCATGCTCATCAGGAGACCTGTGCCTGCAGGAGCAGAGCTGATCCTGTCCCCCTGGGGCAATATGCACACCCCACCCCCCCTCTGTGCTGGAGATTGAGTGCTGGAGTCTTGCCCTCTCCTGCTGGCTCTGGAGGCTCCATCCTGTTCATAGTTTTGAGCTGTTTGGCATTGGGACCTGCCAAGCTTTAGAGCTACACCTCATTTGAGCTAAAATTTCACCCTGGAAAGATGTGTGCAGAGGAATATTTTGACCATTAGTGCTCCAGATCTGGGAACCCCAAGTCTGGACTCTGCCCATTGGGGATTAGTTCAGTGTCATGGACTTTAAAGTTCAGAACTGACTGAGCCTGGGCACTCACAGGAGAAGGCTGTTCTTGGGAATGGAAATCATCACACAGTGGAGCTGGCAGGGCTCTTCAGGGAGCTCTGGTCCAATCCATCATTCATTTTACAGATGGGGACACTGGGGCCCAGGGTACTTGTGACAATGATCACACAAGTCTACAGGTGAAAGAAGGTCATGTCTCCCTGCCAGTTCTGTCCCAACTCCACCTCTCTCATATAGTCACTCAGCCTGCCTCTGTTCCCCTTTGGTGGGGTAAGAAATCATACTATTTATTTATTTAGCACTGGGAATGGAACTCAGGATCTGTCTACCTTAGAGCTACATCCCCAGCCTTTTTTTTTTTTTTTTCCAGACAGGGTTTCTAAATAGTTTAAGCTGGCCTTGAATTTGTGATCCTCCTGCCTTAGTCTCCTACCTTCACTTCCTGAGTAGCTGGGATTATAGGCATGTACCACTGAGTCTGGCTAGAAATCCTACTATTTATATTATTTAAAGTCTTCCTATGCAGAAAGAAGTTTAAAATTGATGAGGTGCATTGAATTCATTTCTGCAGCTCCCTCCTGCCTCTGGACCCAACCCCCTCAGTCTGAGAGGTTTTTACGCTCTTTACAACTTGGGCTTAAGTCTGGCCAGAATTGATCTGAATACTTGCAGGACCTAAACCTATATAGTGAGTAAGAAAGTCCCTTTTAAGCACTTTGAAAAACACAATAACTTCTTTGGACAGAAGGAAAACTTTTAATAAATGCCTATTTTGGTGCCCTTTAATGACCTAGTGTTCAAACTCTGATGTTACAAACCAATCTGTTTCATCTTGTGGCCTCTGAGTAATGAAGGTTCTTGGTGTTGGAACAGTGTGTAATGTCCAGTACTGCCTGGTGTGTGATAAACACTCATTCTTGTTTTTTTTGTTCTGTTTTATTTTGGTACTGGATTGAAACCAGGGAGGTTCTACCTCTGAGCTACATCCCCAGTTGTTTTTATTTTTTAAATTTCGAGACAGGACCTCAACTAAGTTGCACAGGCTAGCCTTGAACTTATAATCCTCCTGCCACAGCATCCGTAGTAGCTAGGATTACAGGCATGCACTATTGTGCCTGGCACTAGTTTTTAAATAAATGACTGTAAAAGATGGGCTCAATCATTGGCACCTTGACACAAGGTCTTTTCCAATAATCCACAAACTGTGAATGAAATATCTAGGTACAGAATGTGTAGATGATCAAATAGGTAGGTGACTGTCAAATGCATTTGTAGTGTTGTAGCAATGATTTAATCTTCCCCATCCCTGACCTCCTGGTCTTAGCATAGCAGAGAAGGCTAGGATTTGAAAAATGGGATTATAATGGGAAAATTTGGGTCTTGTGGTAGGTAAAGATACCCCTTGGGAAATCATCTGGGAAACTCTCCTTTGTGCCAGAGGAGCATAGCTTTGGGTCAGGTTCATAGCCAGGGGTTGGTGGTCCCTCTTAAAACCCTTGTGTTTTGGAAGCCAAGTTTATATTTTCCCAGAGGCAGGCAGCCACAGCCATCTCTGTCTTTCTTACTCTGCCCTGTGTCATGGGAGGTCAAAACACTCCCAGAGACAAACATTTCTGTGCCAATTCCTCCATATCACACCCTCTCTGTATTAAATATTCTAATTGCAGTACTAGAATCCACATGTTGCTACTCTGCTTAGGGAAGAAAAAAGTTCACACTTTTACCATGTAGATATAACACATCCTCCAGTCAATGTATATTCTCCAGGGGCCCAAAATTGTGCCATTGATTTCTTTTAGATAAAGTATGTCTCTAGTAAATGATGTTTCAAGTGACACCTGGCAAGTGTTTCCTTGCTCTCAGCTCTTGGGTTTGACATACTACGAGTGAAACTGAATTGTTAGCAGACTACAATGGAAAAGACTACAATTTGGTTTAAAATAACTAATGATTGGCATTGTCACTTTTATATATTTCAATTTGCTTTAAAATAATCTATGATTATCATTACAAAAAGTCAAAATGCAAAAATGTTAAGAAAATTAAAGAGCTTCTCATCCCTTTACCCACAGGTAATCACTGTTAACAGCAAACACATTCTTTGTACAGTAATTTTAAACTAAAACCTGAAAAAATTTGGTCTTTTGAATACTTGTATAGATGTTGTGATTGGGTTGTCCCTGTTTAGTTTGGATTTCTTGTTCCAAGAGTCCAGAAATGGAAATTTTCTTGTAGGAAGGGAAAGAAGAGGAACTGAAGATTGTAAGGATTCAAAGATGTGCTCTGTACCTAGGTACCTTTGCTGTGTTGCTTGGTTTACTAATTTTTTAGTCTCTGGGGCCCAATCCAAGATGTCATTTGTGTTGTGATTATCACCAGCCTCACTGCTCATATTTACTCTCGAGAATGGGAACTGGATTTGCCCAGTGTGGCTGGAATTATCTTTCACAAAGTTTCTTCTACAAAATATTAGAGGAATGAAAGTATGGGCCTGAAATAAGTAGTTTTTAAAATAATGTGATTCAGAAGTGGCTTTGGATAAGTGAATGAACCCCTGAACTACATTCCCAGCCCTTTATATCTTTTTATTTTGAGTGCAGAATAGTACAGAATTCATATGTGTTCTTTGCTCATCTTACTCTAATTTTACTAACTTACAAAACCAGAAAATTAACACTGGCACAATATTATTAACTAAATTGTAAATGATATTCAGATTTCACCAATTTCCCCCTGATGCTCTCTTTCTATTCCAGAATTGAATTCAAGGTCCCACATCATATTCAGCCATTGGGTCTCTTTTGTCTCCCTCATTCTGTAACACTTCTTCAGTTTTTCCTGGTCTCACATGACATTGCCCTTTTTGATGAGTACTGCTGTTTTTGTTGGTCTTATGTTTTTCTCATGATAAGAATTAATATAAGAGAATGTCTTGTGTTTTCCATTAATAAGATTGAGATTATGTATTTTGGAAAGACCACCACAGAAATGCTGTGTGTGCTTTTTGGTGGATCATATCAGGGACACATAATGTTATCATGTTCCATTTCTAGTTTTTTTTTTTTATCCTTGATCACCTAGTTAAGATGGTATCTGCTGGGTTTCTTCACTGCAAAATTATTATTGATTTCCCTTTACAATGAAAACATATTTGGGAAGATACTTTGAACCCATGGTCAATATTGCTTCTTCTTAAATCTTTATCTACTGATGTTGGTCTCCAATCCTTGATCTTCCCTGCAATAATTATTACTGTAATGTGTGCCTACTTTTTTTTTTTTTTTTTTTTGCACTTCACTCATTCCTTATGTATATATTGAGATTCTTCTGTAAGGATGATCTGCCTTTTGTTCTACTTTTTTTTATTTATGTATTTATTTATATATATATACTTATACCACTGACCGATGAGTTTTGACTTTATTTTATCTATAATAATTTATTTTTGGCTCAAATTGTTCCAGCTTCAACCATTGAGAGTTCCTTCCCATTATTTCCTGTGTCATTCCGACATCCATTTTTTTTGAGAAATTCCTGATTTTCTGGTATTATATTCAGAAATATCTTATTTTTTATTATCTTCAACCCTGGAATCAATCACTTCTCCATTGACCTCTTGCCCCTTTGATTGGAAAATGGCATATAGAAACCAAGATCTGAATGCTTGGTGTTCTTATAGCTACTGGGGTGTCAAGGTTCCTAGGCCCTCTCAGTCATGGGACCAGGAAACAATAACATACATATACATCTATATTTATTCCTTATATCTGTATGTATACTAAAAACAATGTGTTACACTGACACTTTGGATTCCATAGCAAAATCAAAAGATTCATTCTCATCTTCCTCTTTGTTTATTTATAACTTCTTACTCCAACAGTGAGAAGTCTGGGCCTCATTATCTGCAATGTGTTTCCTCTTTGTTCAATCCTAGTGTGGAAACCAAGTATTTATAGAATTACTGACCCATAACCTTGTGAGTAAACCAGATTTACTAACTAGAGTATGGCATACAAATATTTTTGTTTTTAACTTTAAGACATCCAGTTAGGATGTGGTTTTCAGTTACTTGGGTGGTACTTTTCTTCCCCTTCCTTTCATGGTGGTTATGTTATTAGTTTATCATACAATAGGTTCATTTGTTTCTTTTTGTATTTCATTTTTATCACCCTAGCTCTCACCCCATCTCCTGGTTGATTGTATGTATGTGTGTATGCATGCATGTACAAAGAAACATCATTATGGTTCTAAGAGTCTGAGATGAAGTTTTAAGATAAAGAAAATGTGTCCTCAAAGAAGTGTGACTCCCTCCTCAATCCTGTTACTCTGTTCCTGTGTCTCCATTTTTCCATTCATTTCCCTATTCCTTTTCGGTCATCAATCTGTACTTTCTGGTTTATGCTTCCTTTATTTCTTTTGGATAAGCAAACAGATAGATTTACATTTTCTTTTTAGCAACTTGACCAACCATATGTCTTTTTTTTTTTTTTTTTTTTTTTTGGTAATACTGAAGATTGAACTCAGGGATGCTCTATCTCTAAATTATACCATCATCTCTTTTTGGCACTAGGGATTTAATCCAGGGACACTTTATCACTGAGCTACATTCCCAGTTCTCATTTTTTATTTTGAGACAGGGTCTTGCTAAGTTACTTAGGGCCTTGCTAGGTTTCTGAGGCTGACATTGAACTTGGGCTCTTACTGCCTCAGCCTCCCAAGTTGCAGAGATCACTAGTGTGTATTACCTGCACCTGGTTTTTTATTTTATTTTTGAGACAGGTTCTCACTAAGTTGCTGAGACTGGCCTTAAACTTGCCATCTTCCTGCCTCACCCTCCGAATTGCTGGGATTACAGGTCAGTTCCACCATGTCCAGCTGATGGAGAGTTTCGAAGAGATGTTTTTATACATCTGTGTTCAAAGCATCATTTATAATAGCCAAAAGGTAGAAACAAATGTCCATCTGATGAATGAATGGATAAGAAAAATGTGGTACATACATACCATAGAATTATTGTTCATCCTTCAAAAGAAGAAAATCTAAACTGGGCACAGTGGTGCATGTCTATAATTCCAGCAACCTTACAATGTGCCTGTAATCCCTTGGCCTCACAAGTTCAAGGACAGCCTCACCAATTTAGTGAGCCTTTGAGCAATTTAGTGAGATTCTTTCTCAAAATTAAATAACTGGAGATGTAACTCTGGTAGAGCAAGCTCTAGGTTCAATTATCAGTATCAAAAAAAAAAAAAAAAAAGGAATCAGGTCACATTCTTCAGTGGGGTGAACTTTGAGTACATTACACTAACTGAAATAAATCAGTTATCAAAAGACAAATAGTTTGAATCTGTATCTCAGATACTTACAATAGTCAAAATCAAAGAGACTAAAAGTAGATGGTGAGTGCCAGAGTCTGGGGGCAGGGATTAGGAGTTAATTGTTTAATGGGTAAAAAAATTTCAGTTTTACAAGATGAAAAGAGTTATGGAGATGAATGGGGGTGATGATTGCACAACATTATGAACGATTTAATAATACTGAACCATATACTTAAGAAAAGGAAAAGAAACTACTGAACTGTTTTCCAAAGTGGCTGTGCCATTTTATGTTCTCCTCAGCAATGTGTAGCATGAGGGTCCCCATTTTGCCACATCTTTGCCACCATTTATTATTGTCTGTCATTTTTATTATTCAGGTGAGTGTGAAATGGTAGTCTTAATTTGCATTTATCTAGTCATTAATGGTGTTGAACATTTTTTCATGTGCTTATTAGCCATTGGCATTCCATCTTTGATGAAGTGTCTTTTTGTTGTTGTTGTTGATGAATCTTTATTTTATTTGTTTATTTTTATGTGGTGCTGAGAATTGAACCCAGTGCCACACACGTGCTAGGCAAGCACTCCACCACTGAACTACAACCCTAGCTCCTGAAATGTGTTTCTAAATCTCTTGCCCTTTAAAATTGAGTTGTCTTATTATTTTTAAGTCCTTTATAAAGTGTATGACTTACAAATACTTTCTCTGACACTATGATCTGTCTTCCCCTCACCCTGCTTACTGGGGCTTGAACCCAGGGGCACTTTACCACTGAGCTATACCCCTAACCTTTATTATTTATTTTTTTATTTTGAAACAGGGTCTTACTAAGTTGCCCAGACTGGCCTTGAACTTGAAATCTTCTTACCTTAGACTCAGCTAATATTATAGGTGTGCACCATCAGACCTGGATTGTCTTTATTTTATTTTTAAAATTTTGAGATAAGGTCTTGCTAAGTTACTTAGGGTCTTGCTAAGTTATTTAGGGTCTTGCTAAGTTGCTGAAGCTGGCTTTGAACTTGTGATCCTCCTGCCTCAGCCTCCCAAGACACTGAGATTACAGGAGTGTGCCACATCTTTATTTTCTTAATGTCTTTTGAAGTATAAAAGTTTTAGAGTTTGATGAAGTTCATTACATTTATGCATTATGAGTTTAGTTTACCTAGGCCAAAGATTTTTCTCATATATTTTCTCTTAAAACCTTTATAGTTCTTACATTTAGGTCTCTCTGATCCATTTAAGTTGCTTTTTGTGTATAATAGGAGGTAAGGGTTTAAAATAATCTTTGAATGTGGATATTCCATTATCCAGCATGATTTGATGAAAAGACTGTCATTTCTCCCAATGAATGCCTTAGCACTTTTGTCTAAAATCAAGTGACCATAAATCAAAGGTTTATTTCTGAATTCTCAGTTCTGTTCCATTGATCTGTATGTCTCTTTACACCTCTATGTCTTGATAATAAGTTAAATTTCTCCAAATGTGTTCTCTTCTTTCAAAATTGTTTTGATTCTTCTAAAACTTTTGCATTTCCATACAAATTTTAGGATAAGCTTGTCAAGTTCTGCAAAAAAGTGTGCTAAAATTGTGTGTATGTGGTTTTTTTATTGTCTTATTTCTTCCATGAAGACATACTACATATATTCTTTTGCATTTTGATTTTTTTCTATTTAATAGTATATTCTAGAAATTACTTCAAGTCAGTTCATGGAAAACATCTATACTCTTCTGTAGTTGTAGAGTACTCCATCAAGTAGATATACCATATTCATTAAACTGTATGTGGTCCTGTACGTAGTCCTGTATGTGGACTTCTAGGTTGTTTTCAGTGTTTTGTAATTTCAAACAATGCTTCCATGAATATGAGGAATGCGAAGGCGTGTGTCAAAGAAACAGCACTGGTTTGATTTACTTCTGTTTTATTCCTTAGACATTGATGAATGTGAAGATGAACTCAATGGAGGCTGTGTCCATGACTGTTTGAATATTCCAGGCAATTATCGCTGCACTTGTTTTGATGGCTTCATGTTGGCTCATGATGGTCATAATTGTCTTGGTAAGGAAAACCTTTGGAAATGGCAGTTTGCCTCTCCTGCCCTCTAGTAGTCCCACCCCTTTCTTTCCTTTGGTGAAAACCTAGTTATTGAAGACAAAAATGGGATCAAAGACTTGTGTTTTCTGGTCCCGTGGAAATGAGACTCCTTGCCAGTCATCGTGTGGAACATCTGTAATCCCAGCTACTGAGGCAGGAGGATTGTGAGTTGGAGACTAGCCTAAGCAACTTAGGAAGACCCTGTCTCAAAACAAAAAAGAAAAAGATCTGGGGATGGAGTTCAGTGGTAGAGCTCCCCTGGGTTCAATCCCCAGTACTGTCCCCTCCCCTGCTAAAAAAAAAATTCAGAGAAAATCAGGTACATGATTTATTAATAACATAGACCCATCAGTCCAAGAAGATGGGTAGACATTGTCATTATTATTTACTGATTTTCTGGCATTGATTCGTCGCCTTTAAGATCTTTGATTTTGTTTTGAAAGGATCCTGACTAATAGCCATTTCTTTAATTTTTTTTAAGTGTCATTATTCTGAAATTAGGTAAAACTCCTTGCTCTGAGGATTTTAATGTGGGCTTGGTTTACAGCCAGATAGTAGTACCTTTTTTTCTTGAAAGAGAAAGAAAAATCAAACAGAAACGTTCCAGGAACATCCTCCTAGTAGTTCACAAAACAGAAACATCTGTTGGGAGTTTCAGTCCCTGAATTAGAGACTGAAGAGTGTTGTTTACTTCAGTTCCCTATACCAGAAATGAAACAGAACTTAGAAATAGTGAGCAGTTGGATGGGGCTGGTGTTGGAAAGTCTCTGAGGATGCAGCACACCTGCCAGGTAGGTGTTTGTGGTTTGCTTTTTAAGTCTGGCATTACGAATTGTACAGGAAGACATTATGGGAGACACATGGCATTGGGTCCTTTGACTCTGATGACCCTTCATGTGGTTGACCTGCCTATGTCTCTTTGACCAACCAAGAAGCAACTTGAGCCAGGCTGTGACTCTGGGGACAGCTATTTAGATGTCCCTTAATGGTGTGGAGGGAATGGCTACTTGATCAATGCTTTGAGATCAGCATAAAGGGCCCCAGGAAAGTTGTGTTTTGAGTGGTGGAAGTCTGGTGTGGGGTGGAGAGTATTTCCATTTGGGATGCAACCTGGATGTGGCCTTTATCCCATTTCAGTGTCCTCTGCAGTTCTAGTCTGACTTAGACACTGTCCTTTCTTATCTGTGCCCTGTGGGAGAGGTCAGGCTTTGGGTGCATAGAGCACATGGCCTTGCAAGCCTGAAGTGTCAGTAAGATTTGATTGAAGGCCAGGGAAGCAACCACTTCTCTGCAAACTTTCTAGGCAGTCAATATCACAAAAAGAACCATTTGAGAGACAGTCCTGAGACAGGAATGAATTGCAATGAATTAAAAACTCAGAAAAGGGAGCTCCCTGTTCTGTTGGGAAGCCTACAGTTTTTTTTTTTTTTTTTTTTTTTTTTTGCTTTGTTTTCTATTTCAGGGGGGGAATTTCCCTTTGATTTGCCAACAGTGGCATTCTGAGGATTCGTATCTGATGGCAGACCCAGTCATTACAGTTATGCTCTGATCCACATCCTTGGGGGGAAGTGCAAGCTTCCTAAGAGCAACAAGCTGACCCATCCAAGGCTTTAGGACCTGGGCCAGGGCAGGTGGGGTGGTTCTAAGTACAGGCCTGCTCAGAAATCCTGAGGCCTGGACTCTTGCCTTGCCTTGGCCAGTTACATGGGCATTTCAACAGGGTATCTCCATTTCCCCTCCTTGGGTTTCTTTTGTGAACTTGGTGGCAAACATTTGTCTTACAGAGAGACCCTGAACATAGTAACACAGGTATTTCAACAGGGTATCTCCATTTCCCCTTCTTGGGTCTCTTTTGTGAACTTGGTGGCAAACATCTGTCTTACAGAGAGACCCTGAGCATCCACTGAGCATATCTTCAGGGGCTAAGGATTCTTTAAAAGGAAGACATGAGAAGATGAAGTCCTAAAAAATAAAAATAAAAAAATAAATAAATAAATAAATAAAAAAAAAAAAAAAGAAGAAGATGAAGTCCTTTAGAAGAGTGGGACCAGTATACATAGTGACTTCTCTGCCACTCATACTGGAAAGTGTCAGTGCAGTTTGTAGCAGGAAAAGGTCAGAACCCAAACTCTTCAGGAATGGCAGGTTCCTGTGATGACCCCTTCCTTCTCATCAGCCCCCTAGCCACACATTAGCCACAAATATATTAGCCAGAGTATAGAGTTCTGGCACCAAACCCAGGGTGCTCTGAGATCCTGAATGCCGCTGAGCCTAAGAAATGAATGCAGCCCATCCTGCCTGAGTTCTCTATTGACAGAGTGTCTGGGAGCTCATCATAGCCCTTTGGTTTTATAGCAGTGATTCTCAGTCCTTGCCACACTTGAAAATCACCTTTAATCATTGCCATTGCCTTGGCCTCACCCACGCCCAGTTCTATTTGAGTCTTGGGAGTACAGCCATGTGGTTGCTAATTTGTAGTCAGGGCTGAGAACCCCTGTTCCATAGTCTGGAGAAACTTACAGGTCTGATGCCATTCATTTGTGTATGTGGAAACGCTTCATTGTGTTTATCTAATCATGGTGTGCCACTCAATGACACAGTTACGATTGCTTTGGAGAAAAGACATAGTGGGTTAAATGTGGGGCAGTGGTGTGGCAGCTCGGGAGCACATCTTTACTCAATCCTGGATGTGAGCTGGAGAGGTGTTTTCCAGAGCACCACATCCTCCATGTGGAACACCAATGCCAGGTGTGTCCCAGCTTGGCTCATTCTCTGGAATGTGCTTCCTTCGCCCTTTGGCGTAGACAAGGGCGAGTTTGTTAGGCTTCAGGAGATGGCTCAAGTCCCATCAGTTTAGTCAGGCATCTGCTTCATAGTGTGGGAGGACAGATGCCTGTAAGATCTGAGGCTTGAAACCAGATAACAGACATTTAAATGTGAATTTTCTGGTTACAGATATGCCCAGGAGCTAGTGATAGGCATATGAGGAATTAGACTGTAGAAAATAAATTGCCTTTTTTTTTTTTTTTTTTTTTTTTTGCAGTACTGGAGATTGAACCCAGGTACTTTACCACTGAACTATTTCTGTAACTCTTCTTATTTTTATTTTGACACAGGATTTTGCTAAGTTGCTGAGGCTGGCCTTGAACTCACTGTCCTCCTGTCTTTGCCTCTGCAGTAGCTGGGATTAAATTGCTTTCTAATCAACCTTCTCTTTGAGTCTTTGTGGTGTCTGAGACTCTTCTGGGGTTTTCTCTTTTTTGGTTCTGGTGATGCTGCGTTCTCCTACTTATTTGCTCTAATATAGAATGATTCATGAGTACCTGCTGTGTTCTAGGACTGAAGTAATTAAAACAAAAATCTTGTTCTCAAGGAGTTTGCAGTCTAGTGGAGATGGATAGGTAAAAAGTCTTGAAGATGCACCTGGGTATGTTTCAGTGAGAGGTGCACAGGATGCTGTGGCCACCATGGGAAGAAGGGCCCCTAAGGCTGCTCTGGGCGTGGATGCAGGAGCAGGTCTGGGAGGCCTCCTGTCTCCCTGCCTTCCTGGCCTCTCCTCTGAGGCTCCTTTTGCCTCCTCTACCTGCTCCCTGCCCTTGGTGCTGTCCAGAATTCGACTTCTGCTGTCTCCTTTCTGCCTCTTTCTCTGCTCTCTCACATTCCTGCCCTTGGTTCTCGAGCACAGCCACCACATTGTTTGGCAACTGCAAATACATGTTTTTCAAAGCTGTGCTTACACCACTGGATTCTCTTCTCATCTACCCTTCAGGTTTCCCCATCTGCTGGATCTAGCCCTGAGCTGTCACATGCCAGGCACATCTTCTCCCTGTCTAGGGATGAGGGGGCATCTATGTCTCCATTCCCATTTCAGTACCCAGCACTGGTCTTGCCCATGTTTGTTTTCTAGAAGTCCCCAACAACGCCCGGCCTCACAGCCTGCAACTCTTCCAGCCCTGTGAGCACCTTGTCCACTTACAATCTTCTATACCTACCTTGCCAGCAGACCACGGCCAGGCCCAGCTCCGTCCCCCACTAGGGCAGCACTGACCATGGGTGCCAGGTGTGAGTGTGCAGGTGGATTCCAGCTATCAGTTCTTCCCCTTGTCTATATCCAACCCTCAGCTGCTGCCTTATTTTTCCCAAAGTGAGGGCCTGACTGTGCCCACCCCCTCCAGTGGTTCCCAACTGCCTCCCAAGTTAAGTAGGCGCTTCTTTGCCTGGTATTCAAAATCCTGCAGTGTGACCTCAATCTATCTTCCCAGCTGTATCTCTTGTGACTTCCCTCCACATTCCCTGTGCTCTAGCCAAATCAAATGACTCACTGGTATCTGAGTGTACTCCATGCTTCCCAGCCGCCCTGCCAGGGCTCACATTCGTTATTCTGCCTGCAGTCTCTTTTCTCCTCATTTATAATGCAAGAAATCCTAAGGGACCTTCTTTTTATCAGTTTCTCCTTAAAAAGTGCACTGATCCCACACAATCAGATGTGGCCTCTCTTTACTCTGTACCACCTTTTACCTTATCTCAGAATCAGTTGTATATTTGTTTCTCTTCCTCTCCTGAAGGGCATGCTCCTAGAGGAAGAAATTTTATCTTACTCATCTAGCACCACACTTTGGAAAGTGAAGGTGTTCCATAAATGTTCAATAAATGAACTGATTATCTTTGTGCATGTCAGGGTCCTGGCTAAGTGAGTCCCAGACATGTGAGGCTGGGTAATCATCCTTGGTCTTGCTATTTTGATTCCGAGGGCTTCTGTGAAGCAGGGACAGGAAAACAGGCCTCATCTCTGCTTAGCAGGAGTCCTTGAGCTGCCGGGCTGGGTGAGGTATGTGAAACAGTCCTCCCTCCCTCCAGATGTGGATGAGTGCCTGGAGAACAATGGTGGCTGCCAGCATACCTGTGTCAACGTCATGGGGAGCTACGAGTGCCGCTGCAAGGAGGGCTTTTTCCTGAGTGACAATCAGCACACGTGCATTCACCGTTCAGAAGGTACCTCTGCCCTGTTGGGAGGTGGGGAAGAGTCACTTGGGAGAGTCCTCACCCCCATGCACACACACAGTGCTTCAGAGGGGAAGCGCAGCATATGGAAAGTGCAGGCCTGGGATCAAGTCCAGACTGTGCTTCTGGGGAGCCGTGGGCAAGTTATTTCACTTTCGCCTTCCTTACCCAGCAAACTCAGTGCAGCACACTGGGGAAGGAGCTCTGAGGTCCTCACAAACCCTCATTTCCTCTAGTTCTGATCTTTAAATAGAATATATTTCAAACATGACTAGATGTCTCTGGAGAAATAGACTGGATGATCTACCAAGTGTTTCACAAGTGTGCTGAAAACCACAGTACCAGTGCCAGCCTGCCCCCTTGCTCTGGGTGGGTGCTGAGGGGACTGTACCTTCCTATGGAGACTGGCCATGAATTACCCTGCTTTAACCATAAGCTAGATCAGGCCATTCCCTGTATTTTGCTTTTTTTTTTTTTTTTTTTTTTTCCTGGGATCAAACCCAGGGCTTCATATATGCTTGGCAAGCATTGTATAGCTCAAAAGCTATATTTCCAGTTCTTCTAAAATTTTACTTTGACTCTCTACCACTTGTTTCCAAAGCAAGTACTCTACCACTGAGCTATATTTCCAGTTCTTTTAAAATTTTACTTCACTAAGTTGTCCAGCATGACCTTCAACTTGTGATCCTCCTGCCTCAGCTGGGGCTATAGACATGGGCCATGGTGCCCAGGATATTTGGCATTTCTGACTCCAAGCCTCTAGGATTTTGAGAGGCAGAAGGATTCCCTCCTGCATTGGGGCCCTCTATATTGCAGTTTCTTTTTCCAGGGTCACTATTTACTGTTCCTCTACAAATATACAGGAAACCCTTCTCTTCTGATGGCCTTCCTTTCATTCTCTTTGCTTTGAGTTTTTACCTTTTTTTATTCCTGATGGTGGAGTCTTGGGAGAGGTAAGTATTAAGTACTTGTGGCCAATCAGTTATTTTTTAACTAAACGTCATCCTTTTAATTTTTCACTGCTCTTTTAGAAGAGCATGTTGGTGGCTATATTTCTCTCGCAGTTGCATTTGCCCGTTTTTTAAGAGAAGTGCCCTAAATGTTAAACTATTAATTCCTTTTGGCTTGTGCTGCAGTTTCACTCTCATAACTTCAGAGTGAGGTAATTTTTTTTGTTTGATTTTTTGTTTGTTTGTTTGTTTGCTTTTTGATGCGGGGGTTTGAACTCAGGGGTTAACCACTGAGCTAGCTACATCCCCAGCTCTTTTTTTATATTTTATTTAGAGACAGGGTCTCGCTGAGCTACTTAGGGCCTTGCTAAGTTGCTGAGGCTGGCTTTGAACTCAAAATTCTCCTGCCTCAGCCTCCCAAGCCTCTGAGATTACAGGTGTTTGCCGCCACACCTGGCTCAAGAGTGAGGTCATTTAAAGTTTAATCACAAATTTGAAGACTTATTGTTTACCATGGTTTCGGCGACTTTCAAGGTTTTTTTTTTTTTTGTGGAAGATAACTTTGCCTCATTGAACCCAGGGACTTGTGCTTGCAAGACAAGCACTCTACCAACTGAGCTATCTCCCCAGCCCCTCATTTTTCAAAGATGCAAACTCATACTTTATGCCTAACTAGAATACCTGTTTGTGCACTAAGAAGAATCCTCTGAGAAACCATCAGGGGCCAGTGAGTTTGGTGACTGTGATTACCCCAATTTGCTTATTTTCAGTGTTTGTGGTGGGAGGGTCACACAGTGCTAGCTGTAATTGTAACACAGAGTGTGGTTGTCAGGTGGGTTCTTTGTCCCCTGAATTCAAAGAACAAAATCCACAGACACAGGAATGAGAGCAAAGTAACAGGACTTATTAGAGTAATAGAAAGCAGAGCTCCCAAAGAAGGAGGGGTCCCAAGAGAAGGGTGCCAATTGTCCAGGGATCTATAGGTTTAAGGAAGTCAGCCTCCTGCCCAGTCGTGGGTAAGGCACTCAGGGTCTATGAGGCATTCACGCAGCCTTTAGTCCAATCAAAACATTGATCAGGCATTTTCCCTTCTTTGTAGAGGCTGTGGACTCCAGGTCACATATGTTCCAACTTAAAAATAACCTTTTTACAAGTTTCTCAGCAAAACCCTGCAGCTGCTATTCGAGCTCTGCTGCCCGGAAGTCACCCAGGGGCCCATTTCCCTATCTACCTAGCCTTTTATCTTCTTCCTGACTTTATAACCATGCAAATTTCTTATCCTGTGGTAGGTGTGGCTCTTGATAGAATAGCGGTTGGGTGTCATTTTCCTGCCAGGTTCTCTGGATTCTGGTGTGCACTGAAGTCTTGTTTGAAGCAGGTAGAACTGGAGGTGGGGATGAATGAAGTTGCCAGGGACAGAACCTCAGGGCATCTTCCTCACTGTTAGTCCAAAGCTGCTTCATGAAGTCACTCTGGCTCTTTCTTCTGGTGGTTGGGGCAGGAGGAAGGGACCTGTGGTGAAGCCAATGCTAGAAACCCCTGCTGTGGCTCCCACCCACTCAGGACAGTTGAGGGGACTCAGATGTCTCTTACCCTGTATTTCCAGGACACTGGTTCATACTTTGTCTCCCTGCAAGCCCCTAGACTGAGTAGAGACACAGGCTTCTCATAACAGAAGTAAATACAAATGCAGTTCCTCTCTGTAAGCTGTTTTCTAAATTTCCTACAATTCAGACATTCTTCGATCCCCTGAAGAGTATTTAAAATGAACATATTTGTCTGGAACTAAAACCAAAATCCAAGAATTTGGGTTGTGGTCTGAAAGCACTCTTTGTGATTTCCGGTTGTGTTTCAACCTGATTGCTTGGCAAATGCACATCATTGTGAGCCAACAGATCATGGCAATTTGTGACCCCTTCCAGCCTGGGGTCTTAGTTCTTCAAACTGAATAACCTCTGAACAATGTTCCTCTAGGACTTCCTCCTTGAACTCTTAGAAATTGTATTAAAACAGACTTAAATACCCACAGTTGGTACTTTAAAAGCTGTCAAAGGAGATAACACCTGTAGGTTAGTATTTTCTAGTGTTGCTATTGTTTTTAATGATTGTTAACTAAGTATTCTTCCATACAGGGAATCAAAACAGCTGATTCTGAGGGAAAGCTCAAGCTATTGATCTTTTTTCAATCCTTAGAGACCCCAAAGCTCTGATGAAGAGACTGTGTGTTTTCACCCATGTAATGGGGGTAGGCTGGAGAGACACACATCACCCCTGCCTGCCATTATTCCTATTCATGGGCACTCAGGCTCTCAAAATGAGTATTCCTCTTTTGTTTTGTCCGCTCTGAGAACATTTAGATTGTGCAGGTAATAAGGCACTGCTTTCTCAGTCCTGGGTTATATAATGTTTTTTGCCTCATTCTCAAGATGTGCTCTTATTTTATTATCTTTTCCTAGAAATGGCCTTCAGTGGAATCCCAAGCCTGGGGAGCATCAAAACAGGGAATTTCCTGAGTTGAGTTTGTGGCTCAGTGGTTGAACACTTGCCTGGCATGTGTGAGGCCCTGTGTTCTGAGTACCACATATAAATAAATAAAATAAGCTCCATTGACAACTAAAAAAATTAAACACACACACACACACACACAACAGGGAATTTCTAGTGTTTCTGAACTGTCTCCCTTCTGGGGAATGAAGGGTCTCAGATATTCCTGGAAGAGCTGGGACCCTCTCTGGGCCTCCTGATTTTGTACCAGATCCATCTGCCTCCCCCAGCAGTGGCTTTGTTTTGAGTCAGGGTACTATGAAAGGCTTTCGGGAGTCACCTCTTGGAAAGTTGACTAAGCCTCCATTACTTCCTGGTAACTGCAGGTCTAGCTTGATATGATAGAACCTCAGGGGCCAGCTTTTCTGTGTACTGGACAGTGTCTGGCACATGGTCATTCTTATGAAATATTTTTTGTAAATGAGCTGCTCAAAGGCAGTAAAGATCACTTTGCAAACATCTTAACAGACCTGTTAAGCAGCAAATATGAAAAGCAGCAAAGATGAAGGTGAACTGTTTGGGGAGTGTTCTATCCAGGTGTACTGCCACCTTTTCTTGGGCACAGTACATTTACCTTCCAGTGCTCCTGGTGTGGTTATTTCAAGTACTTCACTGACCCAAACACAAACAGTGCTTACTGGTCCTTCTCAGGAGGATAGGACACCACCTCCCTTAGGAGATAGCTTTCACCTCCAGTACCATCTTTATAGTGGGGAGTGAATGACATCTTCAGAAATAACCAGCCAGAGCAGAGAGAACTATGCACCCAGCCAGAAAATTTTCTGTTGCTTGACAGCAGTTCTTGGCAGGGGCAAATGAACCCCAGCAACTTGTAGCAGATTGGGTTCCAGGGTGCAGACAATTCAGAAGTCTCAGATGAAAAGCAAGGCAGTTCTAGGAGAGACACAGAGAGTAGGGGATGTCTTAACGCTGTGCTGTCTTTTGGAATAGGAATGGTTTCTGTTTATGTTGAAAAAAAATTTCTTATAACACACAAATAGATGGGAGGAGACTTGTGACCTTGTTAGAGACTAATGGCTAAGGTTTTAGAGACATAATAAGGAACAGTGTTGGATCCTAGAGAAGTTGATTGAAACCTGTTGTACTTGTGTTTAAACGGTGCTATTCCAGTATTAGGAAGTGTCTTGTTAATAGAGAGCCAGTGAGAACTAAGTCCCTAATCTTAGAGATGTTTTAGGGTTGTACTGCACAGAGGTCAAGAAACAGCATATGAACAGGTCCTTAATGCAGTACCAATGGAGCAGATGTCCTGTGAATATGTTTGGGTGTGATGTGAGTTCCTTCAGAGTGCTGGCAGATAGCAAGGTCTCAACAAATTGGTTTCAAGATGAGACAGGATGATGGTAACCCACACAGGTGTTTGCCTTGCTATTTCTATGCTATCTAAATGATGCATAATAAACCACCCAGGAATATAGCCACCTGTCCCCATTCCCACCACCATTAGTACAAGATTGGCTCTAATAGAAATTTGTAGTGTATATATAGAGAGAGTACAGTAGCTAAAGGAAACCATATGTATAAGACTCTCTCTCTCTCTCTCTATCCCCTTCTCTCCCCCCGCCCCTTTTTCTCTGTTTTTCTTGTCATTGTGCTGTTGAATTGCTGTCTGTCAGAAGTTTATGACATGAAACTGCAGAGAGCAGGGCCTAGGAACCAGCATAAAAGAGGTCCCTGGCAGGTGTCTTTGTGGTGATGCCAAAATGTAGTTGTTGCCCTCACCTCCAAGGTGTGGATGTGGTAGAGGTGGAGAAGCGTTGACAGTTTTTGAAAAAGACTTCAAAAGTACATGAAAAAGTTGGGACTTTTACCATTGCACCATCCCATCTGCAAATTTGCTTAGAGATATTCTCCTTTTCTTTTTGTGTTCTTGACCAATGAATGAATAAAGTTATGGCAGAGATGAAAGTTTTGGTACCAGTTTCTGGGGTCAGCAGGCTCCAATCCCACACCCAGAAGAGCATTCCAGGTTATTGAGAAGGGCTCCCACCTCTGGGAGAGTTGAGACATCATGTCTCCTGGTGATATAAAAAAATCTTTTATGTCTGTGTTAATTGACCCAGCTTATTTTGAAATATTCTTTTAAAATGTGGGGCGGATAGAGACCCAGGAAGACAGGTTTATGGCCCATCTCCCCACCTCCCACCCCCACCAGTCTCTTGGAGCTATTCTGTAGAATCCTCAGGATCCTGACCACCACCAGATCATCTGCTGTATGCTGCTGTTTTGCAGAGGGTCTGAGCTGCATGAATAAGGATCATGGCTGTAGTCACATCTGCAAGGAGGCCCCAAAGGGCAGTGTAGCCTGCGAATGTAGGCCTGGTTTTGAGCTGGCCAAGAACCAGAGAGACTGCATCTGTAAGTATGGCCTGGAACTCAGCTGTGTGAGGGACATGATACTGCAGAGGCTGCCTTCTACGTCCCAGCATGAGCACCTCCTGGCACAGGGAAGGTGGTCGGCACAGGGCTGTCCTCTCTCCAGAGCTTGGTTCATTGCATGAGGGTTGTCTCTGTAGGGAAGGCGAATGCTGTTTAATTAATTAACTAAATAATTAATTAATTAGTGCTGGGGATTTAACCCAGGGATGCTTACTACTGAGCTACATCCCCAGCCCCTTTTTATTTTTTTATTTTAAGACAGGTCTCACCAAGTTGCTCTGACCTTGTTAAGTTGCTGAGGCTTGCCTTCAACTTGTAGACCTCCTCCTGCCTCAGCATCCCAAGTGATTGGGGAATGCTATTTTAAAAGGAACTACTTAGAAGGAAATGAAATTCAGGAATGAAGAGTATGAATGTTGGACTGAGGCTGTAGCTCAGTGGTAGAGTAGCATGTGAGAGGCACTGAATTCGATCCTCAGCACCATATGAAAATAAATAAATAAAATAAAGGCATTGTGTCCATCTACAACTAAAAAAAAAAAAAAAAAACAAAAAACAAAAAACCAGAGTGCAAATGTTGGGGGTCAGCTCTCTGTCTTCCCACAATGTAAAATAAAATTTCCTTATCTGTCAGTCACTGCTCCTGGCTACCTGGTCCCTGCTTTCTTTATAAGCCTCTTCTGCCTCTTTTTCCCAAACTCTAAACTCATTGCCTTTTGGGCAATACCCATCTTTGATGCCTGTCAACCTTTCAAGCCCTCCTCCCTTACTGGTGTGGTGAACTCTTGCTAAACCTTCAACATCCCGCCTAACTTCTAATAATGGCAAAGATCATACCTACAGTTTTTTTTTTTTTTTTTTTTTTTTTTTTTGTGTGGTGCTGAGGATTGAACCCAGGGCCTTGTGCATGCAAGGCAAGCACTCTACCAACTGAGCTATATCCCCAGCCCATACCTACAGTTTTTGAAGCATTTGTTATATGCCAAGTCTTGTCTCAAGGTGTGCCACATCCTTTTTAATTATTATTATTATTATGTGGGCAGTTCTGGGGATTGATCCCCGGGTCACTCTACCACTGAGCTATATCACTAGCCCTTTTTATTTTTTATTTTGAGACAGGGTCCTACTAGGTTACCCAGGATGCCCTCAAACTTGTAATCCTCCTTCCTCAGCCTCCTGGGAGCTGGGATTCCAGGCGTGTGCCTCTCCCTATGACCTAAGTAGTATTACTCCCATTTTCAGTTGAGAAAATTGTGAAGAAGATAAAGCAACAAGATCCCCTTGTGAGTAAGTGGGAAATTAGTTTCAAACTTAGATCTTCCCAACTCTAAGGTTGTGCTCTTTTTCATGTTTTTTTTTTTTTTTTTTTTGGCAGGACTGGGGATTGAACCCAGGGTCTTGTGCTTGCAAGGCAAGCACTCTACCAACTGAGTTATATCCCTAGCCCTTAAGGCCGTGCTCTTAATGTCCACACTCCAGTACCTCAGAAGCCTTCCTAGTGGCAGCTAATTTTTTATTTTGGTTTCCATAGCATTTTGATTCTTCTTCAATCATGGTACATGACATTCTGGTTTGAATTATGTGTTCACAAGTCTGTCTCCCGACTTATAAGCCATTCCAAGCCTAGAACTTCATCTCCCTTTTGCCTTTCAGTCTTCTCTGGTACCTGTTGCAGAATGTGTTTAATATGCACTGGTTTAATGAATGAGTGAATGGCAGTGTACACACCTGGACACAGCTGCCACACAATGGTGGTGGTAGCAAAACCTCAATGGGTAACAGGAAACAACTGGCAATTAATGGTGTTCCTAACCACTATTTATGCCAGACTGCTAGGGATAGTCATTTACAGTGAGGAGACTTTAGTGATTAAGAGATGAGGAGATGTGTTCACCTCAAAGCCTGCCAAACCTTGGCTGGTGCCACTATCACCCTCAAACAACAGGCTCTGGAGGCAGAAATGGCCTCTGCTCTGCTCAGCTCCCTGAGGAGGACCCAGACCCCCTAAGACTCACCTATGAAATGAACATTTCAGTTTTCCAGGGACCATTTGCTAGAGGTAGAGCAATTATTAGCTGAGTTTTGAAAATTTTAAATGTTTTTAAGATGTCACTGCTTAAAAAAATCAATATTCTTTAACATTCAAAGAATTAAATAATAACAGTTGGAGAATTTTTTTTTAAAAGTAAGGTTCAGAATCCTACTATATAACTAGCTATTGTAATTTTTTCATGTTCCTGTTTAGTTGTCATTCATGTGTATGAACAATCTTCACATAGCTATAGTCATAGAACAGCTTCTTTCTCACGTCTCAAATATGTAATTAGTTCTTTTAAATTAGAAAAATTGCAAAGGCCTATGTAAAAATCCAGACACTCTGAAGTGTATAAGAAAACATGTAATCTCCCTCTCCCATTTCCTTTGCCAGAGGTAACTTTGTTTAACAGTTTGATGAGCAGATAGTTTGATAGTTGACATTTTTAATTTATTTTTTGGCCTGTCATCAATGTGTTCATACACAGTCTTCATAATTATTAGTTAATGCTGCATTAACTGTGTGCAAAGAGTTATCATTTCCTCTGATTATCTACCATTTTAACAAATCCAGATGGAGTCTGAGAGAAATTCTAACATATATGTACAAATTAAATATTGTCAGTTTATTCCATATATGAAGTGCTATGGCATTTCCCAAAAGAAATTTCTCATACAGGTCAATTTCATTAGTTAAAGCAAAGCAATAGTCCAGAATCTCTTGGTATAATTCCTCTCAACTCCATCATCTCCATCCTCCCATATGACTTTGTTCAAACTTATGTTTCAGCATTTCTACAATTTGTGTTATGACGATCAGCTTATACAGGCATGGACAGGGCCTGAATGGGAGTTCTCTTTTATGCACAGTGCCTGGCAGGTACCAGGCACTCAAAAACTTGCAGAGTGAAAGTCAGAGTTCCTTGGGCACAAACAGCCCTGGTTGTGGAAAACTCAGTGCTTTATGTATTGATGCATTTTGCTGTCAGTGACCTGTAACCATGGAAACGGTGGGTGTCAGCACTCCTGTGAAGACACAGCTGAAGGCCCTGAGTGTAGCTGCCATCCACAGTACAAGTTGCACACAGATGGGAGGAGCTGCCTCGGTGAGTGGTGACCCCACGCTGGGTGAGAGTCTGCCCCAGCCTACCCACCGCTAACCTTAACCTAACCCTCAACAGAATTTAGTGCTAGGTGGAGGGTGTTTCTGTGCATCTGCTCCCAAATAGGCACCGCTGCTTCAGTGTGGCAGTAAGAGTGGTCTAGTTCTGGGCTGAAGGTCCCCTTCTCTCTGTGTGACCTTGAAAAGCCCTTCCTCCTTTATTGGGAAAACACATCCCAAAGGATGACACAAAGTTAGAGCTAGCTGTTTGTGATAATGCAGCAAACTTTATAGTCTGCAGGAGCTAGAGATGCATATTTCTGTGGGATATCTGCTCTTTGCTAGGTCTATTTTAGAGGTTTCCAGATCCGAGTTCTTTTTGTCCTGAACTAAGGTTACTACAGTGAGCTGAAGCTTGCATTCCCTAATGTCTCTTTGGTCAATGCAATATACTTCTAAAATCTTTTCTACATTTAATGTTTACAAGGATCTGCAGCCATTTAATGCACAGTTTCTTGCAGAGCCTCATTACAGCACATTTTTATTGAGTAAACAGAGTCACACATTTTACATTGTTCCTGTGTCTGGGATTTCAGGAGAAATGGTTGTTGAGGGGATGAATAATGTGACTCATTCAGCTGAGAACTCGTCTTTTGCTTCTCTTGTAGAGCGAGAGGACACTGCCCTGGAGGTGACTGAGAACAATGCCACATCAGTGGCAGATGGGGATAAGCGGGTGAAACGGCGGCTGCTCATGGGTAGGCACCTTCTCTCCCCTCCCCTTTTTCTCCCCAGCTCACTGCATCAGGCCTGAGCTTGGGGGCCATGTGCCCTCAATCAGCTGGACCAGGGTGAGCTGCTGCTGTAAAGCCAGGGTGTGTCTGTTCTTCTCCCACTGCTGTTGCTTAGCCACCATCCAAGACCCCTGGGACTGTGGGAAGAGCACTGGCCAGGCCTTCAGAATAATCAGGTCAACATCCTAGCACTGCCCGACTAACTGTGACACTTGGCAAACTGCCCTGAGACTCTGACTCTAGGTCTTTCTTTAAAATGGATGTAACAGAATCTACCTCTTAGGCTTATCAGGAAGCTCAGTTAAGATAATAAAATGCAAAAGTGCCCAGAGTCCAATGCCTGGGACATAGTGGGTGGCCAGGGAATGTCAGTTCCCTGCCTTCTGAGTTGCTATAATGAGAGGGGCACTTTGGGCAGCCTCCAGCTTAGCATGGTTATTTGTCTATTTTTGTGTCTACTGAGTCTTCCATTTCTGACTCAGCCAATGTTAGTGGCGGAGGAGATGAATGGAGAAGAGTGGCACTTGGCTGTGGTATTGGGATGGTTTGCCAGTAGGCCTGACAGCCGAGCTAGAGATGAAAGAGAAGTAGAGACAGTGACTAGGGATGGGGACCAGACGGTTCCTTTGACACATTATTCTGGGGAGTTTGGCTCTATCTAAACAAAACTAGTCTTCTGACAGCTTCTGGATTATAATGGGTATGACGTTGAACAGTCATTGGTTACCAAGCAGGTGACTTTTCTGAGCCCTTTTCTGTTCTTTAAAAATTAATTTAAATTTGTCTTAAAATTAAAATAGTATACATTACTACTATAAAACTTTAATTGCCACTTAGCTTATAAAGAAATACAACATTTCCTTATCTCATACCTTCCGATTTCCTCATTCCTTTTTCCAAATGCCATAATTCTCAACTCACACAATGTCTGAAAAAAATGAAGTGTGCACAGCTATTTCATGATGTGTCAACTTCAGGTGTAGCTTTTGACTTCCCACTATGGAAGATTAGGTTTTAACCTTCACTGCTTCCCCTCCTCCACTACACACACACACACACACACACACACACACACACACACACACGTTGACCCTCTCACCAGGCCCTTAATAGTGTTCTATCACAATGTAAGTCAATATTATGTGTTTATGTTATTGTGATGATGAGTAGCTACATAGGATTTGTCCTGAGTCACAATGTGCTATGATCTTGTTTTCTTTGATTAGTTTCCTAAATACCTCCTTTCAATTCTTCTGCAAATCTCTGCAAGAAAACCCTTTCCAGTGTATTCAAATACAGCAGGATGCTTCCCAACTCAGTTCCCTTCTCTGACCAGCCTCTCCTGAGGCTTCCCTGTTCTAGGGGGGCCCAGCTCCTGCCCACAGATCCTCTCTCAGCAGGTCCTTTCCCAGAAACTTAGGAGTTCCCTCTACGGCTGTTTTGAAGGATCCCAAGTCTTGTCCTTTGTCAGTAAACAAATGAAATTTCACAGTAATGTCCCCCAACTGTGAATTTTCCCACTTGTCATGCTGAGTGCTTAGTAGGCCTCTTCAAGATGGGCATTCAGTTTCCTTGGTTCTGAGAAATTTTCTTCCATATTTTCTTTACTCTATTTTCTCTGTTCTTTCTCTCTGGAATTCCTTTTGTTTGACTGCTTTAACAACTGAATCGATCATTTAATTTTCTTCTCTTTTTCTTTCTTTGTATTTTTTTTCTAATTTCTAAGAATTATTTTTCTTCACTTTTTTCTTCTACTCTTTCTACTGGATTTTTATTTTTTAAATTTCTGCTTTCATATTTTAATTTTTCAGGAATTTTACTTTGGTCTGTTGTAGAAAACTGTTTTCACTTCCTGAATACTTCTCTTATCTCCCTGAGAAACTCAGAAGATTTTAACTTCTCTTTTTCTTCCAAATTCCTTTTTCCCTGTTCGACTTGGTGTGTGTATTTCACATTAGAGGCTTTTCTAAAATATGTTTCTTTCTTGTCTTTTTTCTTTTTCTTTTTCTTTTCTTTTCTTTCTTTCTTTTTTTTTTTTAACTGGGGGTTGAACCCAGGGTAATTTACCACTGAGCTACAGCCCCGTACCATTTAAAAAAAAAATTTATTTTTATTTTTATTTTTATTTTTTTTTTTAATTTTGAGACAGAGTCTGACTAAGTTGCCAAGGCTGGCCTTGAAGTTGAAATACTGCTGCCTCAGCCTCCCGAGTCACTGGGATTACCTTGCCACTATTCCTGGCAATCTGGTGATTCTTGACTGATTTTTTCACATTTAATTGTGAATACTAAAAAGCCAATTGGATATTCTGTTGGCCAGTGGACTTCATGTTTAGGTGACTAGAAAGTGACAATTGTTTCATTTGGAGATCCTCAAATGCCAGTACTTATAGATCTTTTTACTTAGGTAGGTCAATGTAGCTAGACAGGATTCTCTCCATTTCCTGCCCAGGGAATATAAACTTAACTGCCAGCATTCTGGGAGCTGGTGGTGGGGGGCGGTGGGGGAGGTGGACTGTGGGCTTAAACTCTCTCTTCTCAGGGAATAATAGACTTTTACCTGACCCTGCTTCCCTCTTCTCCTGTGCTGTTCTGGCACTTCTCTGGTCCCGCTTCTCCAGAGCATAAACTTCTCTTGCTGTAGCCAGATTAGGGAAGAGGTAGTCACACGACTGTGCAGAATTAAGAAGCAGCTCTGGGAATTTGTCTGTTTCTTATAGACTCAATTATCCTTCTGTTGTAACTCTATCCTTACCTCTGCCTCTAGAGTAACTTGACACTGCCAATTCCTCCAATTTGGGCCATTCTTTGATTCTGTTGTTTATGTGAGCTTTGCCACTTATAGGTAACACTTCTGCAGACTCCTAGAATTTAACTTTCTGCTGTGCCAGTTACTGTTCCTCCATGGACATGCCACTTCTGGAATATTTGACATCTTTCCTCTGTAGTTTCTTCTTCCTTTCTTATAGTATAAGGATTTATACTATAAAAAAATTGATTTAGGGCTGGGGAGATAGCTCAGCTGGTAGAGTGCTTGCCTTGCAAGCACAAGGCCCTGAGTTCGATCCCCAGCACCGCAAAAAAAAAAAAAAAAAAAAAAAAAAAAATTGATTTACTCCCATTTTCGTGAGGTTTTGAGGAAACAGAGAAAAACATACATGTTAGAGGTGTCCTTTTTTGGGGAGGGGTGGTCCTGGGTGTTGAACTCAGGGGCACTCAACCACTGAGCCACATCCCCAGCCCATTTATATTTTATTTGGAGACAGGATCTCACTGAGTTGCTTAGTGCCCCGCTGTTGCTGAGGCTGGCTTTGAACTCGTGATCCTCCTGTCTCAGCCTCCCGAGCCGCTGTAATTACAGGTGTGTGCCACCAATGCCCAGCCAATGTCATTTTAATTAGTGCTCAGCTTATTTCCACAGGTTTTAAAATTAAGTAGCCATGAAAATAAAGTGATGTTTCTAGTGCCTAGATGCTAAAATGGAATGAATGTTGAGTTGCACTTGCTTGTTATTTGGAATAACTTATGAAATGCAGAACTAGAAGGCCCTTTGCTTAGTGTTCCTCGTCTACATAGTTGCAATTTAACTAATATGACTTATTTTTCATGTTTTTGTGACAGGGAATTTTAGTATCAGGGAAAGTTAAACTTCTGAGTAAATGGGCAGATGCAAAGATGAAGTCATTAGTTTGCAAAAATGGGATGGTTGGGGTTGGCAGTGCTTACCTTCCCTTGCTGTGCCCATCACTAAGACTGAAAAGTGAAGGTTTGGGATTCAGAAAGGAACATTCCCTTTGCACTGTTCTTTCTGTACTTGTACCTAGCCTGCCAGAGGTGATCATACTTAGCAGTTTGCTGGTTGTGGATCATTGGGAACTTTTTTTTGTTGTTGTTCTGGGGTTTGAACTCAGACACATTTTTATCACTGAGTTATATCCCCAGTCCCTTCTACTTTTATTTTCTTTGATTTTGAGACAGCCTTGCTAAGTTGCTCAGGCTGGCCTCAAACTTGCAATCCTCCTACCTCAGCCTCCTGAGTGACTGGGATTATAGGAGTGTGCCACTGCACCCAACCATCAGGAACTTTAAATCTACCTAGAGTGGGGAATGGCTCTAGGTTGGGAGACATCTTTACCCCTCTGATCATCCTGTCCATCTTCCTCGGGAAAATATACCTCATTTAGACAGGTGGAAGGAGTTGCACCTGCTCTCCCTCTGTCTCACCTACATGTGGCAGAGACTTAGGGTGTGACTGTGACTACCCCACCATGCTTTCACAAGCTCAGTCAAATATTAACAACTGTATCAGTACTTCTTTGGGAAACTAACTGCCTTTTTTACCTCCTTGTAGAAACATGTGCTGTCAACAACGGAGGCTGTGATCGCACCTGCAAGGATACTTCAACGGGTGTTCACTGCAGTTGTCCAGTGGGATTCACTCTCCAGCTGGATGGGAAGACATGTAAAGGTAGCCTTCACCTAGGGGGCTGGGGGGCCTGGAGACCCTGTTGTGGAGGGAGTCCCACGCTGCTGTCATGGTGTGCTGTGGAGGCAGTGTTTCCCTCCATGACCTCTGACTGACTCCAGATTTGCTTATGATTCATATTGATGCGAACTTTTCGTCTCTGGGCTAGTGGACGGTTATAATTGAGTGAGCTTAATTAAAATCAACTTAATTACACTGACTGTTGAGAAGGTCAGCCTCTACAAGCATTAAATAATCCATTGCAGGCAGTGGCCTTATTAGAAAAAGGCAGTTCAAGGAAACATTCATTGGCAGGAGATAACATCGGCCTATCATAAATAATAACCTCGAGATTATTATGTAAATAACAGCTGAGATTATTATCCAGAGAACTTAATGAATAACTGCACCATTAACTTTTACTGATGAAGACAGATCCCATTAACTTACTAGTATTTCACAGGCAAGAGTACAAAGAATTAGTTCTTTAGCATGATAAAAAATAGATATGAGATGAAACTGAGAACAGATAAGATTGAGTATCAGAAATCATTTAAGAACATTGAGGCCATTTGATCATTGTGTAATTTGCCAAAACAAATGCTCTAGTCCCTTATAACTTTAATCATTAAGCTAGAATAGAAAGTATACTAACAGGAGCTATATCTTATCTCAAGAGAGCACTGGAAGGATGAAAATATTATGGGGCATCACCACTCTTTCCCATTGTCTGTTTCCTTAATACCACTCAAAAGTGTCAGAAGTCAGTTGTCTTTCAAAACTGGTTCAGCCAGACAAGAAAACATGTAAGATTAAAAACATCAGCAAACATTTTTAAATGCTTTTCAGGGTCTGTTTTTATTTCAGAGAATAATGAGCACACACAATAGCACTTTGGGGATTTGTGGGAGGCAATTTTGCTCTCTGATTTGCTGTTGCTTGCCTGTTACAGATATTGATGAGTGCCAAATCCGAAACGGAGGTTGTGATCATTTCTGCAAAAATACTGTGGGCAGTTTTGATTGTAGCTGCACAAAAGGATTTAAATTATTAACAGATGAAAAATCTTGCCAAGGTATGTGCTGAAAATGTAGCGGTACTGTGCAATGGCCCCCTGGTTGAAACAGAGAGGATGTAACCCTCCGTCCCACATTCCTGGGTAGTCACTGGCTCAGCTGGTTTCCTAACAGTCACAAATCTGACCTTCAACCTAGGCTTCACTTATTTCATCTGTTAGGTAGAATAAAAGCAGGAATGTAGCTCACAGGTATGTTTTGAAAATTAAGCTATTAATGATTAGAAGAACACCTCAGTTGGGCACAGTAGTTCACACCTGTAATCCCAGTAGCTCCGGAGGCTGAGGCAGGAGAAACTCAGGTTCAAAGCCAGCCTCACCAACTTAGCAAGGCTGTAAGCAATCTAGTGAGATCCTGTCTCAAAATAAAAAATAAAAAGTGCTGGGGATGTGGCTCAGTGGTTGAGCACCCTTGGATTCAATCCCTGGTACCCCCTGACTACCCCTGGATTCAATCCCTGGTACTTCCCTGACCACCCCAAAAAAGGAGCACCTCAAAGAATCCACCTGAGGTGACCTCAGTAAAGCTCGCTGCTTGAAATGGAATGCAATGCAAGCAGGGTTGCATCAGGGTGTTCAGATATGGATAATTTTCCTTTTCTAAGAATTTGTTTCATGTTATTGTCCTGATGACAAAAAAAAGGTTTTTAGCAAAAAATCTGTAGATTTAGAGACCACACCTTCCTAGCCAAAAGATGGGGTCAGTTCATAATCAAGATCATGAACCAGTTTATTTCTTCCTATAGCTCTTGTTTTGAATAATCAGCCCTTGATGCTTGGAGAGAAGGCTAGAGACTGAGGGATGGGGTTATGGGGCAGAGACACTGGTTGGTTCTTAAGCAGGATTACAGACCCCTTTTCAAATACATCCTTCCCACATAAGGTGGATAGCAAGGAAACTTCCTTGGGCAGCAGTCGTTGATATTAACAATTGTTTTGGGTGGTGGGAAGCTGTTTTGTGGCATGTCATCATTTATAGTTTTAGATAAGCACTTTTATGTCCCATTAAAATGCAGGAAGAACTCTCAGAAAAGATCTGCTGTCATTTATTCTTGCTATGTTTCTGAGAATAAAGACTGTCTTATTTATTTTGTTAGAAATCTCAGCATTAAATCAGAATCAGGTCAGGTGTGGTGGCACATGCTTGTAATACCAGCTACTCAAGAGGCTGAAGCAGGAGGATTGCCAGGTTCTAAGCCAACCCCCAACAATTTAGTAAGCCCCTGTCTCAAAATAAAAAAAATCAAAAGGACTAGGAATGGTAAAGCACCCCAGGATTTAATCCCAGTACAAAAAAAAAAAAAAAAATATATATATATATATATATTCTGATTTCACTTTATATAATAAAGTTATAACATTATCTTTCTAAAAACTGTATGGTGTGAATTAGTTTTTCTTAATATATAATTTGCCAGGCAGTTCAAATATATTCTCCTTTAAATTTGGTGAGTTAATGCTAGATGATTATAGTGTGGTTTTCTTCAGTTTGACTTGGAAAGCAAATTTGCTGTTCCACATAATGTTTTATAATGTATAGAGCAAGCAATACTGTTTAAGCTGTGTAAACACATTAAAAGGGAATTAGGAAAGTGATCTCATTATTTTTGGCAAAGAGAAAGCCTAGAGTGAGCTGCCAAAGTCAGCTACTGAACGAGACCACTTTCTCAGCAACTGGCTGATATTAATAACAGATTTCATAGAATGGCATCAATTACTAGGGAGGAAACTGACTTTTTCTCATTTCTCACTGATCAGTCTTGGTAGAATAAATATTTGCACAGAACAAATTTGCTGGAGAAATTGCCAGGATTTCTGGGAAAAGCTAGGAATGAAGAGATTTTGCAAGAATTTGCCCTTTTTTTTTTCACTTTTTCATTCCTCCTGATCCATCCAAATGTTTGTTTTTTATTAATGTAGTTTCTTGTGGCACATTCAGTGTTGATAAAGTAGGCTAACAATGGTCTAGTTAGTTTCCACTTGGTGCTGCACTGGCCCTGGTTTATCCATTTGGAGACATAAGTTGTAGCTTTAAAACCCTCCAAAGACTTGAGAGAGCGAAGCACTGAAATTCTAGTCTACAGGAAAGATGTGGGAGCCAGACCATGGAAGAACAGATGCAGCCTCCTGAGGCTAGTGTCCATGACCCCAGCTGTAGCCAAGAATGCATTCACACTAAAACAGGAAAATAGGGTACACATGGCTCTGGACCATGGGGGAGGAGCACAACCAAGAGACAGGTCGAGTAGATCCAGTTTAGAGTATAACCACCTAATTTCAATGTCTGCCATAGAAAACTACTGAGGTTATTAATGTTGATATACTCTTTAGTGTAAAGGGCTTCAAAACCCAGGATTAACTGGTCTCTTGGTTAATTCTGGGAAGATCAGAAAGGGAGGGGAACCAGATTTACTTCCAATGAAAGTATTTCCTTTGTTCATTTCACCATAGCCTAGGAAGTTACAGGTGCTTTTTTTTACCAATAGTAATATGACAATAATAATGTACAGCTAGTATCCTTGTTTATAATATAGTTTACAAAATCCTTTTTAGGTATGCTATCTCATGTGTTTTCATTTACATAATTTTAATTACTCAGTCCTGCAAATAAGTATGGGTGAAAGAGGCAAATTAGACCTCAGGGCAAATACAGTTTGCAACAGATTTTGGAAATAAGGGTCCCGGCAGCGAGCAGACCTATCATGGCCTGCTCAGTGCTTTCTTTGACACAAATGAGAGAGGAGGATGAATAGAAAATCTCCCCCATCCCCATATGTGTTGTTTGGGTTGTTAGTTAGCAATTGGTGTTTATTTTTCTTTATTTTAAAATATTTTTTGTTGTAGATGAACTCAATATCTTTAATATATTTATTTTTTATGTGGTGCTAAGAATCGAACCTAGTACCTCTCGCACATGCTAGGCAAGCCCTCTATCACTGAGCCACAACCCCAGTCCAGCAACCTCTCCACTTATTTGTCAGAACTGTTTTCAACAGCCCTCTCCCTTTGGTAATTACAGATGTGGATGAGTGCTCTTTGGATAGGACTTGTGACCACAGCTGCATCAACCACCCTGGCACATTTGCTTGTGCTTGCAACAAAGGGTACACTCTCTATGGCTTCACCCACTGTGGAGGTGAGTGGACTGGTCCTCTAGGCTTGGGAGGTGGGGCCCATCCCTGTTTATTTTCCTACATTAGGGAAAAAAGGTACATTCCAGTCCCTGCACACATGCAACAGGTTCATCAACTCAAGGGAAGCATTTGCTGACAGGGAATTTGTCCTTTTAACATGTCCAGTGTAAAGTGAAACAGAGAGAGGAGCTGAGCTCTTTCAACTATGGATTCTTTCTTGACTTTATTGACTTGTGGTTGTATTCAGAGAATGGGTGGGTCTCTCAGGAGCTGAGACCCTCTCCACTGGAACTTCACATCAGACAGTAACGTTGCAGTCCTCAGAGAAGCTTGGCAGGGCACCAACCAATTTCTGCTGTGCAGAGGCACTGGCTGCAAAACCTTGGTTCGAGCCTCACAGTTAGGTCTTTGAACTGCAAGTGGAACCATTGGGTGTCTCTCTCCACTCTGTGCACATTTAGCAACGTATTCTCGTAGGTTTGTAGTCAAGCAGGCTAGAGTCTACATTAGATTCGGTACCATCTGACTCCCATTCCACTCCCCTGGCCATCAAATTCACTAGTGATCTTTGAGAACACAGATTCAGATTCCAGTTCAGTGTCTAGGGCCTTCGAGGCGATTCTGAGGATCTGCAGGATTTGGGAACCCTTGACCTGAACACTTCTGCCTAGTCTCCTTCCTGTGTTTAAGAAGAATGGATAGTGTTGTCTCCCTTCTCCTCAACACATCCTTGACATGGCTAACCATATACTCTCCCGAGTCTGGCAAGAAACACCAACAAAATGTACCCTAAGTATGAGCTGAGCGCCATGGTGCTCGCCTGTAATCCCAGTGGCTTGGGAGGCTGAGGCAGGAGTGACCAAGAGTTCAAAGCCAACCTCAACAAAAGCTAAGTGTTGAGGAATTCAGTGAGACCCTGTCTCTAAATAAAATCCAAAATAGGGCTGGGGATGTGGCACAGTGGTCAAGTGTCCCTAAGTTCAATCCTTGGTACCCCCCCAAAACAAGTACCCTAAGTGTGGAAGTGAATATGGAACCTTCTTCTGATGGGACTTAGTCTGAAGTTGACAGGGATTGGTCACTTCTGTTTTCTGTATCTCAACTGTGGCAACAAATAGAACTCTGAATTCTGACTCCCTTGATGTTCAGCACAGAGGATGATGGAGTTTTAAATTAGAAGCCTGTGTGGTGTCTGAGTTTGGACATCTGAAAGCAGAGTGTGGTCCCTTCTGAGTGTTCCTAACCAGGCAATGGTTTTGTGAACAGAGGAACTTGAGCTCTCCCTAGTGTGGCTAATGCCAGTGGGAAATGGGGTGTGTGGTCAGTGGGTGCCAAACTCGAGGGCACTCAGCCCCTTTCCTTTGTTTGGTGTCTTTCAACCATATGACATTGCTGCTGCTCCTTCCTCAAGGGAGGGATAGCATCAGCCCATTCAGTGACGTGCTGCTGTGACGGGAGCATTTTGTTCCACAGACACCAACGAGTGCAGCATCAACAACGGAGGCTGTCAGCAGGTCTGTGCAAACACAGTGGGCAGCTATGAATGCCAGTGCCATCCCGGGTACAAGCTCCACTGGAATAAAAAGGACTGTGTGGGTAAGGGGCACTGGCCACAGAGCAGACTTGGCCAGTGAACTCAGTGCTGGCCCAGAGGTGTGAAGCTCTGAGTGCTCCATGTCCTGCTGGACCCAGAGCACCTGACCTTCTCCTGAGATTTCCTCCCCTCTGCAGCAGCAGCCAGTCTTTAAATAGTCCAAAAACAGGAGATACTTTTCGGGCTCTTTGGTGTTTCTTTCTGTGCTTTTGTGTAGGTTGGAACTTACTTCTGTTTCCCTGGTTGCTCTTCTGCATGAAAAAAAAAAAAAATCACACACCAGGGACTCCTTGACCTTGGTGGGAAATGGGGCCTGGTGTCTGTGTTCTGTGTGGGCGTCAGCTTGACCTTCTTTTCTTGGGGTCTTTGGTGCATGGGACCCAGCTATCCTTGTTACACTTGCAAATGTCCTTCTCTTTCTGTAAGTGTCTGTGTTTTGTCCTGTTTAGAAGTGAAGGGGTTCCTGTCCAGTACTGTGTCACCCCATGTGTCCCTGCATTGCGGGAAGAGTGGTGGAGGAGACAGGTGCTTCCTAAGATGTCACTCTGGCATTCACCTCTCTTCAGGTGAGTGGGTCTGGTCCCCAGGGGCAGATCCTCATACCAGGGCCAGGTCTTCCTGGCCTGTAGGTGTTGGAGGCCTTCAAAGGCCTTCCAGGTCCTTGACCAGATACTTTTGACCACCAGAATCCCATGCTTTCAGACCCTATATGCTTGTGTTTTTGGTACTGACACAAATGGAGTGGGGTGGGGGGTGCTTTTAGCTGCCATCAGGATAGCCTATAACCTTGCTTATGCATTTGACAATCCACGTTCTGTCTGTCAGGACTGCAAGAGGCCTATTCTGTCACCTGCGGCTCTTCTCTCAGGAGTAAACAGCAAAAATCAAATGACTCTGCTTTTGGGGGTAATTACCAAATCTATGTGCTTTTGGGGGGCTTGTGTTCAGTGAGTGGCCTTTATCCAAGGGCACTATTCTTGGGCATTGAATTTGTTTTCCTCTTTCTTAATCTTGAGGCTGTGAGCATTTACAGGATGTTCTTGTCTGTAGCTTTGGTGCCTCAAATCTGACTCACCCATGTAACAGATACTTGTTGGATATTCACTGGGTACTCAGAGGCACTGGGTTCAACCCTGGTAGGTCAGCATATTGGACAGAGGCCCACAGAGCTCTGAACTAGGGAACCCAGGTCTCTTGAATTCCCTCCCTCAGAGACCCAGCAGGAAATGTGACTGGATACCTGGCATTAATAGAGATAGGCCTGGGCAGAACAGGGGGAGCAAGGATTCTCTCCCCAAAAGGGAAAATCCTTTCCAGTTTGTCAAAAAACTAAGAGTGAGACTCAGAGTTTTCAGGGTGTCATCTGCTCAGATGTAGACACATTCGTCACTGTCATGAGAACATCTGAATGAGGCCCATATGACATTTTTGATGTCCATATTACCTTTGTGAGCAAAGATAAGATCCAAGGCATGCAGGATTCAAGTAGTTAAAACATGCTGCCCACCATATTACATCTATTGACTGATTTAATCTATACCACAACCCTCTGGGTCAATTTTATTATTATCCTTATTAACCAGACAAGAAACTGAGGCTCAGAGAGGTGAAATAACTTGACCAAAGTAACTCTAATAAAAAATACAGGAGCCAGGATTTGAACACAGGCTTTCTGAGTTTAGACTCTTAAGCACTATCATTCACTGCCCTTTTAAAAAATTTTTAAAAGTTTCATTTTGTTCAGTTTCTTTAAATTTCCATGTTGACAATTTAAAACCAAAAACTATAGAATTCTCCAGTCTAATCACATTTCTAGAAACAGAACATAATTTGGGTGTCATTAGTAAACACTGTCCTTTTTGCTGGATGTTTGGGACCCAGTCAGAGAGGACATCATGGTCTGTTTCATCAAATCCCTCAGTGATGATTCCCTGGTGATTTAGGCTTCCCAAGGACGGGCAAGCAAATAGCCAACAGACACTCAATTCTTATTATGTAGCAGTCAGCCACCTAAAGTATTTTGTTTTTGTTGTTGTTGTTATTTGCATTATCACACTTAATCCTTACAACAGCCTGGTAACATAGGTACTTAAATATGTCTATTTTACAGATGAAGAAACTGAGGGGGCTGGGGATACAGCTCAGTAAAGTAGAGTGCTTGCCATGCATGTGCAATGCCCTGGGTTCAACCCCCAGCACCAAAGGAAAAAAAGAAAGAAAGAAACTGAGGTTTAGGGAGATTAAAAACCTGCTTAAATTCTTATCACAAATCAAGGAGCTGGGATCTAAATGTAGGTCATGCACTCCAGAGCCTAATGTGTGGTGAAGACTGATTGTGGGACTCCCGCCAGAATTCCGTACACAGCCCCTCAGAGTGGGGCCTGTGTTCCCTGCCAGGCCCTGGAAATCTAACCATGTCTGGATTGGCAGCTGCCTCAGTCCTGTCCTCTTGGGGCAGGCATACATAGGAGAGTCTTTCCTTCACTCTATCCCTCAATAGTCTTATCCAAATTTGAGCCTGAGGAATTGGACTTTTTTCTCAGAAAGGAACAAAAATGGCCTCATCTTTTATCTCACTGTGGAGGCTATTTTGGGCTCTTTCTTTGTTATATTTGAACATTGGATTCACCTCTGAGAAGGCTCCAGGTGTCCCAGTCCAGGGAAATGGGCATTCCATGATCCAAAGCTTTCTTGGCCTCAGGCAAGAGAGTGGGCTCAGGGTGTGCTGTGCAGTGGGACCAGGCCAATAGATAGCTCACAACCATCCATCTGGTGTTTCCATTCCTTTGCCTCTGAAGGTAACTTCTCTCACTTGTTTCTTTCTGAAGATGTCACCACCATCAGGACAAGTGTAACCTTTAAGTTAAATGAAGGCAAGTGTAGTTTGAAAAAGGCTGAGCTGTTTCCCGAGGGTCTGCGACCAGCACTACCAGGTATGGAATCAGATGGCTGGTGTAGGGAGCCTGCCTGCATGTTGGGAAAGGGGCCTGTGATGCCTGAGCCAGAGGTCCGAGGGCAGATGCTGTCCAGCTGATTCAAGCGCACTTCGGATGGGACTGAACTTCAGCATCTCCAGGGACTTTTGTCACCAGAGGGAGCAGAGCCTACCTTAGCACCCCTGTATACTTTGGGGGTTGTACTTCAGAGCTTCCTCTGTGAGGTAGTTGATAAAGCTCTGGAAAAACCTGTGAATTCAAAGGAGTCAATAAGGGCTTAAGATGAAAATTAGCAATGTGTGATTGCATTGGGTTAAATTTTCTGGATCTTAGAGTTTGCTTGAAGAGTAAGCCAAAGAAATTTGAAAAAAAAAAAGGGTTGGCTTGGAAATGATAACTTTGATGAACAAAGATGTCATATCCAGCATTCCTGCTGGTCTGATTTTTGGAAACTGTGACTCTATTGGCTTTAGCAGAACACATATCATCTAAACAGAATTGGGCTGACTGAAACAAGCGACATCTAACATTTCTTTCTTCCCCACATTTTCTATATTATTTCAGAGAATACTTTTGGAGATTTTAAAAAAGTCAGAATTTATGTCTTAAGAGCTTTTTTCCCCCAGTCTACCCTCAAAAAATTCACAAACATAAAGCTCACTCGTTACTTTTGACTTCCTGCTGGCTAGTTAGCCAACATTAAATTTGGTACCTCCATTTTGTGGAATATTATGCAGCTATTAACTATATGTATTCAAAGAATGTTTAATGACAGGAAAACGTTCTTATTATAATGCTGAGATGGAAAGGGGGACAGTAACATCTTATATATCTAAAATAATCCAAATTGTATGAAAAAGTAAAGTGGAAGGAACAAAGAAAGATTTGTGTGAATAATGGTTATGTCTAGGTAGAGGATGATAAGTGATTTTAATTTTTTCTACATTTTTCATATGCTCCTCAGGGAGCATTTACATTTTTAAACCAGGAGGAAAGCATTATTGAAAACAGATTTGGTCTGGAGTCTACTTAATGGATTGCACCAATGCTAATTTCTTATTTTGATAAATATGTTAAGGTAAGTAAGATGTTAGCTGGGAAAAATGAGTGGAGGTTATATGGAACCTCTTAATACTATCTTAGCAACTTTTCTATAAGTCCAAACTTCAAAATAAAAAGCCTTTAAAAAGTAGACATGGGAAAATTGAAAGGAAAAAGTTTCAAAATGAGCATTTTTTAATTTATAATTTTAAGTTAGCTTCACGAAAAGGCAAAACATCTTTGGGGGAAAATAAAGAGAAGAAACAAATTTACCTCTTTCTTTTGGCTCCTGATGAACTGTCATTTTGAATATACTTGTAATGTTCAAGAAGAATGTAAAGGTAATTCTTCACTTCATTAAAATAACATTTTAAAATAGAGTCAAATTAATCATATGCATATATGGATCTGCTTGCTCTTTGATTCCGGTTAGCAATCATTAATCACCAGATTCACTGGAAATCGCCAGGATGGAAGACTGCCAAAGTCTGAAACAGAGATGTGCAAAACCATGTGTCATACAAAACTTCCACTGTCATCCTAGATGCCTTCATGATATTGTTTGGTTCTGTTGATTCTTTGTGCCATTTATTTTTCCTGGTTATTTAAAAATGAGACATCAAGCTGGGTGCAGTGGCAACCAGCAACTCAAGAGACAGGGCAGGACGGATGGCAAGTTCGAGGCCAGCCAGGACAACTTAGTGAGATCCTGTTTCAAAATAAAGAACAAAAAGGGCTGGGATGCAGCTCAGTAGTAGAGACCACCCTGCCCCCCTCGGCCCCCGGGGTTCAATTCCCTGTATTAAAAAAAACAAAAACAAAACAAATAAAATAAAAATGAGACATCACTGTTAATGTGCTTTCCAGCTCTCCCTTCTGGTTGGTGTTATGCCAGGGTTCATTTGCTTGAAAGCGGGAGTTGGTTTCCCTTCCGCTCCTGCACTCATTCCCTCTGCTGGGGCCATCACAGTCCAGTTTTAAGAAAACCAACTGAAGTGGGGCATGGTGGCACACGCCCATAATCCCAGCAATCCAGGAGGCTGAGGCAGGAGGATCGCAAGTTTGAAACCAGCCTGGGCAATTTAGCAAAACCCCAAACAACTTAGCAAGACTCTTTCTCAAAAAATAAAATGGACTGGGGATGTGGCTCAGTGGTTAAGCATCTCTGGTTCAATCCCTAGTACCAAAAACCAAAACAACAACCACAAAAACAACTGTGAGAACAAGAGCACCCCTCAGCAAACCATCAGCAGGGTAGGCGATGTGAAACGACCCCTGGTTCTCCTCTTCCACACATGTCAGTTGGACACACCCAGCATTTGTCCACAAAAAGAATTTTCAAGAGCGAGATTGTAAAGTTATATAGGAGGCGATACTGGCTCTTCAAAATGAAAATGTCATCATGCTCCAAGCTGGGGGTTTGCAGCGTCTCGCCATGTGAAGTTAATCACGTAGTCCCTGGAGAGTTGTTTTAATGAAATGTTTACTGAGCTCTAGCGAATGTTCAACTGAGTGCTTTGCTAGGACTTGGCTTCCGATAATTTTGTTTCTTCATACAGAGAAGCACAGCTCAGTAAAAGAGAGCTTCCGCTATGCAAACCTTACATGCAGCCCCGGCAAGCAAGTCCCAGGAACCCCTGGCCGACCAAGCACCCCTAAGGAAATGTTTATCACTGTTGAGTTTGAGCGTGAAACTTACCAAAAGGAGGTGACAGGTTGGTCTGAAAGCCATCTGTGGTGCCAGGCTTCTCACAGCTTGCTTCTTCTTTCTTTGCCTTTCACTTTTCATCATTCCTGGGGGGAAAATAGTGCAAACACTGAAGTATCTCCTGTTTTATTTTCACCCCCAAACTACACAAATTGGTTTAGAACTGATGATTTTCTCTGCTTCATAAAAACCCAAAGCTATCATTTTGTTCAATGAATTTCTGTTTGAATTGAAAGCTGCCCAGCCTGCTAGGTGCCCACCTCCAGGTCTCGCCCCTTCTGGTTCACAGGGAACTCGGGGTGTTGGTGGGTCCTGCAGTTGGTCTGGACATACTCACGCCCTGCAGCCTGACTTCCTCCCCTGTTGCCCTTTTTCCTACAGCTTCTTGTGATCTGAGCTGCATTGTGAAGCGAACAGAGAAGCGGCTGCGGAAGGCCATTCGCACGCTCAGGAAGGCTGCCCACAGAGAGCAGTTTCACCTTCAGCTCTCAGGCATGGACCTTGATGTGGCTAGAAAGTCTCCCAGAACATCCGAACAGCTGACAGAGTCCTGTGGAGTGGGCCAGGGCCATGTAGAAAACCAGTGTGGTGAGTAGCCCAGGACAGTCTTGCTAACAGAACTGCCTTGAGCTCTGTGAACACTAAAGGTAACCAACAGGGGATCTGGGTCATCCTTCCTTCTCTGGGCTCAGAGAACACTCTGGATGCCGTTTCTTATCTGGTACCTGTTATGCCGATGGCTATGCTACCTACTAGACCTGGAGCTCCCCACAGCCTGAGTGAGTGTTGCTCACCTCTTTCCTCAGCACCTGGCACCATGCCTGGCTTGGGGTGGGCACTGAAGTCACTATTGAACTGAGGGACATAAAGGAGGAGTCAGGAGTCATAAGAAGGATGCTGCCCTTTAAGTTCCTGAGGGATCTTCAGAGCCCTGTTCCCTGGTTGGGGCAGGGCTGGGGTGTGAGGCATCCTTGAGCCTTTTCCATACTCTAATCTGTTATCACTTCCTGAAGTCACTTGATTGATGGTGGCAGGGAACAAACTCCTGTCCACAGTCTTGTGCAGAGGCAAAGCTAGAGCCACTCAGCTGGCTTGTGAGCGTCCTGAGCTTCTGTCCAAGGCTTCTAACAGTATTAGTTCTATGGTATGTTGTTGGTCTGTATATGTGTTTGTTTCAGGATTAACTTTGATAAACTTTCAGTTCTTCTGATAAATCTAGCAAAAGTTTCCAGGGTGGTTAGTTTTGAAATTTGTTTGTTGGGAAAGACTTTTCCAGGCCATTAGGGGAGACTCTACTTGAAAAGTCTTAAATAGGGAAAATTGGAGTCTCTCTTTATCGTAATGATGGTAATTTATTGAGTTCTATCTGTTAGCAAGCACAACACTGAGCCCTGTGTCTGCATTATCTCATTTAATCCTCATAGCAACCCTACCTGGTTGAACAGGTGAACAGCCTGAAGCTTTTCTCTTGCTAAAGATCTCATTGGTGGTCTAATTCTAAAGCCTGTGCTCTGATCCCAAATAAGGTGGAGTTCGATAGCCGACCCCCTCAGAGTAAATTGATGTCATTTCTAAAAGTGTCAGTAGAATCATGAGACCTGAGAACTAAAGCTTAGGTGAGGTGTAATAAGTCAATGCTTGTGAGTAAGCAAAGCTGAACTCAGTTGAACTGTCAGCAACAGTACCACACCTCCAATCTCTTCCTTTATCAAAACTTGGTGAAACTCAAGCGTAACTGTCCACAAGGGGATGGTTCCCGGAGAGCTCTGAATTTTTTTCCAGCTGATTCTTTTAAGAAAAAAGAAGAAAGTAAACATAAACCATCTGGTTGTTTTGTTCTCATTTAAAATCCTAAGAGCTCCAGTTTTCATGCCAAAATAGTGGTTAGGGTTGGCTTTGCTGCCCTACTTTCTAGGGTGAGTGAAGAAAATCTTTGGGTGGGCAAGCTGCTCCTCTTGACTTCTCAGAACTAAATTGCACCTGTCTTCCCACTCACTCTCCTGTTTAAGTGAGGCCTTGAGGGCTCACCAGGGAGCCTGCATGTAGGAAAGTGGGCTGGAGATATAGCTCAGTTGGTAGCATGCTTGCCTTGCAAGCACAAGGCCCTGGGTTCAATCCCCAACACTACCCCCGTGCCCCCACCCCCCCCCCCAAAAAAAAAAAAAAAAAGAATGTGGGAAAACTATTGTCAAGGGCATATGGACCAACTCCCTGTGGGACTGTTACTAATACTGCCATGAGTATGCTCCTAGGAAATAAACCAAGGAGAAGGGCAGTTATTAAGAGACCTCATGATCATGGTAACCTGTGGAGGACACAGTAGAGGGTTTGTGTCTCTGTCGTGATGTGTGAAGGTGCCCCTGAGATGTCAGTCATGCTACAGTTGATTGGATTTGTTCTTAAGAGAGACAGTATGGCTTATCTCAAGAGCTCCTTCTAAAACTGGATGAATTTTGTAACCTACATGAGACCAAATCTTTGCTACCCTGTCAGAAAGCAATGTTGAAGATTTCATTGGCACTACTTTCCCCTCATGTACAAGGAATTACTAATGACATTCCTTCTTTCCTTCTTACTGCTAGAAGGAAATTGATACAAAGACAGGTTGTGTGTGTTAATTAGAAAAGATTTTTACCCAGCAGGCATATGGCATAGTGTGTGTGTGTGTGTGTGTGTGTGTGTGTGTGTGTGTGTGTGTGTCTGGTGTGATCTCTCTCCCTCTTTTTTTTTTTTTTAATTTTGTTTTATTGAGATGGGGTCTCATTGTGTTGCCCAGTATGGCCTTGAACTCATGAACATTTGGCATTCTGTGTAGCTTGCACTACTCTTTCCCTCTTATACAGTCACCAGTATTCCATCAGGAGGCTTCACCTTATCTGACATGGTCACGTCCCAAAGATTTCACCTTTAAATGTCTCTGTTGTTTTAACTTTACACTCTCTTAATACGTCACAATGGGGATTAAATTTCAACACACAAACCCTTGGACAACATGTTCAAACCATGGTAGAGCCCCCCAAAAGTGTTTAGGGAATGACCTGGAAGGAGAAATGGAATTATCATGTTTATCTTTTAAGATATTTTAATTTAGTTTTCATTGTAAAAGTACTACATGTTCCAAATGGTATAGAAATATATACAGTAAAGATGAAAGAAAGTTCTCCCCACAGCTGCCGATCCCACTTCCTAGCAGTGATCACTGTTACAATTTGCTGTGTATTTTTTCACATCTGTTTTTATGCACACACAAATGAAATTTTATGCATTCCTTCAATAAATATTTACTAAGCTCCTACTGTGTGTCAGGTACCACGATAGGTGCCAGAATCCAGCAATGAAAAATGTAAGTAGGCCGGGTATGGTGGTGCACACCTGTAATCCCAGCAGCTTGGGAGGCTGAGGCAGGAGGTTTCTCGAGTTCATAGCCAGCCCTAACAAAAGCGAGGTTCTAAGCAACTCAGTGAGACCCTGTCTCTAAATAAAATACAAAATAGGACTGGGGATGTGGCTCAGTGGCCAAGTGCCCCTGAATTCAATCCCTGGTACCACAAAAAAAAAAAAAAAAAAAAAAAAAAAAAAAAAAAAAAAAATCAGAGAAAAATACAAGTAAAAAAATCTTAGTCCTCGCAGTTTATAGTTCTGGGGTGGGGAGACAGGGAGCCAACCCATGAACAAGTATGTATATCATGTAGCAGATGGTGTCAAGGATGCAGAGAGTGGGCTGGCTGGGAAGTGGAATAGAACGTTCTCAGGCAAAGTGAGAGGTATGAAGGAAACTAGTTTTCCCCAAATATGGACTGTGGTCAGTGAAGGCCTCATTACAAATGTCATTTGGGCAGAAATGCAAAGGACAGGATGAAGCAAGCTATGGGGACATGGAGAAGAAGAGAGTTCCAGGCAAAGGGAACAGCAAGTAAAACACTCAGAGGAACTGGAGGGAAGCCCAGGGAGAGCAGAGGGAGGGAGGCAGCGCAGTAGCGGAGGCCTGGGGCTTGGAGGGAAGCAGAAATGGGTGAGGACCCCAACTTTGAATCCAAGGGAGGAGGGAAACCAGTTGGAGGCTTTGTGCAGAGCAGTAACAGCGTTTTAACTTATATTTGGAAAGAATAACTTTGACTGCTGTGTAGAAAATGGGTTTATGTGTGAATAAACATTTTAAAATATACCAATATGATTTGAATACTGCTATGTATTGTTTTTAGCTATAGAATACATCACAGGCATCCTTCTGTGCCAACATGGGAGCTACTTCATTTCTTTTAATGGTTTCTAGTTGGTATCTGTTTTAAGACAGCAGTATTTGTTAGCCCTGATCCTATTGATGGACCCTGAACTTAGTCCTAATTTTTCTACACAAACAGTGTTGCTGAGAATAACCTTTTTTATACACATGCTGATATTCCTGAAGGACAGACTTGTAGAAGTACAATTGCCATATCAAAGAACATGCATATTTAAAACATCAATAAATAACTGCCAAATTATCCTCCAAAAATCATACCAATGTACTGTCCCTCCAGTCTTGTGTCTGAGTGTGTATTGCTCCATATCCTATTATTGATCCTTTTAATTTTTGCAAAACCTGATAAAAAATAATAAAGTAATTTAAACTTGTTTTTCTTTGGTTATTAGTAAGACTGAGCATGCTCTCTTAGGTCTGACATTTGGATTCCTTCTCAGAACATCCATAGTCTTTGTTTATTTTTTCATTGAATTGTTTGTCTTTCCAATATCCTTTTTAAAAATAAAAATTTGAAATCCCAAATTATACCAAAGGCAATAGTCACTTCTGACAAAATTGAAGACTTTCTTACTGTCATTTGAACGTAGTGAAGTCTTTTATTAATTTGGTATTTGGGGACTTTGGAAGCAGCCTACTCTGCAATTGACCCTTGTACCATCTGTAATCCATTTTAGTAAGATGGCAAAAGAGAGAAGGAAAGCAATTATATTCTACGAGGAATAAATTCCTTAAGCTCCACATTTCTACATGAAGTCCTTCATGCCAAAAGAAAAATTAACAGTGACACAGATTTCTAGCATTATACTTTCATGACGTCAGCTAAAGGATAAGTTATTTAAGAAATAGGCTTGATAATAGTCCTATTTTTGTATTTGACTTCTTAAAACTTGCTGAGAGTTTTAAGAGAATACAGTCAACTGGTGAACTGGGAAGATTTTAGTACCTGGGTTCCTGAGAAAATAGGAAGTTCAATTCAGTTCTTAATAGCAGTAACTTTCCTCTGTGGCAATTGAGAAAAATTAATTCAGCCAGGACTTATTGAGGCTCCACTGTGTTCACTCCATGCTTGGGATGAAGCTGTGAGAACATAATGAGCAAGGGGCCTGTTTGTATGAAGTTCATGTTCTAACAGAGGAAGATGGAAATTTAAAAAGTAAAGAAAGGAGATAATTTCAGAAGTTTCTGTGCTGTGAAGATAATAAAACTGAGAGGTTTGGAGGGATGAAAGGGGTGCTGTTCATAGGGATGAGTGAGGAGATGGTATGCCAATCTCTGAAGGGGATCGGGAGCTTCTTGGTTAGGGAAGGACTAGTACAGGCAAAGGGCCTGAGGCAGGAATGAGCTGGGAATTTTATTCTTAGTTTTTTCAAAATTGAGAAATCATTTGGAATCTCAAAGATAGGAATTTTCCATTTAAATTAAGGAAGAGAGTCTGTATTAGCAAAATAGACCAATACCAAACCATAAACTCTAATGTATAATATTTATCACATAGACCGAGTAGGAATTTTTTAATTAGAAAGATTTTAAAAACATAATTTAGTAAATTGCTGACATTTATTGAGGACTTACAATGTGCTCAGCGCTGTGCTAAGTATTTTACATACATTATCTCATTTAATTCTCATGACTAGTCTATATTACATCATGCCTTTTTTTTTTGTATAAGGGGTTGAACCCAGGGAAGCTTAACCACTGAACCATATCTCCAGCCTTTTTAATATTTTATTTAGAGACAGGCCCTCACTAAGTTATTTAGTGTCTTGCTAAATTGCTGAGGCTGGCTTTGAACTCTCAATCCTCCTTCCTCAGCCTCCTGAGATGCTGGAATTACAGACATGAGCCACTAAGCCTAGCAACATCATGCCTTTTTATATAGGTAAGGTCTCTAAAGCATGGGAAGGTTAGCATTTTATCCAATGTCACTCAGTAAGTAAGTGGCAAAGGCAGGATTCTAACCCAGATCTGGCTCAAAAGCCTATGTTCCTAACTCTCTCAAATTGAATACTCACCTCTCCTGAGTACACCCTGTCCCCTGAGATTATCCTTCATACTGCATGCTCAGATGGAAAACCCTCCATGGGCCAGCTCTGGGGTGGGTGCTAAGGAGCTCTGGATAAATAAGACACCATCCCTCAAGTTGTACTTAGCACTCCTAGGTAAGGATCAAAGAAACATTCCCAAAAGAAAGACAGCCTAAACTCAGTTTTGAAGGATGCACAGATGATGTATAACTAGGGAGGCGTACTCAGGCAGAGGCACAGACTTGGGAAATGATGAAGAGCAAGCTGTGCACCAAGAATGATTGACATGTCAGTATTACTATCCTAAGTGCCAGGTGGGATATGGTGGATAACTAGGCCAGGCGGAAGTCATGGCCAAGTTATGGGAGACCTTGAATGTGTTGGTAAGGAGGCTGGCTTTGAACTCTCAATCCTCCTTCCTCAGCCTCCTGAGATGCTGGAATTACAGATGCTGTAATGTGTTTAGGTGATGTGGTGCCCTTAGAGAACTTAGTCAGGAAGTGTCTAGGTTATTTGTTTATTCCTGGAAGATCTTGGGGACAAAACTATAGGCACAAAGACCAAGTTGGGGATTTTTGAGTGTGCCACATAAAAAATATTGAGACCAAGAAGGTGTAGAGAAAAGGCAGTGAGTTAAAGGAACATTTAGGAGGAATGATGAGCAGCCTTTGGTGATAACATGGATCAGGAACTGCAGAGAGGAAAGTGTGGGGTGAGCTCAGAGGTTTCTGACTTGGCCTCTGATCCTGTCACTTGCATCCCATATGTCTCTCATCCCACCCAGCCCTGTTTCATATGCAGGAGGCCTGGTTGGTTGAATGGTTAGATGAATGGGATCACTGGGGAAGAAATAATCAGAAGAGATTTATGGGAGAAGCTGAGAAAAACAGGCTCTTGAGAGAGCATAAAAAAGGATGAAAGCTCAGATACAGAAAAGGAGGCTAAAGACTGAACATAAGTCAAAGAAACAGAGAAATGCAGGGAGTGAAGCAATCAGGGTAACAAGCAGGGAAGAGAATCCAATGGCAGGGTGCAAAGGGCAGAGACAGGCAGAACAGAAAGCAAGGAACTAGCTGCAAGGTTATCACAGTAGTCCAAGTGAGAGACGGTGAGGAGCTGAAGGACAGGAGTGGCCTGGGAATGAGGAATGGGGGATGGGTGAAGGGGACACAAATGTTGGATGCTGCAAATGAGTGATGGAACAGCAAGGAGAGAAGGCTAGGACAGGTGGGGGTTGGAGCCTTGGTGACACATAAAGCAGTGATGCCATTGATAAAAAGAGAAAACCCAGTTGGGCACAATGGCACACACCAGTAATCCCAGTGGGTCAGGAGGCTGAGGCAGGAGGATCACAAGTTCAAAGCCAGCCTCAGCAACTTAGCAAGGCTCTGTCTCAAAATAAATAATAAAAGGAGCTGGAGATGTGGCTCAGTGGTTAAGGACCCTGCGTTCAATCCCTGGTAGGAGAGAGAGAAAGAGAGGGTGGGGGAGGGGAAGAGAATGAGAGAAAATGAACCCAGAGGCAGGGAAGAGAAGAGAAACTTTCTCCATGGGAAATTAACTTCATCTCTTCATATCTGGGTCAGCCCTCCCATCCTGTATCTGTGCACTACACTCCAGTGTCCCTTCTGTTAAAATGAGTGGTTGGCCCATGCTCCTGTCTAAGGTCATCTCTTTCACCTGAGCACTGGAACCCAGTCTCAGAGTTCTCCTTCTCTACTCGGCCATTTCCAGCAGCACTCAAACTGAACTCCTATCCCCAAAACCAAACCCTCTGTTGACCTCATGCTTGCCACTAGATCCTACCACATTTCATTGTCTTCCTATAGAACAAAACTGTTTGAAAAGAGTTGCTTTACACTTCCTTACCTCTCACTTTTTCCTCAATCCGGCTTTCATTCCAACCTTTCCACTGAAACTGCTTTTTCCAAGATTTCTAATGGCCACCATGTTGCCAAATCCATTTGCTGATTCCCTTCCCCTTTGCAGACAGGCTGTACAACACCCTTGATCCCTCCCTCCACCTGTACATCTCTTTTCTGTGGGTTTCAGACCCGAGGCTTCTGGTTCTTCTTCCACCCTACTGGCTGCTTCCTTTCTGCATTTGATGCTGGTTCCTTCCCTATTTTCTGTTCTCTAAGCACCAGGTATCCCAAGGCTCAGTCCTCTGTTCCCCTCTTCTATCTTTATGTACCTCATCCAGTGCTACATCTTTCAATATCACCAGATGCTGGTGACTCCCAAACTGCCCTCACCAGGCTTATTTCTTTTTTTTTTTTTTTGCAGTGCTGGGGATCAAACCCAGGGCCTTGTGCATGCAAGGCAAGCACTCTACCGACCGAGCTATCTCCCCAGCCTGCTTATTTCTATTTTGAGTTATAGACTTCTCTATCCAAGAAGTGTTGAACATTTTAGAACACACACTCTTAAATGAATATTTACTTATTTGTAAATATGTACTTGTACTATTGGCTAATATAGTTACAGTGCATACAGTTACATATAGTAACATACAGTACATACAGTGCACAATAAAATATGGAACAAGACAAAGATTAGACACAACTGAAAAATAACTGGCTAGCTTCTGAAGGTACAATCCACGATTTAGCAAGATTTGTTGCTAATAGTAGCATTCCTAAATCCATTTTTCAAATAGATTTTTTGTTCATTGCCTGTGCTTTGGGTGAACTCTTATTGGATCTACTGAATCGTTACTGTCTATCTCACGATAATCTACTGAATCCTTACTGTCTATCTCACGATGTGGTTTGGGTGGGTAGTGGGGATAGAAGTGTCACCCTCGCACTTTCCTGTTGGCAGGCATGCTTGCAAGGTGGGTGCACCTCTTACAGAAATCTCTGGAGCTGCTTTCTATTATTTTCTGATGTTTACTTCAGTTGAAACTAGACAGTGTAATCAGTAAATCTAACCAGGCACAGTTACATTGTACTTCCTCTCACTATACCAAAAAAAGAGACTCAGTCAGCACCTTTGCACCGTGGAGCTGTGGACTGCCCCTGCTCCTCTCTCTTGGAGACTTCATCCTAACATGTGTCCCACCCCAGGGAGACGCCAGCTGAGCGAGGGGCCAGTCACATACCATGTATTTATCCAGTGATCTTGTTTGCTTCTTATTTATTAGGTAAAAATTAGCATGCTTTGCTCTGAGGCTGTTTTGCCTACACCCAGTGGATCATCTTGTAATCCCCCAGGTGTAGTGTCCCCCTCAGAGACCACCAGCTGGCCAGTGCCTTCTCAGTCTTAAGACTCAGGTGGCCAATAGGCATTTCCATCTCAACATTTCCTCTTCCCTTCTTCCCAAATCACACCTGTCACTTCTTCCCCTCAATAAATGGCACCTCTGTTTACCCAGTTGCTGAATCCAAAAACCTCAGCATCTTCCTGACTTCTCTCACGCCATGCTCCTCGCTGGAAATCCTGTCAGCTTCAGGTGCTATCCTGAATCTAGCTGGTTTTCTTCTCCTTGTTTAGTTTTACTCTGTGGCAAACCACCTCCTTTCTACCAGTCCGTCATCAGTCTCCTAATATTCTTCCCTTTGCTTGCCCTCAGTCTTTTCTATGTGCAGCAGCCATAAGGTGACTTAAAACACAAGTCAAGCTGGATATGGTGGCTCACGCCTGTAATTCCAGCAACTTGGAAGGCTGAGGCAGGAGGATTTCAAGTTCAGGGCCAGCCTCAGCAGCTTCTCTAGACCCTGACTCAAAAAAAAAAAAAAAAAAAAAAAAAAAAAAGAGCTGGGAATATAGCTCAGTGGTAAGGTGCTCCTGGGTCCTATGCCCAGTACCAAAAAAGAAAACAAAAACAAACAAACAAAACCATAAATCATATTGCATTGCACGACTTCCTCATTTGGAATCTCCACCACACATTGAGAAAGGCCTAATTGCCTTACCCTGGCCTTCGAGAACTTCAAGGGAATGATCTGGGCCTTGATTGCTTTTTAAAACCTATCTCCTATCACCTTACTCCTTTCACGGTATTCCTGTGTCACAGGCCTCCACTCTTGGGTAGTCCCTCTGCAAGGCTGTTTCCCTCACTCCATTCTGATCTCTGCCCAGAAAGGCCTGACGAGGCCACCCTTCTGAATGGTGCACATGGACACTCTACTCCCACCACTCTGGCTACCCTTTTTCTGGTTTTCCTTTCTTCATCACACCACTGCTTGGCATTCTGCTATATGTTCATTTATTTGCCTTTTTATTGTCTATTTTCTTCACAAGAATGAGATCCCCATTAGGGCAGGGTCTGTCATCTTTCCTGCTGTATCTGCAGCTCCTAGAGCGGGTACCCAGCACATTATCTGTAATATTTATTGAATGAATGAGCAAATGAATCTTTACAGGAACAACAGATGAAATCTCAAGGAGACTTAACCACATGAAAAGAAGATAAAGTGTAAATCTTCGGGTAAATATTTAAATCGAGGGCACTCTAAAGGAAGTGAAATTTCAGCTCCAGTTAACTAGACCTGAAGAATACATGGTGCATGCATGCTTGGGAACCCAGCAAGGAAGGCTTCAAGCTGCGCTCATTTCTCTGTCCCATCTGTAAGAAGATTTTCAGATAGCAAAACTGAGTACACACCACGACCCTGAACAATGAAAAATCAGTCTCTCAACCTAAGGAGGCACTGTCCCTTGTGATCCCAGGGCACTCATTTAAAGGGGGCTCAAGCCAGGATCCTGAGGCCACAGGACTGCCTGGGGCACCATTGCCTCTGAGCTGGGACAAAGCGGCAGCCCTAGGACACCCTGGGAATCAGCGTGGGCTGCTTGTGGCTCTCCTTCAGAAGTCAAAGCCTGATTCTTAAGAAAACAGTGAGATGCTGGAGAGTGACCTCTTTTATTAGGTTCACCATCTTAGCCACAGAGGGACCATAGTGTTTGTCCATAGCCTGAAATACTCAAAGGCCACAGTACTGAAAAGAGGGCAGGCCTTTAGGTCTCTTTGTCGCCATTAATCCTCATCCTGCTGGTCTCTGCCTTTTGCATCAGAAAAGCTTTCTCGTATTTTTTTTTTTAAGAGGGGGGAGAAAACAGCTGTGTAGGATTTGAGAATGGGATTTTAATGGTCACTGAAGATGCACAAAAGCTCTGCTGTGATAGTGAAGTGTTCTGGAGGCAATTGATGCCTTTGTCTGGGACAGCAACACAAGCTGGCTGCTGAGGACAAGGGAGAAGCAACTGGGTTGTGTGATTGAGGCCAGTTCTGCAGCACATTTGCAAAAAGCTGTTCCCAACATTCAGAGTCAATTTTTAGTGTTAAGCCATTTTTACCTTGTGAAAGAAACAAATCTGTCTGGAAGCACTTGACCTGAATTATTTCCATGGGTCTTTTGCTCAGGAAGGAAAATGGAAATTGTGACTGACAACACAGGGTTGTTCATGTGAAGCAGGCCTTTCACTGTGAGGAAAAGGAAGGTGCCCTCTTTTCCACAGGATAGCCCTAAGGGCATTTCTCAGCCCTTTGATCAATTAAGAAATCGCAACAGATGTGGAATACGTGAGGCCTCTCAAAATGAAGCCTTGAGGAGGCTTTGGGGAGAGGCTTACCAGTCCCAAGGAGGAGTGGACTCCCAGAGCAGCAGGAGCCCATCCAGTGACTCAGTCAGTGAGAAGCAGGTCCTGGTTTATCCACAGACAGAAGGGATCTCTTATCTGCCAAAGGAGCCATGATGGAGCAGATCCCACTGCTCTGCCTCCATGCTGGGATCCTGGTCACCATGTGGGCCCATATGGGCTTCCCTAAATGGATATGGCTAGGCTAGAGGGGCTATGGACAGCCTTGTTTTATTTACTTTCTGCCAGTCTTCATGATATTTGGCTCATGAGAGCGATGAGGAAGTTATTCTCTCATTTACTGGCCCACTATAGATGCTAGGATAGTCAGGTAGGACACAGTGTGGCATGTTGTGATTTCCTAGTCCATAATTCAGCCTGACTTTTCATGGGACTTAGCTGGAAGCAAATGATTATAGAAACCATTATCCAGTAGGGCATTTAGAAAATAACTCTGGAATTATAGATTCTGCCATATAGATATGCCTCTGCTTATTATAATATTACTTGCAAAAAAGAAAAATTCACTTTTAATTTTTTAATTTTAAAAAAGTCATAAAACTGTGGTGTGCATGGTGGCGCATGCTTATAATCCTAGCTACTCAGGAAGCTGAGGCAGGAGGATTGCAAGTTTGAGGCTAGCATCAGCAACTTGGTGAAACCCTGTCTCTAGATAAAGAACAAAAAGGACTGGGGGTGTAGCTCAGTGGTTAGAGTACTTGCCCTGCATGTGCAAGGTCCTGGCTTCAATCCCTAGTACTGAAAAAAAGAAAAAAAAAAAAAAAAAAATATATATATATATATATATAAATATTACAAAAGAAAATCTAAACAATACAAAAAAGCATTGAAACAATATTAGGGTGGACTTTGTTGATTGCATTTAATTGTAGAAAAAGTATTTGAAAATATGGTATATGTCTTCACTAACTAGGCTCCAAAGCCTTTTTTTTTTTTTTTTAAGATTATGGAGTGAATAATAAAAATGTATTTATAACTGATCATAGACAACTTTGCTGTGTTTAACCCTAACATTGAATGTACATATTGCTTTTGTAGGATAGGATGAAAAGAGATTTTCCCTCTTATAGACATACAAAAGATAAACCAACTTTATGTGATTCCCTGCTCCCACCCCTCCGCACCACCATTTCTTGGTAGCTTGTTTAAAAGAGAGTGTGTTTGTTCCAAACTCCAAACTCTCCTAACTTCTTGACAAAGTTTTGAATTATATTTTAGTCTGCACTTTGGTTAAATAAACTTTTTCTCCCTTAAACCTGAAGCTCTTGATCTTCACAAATTAGAAATGGGACCTTGACCAAATTATTTAACTTCCCTAAGTCTCTGGTTCTGTAAAATAGAGCTAATGATAACACCTAGCTCCTTAAGGTTGTGTTGAGGAGTAATTGAGATAATGTTCATAAAGCTTTTGGCATGGTGTCTGTTATATTCCCAGTACTCAGCAAGTGTTAGCCATTAGAAAGGCCATGTGTGTGTGATACTGGGGATTGAAACCAGGGAGCACACTGGGCTATGTCTCCCCCAATGCTTATTTTATTTTAAGTTGCCCAGGTTGGCCTCAAGCTTGTGTTCCTCCTGCCTCAGACTCCTTAGGAGTTGGGATTACAAGCACATGTCAACACACTCAACTGGAAAGGCTTTTTTTTTTTATGGGTGCAAGGATGATGTTTGACTGATATGTTAGTGAGCCAAATTTGGTACATTTACTTAATATCCATGCACTAAAATAAGGTATAAATCCTTAACTAACAACATCAGAAATACAACTGGCGGCATAGTTTATGGATTTCCCTATTGGTTATTCTTCTAGGAGGTATTTATAAGAGTTTACTCTTTGGAAAGTATTTATTTGATTAAAAATGTGAAGTAGGCTGTAAGATTCTAGAAATTAGTGCCCCCCGCTGCCCACAACCAAGGGAGAGCTTTACAAAACACTGCTTCTGATTATGTTTCTCTTCTTTCATGGTACCTTTTCCTGCAGAGTAAAGTCCAAATGCCTGACATTCAGGGACATTTACAACCTATCCTTAAACTTCCTTTCTTTCCTCTGCTCCCATAAATTAAAAAAAAAAAAAATTATGACACTGAATATTAAACCTAGGGGTACTCTACCACTGAATTACATCCCCAATCTTTTCTATTTTTTATTTTGCAACAGGGTCTCACTAAGTTGCCCAGGCTGAACTTGAACCTGTAATCTTCCTGCCTCGGCCTCCTGAGTCACTGGGATTACAGATTCTAGCATGCACCACCACACATGAATCCTTATGCACCACCATGCGTGAATCTTTATGACTTGCTCGCTTTTCTACCTGGGGAGATTCTATACATCCTTCAAGACCCAACACAAATGAGACCTCCTCTAGGAAGCCTTCCAGGATGCCACCAGTCAGTATTAGTAATACCCACCTCTGTTTTTTCAGCCCTAGACCTATGTTCAATGTGTGATTTTTGCCTTTACTCTCTTCTGATAGCTCTGTGAAATAAGGAGATTCAGAATTTTTTTCAACTATCAACTGCTTTTTCTATAATAATAATTAGGACCCTTGTTATTCCCCAAGGAGCCCATGGCCTAAGGAGACACAGACCTGTAAATGCCCCCACGGCTGATAGGGACCATGGTAGAGAGGTGTGCATGGGAACCAGAGGCTGGGTCCGCTGTGTTTGGTGGGAATGTGTGGTCAACACCATTTAATTACCTTCATCTGTAGCTCAGGTTATCCTTCCTCAGCCTTTGTCCCCCACTGACCGGATTGTTTCACCCTTTGGCTAGTCAGTTGCAGGGCTGGGACATACTATGATGGAACACAAGAACGCTGCGTTTTATGTCCAAATGGAACCTTCCAAAATGAGGAAGGACAAATCACTTGTCAGCCTTGCCCAAGACCAGAAAATCTTGGGTCCCTGAAGACCTCAGAAGCTTGGAATGCGTCTGAATGTGGAGGTAAGGATGCTGTCTGTCTCTTCTTACTCCTCCAGTTTCTAATGTCATTGCCTAGACTAAGGCACAGTGGCATCTCAGGGATTCTGGATAATGAACACTGGACCTTGGGCTTCCTATGAGTAAGGACTATGTTGGGTTAATTTGGTTCTCCAGTGCCTGGCTCAGAACCTGAGTGAGTGAATGAAGATGGCATAGGATACACTGGTAGAAAAGTGTAAATGTTGCAATTGTGTGCTTTATTCACTCTGAGTACATGCACCTGAGACCCAGGTGATCCCAGTCCATAAGGAATATTTGAAAGTGTTCAAGTGGAGAAGATTTTTTTTCCAGGTTTGATCTCAAATTCAGACCTTTTTAAAAAAATGTTTTTTAGTTGTTGATGGACCTTTATTTTATTTGTTTATTTATATGCTGTGCTGAGAATCGAACCCAGTGCCTCACACATGCTAGACTGAGCTACAACCCGAGCCCTCAGAGCTTTTTCATTTTTTTATTAAAATCTTTTTTACTTTTACAGACTGCATTTTGATTCACTGTACACAAATGGGGTACAAGTTTTCATTTCTATGGTTGTACACAATGTAGATTCACATCATTCATGTAATCATACATATACATAGGGTAATACTCTGTTTCATTCTACTATCTTTCTGTCCTCTACCCCCTCCCACCCCATTTTCCTCTACACCTTCCAAAGTTCCTTCATTCTTCTCTTTCCCCCACCACCCCCCTTGTTTTATATTGTCATGCACTTATCAGAGAAAACATTCGGCCTTTGGTTTTTTGCCAGCCCTTAGAGCTTTTTGATTTAAAACAAACATATCCATCTGGTTGTTTTGTTAAAACTGGAAGGTCCTCTCTGAAAAGTTTTAAATCATCTTTTATAAAATGTTAACTTTGAAGACAAGCTCAGTTAGTTTCTGTGAGCTTCTTTCCCATTTATTTTATTATTAAATATCTTTCTTTTGTTAAATGGAAGGAGGCTGGCTCTATGGACACTGTGCAGACTCCAGTGGAAGGTGCGATCTGAATGGTGGTTTCTAACTGGTGGACCCGGGCAGAGTGCAGGGGCCCCTGTGATGCCCTGTGGTTTTCCTTCCAGTGATTTCCAGTTCTAGCATTAGTTCCCACCTAAATGACTCCAAACTCAACTACAGGGATGTTTCTGACTTAAACATCAGGTCCTTCAATTGAATATGTGACTCCTCCTGTATCTTTGGCTTGTTATGAAACTTCAGTACTAATTGCAAGGTTGATAAGGGGCAACTTCTGGGCATCCTTGTGTGTGACCTTATTAAGATATATTTATAAGCCAGGCACTGTGGTGCACGCCTATAATCCCAGTGGAGATTGAGGCAGGAGGATCGAGAGTTCAAAGCCAGCCTCAGCAACTTAGTGAAGCCCTAAGCAACTCAGCAAGACCCTGCGTCTAAATAAAATATAAAAAGGGCTGGGAATGTGACTCAGTGGTTCAGCACCCCTGAGTTCAGTCCCCAGTACCAAAAGAAAAAAAGAAGAAAAAATATTTATAGCAATAAGAAAATTATTATTAATAGTAATAACTAACATTTATTGAATGCTTACCATTGCCAAGCATTATGCTAAGTATATGACACGAATTATTCATGAATTATTCATTATTGGTCCTATCATCCAAGGTCACACACACAGCCAAGAAGTGACAGATTTGGAGTCAGAACCCAGATCTGACAGCATCCAGACTCTTCCCCTGGTTGTGCATTTTTTAGATGCCATTATATCTACATTTGTGGGTAAAAGACCATTAAAATTAATGGAGGAGAGATGATTAGGAATACAAGAGACAGCACATTTTTGTAGCGTCTTGCCAATGATCAACTTATTCCTGAGAAACATGTTCTTTTAGGAATTTTTTTGTTAATGACTGTGTTTCTTGTCCTAACCTTGGGTAAAAAAAAAAAAGAGAAATCATTGCTTAAAGTAAATGCCTGTGGGTCCCTCTGTCCATGTGGACTGGATTGTTTGGATTTAGTAGACTAATTAAGGTAGGAAAGGGCACACCTCAGTGCAAGGAGATGTAACAGTAAATGTAAGTGATAAGTAGAAGATTCTTCCAGTCACTGTGTCACTAAGATGTGATCCACTGAGTGGGGGTGAAGTACTTCTGGGTCTAATTGCCAAATTGATTCCAGAGTAAAGATATCTCCCTCTCTTTCCCTCTTTCTCTGGGGACCCCTGTCTTGGGGTCCCTGGGCAGTGTGTAGGCCTTAGTCTGAGACATGGTCAGTCCTTTCCCATATTCTGGAAGCAGTGGTTGCTTGACTCTTTGGTTTCCATCTCTGCCCTGTGCTGTGCAGCCCTGGTGTAAATACCAGGCACTCATGGGCCACCTCCTTGGGGTGGCAGGGCAGGGCTGACTCTGCTTTTCTCACTGAGGTAGGAGCTTAGGTAAGCACGGGTAACAGGCGTGACAGAATCAGATCTCATGGAAGAGAGGTGGGAATGGCCTGCCTGGGAGTCTTACTCACCTGGGGTCATTGGTCCCCCAGGTCTGTGCCAACCTGGTGAATATTCTGCAGATGGCTTTACACCTTGCCAGCTCTGTGCCCTGGGCACATTCCAGCCTGAAGCCGGCCGAACTTCTTGCTTCCCCTGTGGAGGAGGCCTCTCCACCAAACATCTGGGAGCAACTTCCTTCCAGGACTGTGAAACCAGAGGTGAGACCTTGGCAGCTTGCTTTCCCCTAGAACTGAATTTCCCTTTTGAGCACCCTGGGAGTCTGGCGAAGGTTCAGATGAACCCAGCCCAGAGGTTCCCTGTGTGGTGCTCGATAACCAAGGGTTCAGTCCCTGTGCAGAAAGTGCTAGAACTTCCTGGACAGGGTCTCCCCATAGCTACCTTGGCTTCTTGGGAGAAGGCTGACCAGGGAAAGATCAGAGAGACAGGAGCAGGTTTTGAGCATGGGCTCCCTTGGTTCCTTCCTCCATCTTCAGTGCCCTGGCCTAGAGCTCCCCGACCTCAGTACAAGTCCCATCCCTTCAGAACCCCACTTCCACTGCCTCTTCCCAGGGCCAGGCCTAAGCCCGGCCCCAGTCTGCACTCTTGATATCTAAAACTGCTGTGCCTGAAGATGCCGGCTGCCACTGGTGCCTGACTGCAGGTACCACAAACTCTCTGAAGACACTCAGCTTGCTCCTTCATGTTTTCTGTGTCACAAGTCCCACCCAAACCTGCTGTTTAGGGAATTGAGTGTTCATGAACCCCAGATTCAGATTCAGTGAAGAAGGAAGACACTTCTTCATTTGGGCATAAAAATTTATTTCACTAACTTTGAAACCTTTCATGTGGCATTAATAAAAATACAGTCTTGTTTCCTTTTCTTCACCCTCCTCATCCCCACAGTTCAGTGTTCACCTGGACATTTCTACAACACCACCACTCACCGATGTATTCGCTGCCCAGCAGGGACATACCAGCCTGAATTTGGAAAAAATAACTGTGTTTCCTGCCCAGGAAATACTACAACTGACTTTGATGGCTCCACAAACATAACCCAGTGTAAAAGTAGGTCTCTCTCTAAGGCTTTTGTGGTCCTGATCAAGAGGGCAATTGTCTGGGTTCAGCCTTGGGGGAGGGTGGGGGAAAGTAGCCAGGGGTCCTAGGTTCATTCAGCACCATATGAGACTGTTGTTAGCATAGCTCACAGCTGTGCAGATAGACGCTGAGGGCAGGCAGGACTGCAGTCTCCTCAACTGTTAAAATGGAGATGATAGCTTTGACCTGGAGGTACTCCCCTTATTTTTATATGTGAGTTGCTGGGGACTGAACCCTGAGCCTTACACATGCTAAGCACACACTCTGCAACTAAGCTCCACCGCAGCCCCTACTCACCTCTTCAGCTCCTGGATACTTCCCCAGGCACACTCACAGCTGGCCTTACCCTGATCCCCCCAACCCAAGACATAGTTTCAATTGGTCCTGCACGGCATGCACTGTTCAAGGGCCCGTTATGTGCCAGACATCCTGCTGAATAAGTCAGCTGGGCCAGCCCTGCCAGGAGCCAGGCTGTGGGTCTGCAGAGGAAGGGCGACCCAATAGTCTGAAGAGTTGAGGCAAGGTCTCTGGAGGGTATGGAAGGTTTTTATGGAGGGAGTGGGTGCAGCAGGAAAGAGCTTCCTCCCAAAGAGCAGCTGAGAGAAGCACAGACTCAGGAAAATGAAAGACCTCTAGAAAGAGACCTCTGAACCTGAGCACAGAAGAGTGAGCAGACTAGGAAGGCAGACCTTGAATCCCTAGCTAAGGCACTTAACCTCTGTTTTACAGCAATGGGGGAGCAAACACTTAAGGACTTGCTGTGTGAGATCTCCCTGCATCCTCCCCTGCCTTCACCATGACAAAAAATTCTCTAGTAAAGGCCAAAAGTTAAGCTCAACTGATGTTGCATCTTTAAGATAGCAATAAAGGGGAGCAAGGAGAACTCCCCAAGGTAGAGGAACTTGGGATGAAAAGGGGCAGTTAAACATTCAAATCATATGACTAGAAGTTATCTAGTTTTCTCTCTATCACAATGAAGTTCTTTTAATTCTTTGTAAGTAGCCATCAAGTTTCCTCTTGAATACCTGCTGTGACAGGGAGCTCAATCTTTCAGGATCTCCTAGTCTGTTGGCAAATGAGACTTTGGTGAAGTTCACAGAGTTAGGAAATTCTTCCTCATACCAACATGACTGTTTCCTTATTTTCCCACTCACTGGCTCTTAGTTGGTCCTTAGGGTCACATGACACAGTTCTTTAGGCAAGCCTGAAGGCTGTGTTTTTCCTAGTAATGACAAATCCCTGTTACAATTAGAGAAGAAAGTAATCCTTTCTCTCTCTCTCTCTCACTTTAGCACTGGGGATTGAACCACTGACACTGAGCTATATTCATAGCCCTTTTTATTTTTTATTTTGACACAGGGTTTTGCTAAGTTACTGAGGATCTCAGTAAGTGGCTGAGTCTGGCCTTGAACTTGTGATCCTCCTGCCTCAGCCTCCCTGGTAACTGGAATTACAGGCGTGCACCACTGTGCTCAGCACTCTTCAAGATTGCACAGGTTTACCTGGCAATATTAAATAGTAACCACTTTGAGGGCAAAGACTAGATCCCTCTCAGGCCTGCACTCCCAGAGCTTTGGGTAACATGTTGGATAAGTGGGGATAAGTTTGGATCAGTTTGTGTTGGTTAAGTGGGGATTTGGTGAATAAAGACAAGGTTGTGGGGAGGGTGTGCCTGTGCACATTCATTCTCTCTTCATCTTCCCTGCTTAATAATAAAATGTGGTTGTAACCAGAGAGAAAAGTGGAGAAGTATGTTTGCTTTATCTTCACTGAAGGTCTCAGTCAAATGTACTTTTTTGAGCAATGAGCTCTGTTCTCCCTAATTTGACAGACCTTAAAGTTCTATGCCATGGGTTTCTGTGGCACTTGGACTTGTAAGCAAAATATGAAAGCTGAATTTGTTCTTTTGTTCATTAACAGTTGACTTTAGCACCTTCCTGATCATGGAAAAATGGTGCCACTCTGAGGGGTGGACTCCTTGCGGGAGTTCACATTGACTCCCAAAGGGGGCCCTGAGCCTTATGGGACAGATTCATTCCCAAGATGGCGTCATCTCTGTGCCCCATTCCTCCACGCGGTAGGGATGCGGCAGTTCTCAAGCCAGGCTAGCAGGTGCCATGATAGACGATTGTGTTGAGCCCTTGTAACTCATGGCATTTTCTTTTCCAGACAGAAGATGTGGAGGGGAGCTGGGAGATTTCACAGGATACATTGAATCCCCAAACTACCCAGGCAATTACCCAGCCAACACCGAGTGCACTTGGACCATCAACCCACCCCCCAAGCGCCGCATCTTGATCGTGGTTCCTGAGATCTTCCTACCCATAGAGGATGACTGTGGAGACTACCTGGTGATGCGGAAAACTTGTGCGTCTCACCCTCTGCTTCTCTCCCTTCCTAAGGCCAACCGGGAAGCCTGAGGACCTGCTCCCCTGGGCTTTAAATGTGAGGAGCAGGCTAGACTGTCACCTCTGTATTATAACAGAGATGGGGTGTAAGTTTATAGAGTTGCCAAGAAATGACACTTAGACTAAGTAAGGGCTGGGGCTTTGGCTCATTAGTAGGGCACTTGCATGTACTAGGCCCTGTCAATCCCCAGTGCCAAATTAATACTACTACTAATAGATTTGACTAAAACTATATACCAAGGCCTTTTACTGAACCCCAGAGGCAGGGACCCTGCGGGTCATTCTTCCCCTCTGTACTCACTGGAATGTGTTGTATCCTCTCCATGGGACGTGGAGAGGAAATGAGGCATGTGCAGTGCTGGCTCCAGACAGTGCCTCACCCTGGGTAGCAACTCATGGCGGGAGTGACCAAGGCATGATGCAGCTGGGAGGGGCCCCTCCCTCTATCCTGACTCATGGCCCAAGGTCCATAAGGGGACGTTACCATCAACACAGCTTAGTGGCAAGCCCCTGAATGTGCTTAATTCCAGATCCACCTCTTATTAGTTCTGTGATCTGGGCTACTATCTGAACCTTCTGCACTGCTATCTCCATAGTGATTGAAGTGGGGAAACAATAGTTCCTATCTCATAGGTTTATTGGATGGACTAAATTTGCCAGACACAGTAGCACACACCAGTACTCCCTTCTACTCAGGAGACTGAGGCAGGGGGCATTGAGCACAGGAGTGTAAGACCAGCCTGGGCAACATAGTGAGACCCCCATCTCAAACAAATAAAACCCAAAACAAAAACAACCAAAAATATCCATAGAATAATAGTAGCACATTGAGCTACTATATATTTCCTATTCTTGTTAATGGTTACAATGTCTGATGTCAGGTGAAGATTTGAATCCTGACCTTATCACAGACAGGCTCTGTGGTTCTGGGCATGTACTTAATTTCTCTGTAAAAGCGGTAAAACTTGTACCCGCTTTTTGTGGTGTATAGGAGATTAAATGAGAGAAAGTCCCTAAAATGGGTTTTAGCACACTGCTGGGTCTTGGGAAGTGTGCATCAAATGGGGGTGAGTCTTCTTAGATACTGGCAGCTTGACTCTGAAATTCGAGGGCCCTCTCCCCACCCCTACAGTGTGCCCAGCCACAGGCAGTTCAGGCTTAGCCTTCCTGGGGGCTACTCTATTCCCAGTACTTTACTGTTAGAATGAGTCAGCTGAGCCTAAAAAGCTCTTCAGCATACCTTGTTTTATGGTTTGAGTGTTTGAAAAGATGAGCATTCATTGTCTACCTGCTCAGTAAGAAGTCTTGAATGCCACCCCTTCCAATTTCACTCTGCAGCATCATCCAATTCAGTGACAACATACGAAACCTGCCAGACCTATGAACGCCCCATCGCCTTCACCTCCAGGTCAAAGAAGCTGTGGATTCAGTTTAAATCTAATGAAGGGAACAGTGCCAGAGGGTTTCAGGTCCCGTATGTGACATATGATGGTAAGCACTGTGAAGCTCTGACTGTAGCGCATGGCAGAGGCGTCTCTGCTCTGAACAGAACCAATTTCTGAGCCAGCTGGTAGATTGCTGACAAGCACACATGCTCAGAATGGCAGGCATGGTGAGGGGAAAGGACATTGCTGACTCACAAGTGCCACAATTTAAACAGGCATTTGGGGACACTGACTACAGGGATAAAAAGATGATTTAGAAGAGCACAGCTTAGTAGATAAAAATATGGGCATTGAAGTCAGACAGCCTGGCTATTTTCTCATCTGTGATTTTGTGTATGTTACTTTTCATCTCCAAGCCTTCCTTCCTTCCTTCTCTCCTCCTCCTCCTCCTCCTCCTCATTCTTCTTCGGTGCTGGGTATTGAATTGAGGTTCACATGCATGTTAAACACACACTGTACCACTGTGCTAAACCCCTCGTCAAGTCTCGTTTTTCTTAATATTTGATGAGGATAATCATTACATTTAATGTGAGAGTTCCTAAAGGACTTGGTGCAGTACCTGGCACACAGTAATTGCTCAATAAATACTTCTTTATGATTGTGACTTTTATTATATAGAATTCCAAAGGAGGGGAAAAGACCTGAGTTCTGGTTCTGGCTCTGCCACTGACTTGTTTTGTGACCTCAGGCAAGTCAGATGATGCCTGTAGTTTCATTTTCTTCATTTTAAATGAAGGAGTGGTCCTCCTGAGCCCTGAGACTCAACCTACTCTGAAAGTGGGTTGATGAATATTTATGGAGAATAAAATGTACTATAACTTGTCCTAGAGGACTTCATAGTCTAGAAGGGAACAGTCATCTGTCTATTCGTGAACATATTCATGCTATCCAACAGATATTTAATAAGCCTCTACTATGCCAGAAATTGAACCAAGTACTGGAGACAATCTGATTAGTGATATGAACACAAAACTGTATATAATGTCATAGTTGCTTTAACAGGGCACATACACAGCACTATGAGCATAGAAGGGGCAGCAGTTATTTAGCATGGATTTTTGGAAGGAACAGAACCCAGTCTGAATAGATTTGGGTCATAATAAAATATAGGGGACATAATAAAATACAGGAGGAAGAACATCCAGGAAGAGGAAAAGGTCAAAGAATGGTGTACCTGGGGTCTGATTTGACCAGTGAGTGGGGAGCATGGGGCTTAGCAGTGAGAAGAGATGAGGTGGGAAGGGTCTTGAGTGCCAAGCTCAGGAGGGTAGACTTAATCTTATAAGGAGTCACTGGAGGTGTTTAGGCAAAATGTGTGAAAATTGGGTGATTAGAAAAACAGCATTCTGTGACTCTCCTAAAAACACTTCACATAATTTATTTCCAACATGTGACAACAGCTAGGATCATCATTCCTGTCCTGCAGTTGCTAAAATAATGTCAAACACCCAAGAAAAGGGCTTTTAGTGTCTGACTCCTGGGATGGACTCTTCCCACATGCCTCTGCTGAGGAAGACAAAGAGTCTAGTCATCCACCTGGAAGCAGCTAAGGGGCAGCCTCTCCTATGAGGAGTTAGGAAGGAAGCAGAGCAGACACAGGGGCTCCAGAATACATGTTGCCAAAGCTCACACACTTTAGTATGGCTCTTCTCATCTCTGCCTTAATGTCTTGATTTTTTTTTTTTTTTTTCCTTTTTTAATTAAGAAAAAGAGGTGTAGCTTGAGCCAGGGAAAGCTACACATAGCTCTGGTTAGGCCCAGGCATGTGTCACAGCAGAAAAGAGTTGAAAACTGCTACTCTGTCCATTCAGAAGTCCCTCATGTCCTTACTCAGAGTCTATATTTTAAAACATGTATTTTTATATCTGTTTCATATGTGCTTTCAAAGCTCGAAAGACTAGAAATCACAGTTAGAAGGTGCAGTTGAGGCTGCTGCAGATGAGCCTCCTGCCTGCTGCGGAAGGGAGAGGACTGCAGTCCTGGCAAACGGGTTCTGAGCATCCCTGAGCTCAGGCACCTTTAAATGGTACATTCCTCACAGTCACCCCACATGTGGACGCATTTACTTTCTGGTTTTACACATGCTACTGATGTGTCAAGGGTTGAAGGTCGTTGCTGATCTCAACCAGCAGTTTTGGAGGACTGATGAGAGTCAAAACCAATTGGACTGGGTTTAGGAAAAAAAGAAGAGAATTGGGTACAATGAGTGTTGACCATTCTTTCAAGAAGTTTTGCTGCAAAAAGGAGCAGAGAAGTGGGGTGGAAGCTGGCGGGAGAAATGAAGTCCAAGGACGGATTTTTTAAAGGCCATTCAGGCTTAGAGATTTAAGTAACTGGCTTAGGGTCACAGCATAACAAAGACACAGAGCTGGGATTTACCCGGGTTCCCACTTGCAATGCTTCTCCATGTTTCCTAAGGACTGGAGCAAGTAAGGAGGCACACTAGCTCTTAGACACAGGGAAATATTTTTTTTTAAAACAATCAGCAGTTTGGAAGTATTTGGTGCAGTGGTAAATTGCTGTCCAGAATATAGTACAACCATCTACACTCCTAGGGGTAAACTCCTGTCATGGACAGGAGTCACTCCTTTGCGGTAGAGATACTGCATCAGGGAGAATTCAAGATTTAAAATAAAAAAAATAAATAAAACTTGTACTCTTGCTCATACTCAATAATCACTAGAATAAAAGAATGAGAACGATACCACATTAATAGAATAGCAATGACATTGTACATGTATCAAATTAGTAATTACACATAATACAGTGTTAATTTCCATTTCCCATCTCTTGACTGAGAGAAACTTTTCAAGGGCTCCTCCTGCACGATTTCAATGATGTTCTCATAATTCGTGTGACTTTGTAGTACATGATATGCATATAAAGAGGCATTTTTAATGTGTCTGGGATTTGAAAAAGATTGTGCTTTGCATATGCTTGATTTGAATTATGACTGTGAGAAATAGGCTAGACTATAAAGGGGAGAGGGCCTCATTTAGAGAAGGATTACCACGTGCACTGCATTTAGTGTCTATGTCAGGACAAAATATTATTAATGAGAAAACAAACAGCACTTTCTTCCTCCCTGGCCAGCCGAATTCTCTACCCTCAGCACCATTCAAATAAAGGAGAGATGAGTCTTGCTTATTGGGTAAGAAGCTTGATTGTTTAGTGCTATACAAGGATAGAGAGATGGGGGGTGGGTAGAGAGGGAAAGAAAAGCCTGGATGAGCCCACCAGGGAGTGCACATAGAGAAAGCAGAGCACCAAAGACTGAGCCCTGGGACCCTTCTGCAATAAAAGGCCAAGGAGAGGAGGAAAAGCAAAGAATTCTCAGAGGAAGCAACCAGTGAGGAAGTAGGAAAACCAAACAGCAAGGTGTCTTGGAAGCCAAGAGAATTTGATCAAGGTGGGGGTGTGACCAGCCAGTCAAATGCTACTGATGTGTCAAGGGTTGAAGGTCATTCCTGATCTCAGCCAGCAGTTTTGGAGGAGTGATGAGGGTCAAAGCCAATTGGACTGGGTTTAGGAGAAAAAGAAGAGAATCTGATACAGTGAGTGTTGATCATTCTTTTGAGGAGTTTTGCTGCAAAAGGGAGCAGAGAAGTGGGGTGGGAGCTGGTGGGAAAAATGAAGTCGAGGGATGGAGATTTTAAAGATCTGAGATTTAACTGATTGTTTGTATGCTGATGAGAAAGATCAGTAGAGAGAGAATTTTATCATGTAGGAAAGAAAGCACAGAATGACTGGCACAAAATGCTCTTGATTTAGTGAAGGAAGATGACTCTGGAGTGCCCAGTGGAGGGATGGGCCTCAAACAGACACAAAGAGGGCTCATCTGAGGGAAGAGGGGCAGGGAGACAGGTGCAGAGGTCCGCAGCCAGTAGAGGTGGTAGAAATCTGTGCACAGATGTTCTCTGATGATTGTTTTCTCAATGTCAGAGTGGAAAGTGTTCTGAGATGGCCACAGAAGGGACACGTCTCAGAATCTAATAAAAAATGAGAGCGGAGCTGGGGTTGTGGCTCAGTGGTAGAGTGCTTGCCTAGCTTGTGTGAGGCACTGGGTTAAATTCTCATCATCACATATAAATAAATAAAATAAAGGTCAACTGACAACTAACTGTATATATATATATATATATATATATATATATATATATATATATATATGTATGTATATTAGAGTATTAGAGAAAGAGAGAGAGAGAGAGTTGGGGAGATAGCTCATGGGTAAAGCACTTGCCCAGCATGGGTGCATGAGGCTCTGGGTTCGATTCCCATCATGACATAAAAAATAAACAACAACAATAAAATAATTTTTAAAAAATAAAGAGCAAATTTGGAGATAAATAAACTATAAGAATGCAAAATATGTCCTTTATTCCACAGAAGACTACCAGGAACTCATTGAAGATATTGTTCGAGATGGCAGGCTCTATGCATCTGAGAACCACCAGGAAATTCTTAAGGTGAGTACTTGCTTCTGGTGAATGTGATGTTTTTGACAGAAGTCCTCAAATATAATCACAAATGCTTTCCTGCTCCACCCTGCCACCTCTCAGACTTGGAGCTTGCATGGGCCATGCTTAGTTTCATACCTTCCCTAGACATACGTTTTTTAAAACCAGATTTCTGTTTTCGATCTTGTCAAGTGAAGTTGTATTTTTCAATTTGGAAGTTTGTGAAGGACCAGTTTGGGGGAAGACTTGCTTATAAATCCAAGCCAATGGTATATAGTATTTTCATATTAATTCCAAATAGTGGGAGACGTTTTTCTCTGTGTTTGTCCTTCACAAAGTCCAACAAATTTTGGATACTTATAAATAATTAGCAGCAAACACTCGCTGTATCACTAACCCAGTAGTATTCCCCAGCTCTCCACTTTACATTTCATCTGGTTGAAAAAAAATCAGTTTTTTTGTATATTAAACACTTTTTATAAAACTTAATGCATACCTATTAGGGATAATTAGGGAAAACAGAGGAAACAATTTTCACAAAGTGTTTTTTTAGCTAATCAACCTACTGCCTAATACTGGGTCATTATAGTTCCATTGGCAAAGTGTCAGGATGTTTAAATATTTTGGCCCAGTAACAAAAATTCTGTTCTCTTTAGGATAAGAAACTGATCAAGGCTCTGTTTGATGTCTTGGCCCACCCCCAGAACTATTTCAAGTATACAGCCCAGGAGTCCCGAGAGATGTTTCCAAGATCTTTCATCCGATTGCTACGTTCCAAAGTTTCCAGGTTTTTGAGGCCTTACAAATGACTGCCCACGTGCCACTCAGTACAAATGTTTGGCTGTGGGCTTGGTGGGATGGAGCCGTCTGTCTGCCTTCTACACAGTCGGATATTGCCGTCTCCAGTATCAGTGACTCACTAGAGTTCAATTTTTATAGATAATACAGATATTTTGGTAAACTAAACTTGGTTTTTCTTTCCCAACATTGTGGAATGGCTTTGAATGGCACTGACTTCTCACTGCTATGGGAAGTATGACCAGATGTCTCAGGTCCTGCAAGAGCTGGCTGAGCTGGACTTCAGTCAGTGCAGGTGAGATTCACTTGTCCTTGGGTCTCACTCTTCCTCTGGAGTCTGTAGAGAAAGGAGACCACAGAAGGGTGCTCTGTCTGAAACTTCAACTTTCTCCAGCCTGAGGCTCCCTAAGACAGCCCTCTGAGCCCCTGTGCAGGCTCTGACCAGGCAAAACAGGCAAGGAGGGAAGGAGGACACCACCCACCCACCCTGAGACCTGGGAGGACTTGGTTTTCCCACAGCCTTCTCCAGCCTGGGTGAGAGAAGTTTGATCTCAGGAGCTTGAGTTCTAAGCTGTGATCATTTTTTAAAATACTGAAAGTAGACAGAATTAGAAATAAACCTAAGACCTTCTGGAGACTTAATAGCATATACATGTTGCCAGCCCCCTTGGCTGCCAGCTCCCACCCTGCAGCAAATGCACAGAGCTGGTTTTAGCACCTTTCCCTGTGCCCTCAGACATGGCTGAGCACCAAATTAGGGCTTAGAGAGTTCTGGGTGGCTGCAGTCTCCTTGGAGGATGAGAATTCATCATCATTAAAAGGAAATTTCAGGGGCTGGGGTTGTAGCTCAGTGGTAGAGTGCTTACCTAGTCTGTGTGAGGCACTGGGTTCGATCCTCAGCACCACATAAAAAGAAAAAATAAAGTTATTGTGTCCATCTACAACTAGAAATATTTAAAAAAAAAAAATTTCATAAACCCTGGTCAGTACTGCCAAGGGTCCTCTTTCCACCACAAGACTTCCTCCCACAGGCACCTGAGGACTGTGTGGAAAATGGGGCCCAACCTGTCATGTGTGCCTTCTGTCGCCACTCTCAAAGGGCAGAGTGAACTCTGCTCTGGGCAGTACTGTTCATTCTCTGATGGCAGCACCACCACTGGAAGCAGCTACATACTGGCCTCTGCATCAACAGTCATCTCACTTTGGACAGCACAGGGGACCTCACAATCATTCTCTCACATACACTTGCATTCTCAACATTACCAAGTTTTTAGACATTTAAATCTGAGACCAGAATCCTATCAGACAAGCTTCCATTTCCCTAACTGATGAGCTGACTACACACAGCCATGGTGTTTTGTTATTTCAGTGATAATTTTACATACCATTCTCTACACCAAAGCACTAAAAAATGTGTAACAAGTTTTTCTTGAAGAAAACAAAGATTATTTCATTATTATTGAACATCTTTTCACCTCTGTGTTGTTGTTTTTAAAAAATGATTATAACATTGTTTTCTTAAGCCCTAATAAAGTTTCTTTATTTGGATAGGTCCTAAATGCCCATTTTCAGATTTCAAAAATTTGAACATCTTCATTTTAAAAAAAAGAATCATTAAAACAAGCACTTGTAATTTGTTTAACTGGAACTTGGCCTATATTTCTGAGTCTAACCATAAGATGAGAAGTTAAATGTAAATAATCTGAGTTAGTGACCAGACTGATGTGGAGGTAAGAGGAGCTGAGCTGTGCCATTCTGTCCAAGCATGTTAGTAACTTTGTACTCATTCAGGTGTGATTCTCTACTGCCAATTCCACAAGAAATCTGGGGGTGGGTATGTTCTAGGGGTTGGAAGGAGGATGCATAAACCTGGTGGCTGTGGAACACCCTCTAGGACCAGCCTCATGCACCAGAGCTGTGTTCCTGGGACAAGCATGAGCCCTGGGCCCTTCTGAAGCTTCCTGTCTAGACCTGTCAATCATCCTAAGAGACACTGTCCCTATTGGAAGGCTGGCTGACTGTGACTGCTGTTGTTATCTGCTAAACCAATAAATATTTATCAAACATCCCGTCAGTGTCAGACACTGTTCTAGGCCCTAGAGAAGCACCGTGATAAGACAGAGTCCCTGCCCTGGTGGAGCTTACCTTTTAGAGGGGAGAGACAGACAACAAACAACTCAACACAAAAACAGTCTCCTTAGTGGTAAATGCTGTGTTGAAAATTGAAACAGGTTAATGTACCATATGGCTGTGTTTGGGGTCTGAAAATGGCCTCTGTGGGGGAAATGGCATTCCAACTGAAAACTACTTGGCAAGGAGGACTAAGCCTTGGGAAAATAGGGGAGGAGCACCAAGTGCAGAGGCTCTGCAGGAACGAGGCTGCATGTGCTTCACAGCCCAGTGAGAAGGCGAGTGGCACCAATGAGGCCCAAGAACCGCACAGGGGCCAGATCAGACTGGGCTGTGGCATCCAGAAGGAGAGGTTTGGGAGTAATTCTAAATAGATTGTGAAGTTTCGAAGAGGTTGAAGCAGAGGAGTGAGATGATTGGTATGCTTTTAAAAGGTAGCACTGACTCCTGTATGGATCGATTTTAGGAAGCAGGTATGGAGGCAGAAAGGAGGTAACAGGCTATATCACCAGAAACTTACCCCAGTGGAAGGTGAGGGTCTGAATTAGAGTGGTGGTAGTGGAAATAAAAGAAGTAGAATTCTGGGCTGTATGACTGCTTTACTGATAGAATATGGCAGAAGTAACACTACCAGTTTCCAGGCCCAGGACTTAAGACACTAGCAGTTTTTACTTCAACACCTTGGGACATTTACACTTGGAACTTGGTCACCGTGCCTCATGGAAGCCTTAGCAGCCTGTGGAGAGAAACCTTGCTCCCAAAGGTCAGGCAACAACCAGCTAAGCTTTCCAGCAGTGTGAGAGAATCATCTTGGAAATAGACTCAGCCCCAAGTCAAGCTGCCCCAGCTGAGGCTTCATGAGCAGTCTTTGTGGAACCACACAGCAATTACAGATTTGTGAGCAAAGCTAATGACTGTCATTGCTGTAAGTTTCTACATCCAGGGTGATTTCTTATGTAGTAATAAGACATTGGGAAATGGGAAGAGATTGAGAATTAAGAATTCCGTTTTGACCATTCTAGGTTCAAGGTACCTATTAACTATCCAAGTGGAGAGCTTAAATAGGCAAGAGGTTATATGAGGTCCCAGAAGAGGTGAGATCTGGAATAAAAATTTTAATGTCACAGAATAAAGGGAAGATATGTGACTTTCCCTAAATTCAGATTAAAAGTACAATTGTTTCCCCCTAATCCCTTTCCCCAGTCAACTGCAATTCCTGAATATTAAATAGAAAATTCCAGAAATGATTCATAAGTTTGAAATAAGTTTTTAAGAAATATTTCTTTAGTTGTAGATGGACATAATACCTTTACTTACTTTATTCATTTTTATGTGGTGCTGAGGATAGAACCCAGTGCCTCACGCATGCCAGGCAAGCACTCTACCACTGACACACAACCCCAGCCCTGAAATGTTTTATTACAATATATTGTTATAGTTGCTCTACTTTATTATTAGGTATTGTTGTTACCCTTTTTTTTGTGCCTAATTTACAAAGTAAACTTTATCACAAGTATGCATGTGTAGAAAGGAACAGAGTGTAGGGTTAGGTAATATCCATAGTCTCAGGCATCTGTGGAACATCTTGAGACATGTCCCTCAAGGATAAGTGGGGATTACTGTATGTAGATGAAGCAGTCAGGGGAGCTCTGAATTCTGGGACTCCCCCATGTGGGCTCTGGGACCAGAACTTTGAGGAACTGCTTATCAAGTAAACAGGAAGAGGCCAAAGCTGAGCTTCCACTTTCCCTCCAAGACAGCCAGTTCTGTGAGTAAACTCCAAGTGGGGGTAGAATCTGTACAAGTCCTTCCTTCCAGCTGTGGATTTTGTTCTTTAGCCATTTACTGAAGTGCTGTATCTATGGATTTAGCACCATTTCCCTTGAGTTTCCAATGCTAATGAAAGAGTGTTTGCCTTTTCACACTAACAGATGATTATCTTCACTTCGGAAAATTGCTTCCTCTGAATCATCCTCTGGGCTGTTAAGTGCGTCTGTAGGCAACTCACTGGATTTAGGTTTGCAGGTGATTTTAAAATGTCATGAGGGAGGCTGGGGCTGTAGCTCAGTGGCAGAGTGCTCGCCTAGCACGTGTGAGGCACTGGGTTCAGTCCTTAGCACAGAATAAGAATTAAGCAAATAAAATAAAGGCACTCTGTCCATCTACAACTACAAAATAATTTTTTAAAGATGTCATGTGGTAACTTGGGAAAGTCAGTGGCTGCACAGTACAAAGCAAGGACTCGCTAGCCCTCAGCAGACCATTGCAGGAAGATGGATCAAGGCCGTTGCCTGCTGCAGAACACAGCTGCTGGTGGACCTGCACACCGGGAAACCCAGGGATCCCATGCCAGATGCAGTCTTCTCAACCCAGAAGAGAAGCCTTTCACTAGGGCTCTCAGCATCTCTTCTTCCTTTCCCACAGCAGGATGGGTCCCGAGAGCATTACTCAAGTCTACACATTTTTAGCCAGCATTTGAGAGGCAAATGGTTCAGCTGAGGCTGGAGAAAAGTGGTTCCTCATCAAGTGGAGGGAGCAGCATGGTCCACCAGCTGGGCAAGTCATCAGCTGGCTTAAAGCCAGACCCTGGGAGAAGCCAGTGGGGGCCCATCCACAGGAAATTAGAGGCCTTGATGGGACTTCCTTTCTGTGACCACCTCCCACTCCAGAGACTGTGAGCCTAGCACAGGGTGTGGGGGCGATGGAGGTTCATATTTGTGGCACACTGCCTCCTTCTCCATTCAGGCAGTCCTGATCAGCCTGCAGGGGACCATCTTCAAGGGACTCTTGGCCCCACAAGGCTGCTCCTATGCTCTTAAGACAGTGATTCAGCCATAAGGACATACCTACATGACAGGCTTTCTTTCCAGAGAACACAGTAGAATCAAAATAGATTTAGAAAATGAAACCACTCTTAACAGGCAGGTTGCTCTAGTTGAATAAAAGGGATACAAAGTAAGCCTGCTTCACTCCAAACAATGACATTAACTCAGAATTGTTTGGTTTTCAGATTATCTTGTAAGGGTAATGCAACAATGATTATTGTCATTGGTTACTAATCATTGTTATATGTTTGCTCAGTCATTCATGTATGTAACATGTATTTTTTGAGGGCTTACTAAGTGCTAGGCATTGTAGGAGCTAGGGATATAGCAGCAAGCAAAATAAAGTCCCTGCCCCTGGGGAAGCTAAATTCCAGCATGGGGGCCAGGGTCGGACAATAAACAAATGAACATATAAGATTAAGTCAAATAGTGACAGTGCTATAAAGGGGAAGTAGGATTAAAGGATACACAGTGAAGAGGTGGTGGGAGTGGCTGTTTTAGGTAGGATGAGCTAATCATTGGTGTCATGAATTTAAGCCTCTTCCAGGGCACTAGCTCATCAAACCAAGCCCTGGCCGTCTCCTTTACTCACCTAGCAAGAACTTGGCATTTTCCCGTCTCACCAGGCCCACCAAAGCCCAAGAGAGCAAAAAATTTCTAGAAAAGGCACCACCTAGTGGTCGGAAGGTGGAGTTGACCTGTATTTCAGTTGCGCATCCCATTGCCTGGGAGCTCAAATGTCCATGATTCAAGACAAAAGGTTACCCAGGAGAGCCTTGGGGACCAGGGCTGTCATTTGACAACTGAGTAGTTACATGCTGTTTGACACGGACTCTGAAATGTATCTGTTTAGATCTTTCTGTTTTCTCTGCCTGGCCTAAAACTTCCTTGGTCAAGGAGGAAGTCATTGGTTTAGGTCATTTCAGACTATTGACAATGAATTTCACACACACACACACACACACACACACATACACACACCATGTTCATTCAATCATTTTTATGGTCTAGGCACTGGAGTAGGCTGGATATATAGTGCCAGGATGTGGGGAAAAGAGGTTGAAAGACTGATGAGGGATAAAATTACCCTTAAATTGTAATCATATATAATGTTTGAGCACGTGTAGCTCTAGGAGCTACTATGTCCTGCTGACCTGAATTGTTCTCTGCTCCTACATTCTTTCCCAGGTCAGAAGGATAACTCTGAGGCATAGTTTGGATTATTCAGTCTTTTCCCTATAAAAGGCAAAAGGAGAAATACATGCCTACCTCAAACCTGAGCTTTGATGCTAGCTTTGCCTCATTAAATTAGTTTTGAGGTTGAAAAACATTAATAGTTGCTGAGCAGGAACTGGAACTGATGTCCTGAGGGAGGACAGAGCCCAGTCGTGTACAACACAACCATGCACTGCAGAAGAGCACGGCCGCAGAGAGAGGAGCTTGTGGTGACTCTGGCCAGGACTGCTGTGCTGTGCTCACCCTCCATGGCCTTGTAATAACCCACTGTGTGTGACTACAAATTCATAATCATCACAGGGGCCAACACAGCTGCATGTATGTGATGCCTGGTCATGACATAAAACTGTGGCCAATGAGGCAAGATGGTGATGGTGGCAAAGCAAGAATGTGTTCCCAGAACCCTGATATTAGTTCCAGGTGACTTGGCAGGAGGGAGGCAGCTTTCAGCAGCTGCCTCAGGTACCTCAACTGAAGTGTTGAGTAATGAGGGTACAAATGTAAGAGGGGGGATAAGCCTTCACTCACGGTTCCCCATGAGGAACGGGGGTGACTCCACAGCTCACTTACCCAATATTGCCCCTTTCGGTATTCCTAGTGTGCTTTTCTGAGAGTGCATTCTGCTTATCCCAGTGAAATGTTCCTTCTCTAAGATTTAGGTTTCAACATGCTCATTCTTTCTAAGACTTCCATAATCTACTCTGAAATACCTGGATTCACATCCCAGTTCTGCCGCTTATTAGTTATGGGACCCTGTACAAATTACTTGACTTCTCTGTGCCTCCGCTTCATCATATGGGAAATAAAGATAATGGTAGTACCTACTCGCTATGGCTGTTGTGAGAATTAAATGAATTGATACATGAAAAGCTTTTCTTGAAACACTGCATGGCATGTAGTAAGGACTAAATAAATGTTAACTGTTATCATTATCATCATTAGCTTCCATTTCTTGAGACTGGAGAAGTTCAACCCATAACATTCTTTAACAGGATCCATGTTCTGTTGGTTTCTCCCATTCCACCAAAATAGCATGTCCTTTAGTTGTAGGTTTTCTAATGGGTGCCCAGTGATGGAATAGTGAGATCTGCAGCAGGAATGAAAGGCCACAGTCCTGACTTGGAGTCTCACACAAGACCTTCTGAGCTATAATGTGAAATGAGCTCTTCTAGTCTCCATAGACAGCTTCTGTAAGGCCAGAAATGGCACACACACACACACACACACACACACACACACACACTCACACACATTGTTCCACGTCCAATCTCACCCCTGGTGCATGAGGATAGTGATCCATCTCCTATGGAGCCCAAAGTTACACATTCTCCAGAGCTCTCTCTTTCAAAGTTGATGTTTCCAGCATGGCCAAGTCAACTTCTCACTCCAGGAAGGCCATGCCCTGGGCTATAATGAAGATATTCACTTTAGCAGGATGTGAGTAATTTGCATGACCCTCTGTGGTCAGTGGGACAAAGCCTTTTTATGAGACATGAAGACACAGCTTGGCCAAGGAGGGTCTGACCACTGTGCAGCATGTACTTAGGAGAGCACAGAACTTCAAGTGCAATGTGCTGATGGAAGATAGGCAGGCTAAAATCAGAGACTTGCATCTTTGTAAAACTCATGAATTGAAGGAGAGAAAGCCAATAATTATACAATAGCAAAATCAAGCAATACATTGATCCCATGATCAAAATTAGCATTTCTAATAAAGAACAGATGGATATCATGTGTCTCAGATATGATGTCCTGAGAAGAGCAAAATATCGCCTATACCATACTCATGCCAAGAGTGTGCAACTTCAACCTAAATAAAAGAAAATATCAACAAACATAAAACAAGGAAGTCTCTGTTTAAAAACAAGGAGGGGAAAGATAAAATAAAAAACAAAAAAAGGGGAAAGGAGCTGAAAACAAATAACTCACATATCAATGATTATACACATTTGTGCTTCATGAGACACCATTAATAAAAGGAAAAGGCAGTCTACAATGTGTTGAGAAATTTTGCAAATCATTTATCTCACAAGGGACTTATTTCTAGAATATGTAAAGAACTGATACAATTTAAAAAGGTAATTCAATTCAAAAATGAGCAAAGGATTTGAACGGATACTTCTCCAAAGAAGATAAGCAAATGGCCAATAAACACCTGAAAAGATGCTTAGCATCATTAGCCACTAGGGAAAATGCAAATCACAATGCAATGCCACTTCACTCCACTGGCAAGACTGTCATCAAAAAGATCAACAAGAATAGCTGTTAGAATGTGGAGAACTGTGGAGAACGTGAAGAAACCCTCATACATTGCTACTGAAGAGGTAGTGTGGTGTAACCTCTTTGGAGATATGATGTGCTTACATTGATACAATACTTTCATCTAAATTACTATTTATGTTCTGGTTTTGTCAGTTGACATAATAGCTATTTATAACATATTCCTCAATATTTGAAATTGGAGTGCAGCCTGTTAATTCCCTTTTGTATGTGTACAAAAAGGTTTATACATGAAAGTTGATAGCAGCATTAGTCAGAATAGCTAAAAGGTGGAGAATGGCTCAGATGTCCAACAACTGACAAATGGATAAGAAAAATGTGATATATCCATATACTGGAATATTATTTGACCATAAAGAAGATACATGCTACAATATGAATTAACTTTGAAACATTATTCTAAGTAAAAGGAGCTAATCACAAAAGACCATACTTTTTAAAGTTTTTTTATTGATGCATTATAATTATACATAATAGTGGGATTTGTTGTTACATATTCATACACACAAGAGAACAACATAATTTGGTCAATTTTATACCCCAGTACCTCTCCTTTCTCTCTCTCCCTCCCCCCACCACCGCCCATTCTCTTCCTCTATTGTACTAATTTTTTCCCCACATTTTTTATTGGAGAATTATAGTTATACATAACAATGAGATTTATTTTTTACATGTACATGATGTAATATAATTCAGTCAATATCATTCCCCAATATTTCTCCCTCTCTCCTTCTCCCACCCACTGGTCCCTGTCCTCTCTTGTACTGAATCCCTTCAATTTTCATGAGATAACTCACCTTTCTTTTCATTTTTCCTCTCTAGCTTCTACATATGAGAGAAAACATACAACCCTTCTAAGTTTGGCATATTTCACTTAATATAATGGTATCGAGTTCCATTCATTTTCTTACAAACATGATTTCATTCTTCTTTGTGGTGGAATAAAACTCCATTATGCATCTATACCACATTTTCTGTAGCCACTCGTCTGTTGATGGACACCTAGTCTGGTTCCGTAGTTAGGCTACTGTGGTGAATTGTGCTGCTATAAACATGGGTATGCATATATCACTGTATAGTATGATGACTTCAGTGATTTAGGATAAATACTGAGTAGTGGAATAGCTAGGTGGTATGGTGGCTCCATGCCTAGTTGAAAAGACCACACATTGTATGATTTCAGTTAAGTAAAATGTCCAGAATATGCAAGTCCACAGACAGAAAATAGATTATAGATTATCTAGGACTAGAGAACTTAGGAGAAAATGAGGAGTGACTGGTAATGGGTATGGAATTTCCTTTGGGGTGGTAAATGTTTTTAAAATTTGCTTGTGGTGATGATTGTACAGATCTTTGAATATATTGCAAAACCAGTGAGCTGTACACTTTAAGTGAATTGTATGTTTGCAGGTAATAACGCAATAAAACACTCACTAAAAGGAGGGAATTGTATTCATCAAAAGTGTCAGTGTCATAAAGGACAAAGTTTTGGAAATGTTCCATGTTAAAGGAGGCTAAAAAGACATAACAATAAAAACCTGACCCTAGCCTGGATTCTGTTCTGGAGGAATATGTTATAAATAACTTTATTATGTCAACTGACAAAAGCAGAACATAAATAGTAGTTTAGATGAAAATATTTTATCAATGTAAATAGATGAAGCTTATATATGTACTGTGGTTATAGAAGAGAAAAATCCCTATTCTTAGGAAATACACAATGAAGTATTAGAGAAAAGGGGTCATACTTTTTGTATTTTATCCTTAAATAAATTAGAAAAAAGTGTGTGTGTGTGTGTGTGTGTGTGTGTGTGTGTGTGTGTGTGTGTGAGATGTGCATGCATTTGGGGAAGCAAATGATAAAGCAAATGAAGTAAAATGTTAGTAACAGGTAATCTGGGAAAAAATATACAGGTATTCTTTGTATCATGTTTATGTTTGCAACGTGAAGGTTTGAAATTAACTCCAAATAAAATATTTTAAAATAGCCAGGAATATCTTTCCTATCTGGGCAGTGTAGAGCTGTGTGAAAATAGGTCAGAATGAATGCTGTGTGTGTGTGTGTGTGTGTGTGTGTGTGTGTGTGTGTGTGTTTCTGTCTGAATGTGCATGCCTGGGAGTCCACATGTGTTCCACAGAGTGTGTCACCTCTCTGCTGCATTTGCCCCAGGGCCCTGCCCAGCAAGGGCCACTGACAAGTCACTGTCACACCCAAGCAGCATACTTAATCAGGAGAAGAAGGTGGAGCCCTTGGCGCTCCCAAGGCAGACAATAGTTACAGTGCAAGCTGCCCTGCTGGATGCACCCACTCTGGCTGGGGCTGATGTAGAGATGTGGAGTGGAAGGTCAGGCCTAAGCTTTGCTGGATTCTGAGAGGCTTGCTGTCTTCACAGATCTCTTTTCCATACTGGAAGATTCTCCAGCACCTCAGGAGGGCCACGCTTATTTCTGGATTCCCTATTTGTATTGGGGAGAGGAAGGAAAGAGGAACAGGACTCAGATTTAATGAGGACTCACTTTATGCCAGACCCTCTGTTTTACCTAATCTTTTTTAAACCACATAGAGCCCTGCAAGAACTGAGGCTCAGAGAGCTTCAGTTACTTAGCCAAGGTTCCACAGCAAGCAAGGGGCAGAGCCAGACTCAAAGTTAAGCCTAGAGTTCCCTTCCAGACTTCTACCAGACACTTCTGCTTCAGACACTGAGATTTTCCCCACCTTTTGCTACTCTTTTGCCATCCAATTTGAGGTCAAAATCTGTCCTTATCCCAGGAAATGAAACCAAATCAATGCTGACAGGAATGGATCCAAAAGACTCCGCCGACTTTGGAAAACATCAGCAGGGCTGCCATCAGCCCTGTTTTTTGAGGCCATAGTGTTGCTTGGAATTCCTCTGAAGAAAGAAGACAGAAAAATCTCTTATCTTTGCTTTAACCTGCCAAAGTAGACACAGTCTTCGGGGCTAGGTGCCAAGTCGTGGGCACCATGCAGTCAGAGATCCTGGCACACATCTGGTACCTGCAGCAGACAACTGTTTGAAGAATCTTCCTTCCAAAGGAAATTATGAGGGTGGTGAGGACACCAGAGGGGTACTAGAGTTCTGTTCTTAGCAATAAGGATGGGGGTGGTGAGAGAGGAGAGCTCTGGGGAGTGGCCATTCTAACTTCAAAGGTATGGCAGGGGGCGACATGCATGGGTGAGCAGACAAAGAAGATGGTAAGGGGAGGACAGCCTCCCTTTTATCCTCTGCTCTTCTCTATGTTTCTAGCCTCTCAGCTTCAGAACTAAGCTTCAGGCCTGCCATCCTGTGAGTTGAAGACCTGACCCGAAGAGGGTTGCTGGAGAAGAGGTTGGTAACCTGACACGGCTGACAAGCTATCAGACAAGAGCCTGACTACTGGAACATCAGTGTAGAAGAAAGTAGAGCTGAAACACAGTAATAATGTCATTGGAGTTCTGCAACATTAAGAAAATTCAGGGAACCAAAAATCTTGTATTTTTGCTCAAATTTCTGATTGAATTTCTATCACCTATAAGAATAACATGAAAAAAGTCCTAACTGAAACATTGGCTTTTCCAGTATGATTTTCAAGTATAGATTCTCTAGAAGAGCCAAGGTAAGATGCAGAGGACTTTAGAATGAAGCTACCTGACATGATAAGTCCAGAACCTAGAGACATCAGGGAAAGAAAGAGCTAGTCAGCCCCTCTCTCAGGAGGCCTTAGCCCCAGGGAGGGGGAAAGATGCTCAGGACTGACTTGTCTTGAGGCTGTCCCAAGTAATGATGGCAGCTACCTCCTGCCAAGCCTGTGCTATGTGCCTGATGGTGTGCTATATGTGCTGTTTAATTTAATTCTCACAGTAACACCCTAAGAGGTAGAGTTATTACTGGCATCGTTTATTTTATTTTTTTACTGGAATCACTGTATAGGCGAGGAAGTGAAAGCTCACAGTGGTGAAGTCTCAGATAATAAGTAGCAGAGAAGAAATTAAAATCTAACATACTGAACTCCCAAACCTGTGTTTCTTTTTTTTTCTTTCCTTTTTTTTTTTTTTTTTTTTTTTTTTTTTGCGGTGCTGGGGATTGAACCCAGGGCTTTGTGCTTGCAAGGCAAGCACTCTATCAACTGAGCTATATCCCCAGCCCACTCTTTCCTTTTTTTTTTTTTTTTTTTTCTTTTTTTGTTTTGTTTTGGTGGGTTTTTGTTTTGTTTTGTTTTGTTTTTTTGAACTAGAAATTAAACCCAGGGCTTTGCAAACTCGAGGCAAACACTTTGCCACTGAGCTACATCCCAGTCCCCCAACCTGTGTTTTAACAGCTATATTATACTTTCTTCAAGATGGATCAATGCTGCAGGGAAATGTGGCTATATGGAGAATTAATAATAATCTTTTCTGTTGGTGCATCCCTGGAGAGTTTACAAAGCACAATTATACATGCAATCTCACTTCATCTTTTTTCCAGATATGGAAACTGAAGCCCAACGATAGGGAATGGGAATGACTTGCTCAGTCATTTGGAGAAAACACTCAGAGGCAATCCCCTCCAACTGAGCAGCAAGTTTGGATTTTGCACAAACTCACAATGTATGTGCAGTGGGGTGCTGACCTCACCGTATTGACCCATGCTTAAAGGCAGTGATGGTATCACCCTGACCAAGGAAAGTCTCTAACAGTGAGGTGGGGGACTAACTGTTATTGTGGCCACAGATCCAATTGCAGAACACAAATCCCACTACAGCAAAGAGCTCTGAATTCATGAAAAGATTTCCAGCTCCAGCAAGTCCACATTTATTTCTTAGCAACACTTGATATGGCCAAATTCCAGTTCAACCAGAGAGATTCAGCTTCCTGGTGTTCCCAGGGGAATCCAGCTGTGAAAGGTGCCCCTTTCTTCTGCAGGAATATCCTCAGCAACAAAAAAAGGTTGCAGGACTGAGAGCTGCCTCAGGGATTCCAACTCCTCCCCCAGAACTTCTACCAAGCAGTTGTTTCAACCCAAACCACCTGGGCCCTTACTATTGGTCCTGTCCTGAGCCTTGCCAAGCCAGAGACACCTGTCCTAAATAGACAAATCTGTCTCGTCATTCCCTGGGCATCCTGTGCCTGGAGAAATGACCAGGTAGGGATCCAGGCAATGGGACAAAAGGAGCCAGGGCAGCCACCATTGTTCTTCACTGGATGTGTGCCAGGGGACTGGAAGGTAAGCAGCAGTCCCACCGGCCTCCTGACGACCCTGCCCTCTGCTTGTGAGGAAAAATAAAGGAGGAATCTAGCTCTGGGGCTTCCTTGAAGGCAGGTGAGTGGTCTTTTGGATTTGTTTCCCCACAAGCAATTTGTGTTTTCAGAAACTAGGGCAAATGCTGAAGGTAGAACAGAGGGAAAGAAGCAAGTTCATAAGGTCAAACCCAGCCCTTCCAGGTCTGGGAAGCCTGGTACAGGTTCTAAGGGCAGATCCCAGCTCCAGCATTTGCTTTCCTTGGGCCCAACCTTAGCTTTTTGCCATATCTGTACTAATATTTATTGAGAGTCTTTTATGAATTAAGGATTCAATGTTAAGCAAAACAGACTCAGCCATCTTCTTGGGCTTTATAATCAATGAAGGAGACAAATATTAATCAAACAATGAGTACTCTCACACACACAGTGAAATATCCAACAGAAATACATACTACACAATTAGGAAGAATTCACTCTCTCTAAGGCCAGAGACAGCTCTCTTAAAGAAATGGTAAAAGAGCCGAAGTCTGGAAGCATAGGCATTTACTGAAGAGGGTAGGAAGAGGTATCCCAAGCAGAGGGAAGTTCAAAGGCAGGCAGTTTGTCAAGAGAGGAAATGGCTCCTCTAAGAACTGGAATAAGTTTATGAGACCAAAGTAAAGAGTCCAGGGACACGTGGGGGCAGACCAAACTTTGGTCTTTGTCTCCTGAGCAGTAGAATGTATTTTGAGGTGCTCTCTTAGCAGGGAGGTGAAATGTTGGCACTTAAAGTTTGAGATTACTGTGGGAGCACAGTGAACAACTGATAGGAAAGAAACGGGGAACATTCACAGGCCAGTTAGGAAGTCTCAGATATTTCCCTGTAAAGGGAAATACTATAATACTATTTTATAAGATGTTACCAGTATTCAATGAAATGCTGCATTGTGCTTATTTGTGTACCTGGCTCATGGTAAAGGTTCAATAAGTGTCATTATTGTTACTTGTATGGTTGGTTCTCTTTAAAGTGCAGATCTTTCTGACAGCCTGCTCCTGTGAGATGGGGTGGAGAGAGTAGTTGTGCCGTGACCAGGATAGAAACGTGCTTTGTACCAAGTTACAACATCGAGTCCAGAACTCAGAATGCCTGAAGATTCCCACAGAATACCTTGAAAGTATGAATGATACACAAACAAAAATGGGTTCCCACAACCCATTCCCACAACAATGATGGAGAGATGGGTGAAAGACATCCCACTCTCGACGGGAAGCCCTAACATTTGCACAGAAAAACAGGAGCTTTCTGTTGGTGTCAAAAGCAGGTGTAGAGCTCCAAGTCTTATGGCTTTCCGCCGCAGCGGGACCCTCTCCACTCCCCAAACTCCTGCGAATCCTCAGGCTTGCGACAGGATGAGCCTCTCTGGCCCGTGAATGCCTGGATCCACGTAGAAGGTGCCAAGAGGAGGAGGGTCCGGCTCCAGCCCGCCCGCACAGGCTGCCCCTTCTCCAATCACGTGTCCCCGTGGGTGGGGATCGACCTAAAATTGGAGAAATCCTGAGCTTTCTCAACTTCAGAGTGCGCACCCCGCTTCTGTGCAGTGGGCGCGGGCTAGGGGCAGGTACAGAGGTGTGAATCTGAGAAGCCGAGTTGCGGCTCGGGCGCCAGGACTGGGACATGGCCCAGCTGTCGGTGATCCCCGGGACGGCCATAGCGTGGACAGGTGAGCTGACACCAGGGGCGGCGGCTGAGTGAAAGAGGCTGCTGGAGTATTGGGCCCCTCAGCCCACTGCAGTCCAGGGGCTGCGGGACACCCACACGGGAGGGGGTCGGTCTCGGGAAACTGCTGCAGTGGACCCTTGGCCAGCCGACACCGTTGGCTCCTTGCTTGGTCTTCCGGGTGCAGGGTAGAGCGCAGGTGGGAGGCAAACTCAGGACCCCTACGAGCGGCGCGCCAGGCGGGGTGCTGTGCCGGCCCCGCCCCCCGCGCGCGCACTGGCTGCTTCACATGACGTCACGGTCGGCTATAAAAGGCGCGGCGCGCGGAGCTTGCGGCGCTGGAGGAGCTCGAGGCTGAGGGCACCGGGAGTCGGTCGTAGAAAGCCGGGGGGCGGCACGGCCGCGGGCGCCTCAGCAATGTTTTACTCAGGGCTTCTCACCGAAGGCGGCCGCAAGGAGACCGACATGCGGGAGGCGGCGTCGCTGCGGCAGCAGCGCCGGATGAAGCAGGCGGTGCAGTTCATCCACAAGGACTCCGCTGACCTGCTGCCCCTGGACGGCCTCAAGAAACTGGGCTCGTCCAAGGACACGGTGAGTCCCCACGGCCGCGCCCGCCTCGGGATCCCGGCCGTCGCCCACGCCCCGCCCTCACCGCCAGGTCACCTCCCGGCGGTGCGGCCCGGGGCAAGACCGCTGCTGCTTTCACTGAGTCACCGGCGGTGCCCGCACTGCTGGGCCGATGCTCTGTCAGGGTGATTCCTCTCCTCCAGCATTCCTTTGTGGGCTTGGGTTTCTCTCTTGGGATTCTGTCGTACCTTTCCTAACCTGCATTTGCTCCTTGGTTGCCTCCTCTCTCTCGGCGCTTTCCTTTCCAATTGAAGGAAAAGACCCTGCCGCCCAACGCTCTTGCCTTCGGGTCTCCTTTCCTCCCGCATTTTTAATACTGAATTTGGTTCTTAGGGTTCAAGACTCGCAGCGTGGGCAGCTTTCGCTACCTCAGAGGTTGCGTTTCAGATCCTATGACCCAGACAGAGGTGACTCCTAATGGATGAGTGAAGAGTGGAAAGAGAGGTTTCTTGACGGTCACCATATCCAGATGACTTTTGGTTCTCTCCATTCTCTCCCTATGCAGAATCTACTTCTTCGTTTTATTTTGGTTCTATCTACCTCTGACCTTCCATCCTGAGTGGGGAGAGAGAAAAGGGGAAGGTTCCCTGAACCCCAAACATCTCTTGATCATTCTCACCTCTCCTCCTCCTCCAGCCACCCCACCCCCTCAAGGTGTAGGTGAAGGGAGGAAGCCAGGCTGCTCCAGCTCACTGACCAGCTATTGTGTATAGAAGTTAGAGCTGGGGCTGGTACAGTCGTTTTTTCTGGCATACTTGTTCTTGACTTTATGTAAAAGTGCAGGCCTGGGTCCTGGGTTCAAAAACCATGCTGTCCTCTACCTATAGAATTCATCTAGGAGTAATTTATGGAACATTAATTATTTCACTCTTACAAGTAAAATAAGTACTCTACATAATCTTTCTAGTATTTTTATATTTTGAGCTTTTGAAATATTTAATTTTGGATGTGGTTGTTGGCCCTGGTTCACTGAAATTGCCATTTCTGGCCCCAGGATAGAAACAGAAAGCAGAGCTTCTGCATCTACATTTTCTTTTTATACAGTTCTAATGACACATCCATACCAACCAAAATTTCTCTCCCTGCTATTAGTGACTTATGTGCTAAGGGTATCTACTCTAGTCATCTGTTTTTAAAACATTTTTCTGCCTAAGCCACATGTGATCATGCTAACTCAGAGTGATGAGAGACATGTATTCTCTTATCTCACTTTGAAGCAGTCTAGATTCATTTAGCAACCCAGATTCAAGTCTTCACTTCTTCAGACCAAATCAATCCTAGTTCCTGGAAGCTTCAGAAATCAATAAAGAGGGAAGTATTAGGAGGAGAATTAAAATGTGGACTTTTTCATATTGGATTTTAAATTTTGACATTTGATTGTCTTGAATGGTTAAGGATCTCCCTCCCCCTGGAGAACTTCCACAGCCTCCTTCCTCCTAAGATTTGTTATACTACTTCATGTTAGAAGAATTCCATCTGCAATTCTGACTTCAGTCTGTCCCAGTTGAGTCACCAGGAGCTGATGGCATAGAACATTGCAGTAGCTGCAAGAGGAAGCATCCTCAAGAAGCAGGGTATTGCCAGAGGTGTGACACACAGCAGTTGACTGTGAAGCTCTGAGCCATGGTTCACACTATGTACCCCATTATCATGGAGTTAATTTCCTTCTCTCACTGTTCTCTCACCTTTAATGTGCAAGTTACTGCACAGAGAGTGAGAACAGGTCATAGAAAAGCAGACTGAAGTAGGACTTAGCTGCAAGTGCTGGGATATGACAGTAGGCTTTCAGTTCTTTTGGAACTGATGTTGCAGCCTCAGTACAATCTTAGAAATACATCTTTATCACTTCAATTTATTAATAAATCTGACAGGATAGACCAGTACTGACTCCATATTCTCTTACTAGAAGTGAAATTTGAAGAGTGTTAAAATTAGTTGAATAATTCTTAATGTAGTCTTATCAAACAATCTCAATAAAAGGGGGAGAAAAAGGGAGGGTGTGGAGGAAGAAGAAAAATTAGATTTCACCGACTCTGGGGTTTGAGCAACATGAAGATTATGGGTTGTTTTTCTTCATACTAGTAACCTGTCTTTGAATTGTGCTACTGACTTTTCTGAATTATCTACCTCATACCATGCAATTTCTATAATGTTCACGGATACAAAGCCTATCAGCCATCTTTGGCAGAGAGCACCTATAGGCAAAAAAAGGTGGTCATGTCCTCTTGGCCCCAGGAAAAGTGCCTTTGCCTGATTCTTTTGTATTTGGAATTGGCAGCTACAAATTCTGCTATGGAAATTAATCTTACTTCATATGTCTGGCTCTCTTGTTTTGTTTATCCTTTAATTGTGTTGTTTATTTTGTATTAGATTAAGAACTAAAACCAGAGATATGAGTGAGTAATATCATATTTGATTTTTTTTAACCTTGATGAAACTGGAGGAAAAATATTCCCATTCTTGGAGTCTTGCCTATTGTAATCTCTCTTGTTTTAGGTACCAGGTTCATAAAAATTCTTCTCATTGTGCCCAAGGCTTTTTACTTTTTAAAAAGTATATCGTGTGATAATATGCTACCTTTCCAATATGTTATTACTGATCTGTATGCATTAGGTCATAGCCTTGTCTGGTAGTAGAGTTTTTCTTTCCTACCTATTATTGATTCTGCAAATGCTATAGTCATATTCACTATAGTTAGGAATGAAGGCCAGGGCAAAGTAGTAGAACACAGTGAGGCAAATTGACCATGAAATACCTGAGTGTAATCTCTCAATCAGAGCAACCCAGGGTAATGCACTACAATTTAGCCATCCATAATGCCACAAGTCTGGGGCTAGAGAACTTTGGCACCATAGGAAAGGAGCATGAAATGCCAGTGTAACACCAGGATGTTTCAAACTGATAATTTCCAGAACTGTCCTTGCATTCTGATTATTAAAAAAAAATTTGAAAACTTTTCGTGTTCAGGATAGTCTAGGTGCTAGGACCACAAAAATGAAGATAGAAAGATTTCTTTCTATAAGACGTTTGTAAGTAGAATAGGACAGATTAGTTCATTCATCACACAGGTATTTATTGAAAGTACCTACTACACGTCAGGCGGTAATCTAGGCATTGGAGATATAATGGTGAACCAAAAGAGAGTTCCTGACATTATGGAACTTGTAGTCTTGTGGGGAGAGGAGATGGAAAATAAAATCAAGTAAATATTTAACATTTCAGGTAATAATCAGTACTGTGGAGAAAATAAATCTAGGTTAGGTGACTAGAGAGGACAGGGTTGGAAACCTTGCTATATTTTACAGGATAGTCTGGGAAGGCCTCTCTGATAAGATTACATTTGAGAATATGTAGAAGGAAATGAAAGGTCAAAGTATCTTGGGAAAGAGTGATATAGGCAGAAGGAATAGCAAATGCAAAGGCCTGGGCACCAGTGTGCTTGATATGATTGAAGAATTGTGAGAAGGCCAGTGTGGCTAGAGCGAAATGAGCAAAGGGGAGCAAAGGGGAGAGCTATAGGAGATAAATTCAGACATGCAGTGGGAAGCTGGACTATCATTGACTTTGTCAGCTCTTGTGGAGGCATGGGGCTTTTATCTGAGAGGGGACACTGGTGGAAGATTTTTGAGCAGAGGGCTGACATGACATTACTTATTTTATAAAAAGATTACTCAGACTACATGTGGATTAGACTACAGAAGATGTAGAAACAGGGTGAATGATTAGGAAGCTATTATATAGTAATCCAGGTGAGAAATGGTGGTGCCTCAGAGCAGTGTGATAGCTGTAAAGGGGACAAAAACATATTCTGGATATATTTTGAAGGCAGAACTAACAAATTAGTTGATGGATTGAATGAAAAGTCTGAAAGAAAGAGTAGTCAAGGATGACTTCAAAGTTATTGGAATAATGGAGTAGTCATTTACTGAAATGGGTATGAAAACAAGGGGAGCAGATGTGAGATAAAGAAAAAAAACAGGAGTTTGATTTTGAATAAGTTTGTATTCTTTGCTAGTTATTCAGATGTATATTTTGAATAGACATCCTGCAAAAAGATAAATAGCACCACTAGGCAACCTTTGTTAGTTGCCATGATGTTACAGTCAAAATGTGCAAGAGGAGTTAGGGAAGAAGTCATCACTCTGGCCTGTGTGAGGATACAAATGGAGACCAACATCTAATTACACAGTCACCATTCCCTGTGAGCAGCCATCTGTGAGAGAAGGCTGCCTCCAGAGAATGCTCTGCAGAACCTCAGAGTAAGAGGAATTTTATAGGCTATCTGTTCCAACCTCATGCATTTGTGAATCCTTTCTGAAAAAATGCAGTCTGTATGTGCAACTGAGAAACTTCCATCTCAGACCAGTCCACAAGCAGATAAAAAACTGGAAAAGGCTGTTTTATTTGAAATAACATGTCTGTTGGGTCATAGGGCAATGGCAGAGAAACAAAACACAGAAGACCTGGGACGATATGACAACCTGAGTTAGGCAGATTCATACACACACACACACACACATTTAGGATCGTTTTTTAAAATAATATTTTAGTTGTAGATGGACACAATACCTTTATTTTATTTATTTATTTTTGTGTGGTGCTAAGGATTGAATCCAGTGCCTCATGCATACAAGGCAAGTGCTCTACCACTGATCTCCCCAGCCCCTCCCATATTTTTACTTTCGTGGTGCTGGGGATTGAACCCACGGCCTCGTGCTTACAAGACAAGCACTGTACCAACTGAGCTATCTCCCCAGCCCTCCCATATGATTTTGAGCAACTATAAATATAAGTACAATCTGTTCACATGGGGCAGGATGGTCACGTGTTATATATTCAGCTAATAAACAAAGAAAAGGCAGAGATATAGTGCCCTTTTAAATTTTCAAGGTCAGAGATAGAGATATGTGCATTGGACTTTAATCAAGAGTCCATGTTGTCTGTAGAATATTCATGAGGACTAAAATGGAGTAGGATGATTTCAGGCCCTTTTAGCGTAGAAAAAAGTGAATGGGGGTTGGGGTTGTGGCTCAGTATTTTGTTTTTGCAATACTTGGGATTGAACCTGGGACACTACCTCTGAGCTACATCTCCAGCCCTTTTTATTTTTTATTTTGAGACAGGTCTCACTAAGTTGCCAAAAACTTACAATCTTGCTGCCTTAGTGTCCTAAGTAGCTGGGATTACAGGCATGCACTACCACACCTGGCTCTAGTTGTGGATTTAATGCTAACTAGAGACCTTGGATTTCTCCTCTGGGAATAGACACTACAAAGAAAACAGATTTCTATCATTTATTCTATTTTCCATTCTGGCCTGTTCTTAGCACTATAGAAGTTCGTTCATTTCTTTTGGTCTGAGTTTAGTATGGCATGGGTAAAGGGGTTGAGAAAGTGACTTTAGAAGTTTTACTCAAATAATTCTGTGGCACCCCACATTACAAGTATTTTTCCTCTCACCTCACTTTTCTTTCCACTCTACAGTCTGGTCAGAAGAGATGTTTAAGCAGTGTTTTGCTAGGTTGAGGAACCTCAGCTGTTTCCACCCAGAATAGAGCTCTGCCCACTGTGGCAGTTTCCTTCAGAAGCTCAGGATGGTGATGGTGAAGCACCACATTCGAACTTGTGTGGTTAAGGTTTAGATGCCCATAGAAGCCACAATTCAGACATAGTATAGAACCAAGGACTGTTTAGTGTTAGTAGCTGTCTTGTTGTGGTTTAGCATAAAGTAGGATCCATTTCAGAAAGGCCACCAAGGTATCTGTAGCACCCATCTAGTAATTAGTACTGTGTATCTTGAAGGACATCAAAACAACCTTTGGCAAGCCAATGTTTCAATATTTCATAGATGAAAACCACTTAAGCATATTTATATCAAGGAGGGGGAATACACGTAATACAAACCATTATATAGCTGTTGAAGGAATTCTGAAAGAAGAACTAAATGGTGTTTAAGAAAGACTTTTTGAAGAAATACTGGGTAGAGGTCTGTTCATGCAGAATTGTGTCAAGAGCAGGGGATGTATCTATGATCAAAACTCTATCCTTGTGTAATTTAGATTCTGGTGAGGAAAGTGAAATAGTAAACAAGTCAATAAACAAAATATTGCTGGGTTTCTAATTGCTATGAAAGAAATACTGAAATATGTTAGTTACTAAAGAGGTAGTCAGGGAAGTTATGTCAGGAAGTGACATTTGAGCTGAAATCTGAAAGCTAAAAAAAAGCAAGCTAATTATTTGAAGAGTAGGGGAAGAGCATTCCAAAAAGGGTTTAGCAGATGTAAAGGTGTTGGAATGGGAAAGGGTTTCAAACAAAAAAGTGAGCATGGATTGTGTCAGATGTATAAAGGGAAGAGTGACAGGTACATGGAAGTTGGAAAGAAGAGCAGGGGCCAGCCCCATAGTCCATAATAAAAAGTTTGCATTTTGTTTGAAGAACAGTGGGAAGCCATTGAAGAGTTTTGAGTAACAGAGTATAGTATCTGACTCGTATTTTTAAAAACTCACTCTCATTACTGTGCATGGGACTGGATTGGAGAAGGGTAAAAGAATAGGCAGAAAACAAATTAGGAGCCTATTGCAGTATGGATAAAAACTGATAATTTCTTGGTTAGATTGGAGGTAGTGATGATGGGGAAAGTAGATTGATTCCAGATATGTTTTAGAGAAAGCAGCAATAGTACTTGGGAGGGAGGTTAAGAAAAGAAAATAATCAACAGATGAATGAATAAAGAAAATGTGGTTTATATCCATAATGGAATATTACTCAACCATAAAGAAGAATGACTTTATGACATTTGCCAGTAAATGAATGGGTCTGGAGACTATCATGCTAAATGAAATAAGCCCAGCCCAGAAAACCAAAGGTCAAACGTTCTCTCTGATATGTGGATGCCAACACACAAGTTGGGGGTAGGGAAAGAATAGATGTTCAATGGATTAGACAAAGGGGAATGAAGGGAAGGGAGGGGAATAGGAATAGAAAAGACAGTGGAGTGAATCCAATATAACTTTCATATGCACATATATGAATACACCACAGTGAATCTCAATATCATGTACATCCACAAGACTGGGATCTTAATTAGAATAGGATGTACTCCATGTTTGTGTAAATACATCCAAATAGACTCTACTGTCATGTTTAACTAAAAAGAACAACAACAAAAACAACAAAGAATGAGTGAACTGGGCCCAATGGTGAGCACCTGTCATTCTAGCTAATTCTGAGGCCACTAAGGTGGGAGGATCACTTGAGTTCAAGAGTTCAAGACCAACCTGAGCAATACAATGAGAATCCTGGTTCAAAATAAAATGAGGGGCTGGGGTTGTAGCTAAGTGATAGAGCACTTGCCTAGCATGTGTGAGGCACTGGGTTTGATTCTCAGTACCACATATAAATAATAAATAAAATAATCGTGTCCATCTACAATTTAAAAACATTAAAAATAAAATAAATGGATAGTGATGTCATTTACTGAGGTTGGCAGAAAGGAAGTAACCCAGAGTGTTGAAACTGATCAATACTTGAATCTCAAACCTCTTTTATTACTATAAAGAAAGCAAGACTGAGAAAAAAGCAATGCTCAGGAATCTTAGTGATTTGCTTAAGGTAATATGAGGTAACTAGTAATTTGCTGAAAGTAGAAAGTCTTCATGGAGGAATAATTAAGCAGATGAGACTGAGAAGGAGGATAAATAGTAGTTAGTGGAAGATTTTGAATGCTAAGTTGAAGATTTTTGTTTGGTACAACTGGCAGAAGAACCACTGTGGAGGAAGGAGATCATGAAAGTAATGTTTTAGGATCATAGATACTTAGATTTAGCAATAACAGTGAAAGTGAAGAGGAATATGTGAGATGTTAAGGATGCAGAATTTCACTCTCTGAGATAGAGGATAACACAGGAAGTGCAAGTATTAAGGGAAAGATCAGTGATAAAAGTTAGGTTTGAAGTGCCTGTGGAGTGTATATAGTAGAAAAGTTAAAAAAGACAGTCTGTTGGATCTATGGGTCTATTATGGTTGGGAAGTGAGGTGTCCCTCATAAGCTCATGTGTAAACAATGCAAGAAGGTTCAGAGGAGAAGTGATTGGGTTGTAAGAGTCTTAATCAATGAATTAATCCCCTGACAGGGATTAACTGAGTGGTGGGGTGTGGCTGGAGGAGGTGGGAATTGGGGCGTAGCTCTGGGTATATATTTGTATCTGGTGAGTGCAGTCTCTCTCTTTGCTTCCTGATCCAGATGTGAGCTGCTTCCCTTGCCTCACTCTTCGGCCTCCATCCCCAAGAATGGAGCCTGCTGGCTGTGGATGGAGACTTCTGAAACCATGAACCTCCAGATAAACCTTTCCTCCTTTACAATTGTTCTGGTTGGGTCCTTTAGTCACAGCAGCAAAAAAGCTGACTAAAACAGGGTCTAAAACTCAAAAGGGAGATCTGAACTTGTTAGAGTCATCATTGTAAAGGCAGTAATTTATGCAATGAAAGCAGATAAAATTTCCCTGGGAGGATAAGTAGAGTGAGAGAGAATAGGACCAACAAACAATATGGAACACTGACACTTAAAACATGAGCAGAAGTGAAGGAACCAGTAAAGAAGACAGATACAGAATAAACAGACATGTGGTTTTAGAAGCCAGTGGAGGAGAGCTTCAAGAAAAATGATATGTTGAATTTATTACACCATTATTTCTGATGACATGTGAAAGAAAGCTTAATGTTCAGTTAAATAGTTAACTCAAGATTTGTTTATACAATAAACCCAAATATCTATAGGGGATGTGTTTTAGAATGCAGAAAGTAGGACAGGTGTGAAAAATAGTTGCTAAGATGGTTATAGGATAATTTGACATTTTGCCTGTCTAAATTATAGTTGTTAAGGTGTTGCATGCACACACACCTCAGTTTTTTTATGACCTGGCAGACACTGGTACTTGTCTAGATTATAACAAATTCTTGACCAATTTCTATCTGCCTGACTCCTCTGTAGAAAGTAGAAAAACTAAGTTTTCTCCCAAGATCTCTTGTAACTAGGAGTCGCCATGTGAGTTCTGATACAGACAAAAAACTACTGAGGGATCTTCTGGGAGACCTTTTATTCTGATAAATAGATGAATGGTACTAGCATGGTCTCTTTCTCCTTCCTCACTTCTTAAATATGGATATAAACCTGGAGTCCCCACATTATGACCACAGGGAATGTGCAAGAGAATTACAAAGATGGTAAAGCATCTGGTAAATAGCTCAAAAGCTGTTAATATAAGTTAACGTCAGTAGTGTCTACCTCCAGATTTCTTGTTATGTGAGAAAAGTAGACCTCTATTTAAGCCACTGTAAACTGACTTTTCTAATGACTGAATTTTTTCCTGTTATGTGGGATATTTTTATATTTTATTGTTAATAAAATGTGTATATAAATTAAATCTCTAAAAAATTTAGAATTGCTTGTGTTAAGGATCATCATATTTTTTGACTTATTGATTTTAGTGTTATCTACTGATTTCATTAAAATGGATAAAGATTTCTTACACCTTCCCATCATATCTTCTCTCCTGTTATACTAATATTCTGATAAAAATTATTTTGGGTCAAGTCAGTGTTTACTGCTTACATTATTACGGCTGAGTCACATTCACAGCTGAGTTAAATATACCATGAGTTTTCATTTATAAAAATTTGTTTTTTTCAAAATTACTTTCCTTGTGTTTTTCTTTATTTAATTTTCAATGTAAATTAAAATTTCTCCAAGTACCTTAAAACTATAGATGATCTAGCAAGTCCATCTTTTTTCTTGGAGATAGCCTTCCTGGAGCTGCATTTTGAACTAGCTGTTCTTAAAGTCTGGTAGACAACCTATTCCTTAGACTTTTCCTTTAATACCATTCTCAGAATTTCCTTTGCCTTTTTTCTCTATTGGATCCTTTATTTGGGGGGGGGTGCGGGGGGTTGTCCCATTTGTTTCTCTTTGTTTCCCTCACTTTGGTGGAAGATATCTTTCAGTAGCTTCTTAAGGATGTAGGGGAAATAGCTCTCTTAGGTCTTGATTGTTTGGTTAGTCATAGAAATTATGTACTCCCAGATCCTTGAAGGCATTATTCCATTGTCTTTTAGCATCCATGTTACCCATGAGTAGTCCTGTACCATTCTAGTTCCTGATCTTTTGAATGTGGATTATCTTTTTCTCTTTGAAAGCTTTTGTGATCTTTGTCACCTATGACATTCCACAGTGATGTGAAATCTTGATGTAGATCTTTTTATTATTCGAGGTTCCACATGAGCCTTTTCAATCTTTAAACTTATATTCTTCTGTTCTAGCTTAGTATGGTACCTGACACTAACTTTCAGCTGTTCTAGAAATCTGAAAACCTGTCCAAACAACTAGTCACAGTCTTTTGATTTACAGAAAGAGTAAATTTTTTGGCATTCTTCCCAGCTGTCTGAGTTAAATAGGAGTATTACATAGTCTTTAAACCAATCTATTTCCAACCTTAATCATTCCTTTTGTCTGTAGAAGTTCCAAATCCTCTAACTCCTCAGCTTTTGCAGGGTTTTAGTTTGAGTGAGAAACTGCTTTCAAAGCTGTATACCAATAAATAGAGTAACTCAAACATAATAGCTTATTTTTTCTAAAGTAACAGTACAGTCAGTCATTAATATCTATGTTATAGTATGATCCTATTTTATGTATGTTTGCAAAGGTATTTTTTTCAAGGATATACTTTTTTTTTTTTTTTGGGGGGGGAGGATTGCACAGTTTATTTCCAAACACAGTCAGAGGACAGGGGTGTCAGGTGGCCAGCAGTCTCCATCTGTATCCCCTCCCTGCATTTGGCTTAATCAACAACTTCCCTCCACTTACTCCCAAGTCCCTAGGCTGTGCAAGATACAAAAGGTACTGCCTCCAGGAGGGGCCTAGGCAGGTGAGGAGCATGGAGGGTGGGGTAAGGGTGGAGTTCAAGTATTCACAGTTCTCCCATTCAGATTACACTGTGCCCAGGCCAAGAGATTCCAGGTCCTGGATGGCTCCTGGTGGTATAGACCCTCTCCCACTCAGACACTCCCTACTCCTTTTCCTTGTAACAAACCAAGTCCTAGGCCCTGCACTCTGGGTAGGAGGGGTCTTAGCACACCTGCTCAACCAAGGAACCTGGGGAGTATCTATAACTGTAGTGACTGGGTTGGAAGCAAGTAGTTATCAGGTGAGGGGAAGGGGAAAAACTGAGAGGACCTGGGGGTGGGTGGGTGGCAGGCTTGGAGGGTCCTGATGGATATGTTCAGAACATTCTAGTCTGCACTGCCACCTCCAACCCCACCTCTACCTCACACCCCAGGCCCAGAATCCCTGAGAGTCCAACAAGGCCAACATGGGGTGGGGGGGGTGGGAGCAGGATCTTAACCCTCTCATCCCAACCAGTCTTGTTCCTGGGAGCCATGTTTATGGAGGGCCAGGACTGTGCTCAAGTCCCACCTCTTAGGCTCTGATCTTCCAGAATAGCTGAGTTCTGGGAAACACAGGTTTGACCCACTGACCACCAAATCCTAGATAACCTGACTTTGACAGAGTGGTGGGAAAGGGGATGGGTCCTCCCAAGGGTATTATAAAAAGCTAAAACCATTAAAACTTCCTGGGAAGAAGTAGTTCCCAGCCTCTTGCCTCCCTAAGGTATCAATCTCCCCAATGCCTTCAAGACAGGACTCAGGGGGTCCCAGAGAGCTAAGGGAAGAGGCTACAGCCCCTCTCTGGCAGGATGGGGTACAGAGAGGGGGCCCATTAGCACCATGCAACATTGGGGCACCTGTGCAGCCTGAATGACCCCTGGGCAGGGCCCTCTGCTGGAATGCCCATTTGCTAAAGCTTCTGTACTCTTGCGGGGAACCCCTGCAGGGGAGAGGGGAGGGAGTTTTGGCTGAAATTCAGGCAGGAGTCTCCACTGGGACCCCAAAGGGCTCCCCAGGAGTCATGACTTGAAGAATCTTCGTACCACAAACTGACCCAACAGAACCACAGCCAGAACCACCAGCACATTCCGGATTGGGCCGTTGCCCAAGTCCAGGGCTGCCACCCAGCCTCCTCTCTGCGCGATCCACCGGGCAATGCAGCGGTGCAACATGAAGTCGGCCACGAAGCGGGTCACCTGGCCCAAGAAGCCTGTCAGGCCTCGCTGGTAGACGTGTAAGGCCAGGCGATAGCCGAAGCCCAGGAGAGCCACCACACGGCCCCAGTTGATGCCACTCTCAAACAGGCTGGAGGCGATCTTGGTGAAGAGCTCATAGGCATTTGCGGCTGTAGGCTGCAGTTGTTGCAGCATGCTCTGGAACTCGGAGTCATAGCGCCGGTTGATGTCGTCACCGATGATGGCGAGCTGCCGACCCACCTGCCCCATGGTACTGGTAGGTTCTAGGGGCAAGGCAATCATCTCTGGGTCAACAGGGGCAGCCGCCCCCTCGGCCTCCTGCTCCTGCCGATGGCGATGAAAAACATAGCTGCGGAAAACCTCCTCTGTGTCCCGGGCTACCTGCTGCTCAGAATCGGAGGTTGGCTCTCCACACTCTTCACTGGGAGGACCTGGACCTTGCCCAGATGCCATTTTTCAGGTTTCAGTAGAGGACAGTGTCAACCTGTCCAGACTCCGGTCCAAATCCAAATGCTCAGCAGGGCCAAGGCCGAAGATCCCGAGGGACTGGTGGTCGCTCCAAGGGCAGGGTTTCGGGCCCAGCTTCCAGGAACTGGCGTCAGTGCATTCTTGGTGTCAGGATGCAGCTCTTGCTTGTCCCGGTGCGGCCCCAGGGACCCGCGCGGCTCCACCGATCATAGAGGTGCCGGCAGCACCCGGCTGCAATCAGCTCCCTCTAGAGGAAGTTGCTTGGTGGCCACCGGATGCGGATGCACAGGCCTATCTCAAGGATATACTTCTAAATGTAATGGTCATTATTTGTAGGAGATGGAACTGTAAAGGGGCTGAGAAGTTGGAGAGGCTTTCACCTTTAATCTATTTTAAAAATTTTTTCGGTACTGGGGATTGAACCCAGGGGCATACTACCACTGAGCTACATCCCCAAATCTTTTCATTTATTTGTTTATTTTTGAAACAGGTCTTGCTAAGTTGCCCAGTGTCTCCTGAGTCCCTGGGATTACAGGCAGGTTTCACCATGCCTGGCTCACCTTTATTCTTATATACTTAAGTAATGTTTTTTAAAAATACTTTTAGATGTTGATGGACCTTTATTTTATTCATTTATTTATATGTGGTATTGAGAATCAAACCCAGTGCCTCACACATGATAGGCAAGTGCTCTACCACTGAGCCACAACCTCAGCCCCCTTAAGTGATATTTTAATACTTTATTATTATTATTATTATTATTATTATTAGCTACTTGGCATTGAACTCAGGAGTGCTGTGCCACTGACCTATATCCCCAGTCCTTTCTATTTTTTCAGACAGGGTCTCACCAAGTTCCTGAGGGTCTTACTAATTTGCCAAGGCTGGCCTCAAACTTGCAGTTCTCCTGTTGCAGCCTCCTGAGTCACTGGGATTACAGGCATGTGCCACTGCACTCAACAGATATTTGAATATTTTACATTGAGCATAAGTTTGAACTTTTTTAGTCACTAACTAAAAAACAAAGGAAAAGTTAGCAGGGCCAAATACACTGGAGAAGTAAAGTAAAATTAAGGCTGAAAATTGTCTCCTGGATTTTGGATCATTACTGGTGTTGTGGGATCAGAAGTAATCTCAGTGAAGAAAATATAGAATATCAGGAAAAAGACATAATGGTTTAGGCTTAAAAAAATTACAGATGGTGTGATTACAGATGAAGATGAGAGTTCAGGAGGCAGCATCTGGGGTTTTGGGTGAGTTTTTTCCCCAGTGTCTAGACAATTTGAGTGTGTTCTTTAGCCTATGGAGGAAGGATCCAGGAGAAAGGGAGACAGATACAGAAGAGAAATTACTCAAGGAGAATAATTTCAGAACTGTCCTTATTTGCCTCATCTGTCCTTAGATTAGGCCCCACTGCAAGATTAAGAGTAAACAAGTAAAGTATTCTGCCAGACCAATGTAGAGGGGCTGGGGTTGTAGCTCGGTAGTAGAGCACTTGCCTAGCACGTTTGAGACACTGGGTTCAATCCTCAGCACCACATAAAAATAAATAGATGAAAATAAAGGTATTATGTTAAAAAAATGTAGGAGAAACACAGGTTTTAGGTGAAAGGACTTTGATTAGATGGCTTGTGAAGCCCCCTTCCAATCTGCATTTCTACAAAACCAGTTTATCAAAATTGGTCCTCTTAGGCAGGAACTTGACAGAAACAAACATCCTGCCTTAGGTGGCTTGAGCAGGGAATCGAGGCTATTAGTCAGAGAGAATAGAATGAACAATGTACCTTTTTTTTTGAGGAGCAAATCATATTGCATCACAAAATTGGACAGAGTTAGCACTTCCTCTAGACCCTTATCAAGCTAAGAAGCTCTCATTTTCTTTATAAGTATCTCTCCCGCCTGTTTTCCCAAGGACACCAATTTAGAATCTGCTTTGCCAAGAGCCAGTGTATTTTGGGAATATATTTCTTTGCCTCACCAGGGTTACATGGATCTGACTCCATTCTTCCTTAGAAATCTGTAAGGTGGAAGATAATGAAGACCTCCAGTGCTACCACTGCCCTAGGAATGTTCTAGGCTCTGGGCTTCTAAGAGGGATTGATTGGAGAAGAACTGGAGAAGGAATATGTTATATGTTAGATATAAATGTGAAGCTAACCTCTATCCTTTGTGGATTTTTAAGTATTAATATAAACTGAGCATAAGATGCCTGCATATAGAAATTTCTCAGGTCAAGCAACTTCTTTTCAAGAGATGTCTTAGACTTTCTATGGGTCACTTTGAGTAGGAACAAAAGGGCCTGAATATATCTTCCCTAGAAACTCTCCCAAGCGCTGTTAAAGATAAAACCTAAACTCACATTCCTTATTCTGCTTCCTAGTATTGGGTATCCTGGACATGCACATAAGTCCTAAATAAGTCCCTGCTTCTTGGTCAGTTCTGCCCCTCTTATGCCCCAACATTTTGGGCCATTGAAGAGAATGGGTGGATATTAAGAAGAGGTAAGAGGAGCCAGTGTTTTGAGGCTGTCAGTGAGGATGATTCCTATGGGTTCTGTGAGATTCCAAAGTATATCTATTGAAAGGCTTTTCAGCAGGTACGAATCTGTTTTCCCACCTCATCCATTCCATGGACCCACACAAGAGCCAGATCACCAAAGCATTTGCAGATTAGGTATAAAAGATAAGACTAAAGAAGTGAAACTTGACATAAAAGTAAATAGCAAGGTAAGTTTCTTCAGCCTGTGAGAATGAGCTGCCTTTTCTGTAAGGCACTGATTTACATTGACCTGGGATACAGAAATCACTTATTCTAGACTAGGGTCACTTTCCCCCTGAAATGCCCTTGCAAGGGGAAAGAAAACAGTAGATCAGATCACCAGGGTCTTTCAATTCTGTTGAGCCATGGAGTAATCATTGGCCCTATCCATATTTTCCAGTGTCCTACTCTGATCTTTCATTTATTCAGGGTAACCTTTTGAAAATTGGTTTATAGCACTTGCTCTGACAATGCCAGAGAAATCCCCACCTGAGGGAAAATAAGGTTGCAAGGGTACAGCTTAGTTATGTAAGGCTCCGTCATTATTTCTGTGGTACTTGGGAAGTAGTAGAAGAAGGGGGAAGTGACCTGTCTCTAAGAAGTCTCTGCTTTCTATCCCTCAAGCAACCTCATAACATTCTGCAAAGGCGACTTATGGAAACCAACCTGTCTAAGTTCCGAAGCAGTCGTGTCCCATGGGCCTCCAAGACCAACAAACTCAATCAGGCTAAGTCTGAGGGGCTAAAGAAGTCTGAGGATGATGATATGATTTTGGTTTCTTGCCAGGTAATGTTCAGAGAATAGCTTTTCTAGGGTTTGGGGGGGAAGTGGGATTTGCGGTCCTTTATGATCCCAATAGAAGATGCTTTCCTCTAAACCTTATAGACTGTGGGTCTCATTGTGGAATTCATAAGTGAATTTTAGAGGGGGCATTCTGGGCAACACTGGAAGTGTATGCAGTATTTTTGTCTGCATGTTCATCTTTATAGGAAATACCTAACTTTCATCAGATTTACAAAGGTGTGTGTGATTTTAAAAAAAGATTAAGAGTTACTTGGTATATAGAATTAAACACCCAATGTCCTTTGGGTATTTTGTCACCTTTGGATTCATCAGGAAAAAGAGCCAGTCAGAGGCAAATTTAGCAGTGGGTAAAGATGGGATCCTACCAACCCATAATTGGGAGGATGCTATCCATCCTTGCCTTCATTTGACATCTGCTGCTTCTCTGCTTCTCCTTTTCTTTTTGCTTCTCTGGCTATTATTGAACAGTATGTTTCCTTCCCACAGTGTGCTGGAAAGGATGTGAAAGCTTTGGTTGATACAGGCTGTCAATATAATATCATCTCCTCAGCCTGTGTGGACAGATTGGGGTAAGTAGCCACTTTTTCTAGGTGGAAGTCAGATGTGAATACACTTTTTGCTTGAATCTATTTTGAGGTTAGACATTTACAGAAGTACAAAGAGAAACATGCAAAAGTCAGATCTCAGCTGGAACCACACTCCTTAATAGAGGGAGCAAGGGGTAGTTTCTGAGAGAAATCAATGAGCCAGGAAGTCTTGGACTTTCTGTCAACTCCCACCTATGAGGTTTTGAGCAGGGCTGGGGCTGTAGCTTAGTGGTAGAATGCTTGCCTCACACATGTGAGGCAATAGGTTCAATTCTCAGCATTACATAAAAAAGTAAATAAAGATATTGTGTCCATCTACAACCAAAAAAATATTTAAAAAATTTTTTTTGAGCAAAGACCTCTAGACCCTGGAATGAGAACATGAGACTCCTGGTTCACCATTTGCCCAACTCTGATCTACCAGAGAAATTAATAACCATCAGAGGTAATTGTCCTGTTGTTATACTCCTGGTGAGTAAAAACAGGGAAATGGTTGGTCTTAACTTACTCAGAATCCTGGAGAACACACTGCCCCAAGAAACATTAGTTGGAACTAATCATCGGCTGCTGTTGCTGCTGGGCCCTGGCTATCATAGGACAGATTCACTGGGAGTTTCTTAGTGTCTTTCCTCCCTGTGAAGAACATGGAAAATCAGATCCTACTGTTGCCCCTACTGGGGAGTGAGTATGAGGTAGACACCTCTTTAGTTCTTTAGCAGCTAGAACTGGGCTCTCCCTTTTTTAGTCAGAGAAAACCATTCTGTATTTCACCTCCTTTTTCACTCAACCTCTACTTATCTTTTCTTCTTTCCACTCTTTTCTCCCACGTACGAGATGGGCCCTAAAGTCTAGTCCAGAATCAGTAGGATCAACCCACTTCATTTTCTGTATCTCTAGCCCTAAGTATAATAAATCATCCCCTATCCCAAATCTCTGCAATGATACAATCACTGAGATAGACATAGTGGCCCATTTTGAGTTACATTCAAGACATCCATATTCTTAAGTAGGGCTTATACAGGGCTTCATTCATGTAAGCAGTGACCCTGTCACATGATCTGTTCTTTTTATACCTACTGGGTCTTTATCCCTTGCCACCACTATGACTCTTTGAAGTTGACTCTATGTATTTTGTATATTGCCATGTAGAATAGGTGGTGGTGGGAGTCTGGGACTCAAGTGCTCTTGTGGGATGAATCCTGAACTCTTATGTGGTAAAGAGATGAGATATGGCACAACATGATGATTCCAGAACAACTAATAATGTTCTGTGTATAGTTAGGCAGCAGACTGCCATGATTCTTGAGAAATTAATAACCATCTGTAAAACTGCAATTATTTTTCTTTTGGATGGGCTGTAACACCAAAAGATAGGATGTGGAGGAAAGCAGAAGTATTGGCACACAAAGTCCATAATTAAGTATTTATCTACCAACCCATAATAGCTTGGGTGTTAGCTATTCCAATAGGCTTATATAACTTATGAAACATTGGTGCTACTTACTCTTCCTTCTTCTTGCCAGGTAATATTCAGAGAATAGCTTTTTTTTTTTTTAATAGACAAGTCAAATTAATGAGGATTTTCTCTATAATATTCCTTGCTGATACCATTATCAGTGCATTTACTAAGTAAGTACTTGCCCCCACTAACCTTATAGGCTGAGACAAACGAATGATAGATTAAAATAGGAACAAAGCACCTTCTAAATTAGGATTAACCTGTCTTTTCTGATATTTGTTACCTACATATGAGTAAAGGACATGTTAATAAAACTGCTCACACATAGGTGGGGATGTTAGGATGCAGAATAGGACTCTCTGAATATGTCAACTCCTCTATTTCACCAATGCAGACAGTGATGTAAACTTTTTGAAAATAGGAAATTAGTCTCTAGGGTTTTTTTATATTCCCATGGCATGTTTAGGACAAAGTGCTGAAACACGTGTAGGCTGAATAGTTCTTATTTTGGTTAATTAATCCCCAGAGATCCCTAGAGAATTCCAATTGTGGATCAGAAGGTAGGCATTGCCAGATTCAACCAAAAACCTCTGCCAAAGGGATTCTGGTATCTTCCTTTCTGGTGCAGACTCAAGGAGCATGTCAGATCTCACAAGCATGATGGAGAAAAGTTTTCTCTACCCCGACATCTCAAAGTGGTGGGTCAAATAGAGCACCTAGTGATCACAGTGGGCTCCCTCCGACTGGACTGCCCAGCAACTGTGGTTGGTAAGTACAATTGGGAACTGAACTTGTGAACCCTAATGTAAACCTTTATAGACTCATGCCTATAAAGACTGACTTTCTCAAAATCCCAGTTTCTCATTTTTCTGTGCTATAGACCTTTTTCCAATTTTGTCCTCTGACATATTAGATAGGCCCAAGCTAATTTAAGACATGCTAAGAATCAATCAGAAAAACAATTGTGGAAATCAGACTTAAAAATCATGGAGCAAAGAAACAAACATTTTTGTGTGCAGGTGAAAATATCCCAAGAGCTTTCCAGAACTAGTTGGTGGCACAAAGCAAGATCCTCTTACGCCTTTGCCATAAATCTCTTGATAATTTCCCATCTACCTCTTACGTTATTCCTCTCATGCATTCTTGTTTTTTCTTGTTTTTGACTACAGGCCTCTGTTTTAGAGTGGAAAAGACTTGCGTTTGAATCTTGGCTCCATCCCTTTTTTTATGAAAAGCATAATCCATATAACAGAAAAATATAATTTATCTTTGTGGAATATAGCTTATTCACAGCCAACCACATGCATAAGACCCACACATATACAGCTCAGAAACCCATCACTTTTTAACTATAATGATCTGAGAAAATTACTTAATAATAGATGCTTAACGAATGTTCATTAGCTGGCTGGCCAGAAGGAAGGATGGATGAAATGAACCTAATGATGATCAGACTGACTTCTAAACTATCAGGGAAATGGCTGAATTTAATTTTTTTTTTTATTAGAGGACAATGAGAAAAACTTGTCTCTTGGTCTCCAAACTCTTCGATCCCTGAAGGTAGGATGGACTCCACTTTCCCTCTGATACTTCCTCTCTGAGGCAGGGATCATTTTGTATGGGGAACCCATTGTGGAATCATTGAAAAGGGCTGGGGATGCAGCTTAGTGGTAAAGCACCCCTGGGTTCAGTCCCCAGTACCAAAACAATAAAGTGACCAGTGATTCTCCTTTGTTTTCAGTGTATCATAAACTTGGATAAGCACCGGCTGATCATGGGGAAGACGGATAAGGAAGAAATCCCTTTTGTGGAGACAGTTTCTTTGAATGAAGACAAGTAAGTGTCCAAATTAGCCAGGTAAAGTAAAACCCATTTGACATGAGTTGAGGGGATTCTCAGACAGTATATGGGGTGACATCCTGCCTTCAGCTTTCATTCATACCCCAAGCCCACCCCTTCCCACCTCCATAGTTCACCATCCCAAAAAACTCTGTAGCCCATATTTCAGAATGAGCAGTGATAGAACCATACAAAGTGGGTAAAATGAGGAACTTTTAAACCAAAGTTTGATTTGCTTTCAGTCTTTTTTGAATTTGGTGTCATTTTTTTTTCTCTTCCTTTCTCATTTCAGCACTTCAGAAGCATAACTACAACCTGTAGCATGTCTGCACGTGTGCACACACACACACCAGGTTGACAAATTGAGAAAACTGGGTTTGAACCAAATGCTATAGCAACTTGCTGTGGACCAAGTCCTTCCCTCCAATAGATGCTCCAGGGGCTCCTTCCCACTCATACCTTTATAGACTATTGTCTGTGCTTAGAGATCTTATCTGGTTATATCCATTGTTTTTTACTTCTTTGATCACTTGATTTATAGACCCTTTTGGACACTGCCAGGTCTCCCTTGTGGCCTATTTCTCTGCTTCTTCCAAGAAATTAATTAGTTAAGTGTAGAGGCTGCCAGGTCCTATTTCTCCCTAGATACACTTGCTTTTCCTATAGCTAAATGTGTAATAAACAGGAACCTGACTTTTATCTCAATTCAGCTTTTTCAAAGAGGTATAGGAAACCTGTCTTGGAATTAGAATCTCTTCTAATTAATTCTTTGACTTATCAAGTATGAATTGATCTTAAAGAGCCCAGACAAGTCATCTAGTCCAAACCTTTAACTTAAAGGTCCAGAGAGGCAAGTGAATTATCTAAACTTATATTTTAAGTCAATGACAGAAGGGACCTAAAACTCAAACCTGATTTCTAAGCTAAAGCTCCTGTGCTGCCTCGTTTGTTTTCAAGCCTTAACAGAAAAGCAAAGAGGTGAGTGTGTATTTAAAAAAAAAAAAAAAAAGGCAAGGTAGGGGGAATTGTGCTTTGAAGATGGATTCCAGGAGGATCCTGGTGGCCTTCCTTCCTAGGTGCCAAGCCTACTAAAAGTTCCCTGCCCCAAATTGTTACTTGTAGGCCCTTATCTTGGTGCCTAAAAACTGAAGGTACAAAAATGAAATAGTCTTTCAATGTAAACTTCTTGAACAGGAGGAAGGGGAAGAAACCACAGGTAGGACTATTATTAATCCCTCTCCGAGATATAATTGAAGGCTTCAGTGAATAATAGGGGTATTATTGAGACATTGATTATCCCCAAGATCTCAGTATTTCTGCCTAGTTTGAAAAAGACTCAAATAGTTGGAAATAGGGGTAAGGAAAGGAAATGAAAAAAAAAAAAAAAAAAAATCCAGAGCAGGGCCAGGATAGAAGGGAGCAGAACTATTGGGGGCCGATTGGGGGAAGCCTTTCTAGGATGGTGGTAAGGAGTAAAACTGCAAGGCAGGGAATTGAAGCTTGGGGAAGTTTTCCCCTTTTATAACTGCCCAGTATTCCCCGACCCCTCTCAAAGATTTGGGAAGATCATGAGGGTAGGGGTTGAAACTTTTGTTAGGTTGTCAGCTGAGGCATACCTATAATGGAATCCCCCCTTCAGTTCAGTCTAGAAGTAGTATTTGGATAAGTCAGGAAAAATAGCTTAAGTATTCCTTTAAGATACTCCCAAGTCTACCCTTGCTTCACGGCAGTAGTTCACAGGATGTTTAATGGATCCCAGTTTGAACCTTGCCAAGTACCACCAACTATTTTGTCTAGTGTTAATTCCTACCCCTGCCAAACAACTCTTTGGAACCTGAATATTATGGCCCTCACAGAAGCTCCCTAAGGACTAGAGACCCCCATTTGAATAATTAGGCAGCCATTGGTCATTGTCATTGAGTCATTCCCTAGGCCTCTTTCCTATTAGCCTTACAAAGGAAGCTGGATGGACATCTAAGCAGAGACATAGTAAGGCAGACTAGGCTACATCTGAAGCTTAGTAGGTGAACCAAGGACTGCCAACTTCAGCCTGCCCTTTAGCTACACCCTATTCCCTTACCTAGAAGGTATTTGCTCCTTGCCACACTCCTCTCCTACCTATCATGCAATGCTTTGTCCTGCTTCTTATCCTAGGATAGAGCTAATATTTAAACCCTGTTTCCCTATATTAAAGTTCAACTCCAAGCCTTGACTTCTGGCCACCTGTGAGGCATGTTGCAGGCTCCTTGTTGAATTCCCTTTAGACCAAGTGAGCCAGGAATTCTCAGATTCTGCAAAGATGCAAATTATTCTGGCTCTTAGTTCAGGACCACATAGCATTAGGGGGATGATTACATGGCATTTAATGATCTTTCTGGTCTCTGAAAATCAGTGAGTGATTTTGATAGAGACACTTAAAAATGCCTACAATTAGGGGAAGTCTTAAAATTCATTAACTTTCTTTAAATGCTCCAAGTTGATTACTCTGATAGTTTTTATCTCCCTGAGGTTCGTAAGAAAGCACTGTCTACTTTGGTTGGGGCTGACAAGGTAAGGAAGTGAGGTCTGTTCTTCTGAGTCTTAGAAAATTCAGGTGCCTCTCAGGGTGTGGGAGAAGAAGTATCTACCTACGTCATAGTTTTGAGGATAGGCAGGAGCAAGAAGTATCAGACTTATCTCATTCCTTATTAGATGACTACCACAAATACAGAATGTTTAAAAATATTTTTATCATTTGGTATTTCTATGCCTGACTCTTTTGAGGAGCGAATATTTTCTGACTTTTCTATTGCTTTGTCCTGCACAGACCCCACCTGTATGATTTTCTATTCCTTACCCCAGAGTGGATTACCTGGTGTTAGCTGCCCTCACTTTCATATAATAGAAATATCTTTCTGGGCTGGGCACTTGGAGGAGATGGAACTGGATTCCTCCCTCCTGTTGCCAGGCCTCTCTGCATTGGCACTTTATCTGCTCAGTGTTTCTGGCTGTGTTGGGTTTATTTGTGAGACTGTTGTAACAATAAAGTCAAATCTTCCCTCTTTGTGCTTGTCTGACAGTCTCTGTGTTAGAGCCCCAACCTGGAAGGTGAGAGAGCCCAGGCATAGTCTAATTTCATCAGTGTTTCTCTCTCAGGGTCTTCTGAACATAAGGCTTTGTGGGTTTCAGTTCCTCCGTTGCTATTAGTCCTTCACTCCCTCTTACTGGCTATATGTCTTTAGGCAAATTGGTGAATCTCACTGAGCTTGGTTTTGTAGTTTATAAAACATAATAATAGTACTTATTTCATAGTGTCAAATGAGATAATTCAGGTAAAGTTGTCATGCAAAGCTTTATATGTGGGTTAATCAACAGTGTAGGAGAGAACACTTCTAGAAAAAATTAGTTCAAACAAACAGGGGAGGTTAGGGAAGGAAAAATATTGAATGAACCTTAATATAATGTTAAAGTCAATGTCAAATGGCATTCCAAATAAATGCATTTTATATATAATAAAAACTTAACTCTTAAGTGTTAATATCCTAAACAGAGTAGTTAAATAGTCAACTAGTAACATGATTTAACTATGAACCCAGATACTCCAGTGTTGACATATCAAAGCCTGCCAGTTGCCTTGAATAAAAACCAGGTTGGGAAGAGGAAGTTCAGTTGATTCAGTACAGATACTTGTGTTTGCCAGGGAAGAGACTTGGAGTAGAGGGAGTTGGTATATATAATTTTCTGTACTGTAAGCATTAATAATAGGAATCTAACTCTACTTTGATCTGATGTGGGGATTCTGTTATGGAATGCTGGACTCCTTGTTACACTAGATGATCTTGTACCTGGGGCTGGGGGTGCTATACTGATTCTTATCTTACTTATTCTGGAAACATGTAAGGATATGAGAACTGATTGGTGCTAGGGTTGACCTTATGAGGAAACAATTACCATGTTAAAGTCCTACAGAAACTGTCCCCCCATATCTGAGCTCATACTAATTTCTCTGTGGTATACAGGAATAACTGGGGAATAGAAAATATAGTAAAGAGGTTTCATTAGGACAAATTTGAGCATAGGGGTATATGAAAGGGACCTAATCTAAGGTCTGAGTGGTAGGAAGATCCAGTTGTGAATGACTCACAAAGAGTAGAATTCTAGAAATGGCAAAGTTCAATATCAGCAGGTAAGTCATGAGGTGAAGGGTAGATAATCATATTCCTTAGCCCATTCTTCTAAATCAGGAATTAGCCAACTTTTTCTGTAAAAGTTCAGATAAATATATTTGGCTTTATGGGTTAGTCCTTTCCAACTACTCAACTCTGCCACTGTGGCATGAAAGCAACCATAGGCATATGCAAATGAATGAAATTTGAATTTCATATAATTGTTACATGTTACAATATAATGGCATCTTTAGATTTTTCTTAGCCACTTAAAAGTATAAAAATTATCCTTAGCTTGCGAATTGTATGAAAACAAAATTTGGTTATAGGTTATTATTTGCTGTGCTATGTCCTAAATTATCTCATACCTTCTTTTTCTCCTCAAATTCCAATACCTGCTTTCCCATTCTCACTTTGAGATGAAGACTTTGCTTTCTGCTTCATTCATGAAGTAATCAGAACACTTACCACTTCATCACATCTATTCTTTTACCAGCATCTGTATGCATATATTCAGCTTTTACTTCTGTTACAGTTACTATTGTATAATACTAGATCTGTATAACTTACTGTCTGCCCCCACACAGAGAGCCTTTGTCTGGTTTGTTCACTGATATATACTCAGTATCCAGTGTTTAGCACAAAAGTGCTTATCAAATATTTGAATTAACACTGGCTATCAGACCAGCAGTCAGAAGTTTAGGCAGTTTTTCTCCAGAAATACTTACCTACCTTTCCAAGAGAAAAGACCTACTCATCCTGACAGCTGGAGATCTCTTGATCATCCTAAGTGGAACTTTTTCAAATTTCTATTCTATGCTGTCATTTGGTTGTAACTGAGTAGATTGATTTCAAAAACTACCAGCTGGCTTTTGAAAATACTGCCACAGCTCATGCAGGAGGATAACAAGTTCAAGGCCAACCTGGGCAATTAAGGGAGACTCTGTCTCAAAAAAATGAAAAGGACTCAGTGGTAGAGTACCACTAGTTCAATCCCTAGTATAGGGGAAAAAATGAAAAATACTGCAGTATCTCCTACTAATTGCAAGTTCTGATTGTGTACACAGAGCTTTGCAACAGCTTTCTAATGCCTTACTCTTGCATAAGAATAGATAGCCAGTGATCTCTAGACATTTAAGAAACACAACACAAAAAGACAGAAACAAAGACTGAAAAACTCAACATAGACAAAGAAGCAAAAGAAAACACTAAAAATATTCTCAGAGAAAAAAGATATTACATCCCCAAGTGGAACAGAATGCTATTTAAAGTTGCGGGGATGGGCCTGGTGCGGTGGTGCAGGCCTGTAATCCCAGTGGCTCAGGACGGTGAAGCAGGAGGATCTTAAGTACAAAGCCAGCCTCAGCAAAAGCCAGGTGCCAAGCAACTCAGTGAGACCATCTCTAAATAAAATACAAAATAGGGCTGGGGATGTGGCTCAGTGGCCAAGTGCCCCTGAGTTCAATCCCTGGTACCCACTGGAGAAAAAAAAAAAAAAAAAAAGGTTGCAGGGACAGCAGATAAGAAAGTGCTACCCTGGAAGATGGGTCTGCTAAGTGAAATAAGCCAGGCACAGAAAGACAAATACCATGTGACCCACTTACATGTAGAATATAAAACAATCGAATTCATAGAATGACAGTAGATTGGTGGCTACCAGAGGCTGGGGGGTTACAGGAAATAGGGAAATGTTAACAAGGGTACAAAGCTTCAGTTAAATAGGAGGAATAAGCTTTGCAAATGGCAACTACAGATAATAATATTGTATATTCTGAAATTGCCCAGTAAACTTCAAATTTTCTCACCACACACAAAAAATGTATTTTTGTGCATTTGAGATGGATATGTTAATTATCTTGTTTAATCATTCCACATTGTATATATACATCATAACATCATTTTGTACTCCATAAATATGTGTAATTTGTTGATTTGCAATAAAATTTAATTTTTTTAAAAATCGAAAGGTAGATAAAGTAGTAAATTTAAAACATGATAATAGAAATTTAAAAATTAAAGAGAAGAGTTGGAAGGTGGAAATCTTTTAGAAAAAGAGAGAGAGAGAGAGAGAGAGAGAGAGAGAGAGATGGAAATGAGGAAGACAGTTTAAAAGTTTCCCAGAACAAAAGCTGTGCAGTAGGTGTAGAGAATGTGGAGGATGACAGACTTCAGGAAGGTTGTCTCCAATTTAAAAAATAAATGAATAAGAGTTGAAAGTATAGTTCAGTTGTTGAGCATTTGCCTAGCATGCTCAAGGTCTTGGGTTCCAATGTACAGCACCTTAAAATAAATAAATAAATAATCAAACAGACTATTGGAGACTTTGGGATAGATTAATTATAAATACTTGAATGCCAGGTACCTAAGAAAGTTTGCATGGAGTAAAAGACAATAGCTAACGTCAAAGAAAGAAAATGTAATCATACTATGCTAATAAGATTAACTGAATAATATGTACATTTTTGTAATAATAATTATTTGCCTAAATAGGATAATACAGATACATCGAGGGGTAGAGGATGCAGAAACAACATGTGTTTATAAGAAGGCTATAGAGTATAAATGCATATCTTACTGCCTTTAACAAGGAGTAAAATGATAGCCCAACTGAAAAATTAGTAACTAGTATTATAAGCATGCTGTTTAGAAATATGAAAATAAATCCTAGATAGATGACTAAAAGATTAAAAATATATTATCTCTAGGAAGTACAAATTAAGAGTATAGAGGGCTGACAGGACCTAACCTTTTTGCTTATAAGACTAGTGATCCTATTTGATTCTTTTAAATGTAATATGTTGATAAAAATGAATATGATTAATGTAGTATTTATTTGAAAATATTAGTAGTAAATGAAAAACAGTTCTCATAAGTATTGTAAGACACTGGAAAACCATAATGATTTAGTCCCCTCTTAAACTGAAAAATATCTTGCTACTCTGGTACTGAACTGTACCAACTGTGTTGCTTGGTTATGTCAAGGGCCCAACTAACTTGTTGGCAGTAGTGGCACCAATAGTTCTAGGAACAGAAATAATGTGCCCCATTTGTTGTTATTATGATGGGCATGAGCAGGTGATCACATGGTACTGCACACTAAAATGGCTTTATAGACAACTGAAGGCAGGAAACCTTACTAGAGGGGGCTGAGTATGAGAAAACATCCTGACAGATGCACATAAGAAGAAGGTTCATCTAGGACAGTCCCAGGGTATGCTAAGAAATAGCTGGAATGATTGTGTGTGTATGTGTGTGTGTGTGTGTGTGTGTGTGTGTGTGTGTGTGTGTGTGTCTGTCTGTCTGTCCTATATCTACTGAAGGCACAAAAGAAATCATCATCGTTGATGCTGTGTAAGATTGTATTTGTTCTCCTGGACTACTGTGGCCTGGGCAAGTGCTGCATAAATAGAGAGGATGGGGTGGAGGCATAAGAAAGAAGGGATCATGCAGAGAACTCCAATTAATCGCTGGAGAGGAATAGATAGGGAACCGCAGATAGATAGCATAGCCTTGGTCCCAGATACATTTGTCCCAGATACATATATTGTCACTTCTTCCTAACCTTCTGACTCCCTCACTTAAATTTAGAAAAGATTCCTCGTACTTGTTTACCCATCCCCCACCAGGGGATTTTTCAGATCTCAGGAAGAAGAATGAGGACCCAGACTATGTGGAAGGGTACACCTGGACTGCATCACTCAAGAGGAATAGAGTAGAAAACCTAGTTACAGGGAAGCAAAGAAAAGGGCGGGAAGGAGAATGGATAGTCTAGCCTCACTTTTAGAAAGAACAACTCCAAAATGATTCAGGGTTTAGGAAGACCATAGGTCAGAAATCTTTCCTCTCCACTGCCTACTATAGTGCCCCAGATCCAGATGCCACATCTCAGCCTCTCATGGTCAGACACAAATCAAGCAAGGATTCAACTCTGACACTTTTCTTTGAAACCAACTGAAGGAGCTTCTTTCATTCCCTTTTTCCCTTTCTCTGGTTCACATATTGTTTATTTTGGTCTTCAATTACAAAGAGAGCAAGATAAGGTTCCTATGCTCAAAGAGTTCACAATATTTTGGAGGAGGTTGGGGTTATAAGGGGAGACAGGAAAACATAATTTTATCTTAATGAGGTAAGTCGGGAAAAAATATCTGTACCAACATAGAAGGGTACATTTGTCAAGGAAAGCTTTCTGGCTTAGAAAACCCATGACCTAAAGGGAAGAGTTATTGAAATATAAGCAGGACAGAAAAAGAGGAACCAACACTTCCACTTCTAATGAGTCACTTGAAATTACATTCTTTTTTTTGGCAAGCACACACTCCTCTCAAACCCTCAGCTCTGCCTTTCCCCCTGATACCCTTCTTACGTTGGCCTGAATCTTCATTCAGCCTGAAATCAGGCACAACTTATAGTCACACTCCACTAATAGCAGCCACATTGTATACTCTAGACCAGTGTTGCCTTAAAAAGTATAATTTTTTTGTAGCCACATTTAAGAAGTAAAAAAGTGAAATTAATTTAATAATATATTTTATTTAACCCACTATGCCCAAAACATTTAAACTTTAGCCAATATTCTAAAATTAGATTTTACATTTTTTCATGCTATGTCCTTGAAATCCAGTGTATGTTTGACATTTACAGCATAGCTCAATTCAGACTAGCCACGTTTCAAATGCTCAGTGCAGCTCTAAATTCTGTCTTGGACAGGGCAGCTGTCCGGATTGAATGTATTTGGTGTTTCCCCACTAAAAAGATGAGGCCAGGTGGGAATGGTGGAGAGCAGCCTGGGCAACACAGTGAGGCCCCCCATCTCAAACACGTGCGTACACACCCACAAATACCCAGATGAGGCCCCTGATATGGAGGCATTAAGGTATATCTCCTCTAAGCCTCTGTACCCCTATCAAGGCCTTGAAAACAATTTTGAAGAAAGAAGTCCTATGAGGTTTCTGTCAATGAGTGAGCACTCCATTATCTAGATCCAGATCTAGACAACCCTAAACTGATCCCAAAATTGCTGCTGAATCAGCTTTTAGCAATCAGATCCACAATGCCTCACTGATACATCTGACCCAGGCTGTCTCCAGATTTCCTGTGGCCAGCAGAACACCCACTGCAAATACTTTGTAATTCACCAGTGTGGCAGTATCTTCACAGGAAGTTGGTAAGATGGCAAATAGCCCAGCTGATCTGACTGTGGTTGGGGCTTGGCGTCACTTGCCATTTGGGACCCAAAAGGGCTAAATATATTTGGTGTAAATATAATATACTTGTGTTAGTCTAGCCTACAAGCAACAAGAATCACATGGGAGAAAAATATTCAGAAGATTCTACCGGTTAATTAAAACATTTTCACAAACTAGAAAGGACCACTTTTTAAATATATATATATATATGGGGGGGGGAACACGGTATCTTGGGAGTAGATTTTGAAATTCATAATTCAATTCCCTCATGATGGGCAAAGAACCAAAGGCCGAGGAAAGGGAAGTGATTTGCACAAGGCCATTCGCCAAATACATAAAGGTTGTGATGAACCCTGCATCCCTTCCACTACCTCCTCGATCTCCACTATCTGAAAAATATTTTAATTAAAGACACCGTGCCATCTCCAGGATGATATAAAGAGGATGCTGCACCCTGAAGAACTGGGTCAGCGCTATCCCAGTTCTGACTTAGCTGTCAGACGCCAAGGATATGCAGTCCTCACCGGTGCGTACAGCCCGGATCCCCCACCTCCTGGAATCCTGGGCGGAGGATGCTGTTGGGTCAGCCCAGTTCAGCTCCGTGGCTGTGACCCACTTCCGAACTGCAGGCTGGACGAAGGCGGTCAGCCCTAGGCGGAGGCCACACCCACCAAGGCAGCAAACAAAGGCTGTTAGAAACCTGGTAGGCAGCTGTGTCCCGGAGGCTCATGGGAGGCAGGTTAGTACCCAAAGTGCAGGAGACGACCCCCCAACACTACGACTCGAGTGGGCTTCAGGGAAAAGGATACTCGCCCAGACCCAGCCCGGTTTCCGCGCTTAGCACCCGCCCTGCCTCTAACAGCCAGAATGAGCCTCTGCCCCAGCAATTCCTGGGGCTTCGGCTCACCTCGGCCTCCCCCGGCTGGCAACGAAGGCTCCGACCCTGCATTCCCTCGGACACCCGGAGCTTGCTGGGGTCTCCCTGAGAGGACTTTACAGACAGCTTGGCCAGCCCCGGCTGCTTCTGCTCCCTGGAAGATATCCGAGCGCCTCAAATCTATGCCGGGCCCAGACTGCCATCCTAGAGCGAACCCTTTCCGTCCGGCGGCCGAGTGTTGGCCCGCCCCGCGCGGGGTTCGTGCAGCCTCCGGTCCCTTCGCACAGGGAACAGTTTCCGGGGCGGATGCATTTTACAGCTGACCCGGCGCTGCAGATGACGTGAGGTCCCAGACGGAAGTGCGGGCGGAGGATTCCGAGTCGGATCCCGAGCCGGATCCCAAGCCGGATCCCCCGAGCCGGATCCCGGAGTCGGATCCCCGAGCCGGGAGTAGGTCTCCGGGCTCCGGGCTGCCCGGTGGCTGGGCTGCCGCGATGGCGACCCTATGGGGAGGCCTCCTTCGACTTGGCTCCGTGCTCAGCCTGTCGTGTCTGGCGCTCTCCGTACTGCTGCTGGTGCAGTTGACAGACGCCGCCAAGGTGAGTCCCTCCCAGCCTTCGCTCCTGACAGGAGCTCCTCCCCTATCTCCGGCCTTGCGGAAACTGGGTCTGCCAACCTGCTCTCTACCCCAGTCCTCTCCTAGCCCTGACAGCCATACTCCTAGCTTCACAGCCCTGGCAGCCCTCACCCTTGCTCTTCATTGAGCACTTCAGCCCTCAACCATGACAGCCTGGCAGTCGCCGCCCCCACACCCAGTCCTGACAGCTACTCTTCCACCTCTTGACATTTCCCTCCCCAGTCCAGTGTCCATCTCAAACTTTACAACCTTTCCAGTTCCAAGAACCTTTAACTCTCCACCTGCTCTGATAGCTTACCCCCAACCTCCACCAACCTCATCCCCCCTCTTCTCCAGACCAAATGATAGGAAGCCCCTCATCTTACAGAAGTTTTTCCTTTTAGGAACTAACTCTCCTGAACTCATCCCTGAACAGATTCCCTTCCTATCATGGAGTCTTGCTTTTCCTGGTGGCCTCCTTCGTAGTAGGACCTACAGAGTATCTCTCACAAGCTTAATATTTTCATCTTCTTCTCTCAAGGACCTCTTGACCTCCTTCTTGCTTTCTTTCTGATAATTTAGTGGAAAAGGAATGAGACAAATCGCAGGAAGGGTGAGATTGAGATTGTGGCCTTTCCCCAAGTTTTATTTCTTGACCCATCTGACCCTCTCATGCGGTTGTCTGGTGCATGAGACCTTTCCAGACCTTCCCTGGTCTCATACATATTTGTATTTCCTCTTTGATGAGCTAAATCATTTTGGGGAAAAACAGAAAGAATTCACATTAGTGTGATGGAAAAACAGAATGGCATTGCATTTTTTAAATAGGAGCTTAAATTTATATCTTTTTTGTTATACATGACAGTAGAGAAATCTATAATATCTTTAAACATAGGGACTAAGAAAGATAGATTACAAGCAGGCAGATGTTTTTGATCAGAAGTTCTTTTTGAAATTCTTCCTGACCTACCACTAGAAACGAGACAGCAGCAGGTCTCTTGACTTTTAAAACTTCCCTGCGTGTCGTTCATCATTACTTTATGTAGTATTTTATGATCCTAAATGTGTCAATCTCTTCTTCCTAGGGAGTGTCCTAAGGCAGGAACCATGTCTCATGCTTATCTGAATCCACCTCATTGAGCACAAGGTCTGGCTCAGAGTAAACACTTACTAAATAGTTGCTGAGTAAGTTTATGAACAGTGGACAACTCTGCCAAACATATCACTGTATGTAGGAGCTATGGGCATGGTCCTCTGGGGACTAGTGAGCAACCCCTTTCTCAAATTCTCCTTTGCTGAGGAAAGATTTACTCTTTCTCTTCATATATGCCTCTTGAAATTTTTGTTGTTGTTGTTAGTAGTTGTCCTCTCTGTCAACCAGGGATTACTAGTAGTTTCCTGGGAAGAGACTGAACAAACTGATCTCAACCAGAATTAAGCTACTTCCCTTATGTACTTACTTCCTAGTTGTAGCTGAGTGCCTCTAAAATTTCATTCCTTATGGAATTCTAGCCCAGTCTATTCTATCTGCGTCAGTGCCTTTCTACCAAAGGGTGAAAGATGGTAGGAAAAAGAATTGTGACTTTGTTTTTTTGTGATGCTAGGGATCAAACCCAGGACCTCACTATACTAAACACTTAATCTAACATTGAGCTAAATCCCCAGCCCTTGTTAAAATTTTTATTTTGAGACAGGGTCTTGCTGAATTACCCAGGCTGGCCTTGAACTTGTGATCCTTCTGCCTCAGCCATGTGCCTCCCCCATCCTTTTGTAATCAACATTCTTATTTATAGCACAACTATCTGTCAACTATGTATTTTTCTACTTGAAGGTAGGTGGGGATAACATTAACACAATTTGATGGATATGTGATTAATAAGTCACAGATCATGTATTAGATATTATTTCAAAATTTTTGATTCATTAGCTTAGCATAAAGGACTTGTGGCTTTTAAAAACTTACACCACTCAAAATTAAAATTTTATTTTTTAAAAATATTTTAAATTTTATTTTTTATTAGTTGTTGACAAACCTTTATTTATTTGTGTATGGTTCTGAGAATCAAACCCAGTTCTTCACATATGCTAGGCAAGTGCTGTACCACTGAGCCACAATCTCAGCCTCCAAAATTAAAATTTTAAATGAATGGCTTTAGAATATTTGACAGGTTGCTTAGTAAAATGTATATTTGCAATTTTTAAAAATATGGATGATGAATTATAAATTATACTAAGTTTTCATTTTGGTTACAGAATTTTGAGGATGTCCGATGTAAATGTATCTGTCCTCCCTATAAAGAGAATTCTGGGCATATTTATAATAAGAACATATCCCAAAAAGATTGGTAAGTATTCTGGATCACTGACCTTTCTTTCTGTGGTTGTTACTGATGGCTCAGAATGTATACCCAATGTATCATTTTCTTTTAAGTATTTCTTTTTTTAAGCAAAAGTATGTCAAATCTTTAAAAAAAAATTTTTATAAGTCATTGATGAACCTTTATTTATTTATTTATATGCAGTGCTGATAATTGAACCCAGTGCTTCACACATGCTAGGCAAGCACTCTACCACTGAGTCACAATCCCAGCCCCTCACATTCTTTTTTATTTGAAAAAGAGTAGGGCCGAGTACATGACAGAAACCTAAAAGAACACTATAACCCAAACACAAAACCCTCCATAGGAAAGGTTTCATTTGCAGATGGCACTGAATTTTTGGCACCTAAATTACCCCTTGTTACCTGCTTTTGGTGAGGGGCCTTTTTTCTCTCTCTTGCTTTTCAGTGAAAGGTAAGCAAAACTTCATCTGAATTATAATTTGTACATCAGGTTTTTAAAAAATTTTTTAATTTTATTCTAATTAGTTGTACGTGACAGTAGAATGCATTTATACATTTTGATAGATCACACATAAATAGAGTATAATCTCTCATTTTTCTGATTAGACATGTTGCAGGTATATATCGGTTTTGATAATATATTGCCACATATGGGAGGCTATGTTTAAAAATGTCAAAGGGCTCAGGAATGACTGAATGGACTATATATATTTAGTTTCGCATTTGGTGTGTGTAAATAGGTTATAAGTGTGAGAAATAGTGATCCTTTTGCCCTCAGGCAATCAGGCAGACCTATAGTGATGAATCCTGACTGACTAGCCAGTCACCAGCAGTCTTCTTTGTTTATCCCAGTAGACCTTATAAATGGTACTTTTTCTACATGTGCCATGAAAAGATGTGTTGTAGTAGGACAGATGTACTCCTTACCATAGAATTGTGATGTTTATAGTTTATAACCAAAGGGGGAAAATTGAGGGGATAGGAATCCAAGGAAAATAGCTCTAAATGATAGCTATTTTCACAAGAACCTGATTGCACAGCTCAATAACCAGCAAAAGGTCTGAAAGCAAGATTAAATTATTTCTGTCACAATATTCCAAACTGACTTTGAAAAAGCATGAACATATTTAGCTTCTCTGATGTCATTATTTATTCTTTCCATGATGAATACTGTTTGATATGTGCATGAATATTTCTTGTGAACGTCTGTGTTCCACTTTAAAAGGTTTCATATTACAAATTGATTTGGTGATATTATTACACATTTTCTATCAGCCAGTTATGCAAAGCAATCCTCAAATAATCTTTTAAGTTACTTCTATAAGTTTTCCAAAAATACTGAAGACTTATAATCAGTTTATTCTCTTATCAGTAAGAGAATATGAATTCGAGTTGCAAATAAATTCACGTTCAAGTAATTTATAGCAATCGTTGCACTAACTTTTTGTTATTCCAGGCTCCAATAGAATCATACATTGTTCATTCATGGTTATTAGTCAAAATAGAGAGCTTTGAAAATAAACAGTTGAAAAGAAGGCTTGTTTGGGATTTTTCTTCCTTCCCTTCCTCCCACTTTCCCTTGATTCTTTCTGACAGCTTAGCCTTTTACTGTAATAACTTCCCAGTTGGCACTGAAATTTTTAATTTGCTTTATAAAGACAGACAGGTTGTCATCAACCAGGATGTTGTGGCTTCCTGAGGCCTCCAATATTAATATACCCAGAACTTAAAAGAAATGAATGCACAAATGTGTAAATGAAAACATATAGGTCAGGCATTAGATTGATGGGGTCAGATGCTGAGTAACCATTGCCTATTTCTGAATCAGGAACAGATATTTAATGCTGTATGGATGTAGATGAAGTCAGACTTTTAACCTATGTACCTATAATGATTTAGAATAGTATTCTGGTTTGTGTTTGAGGTATGGTTCAAAGTTGATAATATCTTCCTTTTGACACTGGGAGGAGGTGTTGCCTAGTTCCCAAAAGTAGCTGATTGGTTTGAACGAACCTCCCTGCTTCTTCAGCCATGCACAACTCTTGCACAGTATTCAACACCTTGTTGTTACTACAAAGTATTTGTCCTTCAAAAGAAGAACTAAATGTTTACTCAGCACTTAGTTTTTCAAGTAATTATTAGGTATTTCAAGTAATTTCAAGTTTATGAACCTGAAATAGGAAACTTTTATGGTATGAGTGTGGAATCTTACTTTTATTTGAAATTCTACTAGTGGAGATTTAATTTTTCATGACTATCTTTGTTTAAATTAAATTACTTGTTACAGAACTTTTTTCATTTATACCATTTTGTGTTTTCTTTCTAAGGCCACAATTCAGAGGTAACAGAACACAAAAAAAGTGTATTTTGATAGGACAAAGAGAAGGAATCAGCCTAGAGAATTGAGTGTCCCCAAGAAAAATGAGTGGGATAGGAGAGGTTGCTGTAATTGAGTTCTTAAATAGTTTAAGCCAGAAATGTCTAAGGAAGAGTACCAAAAGGAAAAACATTACCCTGTGGCTGGCAGGACAGAAAAACGTTGCCTTCTTTTGCTGAAGGTAATCAGAGTGATAGACTCCTAACAGCTGAGAAAAGTAATAAAAGTGAGTAATACCTGTCCCAGACATATAGAACAGGCATATATCCCAGGCACAGGCATTTGTGATTGTTAACAATACATCTGAAAAGAGACCACTACTATGTATGTGTCTTTAAGATGTCTTAGACTATTAAATCTTACCAAAATGCTAATATTAAGAGAGGAAATGATTTCACTTTGCTTTTTTGATTATTTGTTCCTTATGTTCTTTCACTGGGGTAAGTTCAATAATATTTCTGGATTTCAGGAAAATTTTGATCAGTGTAAGTACAAAGTCAAGCCAGCCTTTAGCAGTATTTTATTTGTGTTTTCAGTGATTGCCTTCATGTCGTAGAGCCCATGCCTGTGCGGGGGCCTGATGTAGAAGCATACTGTCTACGTTGTGAATGCAAATATGAGGAAAGAAGCTCTGTTACAATCAAGGTGAAATATACATGGTCTCTAGACAAGACAGAAAATTTTGAACCCCCTATCCAAAAGGGAATGGGCCTGCTCTCTGCCTAACTGAGATGCTTTGTGGTTATTTAGGATATGTTATACAGATATGTGAAATAGATAGATATGTTAAAATGTGCTACATTTAATCAGCATATTCCAGAAAGATACCCTAATTTCTCTGTTGGCTGTGTACACCAACAGAGAAAACTAGGCTAGTGAGACAAGAGCATAATTAATCACTACCCTTCCAACCTTTTCAACCTTTTGAATAAATTATATATATATATATGTATATATGTATGTATGTATATGTATATATGTGTGTATACATATATAATACATACACACACACACATATATATATATAGTAACTATTCCAGAAACATTAGTTCTGAATTTTAAGATCTTCCTCCTCCAATTCCTACAGGAAATGGCATATACATAACTCATCACTATTTGGATCCTTATGAGTTCAATTACTTTATTGTGATTAGGACTAATGGTTGCTTTCTCAAATTTTTTTAATATGGTGCTTACCATTCCTTTCCTCAAAAAAAAAGCCTTGTTGTGAAGCTGGAATGATAAGTCATAATAAAATTTCTACTGTGAATGACCCCACTGGAGAGCTCCTGCTCCAGCAGAGTTTAGTACTGTAGAAAATCCTCACTGTACTTTGTCTTTGAACTTACTTTTTGGATTATAATTTCTTGCACCCTAAAATTTATTCATTATAATTACACAATTATATAGATTTTAATAAATTTAATACAACTTTTTAAAATATACTTTTAAAACATTCCTATTACACTAAAAATATCCCTTTATGCTCATATACAGTTAATCCCTATTGCTATCCCCAGCCCCAATCACTTGATCACTATTCTACTTTCTATCTGTATATATCTGAATATTTCATATAAATGGAATTGTGTAGTATGTGGTCTTTTGTGACTGCCTTTTTTCATTTAGCTTAATGGTTTTTATTTTTATAAGTTGTAGCATATATCAGTATTTCATCCTGTTTTATTGCTGAGTCATGTTCCTTTTTTTTTATTTATTTTTATATTTTATTTTGAGACAGGGTCTCACTAAGTTGCTTAGGGCCTTGCTAAGTTGCAAAGGCTGCCTTTGTACTTGCTATCCTCCTGCCTCAGCCTCCCAAGCCACTGGGATTACAGCCATGTGCCACTGTGCCCTCCCTAGTGTTCCATTTATTAATATCCATTCCTCAATTGATGAACATTTGTATTATTTCCAGATTTATACTGTTAGGACTATCTGCATACATGTCTTTATATGGATATATGTTTCTCTTTCTCTTGGGTAAATTACATAGAGTGGTAAACTTATGTGTAATTTAACAGTCAAGCAGATTGTTTTCCAAAGTGGTTGTACCAGCAGTGTATGAGGCTTCTGTTTCTCCACATCCTTGTCAACAATTGCTAATATCTATTCTATTTTATTATAGTCATCTTAGTGGATGTGTCATGTGCTACTTTTGGTCAGCATACAAATTAGTTATCCCAAGAAAATCAACGACCTAAAAAGTGTTTCTATAGACTTAGATTGCTCTAAAAGAGTGTTCAGTGTACTATGTTCAGATGACAAAAGAAAACTGCTGTGTTAGCAATGGTAACAAATGATTAGTAGTAAGTGAAGATGGAGTTTTGAAGATTCATAAAAAGATCTCAAAGACAAAATGATTTTTTTCTTCTTTTATCTTAAATAGTACTTTGGCGAAGATTTGAGTTTGTTTCTTATTGGAATCTGGTTGGTATAGAAATCCTATATTCTTGGCAGATAAATCAGTCTTCACTGTGCCTTTACAATTATCATAACAAAATTCTGATTTTTTTGGCTTGATTAGAGATGTAACTTATTTTCAATTTTGTTTAGGTTACCATTATAATTTATCTCTCTATTTTGGGGCTTCTACTTCTATACATGGTGTATCTTACCCTGATTGAGCCTATACTGAAGAGACGCCTCTTTGGACACTCACAGTTGATACAGAGCGATGATGATGTTGGGGTAAGTTTCTAGCCTGCCTTGCTGCTCATAGCCAGTGTCCGTCATCATCTGATATAAAGTGAAATTAAAAAAATAAATAAGTCAAGGTACATTGGCACACTCCTGTAATCTCAGCAGCTTGGGAGGTTGAGACAGGAAAATCACAACTTTGAAGACAGCCTCAGCAACTTAGCAAGGCCCTAAGCAACTCAGTGAGACCCTGTCTCAAAATGAAAAAATTAAAAGGGCTGTGGATGAGACTCATTGGTAGAGTACCCCAGGGTTAAATCCCCAGTAGCAAAAAAAAAAAAAAAAAAAAAAAAGCACCTAAAATTGTTTGTATGCTGAAGCATATCCTCAACTTGAGATGCTAAAGAGAGTTCTAATTTTAGTGTCTATCTCTTTATGAGGAAATTGTTCTGTAAAGGCATAATGTGTCATTTTAAACTGATGGTCCTTGTCCTGTTTGCCTTAAGAAAAGCATCTGAGATAGTTTTCTTCCCAAACTCCTGCCTGAAACACCTTTCCTATCAGTATCACCAAATATTTTAGAAGGCAAAGAGAATTTGCTGAAGGAAACCATGAAGACCACAGCATTCTTTTCTTATTAAAGCACAAGTTGATGACTTTCTGATGTTCTATGTTTTCCTCCTGCTTAAAAAAAAAATGATTTTTTTTCTTTAGCTCTGAAATATAAATAAATAAAACCATCACTCCAGATCTTCCTTTTGTCTTTAAAACACATTTATATTTGTACACATAGTTGGCATAATCATTTTATAAATTATTGCATGGTCTCCTTTTCATTTTAACATTCCTTAATTCAAAAATATCTAGATACTGGCTTTGTTCATAAGCTTGATATTCAGCATAGTTTAGAGAATTGAATTGTTTGTTTTATCATTATCCTGTTTGGGATTATTTTTTAATTTTCCACTATTTCATTATTATATATAATTATAAATTACTCTTTCTATTGAAATATTTTATGTTCCTGAAAGGGGATAAAATTCATTAAAGTTTAAGGATGAATTCTAAAAGCCAAGCCCAGAGTGAGCTTGCCAACCAGTCAAGAGTTCTTTTACTCTGGAATGCCTTTGTGGACCTGTTGGTAAAATCTAGGAAAGGAGATCCTGGCTGGATGACTTGAGTTGTAACTATAAACAGAGTCTGCTTTTTGATCAACAGACTGTTGTCTCATAAATGTCAATTATGAATACTCAACTTATTTGGGTGAGATTTAATTCTTTTGGCAAGAATTTTCATAGGAGCACCTCTTTTGACCTCTTTTTTCCTTTTTTTAAAATTAATTCAACCAACACATAATGAGTTAAATATTCTGTATTAAGTACTGTTCTGGTTACTAGGGATAAAGAGACGAATAAAACAAAAAGACATGTAAAGGAGATGACTATAGTATGTTCTTCATTTTATTTTTAATCATATAAGAAACACATACTTTCCTAGAGCACGTTGAAAAGATTCCAGGAGGGGACTGACAGGCTGGGATAAAAGTTAATACTCGAGATCTGATGTGGTTAGACCTAGGCATAGTTATGGAAGAAATGCAGGGATAGCTAGAAAGACAGATGTTGTATATGAGAAACATTAGAGTCTCAAATACTATTTCCATGTTAATTTTCATTTATATGTTCTAGGTTTCTCAACCCTGACACTTTAGATATTTAGGGTTGAGTAATTCTTTGTTGTGGGGGGCTGTCCTATTTATTGCGAGATATTCAGCAGTATCCCTAACTTCTATCCATTGGATGGTAGAAAATTAATGCTGCATAATTGCCATCCCAGTCACGGCAATCAAAAATGTCCACAGACATTGCTAAATGTCCCTGCATAGAGAACAAAATCATACCCAATTGAGAACTGTGACATATGAAAATGTTGTGTATCAAAGACCACATAAACTATTCTCATTTTATGCACAGCTTGAAAGTCGAACTTCACCTATATCCTTTATAGTATTAAATATCTGGTCCTGATTTCATAAATAGGCAATATTAATATAATATACACAGGACATAAATAGATGCACAAATGTGTAGACAAAGACATGTAGGTTAGGCATTTGATTGATGGGGTCAAATACTCATTAACTGTTTCATCTCCAGTAATTGATTCTACCTGTGCCTTTACCATTAGAAAACATTGTTACTGAGAGGCCTGGCTGACCCTTGGATACTTGTTAACTAATTCTGGACAGGGAGAGATTTTCTGACCAGAGCTATGAATTTATGGCAACTCCACACACAAAAAAGTTAAATTTAAATTCCTACAACTGGTTAGTTATCCAACATATGAGTTCTTCATTATTTATATACTTATAAGAATGCTTTTTTAAAAATATTTAATTTTCATTTTTGTTCAGTGTAAAACATTTTAAAGCAAATAAATACAAATAGTTAAGGAGCTCATTGCAAATAGTCATAATATTTACTGTATCATATATCCATGACACATCACCACTATTGTCAAAGCATTACATTAAAACATGTTTTGTATTCATTGTAATTTTATCAGGTGTAAAAAGAACAAACATATGACAAGGATAAATCTCCTGTATTTGTATTCTTCCCAGCATCCATGACCATGAGCAACTAGTTCAATCTTGTTCTGATAGGTGGAGAGCAGAACAAAAGGATTAACTGGTTTGTTTAGTTTTTTGAATATGTTCCTTAGGAAGATTTTTCTCCCCCTTCCTTGAAGAGAAAATATGACTGAAACTCCAAAGTGCTCTTCTGATAAAGTACATCCTTCTTCCCAGCCTTGTTTATGTTAAGACAAGCCAATGGTAATAATATTTAATATACAAGTTCATTGAAACACCACATAGTGGTGTTTCATATAAATTCATAGCTCTGGTCAGAAAATCTCTCCCTGTCCAGAATTAGTTTAACGAGTATCCAAGGGTCAGCCAGGCCTCTCAGTGACAATGTTTTCTAATGAACTTGTATATTAAATATTAAAATGTCATTTTAATCTACCTGAATAAAATCTGTATATTGAGACCATCTGACACCAAGTCAAGGTGTCAGATGGTCTCTTTAGTTAGGTAAGCTAAATTTTAGTGTTTATGCTAATTTATTAAATGACCTTGGGTTAGTTTATTTCCATCTGAGAAATCAAGTAAACCTACAAACTTAGCCTTCCTCTTTGTTTACCTTCTTTCTAAAAACTTTGAAACACTTTGGAATTTTTTTAGAATTGTCTTCATTATTTTCATTTGTAAGGTTAAAAATGAAAAATAAATGGGATTTGCATAAGCTATTACCATTAAGTGAAAAGTTGATGATATTTGGATAAAGAAGGCAAGGAAAGATTCTTTATAGAAAACTCTGAGCATGTTGACATGGTATAAATGTTGTGCTATAAAAACAAGACCAGGTATTATAACACCATATAGTTATAGTGTATATATATAGTTAAGTGGTTATCCATAGTTTTTCAGATACTTGCTGACTCCTGCCCTAGATGTATAATACAGCTTTGTTAGATATGCATAGCAGAACAATGTTGTTTCTTTCCTAGAGGCAAATTTTAAGTTTCTTCTTAGTTTAAGAAGTCTAAATTGTGACTTGCATCTCGTATTGGAATATTTAGTAACTTTACTAATAGGAGTTTCAGGAAAAAGAGATCAAGAAAAAGGCAAAACAAAAACAATAAATTACTATTGAATGTTTTTTGTCATTTAGGCAGCTGTGTTTATATCTCATTCATAGGTAGATTAACATGGTGGTTTCCTGTGTAATGACTACAAACATCCAGTTGCATTAGTTTACTTTAACTATGAGAGGTTGGTTTTCACAGATATCTGGGTAACCCTTCGATAGCTCTTTCCTAAGACAGCAACTAACATGGAAGCCACTGGGTGCTCAGCAATGAAAAATTCAAACCTTTGTAGAAGAAAGATGCTAAAGTACATCAATCCTCAGTGTCCTTGGAAATAGAAAGAAATCATAGCACTTAATTTCTTTTTATTACAGAGTAGAGAAGGGGGAAGTGAGAAAACTTCTGAAAACTACCCATTTAGTTTGTGTTAAGGGTATAAGGAGAGATTAAAACCAACCAAGATAAGCCCTGTCAACTTATCTGCCATGGCAAATGTGGCCCCAAGAAGGCAGATAAATAATTTTAATATAATGGGAGTCAGGAAATTAAAAGACATATTTTCTCTGCCACAAATTAGTTGTATAGTATTGATTAATACAAGGAAAGCCCTTCTTTCTATGTATCATGGAGATACAGACATGAAAATAGACTTTCTTTGCCCTACTAATCAGGGAAGACTTCTCTCCCGAATGACTACTGTATTTGTCTTGAAATCTGCTTCTTAAGGGAAATGTCTTTGGAAATAGTGACCCATGGAAATGTTTCAAAAATATCCCTCTCACTTATGTCTCCTAAACCACCTTTTCCATAGATTTCATCCTACTTCTGATAGTTGAGTAAATAGAAGTGCATAGTCACATAGCTCTAATGTGTTCTCCATATGGACTTTCAGGATCACCAGCCATTTGCAAATGCCCACGATGTGCTGGCCCGCTCCCGCAGTCGAGCCAATGTTCTGAACAAGGTGGAGTATGCCCAGCAGCGCTGGAAGCTTCAAGTTCAAGAGCAGAGAAAGTCTGTCTTTGACCGACATGTTGTCCTCAGCTAATTGGAAAGCAAATGCAAGGTAACTAGAAAGACACAAGGCAGACAACTGAAAAGAACTGACTGAGTTTTCCTGGGTTTTGTTTTAATACCTTGTTGTTTTCACCGACTCTTCCTGGAAGACTCAAAATTGGAAGCAAAAACATGCTTAGTATTTTTTTTTTTTCTGGTTAACATATTAATGGAGACATTTTTAAAAGCACAGAATTTGGAGTCAGTCAATAAGCCTTTTCCTACTTTGACTTTTACTAATAAAATTAAATCTGCCTATAAATTATCTTGAAGTTCTTTACCTAGAGTAAGCACTCTCTTTTTCACCACTTAGTTTTAACTTGATTTTCAAGATAATTTTCAGGTGTTTTTTGTTTTTGTTATTGTTTTGGGGTTTTTGGTGGGAGAAGGGAGGGATATGTGGGAAGTGCTTGACACAGCTTTTCTCAAGTTACTTTACAAATGAAATTTTGTAAATAGACCTTACCTTCTATTTTCAAATTTCATGAATATTTTCCAGTGTAGTCGGCCTCATCAAAGGGCTGACTTACCCATTTGACTTTTTTGCACTGACTGTATTAATCTTGGTATTAGGTTGGCCAGTGGCTTCATTTTATGGTAAATTGGATCTGAAATGCCTGGCAGCTCTTCACATAAATGCAGATTTTCTTCCTGTACTGTGATGTCTGATGCAATGCATCCTAGAACAAACTGGCCATTTGCTAGTTTATTCTAATGACTAAACATAGTCTTGGTGTGTGTGGTCTTCCTCATATTCTCCTAGTATTTTTAAGGACAAATCCTAAGGACCTGGACACTTGCAATAAAGAAATTATCTTTTAAACCGAAGCCTCTCTGGATTGATGACACTGGTCAGCATTTCTAGTTCAGAGGCAGCTGTTTGAGCTCTAATGTGTGCAGCTTTGAACTAGGACTGGAATTCTGGGTGCCTGTCTGAAAAGTATTACAGTTATTGGATAACTGGCTTTTTTCTTCCTATGTCCTCTTTGGAATGTAACAATAAAAATAATTTTTGAAACACCTACCAGTGTGTCAATGTTCTCTAAGTTTCTTCTCTTCCATCTTTGCTGTATGATTAACTTGAAGATACAAAGACATTTTGTAGCCTGTTGTAAGACAGTTTTATACCAATCTAATCATAAAACATTGGCATTAAGTTAACCGTGTGTGCATACAGAAAGAATGTATGAATTGTTAGGTGAGTCTCTAAAAAGTATACAAATATTCTGATAACTTGAGAGATTTAAAAATTCCTTAAGGAGTGCTTATTCTAAGAAGTCCTTAACAAAAATCATGTTAGAATTAAAATGTGTTAAAATCACAAGGATGAGATTTTAGGAACTATTAATGATTTTGGTTTTGTTTAGTTTTTTTTTTTTTTTTTTTTTTTTTTAAGGGTTTTTAGCACCCAAAAATCTAACCTAAACTTGATTTCATAGTTAGTATTAAAAAAAGGAAAAAGGGCTGGGGTTGTGGCTCAGTGGTAGAGAATTTTGCTGTCATGTGTGAGGCCTGGGTTCGATCCTCAGCACCACAAATGAATAAATACAGACATACATACATACATAAATACATACATACATAATAAATAAATAAATAAATACAGACACACATAAATACATAAATAAAGGTCCATTGGCAACTAAAAAAAATATTTAAAATTTTATTTTAAAAAAATAGATTCCATCGTGATTGATTTATCCCAGGCATTCAAGACTAGTTCAGCATTTGAAAATAATGCAATCTATCACTTCTGAAGAAGAAATCAAATGATCATATCAGTGTGAACACAGAAAAAGAACTGGACAAAAATCCAACACCCATTTATTATAAAAACTCTCCAGACATGTTGGCACATGTCTGTAATCCCAGCAACTTGGGAGACTGAGGCAGGAGGATCAAAAGTTTGAGGCCAATCTGGGCACTTTAGTGAGACCCTGTCTCAAAATAAAAAGGGATGGGGATGTAGCTCAGAGCACTCCTGGGCTCAGTCTCCAGTACCACAATCGATCTAACTAGAAAGAGAGGGGATCTTCCTAAACGAGATAAAGAATGTATACCAAAAAAATATTGTATTTAATAATGAGAAACTACAAGCTTTCCTACTAAGAATGTGAACAAGACAAGGATGTCATTTCTCACCATTTCTTTTCAGTATTTATACTGGAAGTCCTAGTTAATGCATTAAGATATGAAAAAGAAATAAAAGTTATACAGGTTGAAAAGGAAGAAATAAAGTTGTCTTTGTTTATAGACAGCATGACTGGTTATGTAGAAACTCCAAAAGAATCAACAGTAACAAAAAAATCTCCTGGAACTAATAAATTATTATAGTAAGGTTGCAGGATACAAGGCTAATATACAAAAAATTGCTTTGCTATATACAGTAAAGAAGAGGAATTTGAAATTAAAAACAATTTACATTATCACCCCTAAAAATTGCATTTTTAAGTATAACTCCAACAAAATATGCATAAGATTTAGGAAAGAAATTACAAAACCCTGAGAAAGAAGTCAAAGAGGGGCTGGAGCTATAGCTCAAGACTTGGTATTGGCAAGGTGTCTGTTCTTGCCAACTTGACCTGTAGGTTCAATGCAATCTCAATCAAAATCCCAGAAAGTTACTTTGTGGATATTGACAAACTGATTCTAAAGTTTATTTGGAAAAGTAAGTGACCCGGAAGAGCCACAAAATAATAAAGGGGACTACAAAGTCTGAAGACTGATACTACCCATCTTCAAGACTTACTAGGAAGCTATGGTAATCAAAACAGTATGGTATTGACATATGAGTAGATGAAAAGATCAATGACAGAATAGAGTCCAGACATAGTCACACATAAATACAGTCAACTGATCTTTCACAAAGGAGCAAAAGCACTTCAATGGAGAAAAGATAATCTTCACCAAATGATGCCAGAACAAACAACATCTATATACAAAAAGATAAATAATAATCTAGACAGACTTTAAACTCTTCCTAAAAATGAACTCAAAATGCATCATAGGCCTACAAGTAGAATGCAAAACTATAAAATTTCTAGAAGATAACCTAGGAGAAAAATCTAGATAATGATGACTTCTTAGGTAAAACTCCAATGGCATGATCCTTGAAGGAAATAATTGTGAAGCTGAAGTTCATTAAAATGTAAAACTTCTGCAAAAGACATTGTCAAGAGAATAAGAAAGTAGGCCACAGACCAGGAGAAAATATTTGCAAAAGAATATTTGATAAAAGACTATTATTCAAAATATACAAAAACACTTTAAAACTCAACAAAAAGAAAAAAAAAATCCAACTTGGCAAAAATCCTAAACCAACATCTCACCAGAGAAGAAATACAGATTGCAAATATATCTAAAAGATATTCCACATCATATGTCATTGGGGAAATAAAACTTAAGACAACAATGAGGCCAGGCATAGCACATGCCTATAATCTTAGCTATTCAGGAGGCTGAGGCAGGAGGATCACAAATTTGAGACAGCCTAAGCAACTTAGTGAGACCGTCCAAAAAATGAAAAGGGCTGAAATGTAACTTAGTGGGTAGAGCCCCTGTGAGTTCAATCCCCTTTACTGCCAAGAAGAGAGAAATACCACTATACATCTATTAGAATGGCCAAAATCCTGAACACTAACTACAAATACAAGGCTGTAGAACAATAGGAACTCTTATTTATTGTTGGTGGGAATGCAAAACAATACAGCAATTTTGAAGAGTTTGGTAGTTAAAAAACTATACTTATGTTTGCTGTTGTTGTTTTGTGTTCATGTGGTGCTGGATATTGAGCCCTGGTCCCTGTGCATGCAAGACATGCACTCTACCAACTGAGTTATATCCTCAGCCCCAACCTATACTATATGATCCATCAATTGTGATCTCTGGTAATTAGCCAAATGAATTGAAATCTTATGTCCATGTGGAAACTTGCACATGGCTGTTTATAGCAGCTTTATTCATAATTGTCCAAACTTGGAAGCAATCAAAATGTCTTTCAATAGTGAATGGATAAATTGTAGTACATCCACACAGTAGAATATTATTCAGTGCTAGAAAGAAATGAGCTTTCCAGCTATGAAAAGACATGGAAGAACATTAAATTCTATTACTAAGTGAAAGAAGCCAATCTGAAAAGGCTACATACTGAATGATTTCAACTATATGACATTCTGGAAAAGACAAGACCATAGAGACAGTAAAAAGATCATTGGTTGTAGGGGTTAAAGATGGAAAGATAAATAGAACATAAAGGATGTTTGATGCAGTGAAACTATTGTGTATGATATTGTATTGTGTACACCAGTACACATTTGTCAAACCCATAGAATATAAATAGACTTGGGTGATAAAGGTGTATAGGTTCATCAACTAAAACAAGGGTGCCTCTATGGTACAGAATGTTGATAGTAAAGGAGACTGCATGTGTAGGGGCAGGAAGTATATGGGAACTCTGTGCTTTCTGCCCAGTTTTGCTGTGAACCTAAAACTGCTCTAAAAATAGGAAAAAATAAAATGGGTATTTTTTTAAAAGATGTAATGCTGGGCATTGTGATACATACTTATAATCCAAGCAACTCAAGGCTGAGGCAGGAAGATCCCAAGTTTTAGACCAGCCAGAGCAACTTAGCAAGACCCTGTCTCAAAATAAAAAGTAAAAAAGAAGAACTGAAGATGGTAGCCAGGTGCAGTGGCGCATGCCTGTAATCCCAGGGAGCTGAGGTAGGAGGATCAAGAGTTCAAGGCCAGTCTCATCTCAGCAACTTAGCGAGGACTTAGCAACTTGGAGAGATCCTGTCTCTAAATAAGGTATAAAAAGGACTGGGCACATAGCTCAGTGGTAGAGCACCCCTGGGTTCAATCCCTAATACAACACACACACACACACACACACAAACACACACAAAAAAGATGTAAGTTCATGTTGACCCCACTAGTTCTGGCCTAAATCTCTAAAAGAATATTGACCAATATTTGCATATTATGAGACTAAAGATCTTTTCTATAAATACTTTTGATATAAAATCATATCCCAGATTAATACTGGGGTATTCTTTAACAAAAGAATTTGTTACAAATGTCCAGTTTTGTAAGCAAATCTTTCTTTTTAGTATTGTACTGTCATGTGTTGTCATATCTACCTATTAGATAGAAAAAGCAGCTAAACCAGAACCAAGCAGTTCTGTTTAACTGTAAGCTACTTTGCATATTGTTACTAAAAAAAACACCTATAAATCAGGTTAAATCTGACTCAGCCCAAATACAACATCTTGAGCGACAAAACTCAGGTAAGAGATACTTCTCCAGAGTGGCCCAGGGGGGAACCTGATTTTTAAGAAAATCCTTAGACACCATTTTTAAATTATACGTTTTGTCAAGCTGATTATTCCATTATCTTAAAATATAAATTATTGCCCATGTTATGAAAGATCTAGGTTTTACTGGTGCTTAAATAACCTGGAGGAGTTATGAAGTAAGGACATATATGTTCTGGCCCCTGCTCTGCTACTACCTTTGCAACCTGAGGGATTTTTACAACCTCTGAGGGGTGGGAAAAGAGGGTTTCTAAGCTTCCTCCCAGCTCTGACATTCTATAATTCAATTATACGTGCAGTGGTAGTTTTTTGTTTTTTACATGCCAGATTTTTTTTTTTAATCCATGAAAACTGAAGCTTTTACAAAGTTCAGCACAGCATCTGGAATCTCTTAGGATTTTATCATTAAGATCTCATTTATTTCCCAGAAGAGCTCTAAGATAGAAACCCAAGATTTTCCCAAGATAGGTGTGTTTGCTAGTTGGGCATGTATTTGTAACCATGGAGCCCCAGCACTAACAATCCATGCTGCTTTCCTTTAAAATAAACTTGTACTTGATTCCTACAAACACATCTAGACTCTACTAGGCTTCCTATCTTAATTCTCTTCACTGCTGCACTTTTTTTTTTTTTTTTCACTCTCTTACTCTGTTTCGTGGTTAAAATTTCCTATTTGAAAGTTGGTCATGTTTAGATCGTACTACATTGATTGGTGGACTTACTGGAATTCTCAATTAAAAAAAAAAAAAAAAAAAGCTTCTTTATCAATATGTCCCCAGAGACTCTTTTTCCAAGAATTACACAAAAACCTAAACACTTTTAATTATCTGTGGCATATACAAATTACTCAGATTTCATCTGGGTCAAGATTTAAGATGTTATTTCAGTTATGCTTCAGGGTAAAACCATATCCAAAAATATAATTTTACATAATTAACTTTGATGACAAATGCTTTACTTTGTGGGGGGAACCGTTGTAGTTAATAAATTCTGGCTTATTAACTGTAGGCAAAAATAAGAGTGTTGCCAGAAATATAGTTGTGCAGCCTCCACATCCATTTACCATCATTTTGCAGCTTCTGCCATACATGTTCATCTTGCTCTCTGGAATTTCTAGCTTGGGAATTTCCTAGCTAGTTTCTCTCAGCAACTTTTTCTATTTGACAGAATCTTGGCTAGTTGTTAGTCTTCCAGAGATTTTTGTTTTATGTTAGTTTATGTGAGGTCATTTGGTCAGTAATTTAGACTCTTTCATTTCCTGTTCCTCTGTTTCGATTTTTAATTGGATCTATCCCACTTATCTCATCCTCCCTTACTCCCTTTGTAGAAAGAGCATTTCCTGGCATTGACTCCTTTTTCAGCCTGTTTCACCATGACTTATAACCCTCCTCACTCCTCATCCCTCTCCCTGATCCCCTGCAGCCCTTTCTTGTGGTACTAGGTATTGAACCCAGAGCCTTGGTCATGCTAGAAAAGTGCTCTACCTCTGAGCTACATTCCCAGCCCTCTTTAAAAAAAATTTTTTTTTTTGAGACAGGGTCTACCTGCCTCCTAGTTAACTTGTTAAACTACAGTGCCCTTTAAAAACCTTAAGTGGCTACCATATTATGGTCAAATGCAAATAAGCAATAGTTGTTGTAAAATAAGATGGGGATTTGGGGTGTAGTTCAGTGGTACACAGCTTGTCTCCCATGCACAAGATCCTGGGTTTAATTCCCCAGCACTGCAGAAAACAGTGGATGGGGTTATAACTGTGAATAGTAAGAGAGAGAATTTTTGACAGTATACAAAAACAACACTAATAATATTGAATCACCTGTGAGAAAGTCGTTCCCATTCCAATTCTCTTTCAGTTCTTGTGACCTGAAGTTATAGTCTTAGTCTGGTGGGAACATGTCTTCTACATCACTAGAATGCCTTTTAATCTCCCTCATACAATAAGCAATAATATCTAGCCAGATATTTAATATTTGTACTGTTAATTGCTATTTATTGTGAATTATACTGATTTCACATTTACAGTAGGGATATAAAGTCTCTTTTAAAATAAGTCCTCTTGAGGGGCTGAAGATGTAGCTCAGTGATAGAGTACTTGCCTTGCATGTGGGAGGCCCTGGTTCAATCCTCAGTACTACGATAAATAAATAAATCTACTTGAGTAAAAAATATTAAGTGTTTTTTTTAAATAATAAGTAATAGTACAGGCAAAACAGATGTACTGATTATCATGGAGGTGTATGCAAGTAACTGAAGTTTGGGGAAACACCAAAACCACAATATTCAAATACATGTTGGAAAAATTACAAACCAGTTAATGATCATGCATCCTCATAAGCACAGTTTTCTTAAGTAATACCTGATATGACAGGGGCAAAACCTAAAGTAAAAATAAGAAAGGAATCACTTGTTCTTAAATAGTATAGAATTCTTTTAAGTGAGAAACTCCTGTCATACTTTTAAAATACACAGAACTTAATTGAGAAAAGGGCAGCTATATTCAGATGTTGTGTCCACTCCCATGGAGCACAAGGATAAAGTATTATACCCCACACCAACACATTCCCTCTTTCTGACTAGGTCTACACATATCCTATTTTTAGTTTTTCTTCCTTTTTTATTTATTTATTTTTTCAGTGCTTTCCCAAATGGGCTCAGAAACTAGTCATCTAAATAGAAGTCTTTAAAATATTGCTCTCTAAGAATACAAACCTTGCTCTGTTTTGAATCTGGCCAAATTAATAAACATGGTTATATTTCTAGGTTAAAGAGGAAATGACGGACAATAGAAGCTACTCTAATCCACCAGACAAATTTCCTGTCTTCTCTGATTCTACCCACTTGCCGCTGCCCAGGTCCTTCTATCTGGACCCCATGGTCACTTTCCACCTGTATCCTGAAGCCCCAGTGCCATCCCCTTACTCTGAAGAGCTGCCATTGCTGCCTTTTTCCAGTGACTCCCTGATCATGGAAAATTATGGTGAACCCTGCTCCTTCCCATTCCCAATGCCTTATCCAAACTACAGAAGGTGTGAATACTCCTATGGGCCAGCCTTTATCCGGAAACGGAATGAGCGGGAAAGGCAACGGGTAAAGTGTGTCAATGAAGGCTATGCCCAACTGCGACATCATCTGCCAGAGGAGTATCTGGAGAAACGACTCAGCAAAGTGGAAACCCTCAGAGCTGCAATCAAGTACATTAACTACCTGCAGTCTCTTCTGTGCCCTGATAAACCTGAGACCAACAATAACCCCAGGAGAGGCTCCTCCCTAATGGCAACCACCAGTCACCATGCTGACCCTATTTTTAAAATCATTTGAATCAGCATTTCCAAATGGAAACAGATACTTTCACAAAATAAGGTCTCTCACAGCATCATTTAATAGTTCTTCCTAAATGTAATTTCCATGTAGGCAGAGACTAGCTCCCCTGCTAACCTATGCTGGATTTTACCTACCTGGGTTTCAGATGTACTAAACATTATCTTATGTAGACTGTGAAAATGCTTGGCTCATTTCTTTTGAGAGCTCTAGAAGAGCAGAATGGATTCCCCAAGGTCCTCTGTACCTCTCACCCTGCCCTTCTCACACACTTGGTCCCAGTCTCAGCTGTGAGAAGCTCTCACAAAAGCATGAAAAGTGACAAGTGACTACTTAGTGCTCAAGGTGCACTTTGCAGCTACTTGTTGCTAAGTGGTCACAATGAATTTCCCTTGATTTGTCAAAGTTTGGTGGTTCTTATTTATTTGGTGTTGACAAGAAGTCACAATGAGAAAACAACTCAGGGTAAAAACAATAGTAGTTTATAAAACTTTTGTCATCCTTTAAAAGATTTCAGACTCATCTTTTTCTTGCACATAGACTTCCTTAGGCAGCTTAGTATAGGACTTCAGAAGGCAAACTCTGGACACTAACTGCCTCAGTTTCAAGTTTCACTCCTATTTCCATTCTAGGTCTTAGTTCTTCATCCACAGTATGTGGATAATCTCAGCAACTCCCCAGGTGTTTATTATGAGGATTAACTGTGCCTGACACTGTGTACATATCCATGATCATTGTTTTTTATCATCATTATTATTTTTATCTTATTTTGTCCATAGTATAGCCATCCTCGAGCCCTGAAAACTTTCAGCTGCCAGGCCTTTCCTTCATCCCTGGGAAGGAGAGTCCCTGCCCCATAACTTGGAGATTGCCTTCAAAATGTCTCCATTTCTACTCTTAAGGCTAGCTTCAGCAGTTCCTTCCCTCTTAATTCCCAGTCCCATCTGTCACCAAGAACAGTCAAGACTTCCCACACACTGTCACCTCCACTGTCATGTCTCTGAAGTCTTTCCCAACTTTCATTCCTTGCCATTAGTTGCGCCTTTATTTCGTATACATACTTCTCTTGCAGTTCCTATCCTATTATTTTTACACAACTATCTCTGTCTTTTCAGTAGACAGACACCAATCATATCCATCATATTTTCCTTTTAAAGAACTTCAACTCAGGTAGGTGTTAATAAATATTTGTCATTACTATTTTCCTCTTCCAATCCTGTCACCTTGCATCTGAATCTTTGTTAACTATCTCCTCTCTGGCTTTCTAGCCTCTGTTCCCAACTGGTTCTGCCCTCCATATCTTACAGAGTTTCAAGTTACTTTGTTGCTCCAACTATCTGATGACGACTTCTTTTTGACTACAGTGTTGTTTAAATTTGTTCACTTGCTTTTCAAAGCTCCCAACAATCTGTTCCCATCCCAAATTGGATAGGACATATATCCTGTCAAAAAAAAAAAAAAAAAAAAGCAAACCACAGTTGCAAGTACATCCTTTGCCTCCTGCCTTATCTAGAATATTCTCTCTCTCTCTTTTTTTTTTTTTTTTTTTTTTTTTTTTTGCAGTGCTGGGGATTTGAACCCAGGGCCTTGTGCTTAGCAAGGCAAGCACTCTACCAACTGAGCTAACCAACCCTAGAATATTCTCTTTTCCCCCTCCACCATTGAAATCCCACTGTCTTATTCAGGAATCCTGTCAATGGCAGCCTTCATTAGTCTTTCCTAGACTCTGTGTGCCAGATAATTCAGCCATTAAGGTATATGGGCCTGGGCTACAGTTTACTTTTAACTGCAAAATTATGTGTTGAGGGCAGTCCTCACTTAAGACACTTTGGGTTGCAAGTAAGAAAAAAAAAACAATCCAGATTCACATAACCAAGAAAGGAACTTTATAGGCTCACATAACTGAAGGACTCAACATTGTCACCTAAGACTTGTTTTCTTCAGGTCTGTTCTGACTTTCTCTGGAAATAGCTTTGGTGTCCCCAAAAAGCTATCAGAATCTCTCAGAATCATATGCCTTCTTATTTGTACACAGGAGGAAAGAAAAAGTCTATAACCCAGGATTCCCAGAAAAAGTCTCAAGATCCATTCTAATTGGAGAGTAACATACCATACCTAAAGAACCCCTATGGCCAGGAAGATGAGTGTGCTGACACACCTGGAGCTGGGACCACAGTCAGCTTCTCTATGTATAGGGATCTGCAGACTGAAACAAGAACTTGTGGAAGGAGGGAATGGATGTAGGCAAGATACCTACAAATTCCATATGTATCTTTTTGGTATTCCTCACTCAACACAGGGCCAGACACAATCAGTGCACAGTGACTGTGAAATGCCTCAAAACGCCAGCCTCTTCCTGTGAATAGTCAAACAAGAGCAGAATCTAGACTTCTGTTCCTTTGGTCACCACTGGTCCTCTCCCTGCATTCCTAATGGTCACCACATATACTCCTCAGTAGAGTCCTGTCTATTACAAGCATAATCACGCCTTTGGTTATTTTGTTTTAAACCATGAAAAATTCTTAGAGTCCTTGGGCCAGCCAGTGGCTTCCCCCATCCCAACTTCCTTTCTGCTTTGGGTGAAGGTATATCAACAGCACTGAGTCTCTGTAAGGGTCAGCTGCCTCCTCACATGACTCTCCTGGATCCATGGGGACTTCCCACTGTGAGTGACTAACTCTTCTGGCAGTAGTGAAGCCCAAGTTTTGGGGAACTAGGGACATACTGGTCTTTCACTCCTCCTCTCTTCCCTCTCCTTAAAGAGAAAGATTGAGAATAGCCCTTGTTTCCTTTTCCCTGGTCTCCCTTGGCTTTCTGTCACCCCTCTGCACATGCTCAGTGCTCTCACTGGCCTACAGCAATCCTTGCAGGCTTGCAGCCATGGCAACCTGCTGGGCAACCAAGAGTCAGTTGGGCTGAGGCCCCGGGCCCCAACTGTCAGAAGTTACCTGAGACTGAGACAGAGGCTGGGTTTTGAGCTGTGAGTAAGTCCCTTTGGAGTCAGAACTGTGATGGGCAGGACAGATTCTAACAGGGTTCTGGTGGGCTGGAGCAGCTGAGTTTGATCTTGAGCCCTGAATAGCAGCTATGGCTTTGACCTGGGAACTCAGCTCCAACAGGTAGCCAGGTTAGGAGGAGAGTTTGTGGCTGGGTATAGGGGTAGTTTGTCATCAGGGTTAGGGTTTGTGAAAGGAAGAGTGGGGAGAAAGAAAGAAGAAAAAAACATACTGAGCTTATAGCCAGCTGCTTTCTGCGTATGCAGAGGTTAAGGGAGCACCCAAACTGTGAAGGATTTAAAGCTGGTTTCTCTAAAACCACAGCACCCGCTCTTACAACCCCTCCTGTTTCCTGAGCTGAGGTTCCTGAGACCAAATGCTCCAAAGAAGAAACTGGGTCTCTGGTGGGTGAGGGAGGGGCATGGACTCAGCTGTCCCTAGGTTACAGCTAACCTGGAGCTGAGCCTGGCCCACCTAGCCGCCCTCTGCTGGGCTGTGGGATGCGACTCAAGTAATGCTGGTGCTTGTTCCAGGTGGTCTCTTGGAAGGCCGTGCAATCCTCCACCCAGCTCGGGATGTCTTTGCCCAAATACTGCAGTGTGGCCACAACCCTGAAGGCCCCTGGCTGGAACTGTGCTGCTCCATCCTGGGACCTCTCCTTCACCTGCCCCTTTGCTCTCCAAGCGCCCTGCCTCCCCAGGCACCATGCTCTCACAAGGTACCAAAATCAGCAACCCTAGAGGGAGGGTGGCCCCTTTCTTTTCCCTTTGTTCTTAGTTCTAGATGGTGTCTCCTGAGGAGAGAACTTGCTTTCTGTGTAGGCTGACAGGGCTCTTTACTGTTTGGCCTGTTGTGTAGGGTATAAGTCTCTTACCCTGGCCTAAATGGTACTCCCAATGACCCAGGTTGACTGGCTTTTGTCCCACCCTGCAGTACAGTTGTGGCTATCACAATTGGCATGTGTGAGAGAAAGCAGTCAACAATGACCAGTTCCAAAGTTTCTAACTCATTTTTCGTCAACATAAGACTTGCTATGGCAATGAAAATTAGAATTTCTACAACCAACAACTAAGGTGGAGTGTGTGAGTCCCCTCTCAGGCCCCCTCGGTATTCACCCTATATGAGTTTCAGCTGTCATCAAGTTAGGTTTTTGTGAAGGAAGGAACAGGTTTACCCCCAGAAGTCCCACCACTGGGGAGGAGGAAGGAGGAAAACAGTAACATACGTTGAGTTACTTATATGTAAGGCATTTTCCATATTTATCTGCTGAGCAGTAACTGAAGTGCAGAGGTTAACTGAGCACACAGCCAAGGAGCTTGTATGACAGTTGAAAATCCTCAACTGGTCGGGATTTTTCTGAATAATATCCTCAGTCAGTTGTCTAAAGTGTGACCACAAAGGGGCTGTCTAAAGTGTGACCACAAAGGGGCAAAGCAACCTCACCCTATAGCAGATACAAACTGTGTAAATTCCAGGGATGAGTTCCATGCTTCTGAATGCAGTCTGCCTAGGTTAGGAATGGACTTTAATTGCTCCCTTTCTCAATTCACCTATGTCTACCATCCTGTTTAAGTCCAAATTAAGCATCTTTGTGTTCAAAGTTGCCCACAAAACAGTTTCTTTAAAAATCCTAACCCCCGGGCAACAGCTCCCTAAGACCAGCTGGTCCTGCCCACCCAATTCCCCAGAACTGGTTTCCCCTTTACTGTCTCACAGCACCTTAGCCAGCTGCTCTGTGCTGCCCCTGCTCCAGCACTAACTCATCCCTCTGAGCCCCAGTGCCAGGTGCATTACAACTTTGCTCCTTTGGCATTGCAGTCCACACTTCCTTGCCTCATCCTGGAATCTCATACATAGCCTTAGAATTTACCACCTGGTGTCCTTTCCTGGTCTGTTTTTTTTAGTTTTGGAACAAGCATTAATTAATTTGAATACATCAAGGATAATCGTTTTGGTTACCTTGAAATTATTTCCAATTTAAAAATTATGGTTTCCTTCCCTGTATATACACCTGTTCTTCCCAAAAAGTTTATCTTACTGGAAGTCATAGTCACATTCCCCATGGATTTCTATTTCATATACCCTAAGGTGCAATTCCTGTGCCTTGGTGCTCCTCAGATCTAACTGCGTAAAGTGTTCCTTGGTATTTTGGAGGTTTGGTGTTCACCCCCCTAAATTTGCTTGCTTTTTTTCCAGGTATCACCAGTGCCTTCACATTGCTGACCCAGCATGGCAGGGGCCTGGCTGGCTGGGAAGAGTTGGAGGTGCCACTGACACTTGGGTCCTGGCTAGAAGGGAACTAGATGGCTTTTATTATCTGGCTCAAATAAAGGCAGCTCCAGAGGCAAGTCCCTGACTCCCAGCAACCCCCTGGAACACTCCTCTAGGTGGCCCTGATTAGACAGCTATGGTGTCCAGCAGTTCAGTTTCTTAGATAAGCACAAATCTCCCATAGCCAGATTGTAGAAGTGAACATGTAGTATCAGTGAGTATATTAGTTTTCTAGAGCTGTGAAACAAAGTGCCACAAACTGAGCAGTTTAAACAACAGAAGTTACTTGTCTCACTTTTCTTGAAGTCCAGGTATTGGCAGCATTAGGTCCTTCTAAGGGCTGTGAGAAATAATTTGTTCCTTGCCCCTCTCCTAGCTTCAGGGGTTTTCTGATAATCTTTGGTGTTCCTTGGCCTATGAAGCATCACCCTGATCTCAGCTTTCAACTTGACATGGTGCTCTCCCTGAGTGTTTCTGTCCAAATTTCCCTCTTTTATGAGAACATCAGTCATATTGGTTAGGGGCTTGCCATGCTCATTATAACCTCATCTTAACTAATCTTAACCTGCAGTAACCATATTCCACTCCCCAAAACAGCCATATTATGAGATACTGGGGGCTTGAACTTAAACATATGAAATTTTGGAGGAAAGGGAACAATTCAACCCATAACAGTAAAAAAAAAAAAAAAAAAGTACATTTAAAGTACTTTGCTCAGGAAAATTCAGTGTGTTGAGTTGTAGGCACTGGCCTAAGAGAAGGAGGAGAAAAACATGCCTGTCTGCACATGTGTGCTCTATTCCTGTACACAGAGGCTCATTCCTGGCACACTAGGAACCTGACCTGGGCTTTACCTCAGTGGCTTCTTACTCCTTTGGAACTTTTCAGAGTCAGACTTTGTGAATTGATGGGAGGAAAACTAGTGTGAATTCTCAAAAAAAAAAAAAAAAATGAACATAGAATTTCCAATCAAAAGTCATTTTTTTAATCCTTTTCCAGTAACTAGTAGGTCAATTCAAATTAAATGTTAGCAGAATTCTGCTACTATAAGGTTCTGTTTTGTGATTGGTTTAAAATTATTCGTAACTTTATTTTCTCTTCAAAGTCATACTGAGTGCTCAAATCAATTGCTACTGTTAATTAACTTGAATACTTTTTCTCTTGTATGCTATTCATTTGTTTAAACCTTCCCTTTTACTGCTGGCAGGTTGAGGGCTGCCCTATGGCTACAATCACACCTTGCCTGAGTGGGCCTCATAAATGAATGATAAATTATCCCCAGGTGGTTTTAGACACATTGGTAGTATTGGAAGGAGAGGAAAGTCCAGAGAACCCACGTTCCTCCTGGGAATTGTAGACTAAACATTTGGTTGGAGGAAAGGAAAATAAGAGAATAGAAAGGGAAAGGCAGAATGTGACAAACAAGAGTTGTCCGCGGCAGGAAGTAGAGGCAAGAATAGTCCCATTACCCTCCCTGTCTCCACTTCAATCATATCTAAGCAGCACTGCCTCTGTCTTGACCCTTCTTCTAAGGGTCCCTCTCGGTAAGGAACTCTGGCCTGGTTCTGGGTTGTTGTAGGGAAACTTGGGTGCTCCCTGTTGTACCTTCTAATGCAAAATCTTATTTTGTTGTCTTTCCCATAGCTGGAGAAACAGGGGATCCTGCTTGTGGAATATGAGGCTCCCCTTGTAATGTGCCCAAACTTGCCACCCCAGAAGCAGAGTGTGGTCTTAGAAGAAGATGTCATTCAGCTTTCACCATCCAGGGACTACTCATTGCAACCTGGGGACAAGGTGCTGGCACCCTGGGAGGCAGGCCGACAGCGGTATGGCCCTGGCACTGTTCTCTTAGGCTTGGAGTCAAGAGACCCCCAGAGAGGTAAGGGAAACTGATCTGACCCATCAGTCCCCAGATGGGGACAGGCCAGAACATATGGGATTGAGAACCATTAAAGAATCCTTACGACCTCACTTGCTGCTTAACTCCGGGGTAGCAACAGATACATATTTATATCTTTCAGATTGCATATATATATGTGTGTGTGTGTGTGTGTGTGTGTGTGTGTGTGTAATTATAACAAAATGTTGCCTTTTTCTGTTACATAGCATCAAAGGAAGAAGAAATCACTGTTCAGTTCTGGAATGGCAAGACAGCTAAAGTGCCTCAAGGTGGGGTCAGGTGGGTGCCCCCTGCTGCCTGGAAGAAGGCTGTGGAGAGGCTGCACTGGCCTTGCACCAGGGAGAACCTCAGTCCCCTCCTCTGGGCCCCTTGCTGCTCTCTGCTGGGGCCAGTCACTGGATGCACCACTAGCCTGCCTCCTCTGGATGCTCCTTTCCTGTGCCCTCCCTGCCAACCCCATGCCTGCTGCCAGCTGCTGTGCCAGGGCTGCTTCTACTGCTGTTCCTTAATGGGCCCCACCTGGTGGCCTCTAACTAGGACTTCAGAGGTCACAGCCAGGGAATTCCTGGAGTCAGGATTGAAACCCACAGCACAACTTTTGCCTTTGGAGGATCCTAAAGAGGAATCAGTAGCAGTGCATGCTCCTGTGGCTGTTTCTTCCTCCTCTTCTTCTTCTTGTGAAGAAGATTCAGAGAATGAGCTGGAGATGGGCCTTCCCCTGAGACTGATGGTGAACAGCGCAGTCAACACTGACCCCATCCTTCCTGAGAAGTGTTGGAGACAGAGTGGCCCCTGCCAGCCTGAGTGGAGGTACTGGAGGCGAAATGGGCCTGAACCACGTCCTGGGAAACCAGGTATACCAAGGGCATTGGGTTGTCTTCCAAGATAGGGTTTCTGGCTCCCCATCCATGTGCATCTTAGGAATTGAATGCACCTGTCCACTCTGTTGGACTTGAAAGTAATACCTGGGAGACCAGCCAAGTGGAAGGGGAGACTATGAGAAGAGGGAAGTTGTAGGTTTCCACTGAAGCTAAGAGAGGAAGGATGGGCTGACCTTTGTGCTAAATTTTGATATTTTCTTCTTTCTTCACCAGCCTCTGCTGAGAAGAACTGCCATTGTCCATGTTTGCTTCCTCCTTTTTTTTTTTTTCCCTGATGACCTTGAGTTTTCTCTAGTTGAACAGTTAAAATGCTTTCAGGTGTTGATTTGAGTTGATGTCCTGAGAAGCACAGAAATTGATCCTTCAAAATATTGATCATAGGGCTGGGGTTGTAGTTCAGTGGTAAGAGTGCTTGCCTAGCATGTGTAAGGCACTGGGTTTGATCCTCAGCACCATATAACAATAAATGTATAAAATAAAGGTATTGTGTCCATCTATAACTAAAAAAAATTAAAAATAAAATAAAAACATTGGTCATCAGGCCACATTCTCCAGATGAGCCCCATAGTAAGTCAGAATGGGAAGGACCAAGCACTGCCTCATGCTATTCATTTTTTTACAACTAATAGGGGAAGCCATGTTAAATTGTCATGGACAGTCTGCAAACATTCCCAAGCTTCTTTACTTCAAACTGAGGACTATGACATGCCTTGGTGAATTTGAGAAGCAGCATATTATTGATCTGCTCCAGACACATCCTATCTAAATTCCTAATGGGGCCTAAAAAGAACAGAAGACTAGGTCTGCTGGCAGAGTTGTGTGAAGGAGGTAACCTGGGTAAGCCCAACCTTAGCCTAGATTCCTTTAGCCCTGGAGACACTGATTGAATGTTCAGTGCAGGGGTATTTGGGGCAGGCATACTAGGAGCACTAAGGAACACCACTGCTAAAGGCGCAGGGATCTCTAGGCACTGCCCACAATGGGACCCATGGAGAGTCCTTGTTTGGAGCCATTGCCTTATTTCTAGGACAGCTACTCAGCTAGAAGTACTGCTCAACCCATGAGGATTTCACTCTTGCCCCAGGGGTAAGGACTTCATAAGTTTTTACCTCCAGAAAGTTGGGAAATTGTTTTTACAATGAGAAACCTTCTTGGGTGACTCCTTGGAACCCCTGGTTTTTGGCATGGGTGGGAGTGGATATAAGTCAGCTATAGTTGTATTTTATGAGGGTTGCTGCTTTTTCAGGTTTCCAAGGTGTGGGATTTTTTCCCACTTCTGATAGGGAAACAGAAGCATAAGACTCCATCTATGGCCATCTGAGCTCTTCCTCCTCTCCCCAAGAGGAAACTTTGTATTGAAAAATATATGGTGGAGGGGGAAGGGGTCCTGGGCTTCTGTGAAATGTATTGCTCTGCTCTCACAATGGTAAGCCCTGGAAGCAGCTACTTGGAAATAGCTCTTTCTCAGATCTACTCTACCAATGAGTGATAACATAAAAAGAATGCTACCAAAATTATTTTCATACAAACTTCTCCATAGCTTCCACTTTCTCCTGATTCAGCACAGCCTGGAGAAAGAAAACCTTTATCCACCCAACAAAAGAGTTAGGGGAGCAATTGAGACAGCACCAGGCCCAGCACAAGAGGAAGGAACAACAAAAGGGTGACCAGAGGCAACATGGTAGTCAGACAGGCCCCAGTTATCACGTCTGCATTCCCACTGCTCTGGCTTGCTCCATAGCAATCTCTAGAATGGTTCCAAATTAAGTCCAAATTTTCCCTGGTTCTACACATTCACTGCTTTTCTCTCCACTGCCCAAGTCATTTAAACCTATATTCAGTCTCTTGCCCCATCAGTACATTTAAACAGATCCAGTCCAACACCCTCTCGTTCTTTTTTTTTTTTTTTCCGCATTAAACTTTTGTTTTAATGGGTCTCAAAATTCTGTGACAGATTTTTGGTCAAGTTGTTTCCATTAAAAAGTACTGATTTTAAAAACTAATAACTTAAAACTGCTACACACACACACACACACACACACACACACACACACACAGAGAAAAAACATATGGTCCACAAAACATTCTCCTTTCCTTCTGAAGGTTTTACGATGCACTGTTATCATTAACCAGTCTTTTACTATTAAACTTAAATGGCCGATTGAGACAAACAGTTCTGAGACCGTTCTTCCACAACTGCTTAAAACTGGGGTGGCAGGTGTTAGGGGTAATATTTAGCCTTCTGAGCTTTCTGGGCAGACTTGGTGACCTTGCCAGTTCCAGCAGCCTTCTTGTCCACTGCTTTGATGACACCCACAGCAACTGTCTGCCTCGTATCACGAACATCAAAACGACCCAGAGGAGGATAGTCAGAGAAGCTCTCAACACACATGGGCTTTCCTGGAACCTTATCAACAATGGCAGCATCACCAGACTTCAAGAATTTAGGACCATCTTCCAGCTTCTTACCAATCAATCTTTTCTTTCAGCTCAGCAAACTTGCAAGCAATGAGCTGTGTGACAATCCAGTACACGGGCATAGCCAGCACTGATTTGGCCTGGATGGTTCAGGATAATCACCTGAGCAATGAAACCAGCTGCTTCCATTGGTGGGTCGTTTTTGCTGTCACCAGCAACATTGCCACGACGAACATCTTTGATAGACACTTTCTTGACTTGAAGCCCACATTATCTCCAGGAAGAGCTTCACTCAGAGCTTCATGGTGCATTTCAATAGACTTTACTTCAGTTGTGACGTTGACTGGAGCAAAAGTGACCACCATGCCAGGCTTGAGAACTCCAGTCTCCACTCGGCCCACAGGGACAGTACCAATACCACCAATTTTGTAGACATCCTGGAGGGGCAGACGCAAAGGCTTGTCAGTTGGACGAGTTGGTGGCAGGATGCAATCTAAAGCTTCAAGCAGTGTGGTTCCACTGGCACTGCCATCTTTACGAGTGACTTTCCATCCCTTGAACCAAGGCATATTAGCACTTGGCTCCAACATGTTGTCACCATTCCAACCAGAAATTGGCACAAATGCTACTGTGTCAGGGTTATAGCCAATTTTCTTAATGTAGGTACTGACTTCCTTAACGATTTCCTCATATCTCTTCTGACTGTAGGGTGGCTCAGTGGAATCCATTTTGTTAACACCAACAATTAGTAGTTTCACACCCAGTGTGTCAGCCAGAAGGGTGTGCTCACAGGTCTGCCCATTCTTGGCGATACCAGCTTCAAATTCACCAACACCAGCAGCAACAATCAGGACAGCACAGTCAGCCTGAGATGTGCCTATAATCATGTTTTTGATAAAGTTTCTGTGTCCTGGGGCATCAATGATAGTCACATTAATACTTGCTGGTCTCAAATTTCCACAGGGAGATGTCAATGGTGATACCACGCTCACGCTCAGCTTTGTTTATCCAAGACCCAGGCATACTTGAACTAGCCCTTTCCCATTTCAGCAGCTTCCTTCTCAAAATTTTCAATGGTTCTTTTGTCGATCCCACCACATTTGTAGATCAGATGACCAGTAGTGGTAGACTTGCCCGAATCTACGTGTCTGATGACAACGATGTTGATATGAGTCTTTTCCTTTCCCATTTTGGCTTTGATTTAGCGGTGGTTTTCATGACACCTGAGTTCTGGTGGAAAACCCGTTGCGAAAAAGCAACACCCTCCCATTCTAATAACTGACTGTAAAGAAGATAAATATAGTAACTTGAAGTACTGTTTCTTTTACTATGCTCCAGGGAAAGTTAATCCCAGGGCTGAACCTTCAGCATCATCAGGCACGTTCCCAAATCTTTGGAGAGCAGTCTTGAGATGGGGTCTGGAGAAAGGGGCCATCCCCAGCCCTTGTCACAGATGCAATAACTGTCATAGTTGACTAGAAAAGATGAAGTGTATAAAACCACGTATGGACTAGGGCTGGAAACAATGGTAAAAAACAGCTTTATTCTCCCTTCCAAATTTTGTTTTCTTTAAAGGAAATAAATATGCTGCTTTGCTTCTCCTAAATATGACTGGTATCTAATCAGTACTAGATATCAGTATTTGATCTGACAGTATTTGAGCTCTGTTCTGTCAAAATACTAAAGCTTGACGGTCTTGAGCTCTTCCTCTTATGAAACCTCTTAAATGGGTCACTCTGCCTTCACACTTTTAGTTCCTTTCAGCAGCAGGCAGCAAGAGGTCACTGATCCCAGAAATCCTAGGGAGGCAGATAGTGGGTTGCCATCCATCCCTCCTAGTGCAACAAACAGGATTCAATCTGTAGTTTAAAAAAAAAAAATTAAGTATTCCTTCCTTTTTAGATTGTTTTCCTGTTCTGCAGAAATCTCATTGATTTTATTCATTTAACTTCTTAAAACTTGTTTTCTTAAAACCATCAACTATCTTTTCTTTGTAATCGATGTTATTGATTAGTGAAGGAGTAGAAGCTTCCTCAATTGGAGGCAACTGGTTAATTTGTTTCCTCTGTTGTTTGTTCAAAAAGTTTAATAACTTCCCTCCCAACTCCAAATTTGGGTTTTAGATAATGACCTTTCCCAAAAGAACAATGACCAGAAATGATTAACAAAGTTTATTTCTCTTTAAAATACAGAACAATGCTAGCAGCTTACAGATACTTAAATGAGATTCATTGTCCCTTAATGCAGTTCTATTTGTCATTAGGACTAAACTCATCAAAATAGTGGCATATTCACCATACCTAATTATTTTGGGTTTAGGAACAAGAGGTTGCAACATCTGGAAAGAAGAGAAGGACAACAAACAGAGAGTACAAACTGCAGTAGTGGGGACTACCAAAGAGCTGACCCTGAAAGCAACCAACATGAAGCCACTGCAGACCCTACCAGAGGAAGCCGAACACAGAAAACTGAGTCAGGATATCAGGACACATCCAAGGGACAAGAATTCCCAAGAATTCAAACTAAAAGCCCTGGGGGTCTAGGTAAAGCAGAATGACTGCGAAGGGTCATTTAGAGGCTCCTTAAAAGGTTCTTAGATCATCTGGGGTCACATTCCCTTTGAGAATTATAAAATCCATGGCCTCCTTTTCCAAAAAATTGTAATCACGATTTTGCATGTAATTTCAGAAGGCTTACAGAACCCATGAAGCTTATGACTGGTTTCTTGTGGGAGGGGAGGTACAAGGCTCTCCATTTAAACACTGTCCCAAGGTGTTGGACACCGGTCTGCTTTACTAGGCCCTTGTCTAGCTGAGCCTTTTCCTTGTAGGAATGCTAATATAGATTTATTTAAAACTTTTATTTTTGTCACATAATATATAGCATTTTCCAGAGGAAAAATTAGCTATGTTCAAAATGATATGATTCATCAGGCAGTTAAAGGGGTAGGTTAAAAAATCTTGGGATATATCAATGACTTTTTAAAAATCAGTGATTTTTGATCCTTAAATTTATAGTCAACATGCGACTCAGGAGTTTTCTTTCTTTTTAACAGGAAGTTAAAAGATAATGATGGTAAATACCTAACAAAGAGTTATAAAGAGTGGCTGACAAGACCTTCCTCAATGGAAGGCAGAACACAGGCTGCAGGTGAGAGTCAAGTAAGCAGCAGCATCTTTACCCCATTAAGATCTCCATGCAGATAAACAGCAGGAAGGCACTACTTGTAAGGGGCATAGGAGCCAGTGGCCCTGCCTGGTGGCACTGCCTGAAGACACCACTTCCACAAAGGCCACAGGGTGTAGTAGACTGCTATGGGCAAATGTCTCTACAGCCTCTCTGCTGTCTTTTCATAAAGGCTACAGCTATACATGAGGAACACTGTGTTTAACCTCTTTTTAATAGCAATAAAATGAATTCTGTGTTTTCAAATCTTTCCCTTTATTATCATAATTAGCCTTTACTTGGAAAGCTAGTAATAAAACCTCTTCAAAGAGCATCATCACATTATTACTTTCAGGCAAATGAGGGTGGGGGGACTCTCAAGTTAAAATGGGACTTCCTAGTTCCCAGGAAGGCTGACCCTCTATAGTCAGCACTAAAAGCAGGATTAATGTGTGATTATTAAGAAAATCATATGTGGCTTTATTCTTCTTGCTATGTGAAAAAGAGTGATGTGATGACAGTGAAGGCCAACATCATACAGGGAAGACCAAGTCCACGCTTTGTCCCGAATCAACCGCTACTACATGAGTCTTCTTGGTTGAGGCAGTTGAGCCCACAGTGACAGAATAGGTCCCTGGATATACTTCTATGTAGAGGTCCTTTGAGACATCTTCAGCCTGAAAGGAAAAGAAGACACCATAGTTTAAAGATTTTATATCTCAATGCCAACACAGCACCTCCACCAGGCTAACTTTGTGTGTCAGAGGTATGATGGAATAAAGCACTGATGGGGGAGATGGAGGTCCTGTCTTCAAGGCTCAGCGTGGTCATACAATAGCACTGTCATCTAGATAAACCTCAGCCTTATATTTGTTTCCTTATTTATAAAGCTGTGATACTATCTATCTCACAAGTAAGCATGTGAAAACACTTCATAAATGCTAAAGTGTTATAGAAATATGATGGATTATTTAAAAAAAAACACTCTAGTTGGGGTAAGAATTAGGCAAAGAGACAGACTGATGGTCATTGTTTTACACTTGTAAGCAGAGATTGACAGTAATGGCATAACGAAAAACATTCTTTTTCATTGTGTTTTGCTAAATTCATTATCAAGAAAATCAAGCATTTCTTTTCTCCTAAAACAAATCATATGTGAACAATATGAATGGATGCCATTTTGTCACTGAAGCAGCAAGTGAGCTGGAGGAATGATTCTATGCTGGAAGCTGGACTTAATGAGTTTAGAGCTGAAATGAGTGCAAACCATTCTCTTGAGCTAGACTTCACCCATGGTTGGGAAATGGGTCATGGTAGGAATGCAGGCAGAAGATGGGTCTCAGTTCAGAGAGCAAAAGGGCAAAGTCACAAACCAGAAAAGAGCCAGTAACAGCAAAAGTGTCAGCTATGATGCTCAGTCATGTTTGGTCAATGCTCAGAAGAAGCCACACTGGGAAAAGTAAAACCACTGGCCAGCAAATTCACCAGCAGGAATAAATAATGTTTATGAAACTCTCTCTCACCCTGCTTTGCCTTTCAGATAGATCTGAAGATGATTTTTACAAAAGTTGTTTACAACTTACATATCCAGTTACTGTAAAATTGGAGGTCCATTATTTAATAAATGTGAATATATATGAATGTTGTATTTACTGGTTATTAAATATAAATGAGAAATTTCAGAAAAAAACAGCTGTATCAGAATTGCAAAAAGGCAAAGATGCTCTGTAATCAAAATTAACGGTGGGGTAAGACTGCATCGTGACTCCAGCATTATGGAACATCAGGAAGATCAGCATCACCAAAAATCAGCAATGATGGAGGCATCTAAGCTAATGATTTATATTTGTACTAGAAGTAGAATAATCTTAGTTGCTACTAATGCTAGTATATTCCAAATCCTGGCTCCCAGCAAACTGTATACAAAAAGGAATTTATTGTAGCAACATGCTGAAGTTCCTTTCCTCAGAATTCCAGCCCTTCTAAGTTCCAAAAAGATTCTTTGAGGCTCATAAACTAATGAGTAATTTACCCTAAAAAATGAAAACCTCATTATACATCTTTCAGAGAAATATTTGTGGAAAATGGAAACATACTTTTATATGTCTTAGAACCTGATATCTCACCAAAGGTATATGTTTCAGAGTTACAGCAACAGTTGCACTTTATAAGCAGCAGGTCAAGCCCTCCTGCTGCTTGAACAGATGGTGGAATTCCAGCAGGACCCAGTGCCAGCCCAGCTGAGCCTTAGGAACTGAGTTGTGAATATTTCACATTTTTTCCAACCACAACTATGAGTTCAGGCACAAAGAGCATATCTGAAACTTCGAAGGATGGATGCCAACAAAACACAACTTTACACTGAACCAAAATTTTGTTCACCCTCCTTGAACGTAAAATCATTCCAACTTGAAAATATTACAGATTCAGAACAAACAATCCAATAATTAACAGGTCAACTGGTTCATGGAATTGCAATGGTGGTGAAGAATAGCACACTAGCAGCTCTGCACTCACCAGCCGGGATGCCTCTGGAGCATGTGCTGATGTTTCATAGTTGCTTTCGGAACTGAGGGATGTCTTTTCTCTGTTATTTCTCTGAAGAGACAAATATTGATCAGCGTTCAAACTTTGATTTCTGTATTACACATTTTCTCCTACCTTATTAGGAGAATAGTTCTGTACACTTTTTGTAAGTTGTCATCAAAGTTATTACGGTTCTTTTGAGTGAAGTCTGAGTTATTTTTAGTCAGGTGTTTACCATATTACTTTTTTTTGGGTACTGGGGATTGAACTCAGGGACACATGACCACTAAGCCACATCCCCAGCCCTATTTTGGATTTGATAACACTCAGTGGGTGCTTAGAAAATATAATTCTCTTCTGTGCTTCTAGGAGTGTGGGTACTAGAAGGGAACAGGCTGACTGATAAAGCCAATTCCCTCAGAGTCATCGACTTAGGTTTTATATAGAGACGAATGACTACCCCACATGTAACCACTAAAGGTCAGGTGCACTTAAGTAAGGTGCTCAGGTGAAGCCCTCAAAGGGAACCCAGGATGCAGACTCCTGCAGTTCCCAGGAAAAAACAGAAGATGCCTCCAGCCTGCCCTGCTACACATCCCTGTGCTCACTGACTGCACTTTTCCTAAAACTATCTGCTCTGACACCCCAAGGTGGCCCTCAGGCCATGGAAGTCAGGAGTCTGACTTGAGAATTAGACTCTGGACTCAAGTTTTTTGGGTACAACTAGAGGAGTTCAAGAAAAACAAAATGCCGGGGCTGGGGATATAGCTCAGTTGGTAGAGTGCTTGCCTCACATGCACAGGCCCTAGGATCAATCCCCAGCACAGGGGGAAAAAAAAAAAAAAGAAAAGAAAGAACAACAAAATGCCTATTCTCTCCTCAAAAACCACCTCCTCCAATTTAACAAGTAGAACATTTGGCTTCCCCATAATGACATGTGTTTAAGAAAGGTCTGTAGTGACAGGCCTATAACTGTTACTATCTTTAGAAAAAGTATCACTTAAGTCTGGGAATTCAAGATCAGTATGCACAACATAGAGAGACCCTGTCTTTAAAAATATATATATTTAAAGAGATCCCTGCCTTTCCCTTGCACTGGGGGCAGGGGACAGAGATTGAACCCAGGGGCACTGTAACACTGAGCTACTACCCTGGCCCTTTTTTTTTTTTTTTTTTTTTTTTGAGACAGGGTCTCACTAAATTGGGGAGGCTGGCCTCAAACTTGTGATTCTCCTGCCTCAGCCTCCTGAGTCACTGAGATTACAGGTGTAAGCCAATGCACCTGGCTGCACTTCCTTTTTAAAAATTATCAAAGAATGCTAATTATCACTATCTCAACAAGATATATAATTATTAAAAATCTCTTTTCTATCCCTAGATGCAGAAGAAGACATGTGAAACTCTTAAGCATACTCAAGAATCCCACAGCCCAGGATTGCTGGTTCAACTAAAGATCCTACTGTGAAATCAGTCTTTTGGTTTAGTCTACTTCATGCTCACCACTGTAAGTTCTTTAAGGCTTCGAGTTGATACTTTTCTGTTGAGCACTATACTGCTGAGTCACACAGGTATACAATAATAAGAGTTCAATAGGAACTCCCCCGAACAGGGTCTCACACTCAGGACAGCTGAAGATACATACCTGACCGTGCCTGCTGTAAGAACACACGTGCAACTCCGACTTCCCTCTGTGATAACGATAGACATGGGTTGCCCCTCCTTCCTCTGCCACAGATGAATAATATTTCTAGAGAAGTAATGTGAAAGATGTTGGGTAATCAGGTAGGTTAAATTTTCAATAAATAAACAAATAAAACCCCCAATGGCTGGGCAAAGTATGGTTAATGAGGTAGGCAAGAGAGCAAATGTAAACCACCTATGCTGTTGAGAGGTCTCTGAAGCCTTAGGCCATGTGAAGTGGCTAAAGAGAAGCAAAATGCATTTGGCACTACTTTGCTGCCATCTGCTGCCTCTGAAGGGCAAGAACTGTGGCCAATAAAAGTTGGGCAGGACCATGTCCTCTGCCAAGTTAAATAATTTTTCACATCTTTGCCTCAAAGTCAAATACACATGCCCTTTCCTTTCTTCTCCTGACAAGTTCTGATGAACAGTTCCATGTTTACTGTCTAAGTCTCAGACAAGAACATGGGAAAAGAGGGGTACATTTTCTTGAGATTTAGAAATACAGCAGGAAATGAAACATAAACCCAAGAGCTATGCAACCCTACTCCCTAGGGTTCCCATGCAGGGGAGTGGAAGGAAAGGTCTCCAATTTAATAATAATCCAAAGGATCAGAAAACAGTTACATTTTTCTTGTCTATTTACTTCCCTCCCTCAAAGTTAACCTCAGATTTGCCCTTGATTATGACTAATGATGAAGACATCACAAGCCTGCTTGTTTTGAACATACTGTAGGGATAGTGTCTAAAGTATGTGACTAGAAGAATAAGCAGGGAAAGAACTCACAACATGGATCTGATAACTTTTAGGAGCTGCTTCAAAATTGTGAAGGCAAATCCATAATACTATCCTACATCTCTAGAAAGCCAAGGGGTTCTGAGGATCCATTCTGAACAGATTTGAACTGAAGCATGAACTGAAAATCAACATGAAGAACACCAATTTGCTAAACCTCAAACAAAAGACAAATATTATTCCTTTTACTAAACAATAAACCAAGTATTTATCATTTACAATACAGATACACATGGATTTTTCTACAACCACCTCAGTACAAATAAGGACATGAAAATATACTGAATAATACTGCATTGGTTGGAATACTATTTGGGTCACAACAATTTTTATAAAGGATGTACAAAGATTAAGAGGTTTTTTTTTTTTTTTTTTTTTTTTTTTGATCTGAACATAAAAAATGGAAAAAGTAGTAAAATAAGGAATCCTCTTCCCTCTCCCTTACAGACAGGTGTCCTCACAGTCATAAAAGACTCACAAAATGTTAAGGCTGGAAGAGACCAGAATTCTGGTGTTAATCCAAGATAGAAAGCACCTTCCATACAGGTGATTTCCCTCAATGTTGGCTGGTCTGCCTTCAATATTACCTCAGAAGTACTTAACAGATGACCTAAGTGCATTGGTTTCAGAGGAGGGACTTTAAAAGATTTGTTCACCCATTTTAATGAATGGTACCAAAATCTCACTTAAATCCTGCATCCTAGAGTTTATAATTTGCCACTGTTCCTCTGTGGAAACCAAAGAAGTAGACTATAAAGACTGGAAAGGATTTTAGAAATCTTAATTTTATGATGGGAAACTAAAATACCTTCAGGTCCTGAAGTGCTTTCTCTAGCTTATCATTGTTTGGGTCACATGGTTTTGGTAAGGTTGAGAGAGACTAACTGGCAATACATTACAGTGGCAGAACATGGATATGATTCCTGAGAAGCAGTTTCTGATACTAAACCACACATCCCTGACTAGGAAACTCTATCTGTCCTATATAACCAGTTTGTCACCAACAACTGCTTATGGACCCGCTGGGACATAAAGGCTGATCACCAGGGACTTGAAACAAACATTACAAGTTAAGATCTAATGTACACTGTGTTTCAGTTTTTGTCTCAACACATTTCGTTGTTGTGTGTATATGACACTGGGGACTGAATCCTCTGAGCTATACCCCCAGTCTTATTTTGCGGTAGGGTCTCACTAAGTTGCCCAGGCTGGCATCCAACTTGCAATCCTCCTGCATCAGCCTCCCAAATAGCTGGGATTACAGAGTAGCTGAGTTACATGCCTGTGCCCCTCAATGTTTCAATGCATTCTGAAAACAAAGAGGCTCAGTTAACAGTTTAGAGTGATCCTATTTTTTTTTTTTAACCTTAAATTGAATATTGGAAAACAACACCACCCTACAATTTGACCTGTTTTAGAATTCAGCAAATACCCACCCACACACACTAGACTGAAAACTCAGTAAGAGCAGAGACGTTTTGATTGTTCACAACAGTATCCTCAACAATCAGAGTTAGGAATTCAATAAATATTTGTTGGATGACTTATAACTTGGGTGCGGGCCTGATGAACATTAGATTCAGGAGTATTCTTAGTCTTTCTGAATTCCAGAAAGATCCACATTGTTATCATTCCTTGGCGATGGGGCATGGCTTTGGTTCACACCAACTTACCCCACACTGACTTGAAGTATAGTCCATGAATTCAGCCATTGTTCTGAAGGAAGCACTAAGGGTTGGGTGCCTTTCTTCTCTCTATTTGAATAAATGGCAAGTCACAAGTGAGGTCTAGGATTCCCTGATAGAAAATGAAACCATTTTGGAACTACTCTCTCCACTTTTGTAAAGTCCTCTGTAAGTTTAAGAAGGATCTTACTGAGAATTTCAACTCAATAAAATAGACGTGCAATTTATTCAGAACCTAAAAAAGAGATTTGCTGCCTTTCCTCTAATATCATATGGTGCCCATGTTAGTATTTTTTTTAAAGTAATCAACCAGGACCAAGCCTATCATTGTTCTACAGCCACCCAAACAAGAATCTGTCAAAAGGAGACTTTTCAAAAGATTTTTTCCATTCATTGTCCTGATACTTTCCATCTTTCCGCCAAGGGCCAAGGGCGGAATCCCTCAGGTGCTTCTGTGGGGTGCACTCCTGGAAGCCTGCAGGCCACCGCCTAGAGAATGAGTGGTCCCAGCTCCAGGCCCTCACCTCTCCTGGGAGAAAGGGAATGGGGACCCGCTGCCAGCTGTCTTCTTGGTAGGACCCCTCCCGGGAAAGACTCCCCATGCTGCCTTTGGGACGCTCCTGTGAATGCCAGTTCACCGCCCTCCTCTTGGCCCGCTCCAGCACTTCTTGACCCAGCCTAGCTGAGCGCTGCAGGGAACGTCCGTCCACCCCGTTCAGCGCCGCCGCGGCGAAACAGTTTTCCATGTCTCCCTGGGCAGGCATATACACACAGACACCAGAGGTTCAGTCGTACTGCCGCGACGCTGCTCCTGTTCAGGGTGGGAGCCCCGGCCTCGACCTCCCTGGCGATCACCCGAACCCCGTCCGCCCCCAACGCGCACTCCAGCGGGCGCCCGGCCATGGGGCGAGGCTGCACGCGCTGGCCCCCTCCAATTTTCCGCCCCCCCGCCCCTGGACTGAGGAGCCCCTCACCAGTCCCGCTTACTCAGTGCGCACTGCGCCCTGCGCTCTCCGAGGGGGAGGCGGGCCTGGACTTCCTGGCGCCGGCGCAGCAGACCATTGGCGGAAGGAGGAGTGAGGCGGGGGCGGCTGGCGCGCGGCCTGGGCGGGACACGCCTTCAGCGTCCTGGCCGCTGCCCTGCGCGCAGGTTGCCGTGCTAACTGAAGGGTTCAAGGGTGCGGTGGCAGAGGCGGGGGCGCAGGGGTTCAGGGTGGAGCTGTCAGCCAAAGGCCCGGTACGAGTACCTCGCAGCCTGACTTGGTGAACCTGGTGTAAAGTCAGGTGGTTCGTTGGTCTGAAACATTGTTAGGGCTAAGCCAAGTGCTTCCGGCACCTCTTTATATTGGTCTGTAATTTTTTAAGGGTATCTCTAAAACCACCTTTTTATCTTTTTGAGGACGTGCTTAGTGTCGGCCAAGCAATAAGGGTGCCAAGATGAGTTTTGGAGACCTCTGGATGGAGGCCTACCGTAGGCAGGCCTGTTGGCTCTGGAACACTGATCTCAGCCAGAAGGCAGGTGTTTTCTGTCCCACAGGGCAGGGGGAGCCTGAAAAGCGGTGGGGTCTCTCAGTCCCCTCACCGCTGCTTCCTCAAGGCAAGAACGGATTCGTACATTTTTGGAAGTCTCTTTCTCTTGGAGTTTGAATCCACCTTTGAAGAATAATTGTGGGACTGAGGCTATAACCCAGTGGTAGAGTGCTTGTCTGGTGTGCTTGTTTAAGTCCTGGGTTCAATTCCTAGCACCATTTTGGAAATAAGTCATCCACAGCCTGTGCTTTGGTAGCATAAATTTGTGTAGGTACTCAAGCGATAAAATCATTGTTTAACTAAAAAGAACAAAAAGGAATAATCGCACCATTTTTAAGTCAGGAACTGTGTGCATGGTTACCTTTCCACCCTGCTAAGGGAGATTAATCCAAGGTCTTCGTGCTGTAAGCAGCAAAGCACTGATCAGTTGGGAGTAGGGTCATTTTAAAGGACACAAGGAAATCCTCAGTCCTCAACTAGTCTCTGCAGATGGGCTTGATTAGCAGTGATGAGTTACTGCCAGGTGAATATCAGGATACTACTACAACCTACAACCTCCATCTCTACTGTTGATTTTGCTCACTTCTCTCTGCTTTTCTCCTTATAAAAAGAAGAGTGAGTGAAACCCTGCATTTCTCCCTGAGGTGCTTTTTCATTTTAGGAGTATTCCAAAACTTTCTTCCCATGTTTATCAGTTCCTTTTCTTTAGAGTGTAGTGGTTATTGTGCCACAGTGTCCTGAATATCCAATCTGGGCAGCTTTTCAGCTATCCAGTCTCTGCCACTTTTTTTTTGCTGTGATTCTGGGCAAATTACTTCTTTGAGCCTCACTTTTCCTTTTTTTTTTTTTTTTTTTTTTTTTGCGGTGCTGGGGATTGAACTTGGGGCCTTGTGCTTGTGAGGTGAGCACTCTACCAACTGAGATATCCCCCAGCCCTTTTCCTTATCTTTTAAAAAAATAGTTATAGATGGACACAATGCTTTTGTTTTTATTTATTTTTATGTGGTGCTGAGGATGGAACCCAGTGCTTCACATGTGCTAGGCAAATGTTCTACCACTGAGCCACAACACTAACCCCTACTTTTCCTCTTCTTTATACCTGAAAACATATAGCAACCTCTCTAGGACTATCCTGTTCTTGAGGGCAGGAACCATATCTATCTGGTTTGCTGAGTTTTAAGGTGCATCTAGTATTTATCTGTCACAGTAGTAGGCTAAAATAGCTATTGAATTGGGTTACTGTAGGGCCTTCATGACATAATTTCTTTAAAATGCTTAATACAATGCCTGGGAAAGAATAAGCACTCCATAGATTTAGCTAGTGTTATGACATGCTCGGCACTGTCCTGGGAGTTGTGGAAAGTAGAAAAAGTAGATCAGACTAAAGAAGAGTAAGAAAGAGGAGGATGTCAATATAAAGTCTGTAATACCAGGAACAAAGTATTATGATATGTCATGAGATTGGATACCAGGTAAAGTACTATCAATCTTAGGACTATATCTCAGTGATCAAGAACTCTTTGCAGTATTTGAGCTAGTCTTGAAAACTGGCCAAGGAATTCATGAGGAAAGAGGTCGCGAAGATACCCATTGAACATCTCTTACAATAAGTGTGTTTGAGGGTAAGATAGAATTTGGTCTTCTTCATATTTATGATTCAAGATCCTGGCTCTGTAACTTTTTTTTTTTTTTTTTTTTTTTTAGAATTTTTTTACTTATTTATTTATTTATTCTTTTTTTCCCCTGTGGTGCTGGGGATTGAACCCAGGGCCTTGTGTTTGCGAGGCAAGCACTCTACCAACTGAGCTATCTCCCCAGCCCCTGGCTCTGTAACTTTTAACTTTGACTATGTAACCATGATTAGGTTACTTAAATATTCTATACTTCAATTTTGTCATCTATAAAATGGGGATAATAATAGAACATTCCTTATAGGGTTGTTTTGAGTTTCAGCCAAGTTAGCACATGTATAGTACTTTAATAGTACTTGGCACATAGTAAATGCTCAATAAATATTACCTAATATTAACATTTTAATCAGATGTCAGCCTGGTTTCCCAATATGCCCTCACTTACCCAATACTACAGCCACACTCACCTCACTTGGCTCTCTTCTCTGTTAGTCTATTACTACTCTTCTCCAGTATATGTCATTCATTCCAGTTAAGGCATTTTCTTTGTGTCAGGTCAACTCTGAAAACTTTTCCAGTTGCCACAGCTTTTTGTTTTTATCTTTTTAAATATTGTGGTACTTATCCCAATCTAATTTATGTGTAGTTATAATTAAGTCCAAATAGCCTATAAACACCTTGAAAGTGTGAACTGTTCCTTCCAAATATTCCAAGGTTTGCTCAGGAATAGGTATTCAGTGCACACTTTTTGAAATTACTAATTTAGTTTTTAATTTAAATATGCCCTTGTTAGGTCAAATAAGAACTGACTTTTAAAAAACCTGCCTACATGTTCTTTAATGAATGTGATGAATATTCAATTGTAACTACATTTTCCCATAATTTAACATTTAGAAATATATGGGAAAGAAGGTGGTTGGAATGAAAGTGAAGCCTAAAGACTGATACTAGATTAAATCTCTGCATTTATTTTTATTTTCCTTTGCAAATATATTTATGCGTTTATAATTTCAAGATCCATCCTATAAACCACAAATCAAGAGCTCTTTCTATTTTTTTAAGATTGATGGGTAATAGTGATGGGATATGACCTACTATCAGGACCCCTGTGAATCAGATATGAGCCAGGCCAGGTACTTCTAAAAGCCACTGGTAAGTCTTGGGAAAATAAATGGAGAGAGGGTAACTAATTGGGAATGTGCTGAATCTACAGAGAAATATGAGCTCTAGTATGATCTCTCTCTTCACAAGGGTAGATTCTCTACAGAGCACAGATGAACGCTATTTAAGGTATTTGTCTACATTATACGTTTGGGGTGTACAGATGAATTGGTTATTCTGAACTCCTGAAAACAAAGATCGGAAATAGATTTGTTTGGAACTTTTGAGGAGAAAAAAACCAAATCCGTGTGAAAGGCACAAAAAGGGTTAAAAACCCATGATGCAGAAGCAGATATCATGTCAGAATTAAACAAAGACTTATACTATACATACCAGGGAAAGCACAATCATCTTGTTGACAGATGGTATTTTTACTTCTTCAGTTGACTTAGCGGCTTTAGAATCATTATAGTTTTGGAAAGTAGTATTAAGTCTGAGTCATTAGGTCATTCAGTTTCCCTGATTACATCAACTATTTGGTTATTGAAGAATAAAAGAAACCTATTATCAAAAGTGTCATCTTGATTAGAAAGATTAAAGAAAATGAATCCAACTTATGAGAATTAACTTTCACAACCTGTTAAAAATTGACTAGAAGTTGAAAAATTGGTTGGTAGAGCAGCAGTTTTTTTTTTTTTTTATTGTAAACAAATGGGATACATGTTGTTTCTCTGTTTGTACATGGTGTAAAGGAGAGCAGCAGTTTTTATCATTAAGGTTTTATCATTTTGAAATGTGGAGATTAAAGGAGTAATATAGGGAAGATATAAACAGTTGAAGAAATCCATGAAGTTTTTTTCAAAACTACTTTTGAAGTATAATAATACATATCCTAAAACTCTGTCTTAAGTGTAAACCCAATAATTTTTACTAAATTTAGAGTTGTGCCAATACCACTACAATTCGGTTTTAGAAAATTTTCATTTCCTGAAAGAGATGCTTATTACCCACCATATGTGATTCTGTTCTCAGCACCTACCTCTAGATGTAGGTAAACACTACTCTACTCTCTGCCTCTATAAAATCACCTTTCCTGGACAGTTAATATAAATGGAATATGTGATATGTGATCTCTTTTGTCTGACTTTTTACCTAGCATAACGTTTTTTGAGGTTCATCCATCTATGAGTACTGCATTCTTTTTTTTTTTTTAACAACTGAATAATATTTCATTTTGTTATCCATTCACCAGTTGACCATTTGAATTTTTTTCCAGTTTGGGGCTATTCTGATAATGCATATAAGACTTTATGTAGATATGTTTTCATTTCTTTTGTGTAAATACTTAAGAGTAAAATGACTAGAGATATAATAAATTTATGTTTAGCATTTTTAAGAAACTGCCAAACTATTTTCCAAAGTGGCTGTATTTTTTTATATTCCCACAAGTGATGTATGAGAGTTCTATTTTTTCCTCATCCTTCCTGACACTTATTATTGTCCTCTATTATTCATGACTAACAATACTGCATACATTTTCTTGTAGTTCTCAGCCATTCCTATTTCTTTGGTGTAATGTCTATTCACATCTTTTGCTCTTTCCAATCTGGTTTGTGTGTGTGTGTGTGTGTGTGCTCTTTTTTTTTTTGAGTTATAAGAGTTCAAGTTCTGGGCAAGGATCCTTTAACACTTATATGATCTATAAGTTTTTTTTTTTCTCAGTCTTTGTAATGTCTTTCATTTTCTTATCAGTGACTTTTGAAACATAAACATTTTCAGTTTTAATGAAGTCCAACTAATTTTTTTTTCTTTTATGAATATGTTTTAGTGTCATATCTAAGAAATCTTTACCTAACCCAAGGTCATGAAAAAAATTTTTTCCTGTTTTCTCCTAAGTTTTATATTTTAATTTTTAAAATGTATGTCCATTTTCCTGGGGCCCATTGGCACATACATATAATCCCAATTAGTTGGGAGGTTGAGGCAGGAGTATTACAAGTTTTAAGGCCAGTTGGGGCAACTTAATGAGACCCTGTCTCCAAAGAAAAGTGATGGCGTGCTTTCCTAGCATGTGCCAAGGCTCTGTGTTCAGTCTCCCCGCCCCAAAACCAAAAAGAATATGCCATTTTGCATTAATTTATGAGTATGTTATAAAGTAAAGGTCTGAATTCATTTTTTTTAAAGATTTCTTTTGTTTAAATACCTTTATTTCATCTATCATTTTTATGAGAATGGAATCCAGTGCTTCATACATGCTAGGCAAGTGCTCTACCACTGAGCCATATCCCCAACTCCTAAATTCATCTCTTTTCATGAGGATATCCAATTGTCTCACTATTTGTCCAAGACTGTCCTTTGTCAAAAATAAATTGACCGTAAGTGTAAGAGTTAGTTTTGTTCCATTGATTATATGTCTGTCTTCATGCTGTACTACATTGTCTTGATTATTGGAGTTTTGTAGTAATTTGGAAATTGGAAAGTATAAGTATACCAACTATGTTCTTCACTTTCATAATTTTTTTGGTTTGCTAGATTATTTGTATTTCTAAAATATTGTAAATTTCTGTGTAATGATCATTGGGGTTTTGGTAGGGTTTGCATTGAATTTTTAGATTGGTTCAAGAAGAATTGCAATATTAATAATATTGAGGTTTTGAATTCATGCTCATAGAATATTTGTCCATAGTTCCTCTCAGCCATGTTGTATAATGGTAAGTGTATGTCTTGCATTTCTATTACAAATTTATTATTTTCATGCTGTTGTGAATGGAATTGTTTTCTCAGTTTCATTTTTAGATTACTTATTGCTAGTATATAGAAGTATAATTAACTTTTACATATTGATAATATATTCTGTGACCTTACTGAACTCATTAATTAGTTCTAGTATTTTATTGTTGTTGAAGTTTTAGGAATTTTTACTTACAGGATAAGATCCTCTGTGGATAAAGGAAGATTTTTTTTCTCCTTCTTTCAATCAGGATTTCTTTTTCTCACCTGATTGAACTGCTTAGCACCACCACAACATTCAAGGAGCTAGGTGCAGTGGTGTATGCCTATAATCCCAGCAGTAAGTGGAGGCAGGAGAATCAGAAGTTTGTGGCCAGCCTCGGCAATTTAGTGAGACCCTGTCTCAAGACTTAGAAAATATAAAATATAAAAATATAAAAGTAATTAGGGCTGATTATTTAGCTCAGAGGTAAACCCTGGTTCTATCCCTAGTACTGCAAAAAGTAAACTAAAAAGAAAAGGAAAAAGAAATAAATGGCAAAGTGAAACATCCTTTCCTTCTTTCCAATTGTAGAGGGAAAACATTCAACCTTTTACCCTTAAGAATGATGTCAGGGGTTAGGACTGAGCCTGGGGTTCAATGGCAGAGCACTTTCCTAGCACGTGTGAGGCACTAGGTTTGATCCTTAGCACTGCATACAAAAATAAGCAAATAATAGAAAGTCATGCTGTCCATCTACAACTACAAAATAAATTTTTTAAAAAAGAATGATGTTAGGGTTTGTTTTTTTGCTGTTGTTTTTTGGTAGAGTCTCTTTAACCTCTTTTGGTAGGTTGAGGTAGTTCCTTCTATTCCTAGTTCAGAGTTAGTTTTTTTTTTTAATCATGAATGATACTTGGATTTTATTAATGCTTTTTCATGTATCTATTGATGTGATCATTTTAAAAAATCTTTTATTCTATTAATATGGTGTATTGTATTAATGTTTAGTTGTTAAGCAAACATTTCCTTCCTGAATAAATCCTACTACATGGTGTATAATCCTTCTTATCTGTTGCTGGATTTGGCTTATTAATATTTTATTGAGGAATTCTGTGTATATATTCATGAGGTATTTTGATCTCTAGTTTTCTTCTTTGTCTCTTTATCTGTATTGGCATAAGATAATATTGGCTTCATAGAGTGATTTAAGAAATGTTCTATTTTCTGGAAGCGTTTGTATTTTAAAAAAAGGTCTTATTCCTGCACGTTCTACTAAAACTATCTGTGTCTGGGCGTTTCTTTGTGGGGAAAATTAAATATCTGAGTGTGGTAATCTGTATCTCCTCTCTTTTTATCTTGGTAAGTCTAATTAAAGTGCCAATTTAAAAAATCTTTTGAACCCAGGGCCTTGCTTATGCTAAGCATGTGTTCTACCACTCCACCTTCAGCCCTCTTTTTTCCCTTCGAGTATAGACATCTAAATCTGGGCCGACAATAACTAACTTATGATAGTTCGATTTACATTTTTTACTTCACAATGCTGTAAAAGTGGTACCATTCAGTAGACATTGTAAGAACCCAGAAACCACTCCTGACGTGGGAACTCACATAAGAGAGTTTATTAAGCAAACAGGCAGAGTGTCCTCCCTGCAGTGGTAAGAGAGAAAATGAGAGGGAGAGATAGAGGGGAGAGAGAGAGAGAGAGTGAGGTGAAAGCTAGGAGGAGGAGAGAGAGAAAATGGTGGGAGAGATATTCTTAAGCAGTGGCAATTCCGCGGGGCCTAACAGGGGACCGATACAGAGAAGGATACTTGCAGGCTTGACTGATGAACCAAATCTAGCTAGGATGTTCACAGACTGACAAGCTAACGTTGTAATTTGGGAGGCGGGGGAAGTGACCTGCAGCGTAAAGGGTGGGGGAGCAGCTTTATATTATATTATAGACCTGATGTTTGTACATAAAAATTCGACCACTATACTATAAAATAGGCTTGTATTAGATGATTTTTACCCAATTTAGGCTACTGTATGTGTTTCTGAGCACTAATTAAGGCAGTCTAGGTTAAGTATGAGTTTGATAGGTTAGTGTTGTATTAAAATGCAATTAAAAAAAGTTTTTTTCTAGTTGTTGATGGACTTTTAATTGATTTATTTATATGTGGTGCTGAGAATCGAACCCAGTGCCTCACATATGCTTGGCAAGTGTTCTACCACTGAGCCACAACCCCAGCCCCTTAAATGAATTTTTGACTTACAATATTTTCAATTTATGATGGCTTTATTAGGACATAATTCCATTGTAAATCAAGGAGCATCTGTCCATTCTTCTCTAATCACTGCTTTGGACTGCCTTACATACATTTTGATATGTCATGGGGGCAAATATCTCTTTAAGACTCAGCTTTCAGTTCTTTTCAGTATATAACCAGAAGCAGAATTGCTGGACCATAAAGGAATTCTAATTTCAACTTTTTGAGAAAACACTATACTGTTTTCCACAGTGGCTATTAAAAGATGGAGACGGTTGGCAAGTCACCGGAGAAGTCCGTTTTATTACAAGATGAGGCTTACATATATACTCTTGGGGCTTCCGGGTTAAGGGAGAAAGTGGCGTGTGGGTTTCTGATTGGTCCGGCTTGCCGCCAGCGGGAAAATAGGTGGCGGGAAGCCGAGACTTATGGGAAGAAGAAGCCGCTCAGGGGCCATCTTTGGTGTGGATCGGACTGCATATGGAACCTTACAGCTATAACACTACTACATTTCCACTAAGATTTCACAAGGGTTCCAATTTCTCTACATCCTTCCTGATACTTACTGGCATCAGATCTGCTATTTTGCTGCCGCCATTATTCTGCCTCCCCCACACCACTTTACAACCTGTGAACCTCCTCGTCAGTCATTGGTCAGTTGTTATTAGCCAGCGAAATCCCACTACTTAAGAATAGCTTCCCCACCATTTTCTCTCTGTCTCCTCCTCATTCTTACTCCCTCTCTCGCTTGTGCATGCTCTCTCTCTCTCTCTCTCTCTCTCTCTCTCTCTCTCTCTCTCTCTCTCTCATTGCTTTCAATACTTATTTTCTGTTTTGTTATTTGTTTTTACATAGTAACCATCTAATGGGTGAGAGGTGGTTATCTGGTTGTGGTTTGGGTTTATGTTTTCCTAATGATCAATGATGTTGAGCATCTTTTCATGTGGTTATTGGCTATTTAGGTGCTCTACAGTGAACTACATCTCTAGTCCTTTTTATTTTTTATTTTGAGACAGGGTCTTACTAAATTGCCCAGGTTGGCCTTGGACTTGGATTCCTCCAACCTCAGCCTTCCAAGCTACTGGAATTACAGGCATGCTGAGAATCAAACCCAGTGCCTCACACATAGTGGGCAAGTGTTCTACCACTGAGCCACACCTCCAGCCCTTAGTTTTTATTTTGAAACAGGGTCTGCTAAATTGTTTGGGCCTCGCTACCTTACTGAGGCTGGCTTTTTTATTTATTTATTTTTTTGAAAAAGGGAAAAGAAGTTTTGAGAAACACAGGGGACTCCTGTCCCAGAGCCTGTGGGGGCTTTTAATAAAGAGGTGATTCAAAGGCTACATTCCACCACGTTCTCTGTTGGAGTTGTAATTCACTTGTTCATTTGGAGATAGTCATTCCTGAGATCTTTTGGTACCATCCCCAAATGGATTACTTTTGTTTGTTCCTATGGTGGGTGTGTGCTCAAGGACAGTTAAATCTGCCTAAAATGGGGGAAGAAAGGTAATCCTATTTCCCCTGAGATTACAGAGGGGAGAGATTAGAGAGGAGCAGAGAAAGGAAGAGAAAAAAAAAAAGTCTCCATTTTAAAAATAGTTGCAGTGGCAGAGCAGCAAGGGCTACATTCAAAGCGTAAAGTGGATCTCTGTTTCATTTCCCCACTGTCAATCTCTGTATTCCATTTCTATGGAAAAATGGGCCAGGACATCTCCAAACTGCTTCCCGCTGAAAGGGGGCAAAGTTGGGGGAAGCAACCCAAAGTCCTTGTTCTCTATCAGGTGGGGCATGGACAGTTAAGGGCATTCAGCATCAGAGCAGTACAGTGGTCCACAGTGGCAGATGGCAGGTAACTGGATAAGTCATACTTTGGGTAGGGATCATGTTAAGACAACAATAAACAAGATAGCAAAGCATTATTTTTTTGTAAACAATTAGCACAAAAGCAATTAGCATTTCAGTCTTTGAAAACTATGAAGACAGTAACTCATATCATATCAGTGAAAAACAGATCGAATTTATCAATGTAGGAGGTTAGGAAGATTTATAAGGTCTATGAGATCAGGCTCAAATTAACTCAGGACAAACTTGGCAACTCTAGAGTCCTTTGTGATCATTATTATTAGGCACTCCCACACAAGGACCCTTCCTTTATAGCCTCCAGTTTTACTTATTTTTGGTACATAAGTGTACATCTTAAGTGACATTTTAAAAAAACATTTTTTTTCCTTTTAAATATCCATGTAGGACTTAGATTATACCCTCCTGCCAGGTGTTTAAGACCTACTTGGTCAAAATTGACCTTGTTCCTATCTACTCTTAACAGTCAGCTGAGATTCCTCAGAGATTACCCTTGGAGATGTGTTTCAAGCCTCTTGACTCCTTTAGCTTTCCTCTACCAGTGGTGCCATCTGCCTCTCTGGGCCCTGTCATTCTCTGGATCCTGGCTGTCTTTAGAGGGAAAGGGCCAAAATACCGGCTGATTTGTCCTTGACCCTTTTACTTCCTTAACTTTGGTCTCCAAGTTTTTGGTTTTTAAACACCCAGCAGGCCAGTTTCACCAGTCTTGATGGGAGTACAGGTTATATCTTCAATGTCTATACTTTTACAGTTATCCCTTTAATTTAATTGGGGTTAGTATTGGTACTAGAAGTCAGCATTATATACTATCTGTCCTATAGGTGATGACTTCTTATCTCAAATTAACTGAAGTTGTTTTATTAGATGCAGGATCTCTGCAAAACACTAATAGGCACCACTTATAAAGTTTACAAGGAAAATACAAAATGAAATTAACAACAAAAAATTCAATTTGTATAATAGCTATGAACCAAGAAAAATGACTTTTATAATCTTAAACATTTACTTAGTTATACATTATATCCCATTTATTTTGAGGTCACAGTAATCTTTACAACAAAAATCAATCTTTTGAACACAACTTTAAATGAGCTGAAGTCTATACTATTTTGGAACCATTTTAACATGGAGTAAGTGGGAGGCAGAGCCTTGTCTCAGGTAAGTTGGGGCCCTTGACAAATAACACAATACAACATTACATCTGAAGCATGAATGAAATAAAGGCTCAAAGAGTTTTAACTTTCTTTTTGTGGCAAAAGTGGCAAAATGCTTTCGGTTTTATAGTGTCACCTTTAGAAGGATCAGGTTTTCCTATTACCTTCCAAAAATACATTTAAATTCTTATTCCAATGTGGAGTAATACAAAATTGTATACATAACTTATTGACAACATGTTACTTTATCTAGCTATAAAACATCAAATGACATGAATAAATACCACCCATATTTGTTATTTCTATACAAATCTCAGACAATTGCTACAGATAATTTTGGTTTGGAGAACACCAACTTCGTAACATGCTTTCTCCTAAGCTTTACATTTAACTAAGTTTAACTTTTTAAAATATATATACATATTTTTAGTTGGCCCTGGACCTTTATTTTATTTACTTATATGCAGTGCTGAGAATCAAACCCAGTACCTTGCACATACTAGTCAACTCCAGACCTAAGTTTAACTTTTAAAGTACAACTCAGAACCCACAGTATACAGTAACAATAATCACAGGTTTGGATGGGTTAGCAGTACTAGCAAAAATCAAAGAATAGCCTTAAACCTCTTACACATTTAGGAAACAGTGTTAATGATCAGAAATAGACTTAGTCAAAGCAAACAGATGTAAGACAGGTCTTCAAATGACAGTGTGGCCCTTCCATGTCAGATGCAACGCATAAAGGAGAGTACTTATTAGTTATATTGCCAGTTAACCTAGATAACTTTTCATTTTATAAACTTTTACATAACACTTAAGACTCAGAAATAGATATAGTTCTCAGATGTACACATATCTATTCACATATATTTAGGGTGTCAACTATATTATTATTATAACCTAAAATAATAGTTGTCTCACCAGTTATAAAGTAATAATTTAAAAGACTTTAAAAGATGTATAAACCCTAATTCCTTTTTAGATTTAATTTCCCTAATAAAACCTAACAGATACAAGAAAATTACCATGATAGATAAGAGCAGATCAATGTTTCAGACTTTGCTCCATAGCAGTACATTAAAGTTCAAATAACTTTGATTGTGCTAATTACAGCCAATTTAATCACAAACACAAACTTTTTGAGATTTGCCTTTTGCAAACTTTCTGCGACTTACTTAGACATTCACAACTTGTTTGCATCCTCAGTATTGTCCTCTCTTTCTTCATATTTCACAAGAATATTACTTTATCAGACAAAATACTTTCTCATCCAGAAACATTTCTTTTAGCTTCTAATTTTCCATACTAAGATATATTTCCAAACCTATAACTTTCTTTTATCTTTTCCAGTTTTGGACCCTTTCTTAAATTCATATTCTGAAATAATCCTTATGAATGTTATCTGTGCATTTAATTTACACAACAGATTTCATCCCAGGAAAGGGTTGGACAATCCAGCATATGCAAAAACTGTGCCTTAATCATTTTTGTACCAGGTTGCACTCAAGGGGTTGGAGCACAGAATATTTTTTAACCTAACCTGTCTTTCTTATCATTATCACAATGCCATCAACTTTAAGTAAGTTCCCCACTTTCAGTTATACCCAGAGGCCCCTTTTGGGCCTTTTTCTTATACTAGGCATATTGATATGCAATGGAGGAGCCCTTTCCATCCCTTTCTTTAGGCTTCCTTGAACATCCCTTTGCAGAGGCTGCCTACAAAACACAGGTTGGTCTTAGTTTCTGTCTTTTTCTTTTCTGGGTGCCGTTGTTTATTCTGCCAGTCTCCACATGCATTTAGTGTGATAGGATACTGTTATAGCAAGAACTCTTTTGCCCAGGTGATGGATACTCCCTGACCAAATGGGGTGTCCTGTCAAATTTTAAAAGGGGAGACTATTTCTGTCCCCAGGTCATAAACTAACAGTGCTGGAACCTATTGCCACATCCTTTGTGGCCAGCAGTCTCCACCCACCATGGGCAAAAGGGGCTGGAGGGCAGGCAGAGGTCAGATTCTCTTTGGCCATTTTTATACAGCCAAGGCAGCTTTTCTGGGATTTTTCCCCCCCAGTTTAGGGCTAGTGTCCTTGACACACAGTGAGATGATCTGTATGTACCTGGGGCAAGGCTGAGAAACAGTGCTGAGAGTGCACTGTTTAAAAGATTTAGATCTTTTTTAACCCTTTCTTCTGATGTCCAGCTATCCTTGCACACCAGAAGCAGTTTTTGACTATTCAGACCTCTTATCATGCAGCTGCATAAATGCCAATACACACAAAATCTCTTTCATATACTTTACTCCTGACAGATCAACTTCAATTTTGTGTAATAATCCAGAAAAAAACATTCAAAGGCCAGATTGTGTTACAATAAACCATTTTTCTCTTAGACAGGCTTATGCCTATAGGTGGTCCATTCAGCCAAGATCTGAGCTCAGGAGACTACCTGTAAGAGCAGTGCAGCATGGCCCATGTCTTAAGGGGCCAGTAAAAAATATGAAAAACACAGATGAAAGAGGATCACTAAAACCAGGGCTGACAGGAATCTTTAAAACAGATAGACATGCACATACAAATTTCTTCCACTTGCTTTATCTTTGAGAGACCAACTCCAACTGTAGGATCGTATAATAATCCAGAAAGCTATTCAAGAGCCAAATCATTTCAGTAAAACATTATCTTAAACAGGCTTATACCTTCAGGTGGCCCTTTTTTCGACTTACTTTACCTAGGACAGACAACTCCAAATGCAGGATTGTACAAAAAAGAAACACAGAGACAACAAGAGAGGAACCCCAAAACCATGGCCAACAGACAGGAACCTTTAAACTGATCAGCCAAGATCTTTCCCAAGACACTATCTATATGGTCAATGCAGTATTGGCCATGTCTTAAAAGGGGTAGTAACAGATAAAAACAAAACAAAAACACAGACAACCAGAATTCCCAAACCCAAGGCCAACAAACAGATGAGATCATAGAACAGACCAAAAGGGAGTTAATATCCCTAAGTTCTCAAGTCTTGCTTAACCATGACTCCTACACCAGTGGTGCCACAGATGTCCCCACAAAGAGGAACCAGATGTGTGGAGTCAAGGGTCTCAGTGTGCACGCCGGGGGACTTATCAGATGGTCAAGGGTGTTGTAACTTTACTGAGTTCAATTTCCTTTTTCTCAAAAGTGGACCATGATGGAACCTTGCACCATTCATGAAGAGAAGGTGGGAGTTTTCCAAAGGAGCTTTGGCAGCTGCTGGGACAGTCCCTTAGTTCCTCTTTTACTCACAGGAATAGCTCCTCCAATTCAACCCCAGTCAAACTCATCCATCTCCTAACTCTCCTGCAGTTGGTTCTCAACAAGTTTGCAACCAACTTGCATCCTCAACAGGGAAGTGGGGTTCTTTGGAGAGCCAGGCCTTCCCAAGAAAGCTGGAGCAGGGCTGCTCTCAGGTCACAGCTGGGGTACCAAATTTTCTGCTGAATCCTTGGTTCTTGTCCTTGAAGTCAATCCAATAACGAGGACATGGTTTTTGAGAAAAGGGAAAAAGAAATTTTATTGCTTTGCTAGCAAAACAGAAGCAGAGAGGGACTCCTGTCCCAGAGGTTGTGCTTCTCCTGAGGCTGGCTTTGAACTTGTGATCCTCCTGCCTCAGCCTCCCTCCCTGGGAATTCAGGCATGTGTTACCACATCTGGCTGAAAGTATCTTTTGATGCCTGAAATTTTGATTTCTTAAAGTCCAGTTTACTTATTTTTTCTTTTGTTACTTGTGGCTTTGGTGTTATATCCAAGAAATCATTGTCAAATTTTTTAAAACTTTTGCCTACATTTTCTTCTAAGACTTTTATTGTTGCAACAATGACTGCCTTCCTGTGTTAACTTTCCATTACTGTGACAAAATACCTGAGATGATCAACTTATAAAGAGGAAAAGTTTATTTTGGCTTACAGTTTTGAAGATTTCAGTCTATGGTAGATTGGCCCTGTTGCTTTGGGGCCTGTGGCAAGGCAGCATATCATGGCAGGGAACATGTGGAGGAGCAAAGCTCCTTACCTCATGACCAGGTCATGAAAGAGAGAAAGAAATTGGGGTCTACAGTCCTCTTTAAAGGCACACCCACATGACTGGAAGACCTCCCACCCCATAAAGTTTCTACCACCTCTCAATAGTGCCAAGTGGGGGGCCAACCCTTTAACATATGGGCCTTTGGGTGATATTCCAGATCTAAACTATAGCACTGCTTCATATCCACACTTCAGTGATCAGAAGGTATAATCAGCAATCACGGCACAGATACTGATATTTGGAAAACTAAGTGCTTTTTGCACAAATTGGCTCCTTCAAGTTGCATCTAAGTTGCTCCCAGGAACACATGCTACCTGCCATGGGACTGGGGAATAGATATCTCCTACTGTTCTAAGAGTTGAGATTGACTGAAATTTATGTCCAAGCCTTTCCTTGGAAGTTGCAAGTCTTCAATAGACCCCAGAGTTCCAAAAGAGTTACATCAGATAGATTCTGCTTGTGCAATTTCTGAATAGGGAATAGATTTCTGGTGGTTCCACCATCTTCCAGAATCCTCTCTTCTTCCACATTGTGGTGAGAGTGTAAAAGTGTCTTTACACAAAGTTTCTTTACTTTTCCCTTCAATCCCCTATAGTAATTAAGGCAAACATCCTATTTGGGAAGAAGGGCAAATTGGTTGGATATTTGAAGTAATAGCTGGTAATTGTGGACACGGGGGAGGGACTCTAAAGTTAAGGTGGTATCCAATTGTTATCTGAGGTTCCTTGATTATTGGATGATGCTTAGCAGGTAGACAGGTATGTTATCTTTCATAATACTTTGTTCCTCGAGTCATGGAAGTTTTGCTCACCATTGTGGCTGGGCAAGATTGGGCATGATGTGGATGGAGCAGAGGATGCTTCCTATGTGAGAAAGGAAGAATAGAGGATGGGTGGTTGGGATTGGAGCTTAATAAAACTGTTGGAATGAGAGAAAAAAGAAGATGCAAAAAGGCTAAGTAGACTTTATGCAGGACAGATTTCTTTGGTTGGTAGTAGTCCTTCTCATTCAGCACTTAGATTGCCATCATCCTTTTGCAGTTAAAGACAGTTAAAATGAGGTGAGGTAGGATTAATTTAGTAAAGGTGGTGGTGTGATTTTCAAATCTATTTTCTGATACAAAGTGGGGACAGAGGGAAATATTCTAGAAAATATTTGAACTAATTGGTTCTAGACCTAACAATCTTTGGCTACAAACAAATTATTTATTATGCCTAAATGTCAATCCAGGCCCTTGTGAAATGAGATAATAGGGAAAAATTAAGATAATGGATATAAAATATTTTGAAAATTTCACTGTTATATAAATGTAAGAAAGAATTACTATTCTCTACTGCTAAAGCATTTAAGCGCTGCTGCAAAGTGAGAATTTCTCATAAGATAAAGCTTCACTAAAATCATGATGAAAACTAGTGGAAAGATTTACTACAAAATTTCTGTAAGCAACATTGATGCTTGTTGAACAGTGAGATTCATATGTATTTAAAGTGAGGTGCAGATCATTTAATTGTCATGAACCTTACAGGTACCATCCTTTAAACATTTTCAGAGCCCTGTTCTGCTTATGTATTTATGATGTTGGTTAAATTCAGGACATTTGTTTTGTAAGAAGCTGAAGAGAATGGTTTCCTAAAAAAGATGATAGTCTGTTTATCTAGGTCCTCCAAAAGCATTTCCTGCCAGGCAGTTGACATGTAGCCCTGGCACAACTTCAGGAAACTATTTTCTTCTGTTTACCCTTTCTGGGATAACAGCATCTCCTAGGAATTGAGATGAGGAATCTCCTTTAACTCTTTCAAATTTTAGAAATACAGTTATGTAACACTACCAAACTACTCTTTATATTAGAACAATGAAAATGCTTGTCTTTAAAAGGAAAATGCTTCTGTTTTAGTAATTTGCTAGTAGAAAAGTGAGGTCCTTAATGTGAATTAGTTCAATAAAGTGTACTCAGAAGAATATTCCTTTCCCATAAGGTTGTTTAGGTCTTTCAGAAAACTCACTGCAGCTATATCTGAATATATAAAACCTGGTAATTATGGGATAATTGTCCACATTTCCAAAATTCTGCTACACCATAAGGAAGAACCCACCATTGGGTTTCTTCAGAAGAGTATCTTCTACTTAATTCATTTATAATATTTTTATTTTATGTAACATTTCTGAAATATTTTGTGAAGGGGTGTAGGTACTATATTTGAAAATTAAATCACTCAAAATTTTCATTCCTTTCATGGAACCAATTTGTTTCTAGATGTTTTTAAAACCATTATATAGTTAGGAATGCAGAAGTGTATTATACCTTTATATTAATCCCAGAATGCATGTTATTTTAATTAAGTATAAATATATCTTTGAGAAAATGTAGTGGAAAATATACTAATTTGAGAAGGGAAACTTGACATACAGAAAAATATAATAAATTGATGCATATACTATAATTACTTATGAGCAAATATATATATTCTTTGTGTGATATTGTTAAATAAACAAATCATTTCTCAATTTCTTTGTCCTTCAAGAATGATCTAAAAAAGATTCTATAATTCTGGCCAGCCTTAGAACTGTAGGCAGCAGTGGCAGGGGAAGCAGGACCAGAGCTCTAACAAGACAGCAATGGTTGGCATGGAAATAGGTGGCAAGAGAAGGAACTTAGTCTGTGATCAGGCCTCGACCAGTGGGTCTGGAGCCAGATAAGGGTTTCAGATTAGGAGCATATCAATGACCCAAGATCAGAATAAGGCTTTGAATCAGAACCAAGTGACCTCTGAATGAAAGGATCTGGGCAAGCAACAGGTCAGAGACAAAAAGTAGAGGAGGTTGTCACACGAATACCAATGAGAAAGGCAGGTAGAGAAGAGTGAGTATATGTCCACAATTTAGAATCTCAAATTTAAGGTCTACCATTAGAATCTGGCCCTTTAGTATGCCTGTACAACATAGCTGTCTCACTTCTCATCCTCCATTCCACTCTTTATGAGGTTTCAGACTTAGTTCAGTTGTCTTTCACACACTGATACTGAAGGCTTACAACATGAATGACTCCCTGCCTTAAGGGTCAGAGGTCAATATCTTGCTGAATGAGGCCTTGAGAGTTCTACCTTAGAGACTATAGTTAAAAGGGCAAAAGATTCAGCAAATCCAGGGTCTCCATTGGTACCACACAAAAAAGAATTATCTTGGCCTTGTGAATAGGTGACTTTGGTCTGTTTCAGGACTTCTTATCTCTGTCTTGAAACCCTATTGACTTCTAGATTGCCTGGCCCTATAACTCTAATCACTGAGTGACTGCTTTAACTCAGTCCTGTGAATCTAACCAATTTTTAGAACTTCCAGCTATATATTCTAGAGGAACAAAGAACAAGAAATCCAAAAAGTCAGGATGAAACCAACAGATTAACTGAGACAGTCCTTTCTGATAGTCAGTAAACCAGTGTCCTCTTAGGAAATGAGATCATCCCCACCCTCCCTACATTGCCTGTCATGGAGGAAGCCCTTAGTAAATATTGGTTGAATACTGAATTACAGACTCTACGAATAATGAAAGTAACTGAACAGGAGTAGGAGTGAGGGAGCCATTTCTACCTAGGCACGGAACCTGAATGTGGCTTTCAGATGTGAGATGGAACATGAGGATGTTCTAGAGGTAAACTAAGGTACGAGGAAATTCTTGACCTACCCAAGGCTACAGAACCATTCCAGTCAGCACTGGAAAAGAACTAGGTATCTTCATTCCTAGATTGATGCTAAACAAATAGTTGGTTAAAACAAAGCTTAAGTCAGCCCAAAATTTTTATTAATATATAGTTTGAGTAAGTGAAATTTTGAAGATGATGGAATCTAATTGATAACTTCCTTACTACCTAACCTTCAGATAATCTCCCTTTTTAAAGTACTCATTATAGTAGTGATTATTCAGGGAAAAAGCCTGTGATGAAAATATGGTATAAGATTGTTCTTTGTTGAGCAAGTTAAAACAGGCTGGTCTGTAAGCAATTATTATCTTCATCAAAATTCCTAGCTCTAATGTTTTGGCTGCAGTGGCCCAGCACGTATGCCTTCTCAAACAATTGGATGGATTTAAAACACTTAAGAGATGTTTGTGCTTATATCTTAACATAGCATCAGCTCAACAGGAAAAAGAAAAAAAATGTATGATTTGGCATTAAGGCTTAGTTTAAAAAAGAAAATCGAACCAAAACTAAAGTAAACAAAAGTCCACAACGCCTAATCCCTGCATACAAATGAGCATTCTTGATTCAGCCTTATAGGACCCTCAGCAGCAGTACCTAGTAGCAGTTCAGGAGTGTCTTTCTTTTCCTTACTCTTTTTTTTTAGTTGGTGATGGATCTTTATTTTATTTAATTATATGCGGTGCTGAGAATCGAACCCAGTGCCTCACACATGCTAGGCAAGTGCTGTACCACTGAACGATAATCTCAGCACTTCCTTACTTTTTGATCACTTATCATTTATGGACAAAATTATCACAGAGTTGGCATCTCAGTGGGTTACCCACTATTAACATTTTTATATGAATGATACATTCTAAAGAGATTTCTTTTGTCATTATTTTATGTTCATCTCACACAACAAAAAAATATATTCTGTATTCTATGGAAACTGTTCAGGTGCCTGTTTGGTGGGGGTGTGGGAGTAAGGAGATGATTTAAAACTGAATTAGCTTTTCAAATTCTGAATTTACACTTAGTAAATGACTATGAAAAATGTGCCTTTGGATAAGATTGGGAAAGTTTGACTTAAAAATCATACTCTTTTAAGATTAAAATAATCACAGATGCATTTTGAAACTTATATACTACTGGATTAGGGTTTTGGTTACATTATAAACTTAATTAGAAATTAAGTTGTCAAACATTTATACTGTAAATTTATTTAAAGTTACTATAATTCAACACCTATTTAGAGAGTTAACAGTCATTTGCTAGATGTTGAGGATGAAGCTCAGGCTAACAGATGACTAGCCCATACCTTCAAGAGGCTCAAAGTAAGTCTAGCAGAGTCTACAGATTGGGTCATGGTAAACAATTCTTGTGAACAAATGTTACAGGCTATGAACTGAACCTTGGGGGCCAAGAGAGGGAAGAATCTATTTTGTTGAGGATCAGGAAGAAATCAAAGAAGGTAATCAGAAGTTCAGGTCTAGAACTTAAAAGAGAAAAGTTGGAGCTACCAATAGTAGATTATAATAGTTTGATAATATCAGTATATTTAATTGAAACCATACAAGCAGATAAGATGACTAGAGAGAGGCTGCATGTAGGAAGCAACAAGAAAAACCTCTTCCATTTAAAGGTTTTGTAGAAGAGGTAGTAATGAAAGACACTGAAAAAGTGTGGTCATAGAAATAGGAGTAGGAATCTACTACAGACCATAATCCCCCTTTTCTTTAAAAAATGGAGGTGAGCCAAGTGTGACGGCACACACCTATAATCCCAGCTACTTGGGAGGCTGAGGCAGGAGTATCACAAATTGGAGACCAGTCCGGGCAACTTAGACACTATCTCACTATAAAGGATTTAAAAAAAAAAAAAAGAGGCCGGTGGGAGTTGCGGGTGTTGCTTAGTGGTAATGCCCTTGGGTCCTTGAGTTCAATCTCTAGCACCACCTGAAAAAAAAAAAAGAAAGAAAGAAAGAAATAGGAGAAGGAGTTGATAGAGGCACTAGGAACATAAAGAAGGTCAAGTAAGAAGCTCAAGATATTATAGAAAAAAAGAAACAACAGGAGTAAGAAATTTCTAAATATAATAGTTGAAATAAAAAAATTGGTTGAAAAATTAGAGGTAAAATTTACAAAAGTTCACATAAAGTAGAATAAAAAGACAGTGAGGTGGATAGTTAAATCAATCCAAGGATATATATATATCTATATATGTCTATATATAGATATATATATATATATATATCTATTAAAAAAAAAAAATATATATATATATATATCTGGAGAGTCTCCAGATTCAAAGGACCCACCAAGTGTGTTAGGACAGCTTTTGAAAAAGTACCTATACCAAGGCACATTATCATGAAATTTCAGAGCCTATAAAGCTTCCCAAAAAAATAGTTCATATATATATATATATATATATATAATTTACTGTGGAATATATTCTCCAGCTGCAATATTAGAAAGTATATGAGGATATGACCAATGGAGCAATGCCTTTTAAAATCTGATTTGACATTTTTTATTTATTTACAATTTGTTACTCAACCCAACTATCAATCCAGTGGGATAATAGATTAATTTTCAGCCTTGCAAAAGAACAAAAAGATTTACCTCCTATGCATTCTTTCTCAGAAAACCACAGGAGGAGGTGCTCACAAAATAAGGGGATAGAACAAGAAAGAGAAAGATATGAAATGCAAGAAGCAGAACCAACATAATAGAGGTCATTCTTCAAAAGGAGTAGGCATGTAAAGGTACATTCTGGCAGGTAGAGGAGAGTTGAGGGGGTTTACACCTCAACTTTTGGGTGCTAGGGCCTAATGCCATGAGGACTCTGCCCTCATGAAGGGATTAAAGTCATTATTGCAAGAATGAGTTTATTATCTGGAGAGTGGACTTGTTATAAAAGTGAGCTTGAGATGTCAATTCTTCTCAAACTGTTTGAAACTATTGAAAGGGAGGGGCCTCTTCCAAAATCATTCTGTGAGGTCACTGTTACTCTGCTACCCAGACTGGACAAAGACACACAAAAAAAGAAAATTACTGATCAATGTCCCTGATACAAAAAGCGTTTCTGTTTTCTCAGGGGCAAAGGCAGTTACCTGCCAACAGTGAGTAGTTAGAAACTTTGAGAATAGAGAGGCTTGGGACAGCTCCTGTAGGGGAGAAGAAAAGAATCTAAATCACCAAGAATGAAAGGATTTTTGAGTGGTATTCAGTATTAGGAGGAGGTTTGCAGTGAAGCCTGTCAATTTCTCTTATACCTTACAGCAAGATTTCAGAAATGATGAAGGTACTTTTTCGGTCAGTATGACTGTTTATTAGAAAATCACTTTCTGTTGAAATGAAGATGTGTTTTTGCCATACAAATTGAATGATTGTTAGCAAAGGATTTTTTTTTTCACAATATTGGAGTTTCAATGCTGGAAATATGAGGCTCTTAGTAATTATGTATAGTAAATAATTTTGGTAGTAAAAACCATACACATACGCCCCATAAGAAATTAAGTTTCCAGTATATCTGTAACTTGGCATTTGGAGCCTTTAAATATCTTGGTTGTTAAATCTTGATTAACTGAAATTTGACTGATGAATATAGAGGGAACTAAGGACAGTATGGAATGCCAGTTATACTACAAGAAAAGGGGCAAAAAGGAAGGAAAAGAGGAAATTACATATCATACAGGAAACAGTATGGGTCTGTCCTCTGTCTCTGGTGTCAACCATGTTGTCTAGCATAAAAGAAATGTTGGGGTAGGTATCACCTAGTAACTCAGGGTACCAGTAAACTGCTACACCCATTTTACTGAGGTGAGCTGGGTGCAGTGCCACACACCTAAAATCCCAGCTACTTCAGAGGCTGAGGCAGAAGGATTGCAGGTTCAAGGTCAGCCTCAAGAATTTAGTGAAACCCTGTCTCAAAATAAAATTTAAAAAGGCTGGTGATATGGTTCAATGATAGACTGCTGGTCTAGAATGTGTAAGGTCCTGAATTTACTCCTTAGTAACACAAAACAAAATTGGGGTGAAATTCACACAACATAAAAATTCATCACTTTATACAATTTGGTGAAATTACATTTACAATATTGTACAACCATCATTTCTGTCTGCAGAACATTTTCATCACCCCCAAAGGAGATCTCACATCCATTGTGGTTTAAATGTGTTCTCCAAAGTTCATGCGTTGAAGACCTAAGTCCTGATGTATCAGTTTTGGGTGCTAGGGCCTAATAAGAGGTGAGTAGGCCATGAGGACTCTGCCCTCATGAAGGGATTAAAGTCATTATTGCAAGAATGAGTTTATTATCTGGAGAGTGGACTTGTTATAAAAGTGAGTTTGAGATGTCGATTCTTCTCAAACTGTTTGAAACTATTGAAAGGGAGGGGCCTCTTCCAAAATCATTCTGTGAGGTTACTGTTACTCTGCTACCCAGACTGGACAAGGACACACAATAAAAGAAAATTACTGATCAATGTCCCTGATACAAAAAGTGTCAACAAAATACTAACAAATAAATCCAATAGCACATAAAAAATTATATACCATGACCAACCAGGATTTATCCCAGGAATGTAAAGGCTGGTTCAACATATGCACATTGATAAACATAATACCTCACATCAACAAAATGAAGGATTTAAAAACCTGTGATTATCCCAAGAGATGTGGAAAAAAAGTGTTTCATAAAATTCAACATCCCTTCATGGTAACAGCTCTAAAACAACTAGGTATTGGAGAAATATATCTCAAAAGGCTACATATGCATATCCAAGATCATATCCTACATTATACTAAATGAAGAAAAGAGGAAATTTTCCCCTCTAATATCAGAAACACGACAAAGATTTTTTTTTTCATACTGGGGATTGAACCTAGGGACACTTTACCCTCTACCACTGAGTTATATCCCCAGCCCTTTTTATTTTATTTTTAAAAATTTGAGACAGAGTCTTACTTAGTTGCCCAGGCTGGCCTTGAACTTGCTATCCTCCTGCCTTAGACTTTCAAGTCAGGGATAACAGGCATGCATCACTACTTGCAGCTAGCGTGTGTTCACTTTCACCACTGTTATTCAATGTAGTACGGAAGTCAAAATATCCCTATTTACAATATGATTTTATATATAGGAAAACTTAAGATGCCACTAAAATACTGTTAGAACTGATAAACCAATTCGGTAAGACCACAGGGTATAAAATCAACATACAAAAACTAGTGGCTTTTTAATGCACCAATAACAAACTTGCTGAAAAGGAAATCAAGAAGCCAATCCCACTCACAATAGCTACAAAAGAAAATAAAATACCTGAGAATTAATTTAAGCAACAAAGTGAATGATCTCTACAATGAAAATTCTAAAACACCATGGAAGAAATGAAGAGGACACACACACACATACACACACACACACACACACAAGATATTCCATATTCATGGATTGGAAGAATTTATATCCTTAAAAATATCCATACTCAAAGGGGAATGAAGGGAAGGGAGAAGGAATGGGAAGAGGAAAGACAGTAGAATGAATCATACATAACTTTCCTATGTTCATATATGACTACATGACCAGTGTAACTCTACACTATGTACAATCACAAGAATGGTAAGTTATACTCTGTATATGTATAATATGTCAAAATACACTCTACCATCATGTATGTCTGAAAGGAATAAATTTTTAAAAAATGTTCATACTACCTGAAGCAGTCTATAGATTCAATGTACTTCCTATCAAAATGCCAATGACATTCTTAACAGAACTAGAAAAAAAATATCACAAAATTTGTAAGGAACCAACAAAAGACCTTGAATAGCCAAAACAGCTATGAAACAAAAGAACTAATTGGGAAGTCATTACAATACCTGATTTTAAAACACACTACAAATCTGTAGTAACCAAAACAGCATGGCACTGGCATAAAAACAAATGCATAGACTAATGAAATAGAAGAGAGAACACAGAAATAAATCCACTTAATAGTAGCCAACTGATTTTTTTTTCTTTTTGCCTTTTTTGTACTGGGGATTAAGCACTTTACCACTGAACTACATCCCCAACCCACAGCCAACTAATTTTTTACAAAAGTAACAAGTATATACATTGGGGAAAGGAAGGTGCTTTCCATAAGTTGAAATGGGAAAGTGACAAATTTTCTGTAAGAACAGTGAAATGAATATTTCAAAATTGTAATAGAATTTTTAATGTCCTAAAGTTAATTTGGCCTTTGCTTTCTTGCTTGGTTGTACCTCACACTCTCTTGCCCTTCTGCTATGGTATGACACTACACAAAGGCCTTCAGCAGATGTCGGCATCTTGATCTTTGCTTATCCATTATCCATTGATAGACACTTGGGGTCTTTCTATTTTTTTTTTTTTTTTGGCTATTGTGTGTAGGAATGTTTGTATGTAAATATTTGTTTGAACAACCTGTTTTCAATTCTTGTGAGTATGTACCTGGTAGTAGAATTTGCTGGATCATATGGTAGTTTGGTGCTTAAGTTTTTGAGAAACCATCAAACTGTTTTCCACTTAGTCTACCTTTCAACTTTAGTCAAATGAGGACCAGTCACTGTTCTTGCAGCTTGTTTGTCACTTTCATAGCTTAGGCAATTCCTTTGGTTTTGAATTATTTCCCCTTATTTTCTACTTATTGAGATAAAAATTATTACTTATTTTAAGTTCTGTTCTAACCCTCTTTCCCTTAATTTCATTAAGAATCTCTGTTATGGGCCTGGGGTTGTGACTCAGTGGCAGAACGCTTGCCTGGCATGTGTGAGGCACTGGGTTTGATTCTCAGCACTGCATATAAATAAATAAAATAAAAAGGTTCATTGACAACTAAAAAAAAAGAGAATCTCTGTTACTTTAGCAAATTCTCACATTTCTTCCTCTTTAATTTTTGATGCCATTTATTTTATTCTGACTAGTTTATATACATATCTTCCTGGCTAAATTTTAATTTGCTTGTACAAGTTATTTTTCTTTTATTTTTCAAAACCATTTTTTGCAGATATTTAATAAACGCTTATTGAATGAATAAACAGAGTAATGAGTGGCTATAAATACAACCTTACTTTTGGGAGAGTGTGGTGTAGTTTTTTGCCAATAATATGAAGAACAATAAGAAGATACTACATTTTTACAATTCTGATTTCTGGGTTGTTTATTGGTAGACTCAGTGAATTCAGTGACAAGTGTAGATCATTTTTTAATGGATTTCTGGAGACATACTAATATCATTGGAACAAAGGTTGATAACTAGTATTTCAAATTACTGATTTTTAGACTAATTTCTTCCAATCAAGAATTATCTTCATGCTGGCAGTGGTGGCTCACGGCTGTAATCTCAGTGACACGGGTAGATCAGGCAGGAGGATCACAAACTCTACAATTTGGTGAGACTCAGTCTCAAAATGAAAAACAAAAAACTGGGGATGTAGCTCAGTGGTAAAGTGCCCCTGGGTTCAATCCAGTACAAAAAAAAAAAATAACAAAAAAAACCCTTTCAAGCTCCTAAGAGAAAAGACTACTCAGCAAGAGAGATGAGTGATCAAACGGTTCAGGTTTAGGGAGCCTTTTCGAGGCTATTCTTTCCTGACATCTTTATCCACCCAGTATCATCAGTCAAGTTGCCCTGATGCTTTCTTTAAATGAGTAATAAATAGTACTTAGAATGAAATCCCAAACATTATAGAAAAAAAAGCAAATAAACAGACTTAGGTTTGATCAAAACTTTTTGTAAGCTGATTACAGAAAGAGAACTTTGATTTTATGTATTATATCTTTTGTATACTTTGGAAGGGAAGATTGAAAGGCATGCATGGGATTCAGGCAAGAAAATAAATTCTACTATGAAAAAGGGAATAAGTAAAACAGTTCAGTTATCCCTTACGTATTATTTTAAGAAACTTATTTTTAGTTTATTTTAAAATCTGAATAACCCTTAAGAACATGATAATCAGCTGAAAACTTCCACTAGAAAACTTCTAGAACTCATAAATGAATTCAGTAAAGTAGCAGGATATTAAATCAATGCTCATAAATCTAATGCATTTTTATTCATAAGTGATGAATCCTCTGAAAGAGAAATTAGGAAAACTACCCCATTCACAATAGTCTCAAAAAAAAAAAAATACTTGGGAATCAATCTAACAAAAGAGGTGAAAGACCTCTACAATGAAAACTACAGAACACTAAAAAAAGAAATTAAAGAAAACTTTAGAAGATGGAAAGATCTCCCATGTTCTTGGATAGGCAGAATTAATATTGTTAAAATGGCCATACTACCAAAAACACTATACAAATTCAATGCAATTTCAATTAAAATCCCAATGATGTTCCTCATAGAAATAGAGAAAGCAATCATGAAATTCATTTGGAAGAATAAGAGACCCAGAATAGCTAAAGCAATCCTTAGCAGGAAGAGTGAAGCTGGGAGTACCACAATACCAGAACTTCAACTATACTGCAGAGCAATAGTAACAAAAACAGCATGGTATTGGCACCAAAATAGACAGGTAGACCAATGGTACATAATAGAGGACAGAGACAAAAATACACACAAAAATACAGTTTTCTCATACTAGACAAAGGTGCCAAAAACATACAATGAAACATAGCCTCTTCAACAAATGATGCTAGGAAAACTGGAAATCCATATGCAGCAAAATGAAACTAAACCCCTTTCTCTCACCCTGCACAAAACTCAACTCAAATGGATCAAGGACCTAGGAATTAGACCAGAGACCCTGCACCTAATAGAAGAAAAAGTAGGTTCAAATCTTCATCATGTGGGCTTAGGACCAAACTTCCTTAACACGACTTCCAAAGTACAAGAAATAAAAGCAGGAATCAATAATTGGAATAGATTCAAACTAAAAAGCTTTTTCTCAGCAAAGTAAACAATCAACAATGTGAAGAGAGAGCCTACAGAGTGGGAGAAAATCTTTGCCACACACACTTCAGATAGAGCACTAATCTCCACAATCTATAAAGAACTCAAAAAACTTTACACCAAAAATACAAATAACCCAATCAATAAATGGGCTAAGGAAATGAACAGCCACTTCACAGAAGATATCTATAAGCAATCAACAGATATATGAAAAAATGTTCAACATTTCTAGTAGTAAGAGAAATGCAAATCAAAACTTCCCTAAGATTCCATCTCACCCCAATTAGAATGGCGATTATCAAGAACACAGGCAACAATAGGTGTTAGAGAGGATGTGGGGAAAAAGGTATACTCATACATTGCTGGTGGGTTTGCAGCCACTCTGGAAAGCAGTGTGGAGATTCCTTAGAAAACTTGGAATGGACCCACCATTTGACCCAGCTATCCCACTCCTCGGCCTATACCCAAAAGACTTAAAATTGGATACTACAGTGACATCAATGTTTATAGCAGCTCAATTCTCAATAACTAGACTGTGGAACAGACTTAGATGCCCTTCAATAGATGAATGGTTAAAGAAACTGTAGTATATATACACAATGGAATATTACTCAACCATAAAGAGGAATACAATTATGGCATTTGCAGGTAAATGAATGGAGTTGGAGAATATCATGCTAATTGACATAAACCAATCCCACAAAACAAAGGCTGAATGATTTCTCTGATAAGTGGATGATGATACATAACGGGGGTGGGGGTGGGAAGGAGGCAAGAATGGAGGAAGGCTGGATTGTATAGAGGAAAATGAGGGGTGGGGAGGGGTGGGAGGAAGACAAAAACCATTACCCTATGTACATGTATGATTACACAAATGGTGTGACTCTACTTTGTGTACAACCAGAGAAATGATAGTTGTACTCCATTTGTGTACAATGAATAAAAAAAAAAAAATTAAACAAAGCAAAACAAAAAAGAACATGATAATCACTGAACTCCAAAAGAGATTTATTGGACAAGATGAATATATATCTTAAAGGTTATGGTTCTTTTCTTAACATTCTTATTAATTACCATGAAACATGTTAATTGATTAATTAATGTAATTAAGGAGTATTAAGTTTTTTTCCCCTCAATTCTGTGTAGATCTAAGTAATATTTCTCAACAGAAATTTTCAGGTTGTGAGAGAAAAATGTCTGTTGTCTTCATGTATATAAAAGAATTTTTCTATGGATTTTCATTGTTTGTCAGTCAACACATTAACAGAACTATTCTTTGAAGGGATTAAAAATAAAACAGAAATAAAAATCAGGAAGTTATTTACAAACAGATGAGGTATTATATAACCACATCTGCATGTTAACCGACATTACTTGCTAAAGTGGTTTTGTTGTCTGGAATTGAACATAGTTAACACTAAAAAGCAAATTCCAGGATGCAGTTCTGTTAATTCTAACAACAGATTGGGGTAGAATGCAAATCCTTAGGCTTGCTCTAGAACTTGTTTGGAGCAAGGCTAAAACTAAGGGTTTAAGTGGTTTGAAATTATTCTGCATATATAAACAATTTTGCATTCCCATCAAGCATCTCTGGACCAATCACTCAAGAAACTGCAGTGATCGCCAGAGGGGAACTGGAGGCAAGAGTAAGGGAAGATTTATTTCACTCTGTCTACACACACACACACACACACATTTTTAGTACCGGGGATTGAACTCGGGAGCACTTAACCACTGAGGCACATCCCCAGCCCTATATTGTATTTTATTTAGAGACAGGGTCTTGTTGAGTACCTCGCTTTTGCCCAGTGTGGCTTTTGAACTCCCGATCCTCCTGCCTTAGACTCCCTAGCTGCTGGGATTACAGGTGTGTGCCACCACGCCCACGCTTTCTATATTTTTAATATGGTTTTTGAAGTTTGTAAACAGGTATTTATCTTACCTCTATTGTATATGAAAATTTTTAAGTCACAATGTCAATTTTTATATACAATTTTGAGTCCTGGGCTTCCTATCCCCTGCAATTTAAAAAACGAAGTAACTTTTAATTAGATATGCATTTAGTCAAAGTTTTTATTTTTAATTTTAGGTTTACATAAGTGCTCTATCAGTGATCTGTATCCCCAGCCCTGTCTTTTTTATTTTGTATTTTGAGATAGGGTCTCACTAAGTTGCGCAGGCTGGTCTTGAACTTGTGATCCTTCTCCTCAGACTCCTGATTTGCTGGGATTACATCATGACCAGTTTATATCTAGTCAGTTATTATGGATTACAAGAAGTAGAAATGCAATAGACAATTTTAGTGGTCTGTTAGTGCTATTGTATAAAAATATTGCTGATTTCTTAGTGATCTATTCAAGTCTTACTGAACTTCACTTAGACTTTATTTGGTAGGAATTTTTTTTTAATTAGTTTATGGATTTTATTTTTCTCTTAGAAGTAGACTGTAAAGATAGTTTTGACCAAGTAAGCTATTTATTGTGAAGAAAACAAGTGCATTGCATTTCAATTCATATAATATCTGCTGGATTCCTTCTGGGAGGCCTGTGGGGGTATGTGGTGGTAGGGCTTTCCCCTAAGGAAAATCACCCTATGTAGAACCAACAAAGTAGAGATCTCAGAATTTAGTCTAGTGTTTCTCAACATTGGAGATTCTAACTTAGTATGTCTGGGACTGGACCCAAGAATCTGTATTTCTGACAACTTCTTTGATGATTCTGATTTAGGAACCAGTGATTTTGTACCTGCCATTATGCTTTATTAGTTATGAAAACTAGTCATGGGAATTCATACTGTTGATTTAGTTGCATCTGAGTGAACTTAAGACCTATTTCCCTTTTGAGTGGCTTGGAAAAGAAGAAAGTACAAAAACCAAAGGGATGACAAGGCCATCCCTTTGCTTTATGCCTTTGACAGCTGTTTCTGAGTGTGCTGGGCTGGTGGACATTACAGACCAGAGATGTTTGATGCCTAAACTGGCCCAAAGTCTTAAAGCTTATGATGAAGCCTCAAGAGTGAATATGGGTCAAAACAACAACAACAACAATTAACTAAATAAATGAAATTTTAAAAAAGAGTGAACATGGGGTGCTTTAGAAACAAAATTCTACTCTAATCAGGGGATATTGGAAAGCAGGATTAAATTAAAAGTACTTGTTGAAGTTACAAATTAGTGATCAGTAATTATTTTTTAAAAACTGTTTTGGGAAGATTTTAATCTTTAGTATTTACATTTAGCTGTTTAAATAAAACAATGTTTTTATTTAAAAAAAGAAAAAAGAGGGGGCTGAGATATAGCTTAGCTGGTAGAGTGCTTGCCTTGCAAATCAAAGACCCTGGGTTCAATCTCCAGTCCCACACACACACACACCAAAAAAAAAAAAAAGAAAGAAAGAAAAAGAAAAAGAGAAAGAAAGGAAGGATGTTTGGAAACACATGACCTAGAAAACTTAAAGGTCATCTAGACCCAACCACCTCGCCCAGTGCCTGCCTTAGAGAAACCTTGAGGTTTAGATCATGAGGCATAAATAATCTCCCACTGCCCCTTTAATGACCACATATAATAATAATACAGGCAGAATACCTAGGAGGAAATAATTGCTTTGTGAGTACTAGAGATTCAGACCTTAATGTCTTGCTAGAAAATCAACCCCTCTAGACCTCAAGGGAAGAAACAAACAAACGAAAACCATGCTGAAGCAAAATCCATGATCCTGAAAACCCAAACAACTCACTATGCTTAAGTGCAGTATTTAAAATAGCAAAAGGAAGTGAAGCCCATCTCTGTGATGTTGAGTTCTATTTTGGTATATAATAATTTTAAGTCCCTCAAAGTTAAATATTAAACAGACCCTTAGCTAGATGTGTTGCCAGGCATCTGTATGGAATATTACCATATAATCAGAAGTATTGTACTTCTCTATACAAAGAGAATCAAAGCTACTGCTTCTAAAGCTTAGGAAACTTTCATTAGACTGACAGAAGACAGTACAGAGGAAATGGCTTGGGGGTGGAGGAGATGTATGAGAGAGGATGAAAGGAACAGTATTCATTCTATCCAAATTAGAGTCAGGATGTTTATACTCAAATCTTTTCTTGGCTGTATGTTGAGGGTACTGAATAATGGGGACATGGGAAAGTGTATCTCTGAAGTCCCTAAATTAGGTACTAAATATACTAAATTCCTCCTCCAAATGCTTCATATTTTCAAGTCTGTGTATATTTCTGAATATATATTGTGATTGAAGTCCAAAGCTGGTTAATGCTAATTATCCCTCTTGCATTTTTGTTGCTAGTATCCTCCCTATAGCTATTCTTTTTTCATTCTGTGGTTTACAAGTTACATGCTACTATAGGATTGTAACTTAAAGTGAAGTGGTTGTTTTTTTTTTTTTGGGGGGGGGGGCGGTTGGGGCAGGGAGAGGGTGCTGGGGACCAAACTCAGGGATACTTAGCCACTGAGCCACATCCCCAACCCTATTTTGTATTTTGTTTAGACACAGGGTCTCACTGAGTTGCTTAGCACCTTGCTTTTGCTGAGGCTGGCTTTGAACTTGCAATCCTCCTGCCTCAGCCTCCTGAGCCTCTGGGATTACAGGCATGGGCCACACGCCTCACAATGAGGAGTGTTTTTATTTATTTTTCTAACTACTTTTTTTTTTTTTTTTTTTCCCTTTTTGAGGCAGATTCTTCTTATGTTGCTCAGGCTGGCCTGGAACTTCTAGGTTCAAGCAACTCTATTAGCCTCCTGAGAAACCATGACTACAGACCTATGCCTCTGTACCTGGCTTATTTATCTTTCTTTTATTTTTCATTTTTCTTCCTTAGCATTGTATACACACATAGTTGGCCTTGTTTGTTAAATGATGTGAACATTAGGTTAATGCAAATTACCATGTTAATGCCACTCAAAATGTCATTGAAATATTTTAAATGTCATGGTCTCTAATAAATTATTTTGCCAGTATTAACATTTACTAGTGTTCATACAAGTGGGAGCTTAGATATGAGACTGTATTTAGAAAAGACTATATTTAGAAAACTTAACAGGATGTTAATTTTCATTCTGAAAGAGCAGATCTAATAAAGGTTTTTCTTGGGAATTAAAAAGTCCCTCGCATAATTTGCAAATGGAATGGCAAACAAAAATAACTATTTGTATCTCATTATTGCCCTCTTACATTATTTCAGCACACAGAAGAGGCAAGTAGCAGTAGCTTTCAGAGATAAAATAATTACTCTTCTGGGTCTGAATAGAAAAAAATCCTGATGCCTTCTGTTGAATTGGCTTTCTTTACAGATGTCACTCGTGAGAAAACAGGACTTTAACAGAAGTTGTAATGGTTTTGGAAATGGAAAACTTAAACTCTAGCTCAGTGTAGAGCTTGTGCTTGGCATGTTATGTATGTCTCCCTTCAATCCCCATCACAAAAACAAAACAAAACAAAACAAAACAAAACAAAAAACAAAACCTCCTGAAAGGGCTTTGTGAGTTACAGGTGGCATTTATCTGGAGCATCATTAAATTCTATGACTTGCTCTCACATCCATGAGTTCTTTCCCTCTGTTCTGGGAGAATAACCACCATAATTTGAGATTAGAGAAGGTTGGAAAGTTAAATCCATCTAAATATGACCCAGTTCTCTTAAAGTGTTCAAGAATGTGGGTGAACTAGAGTAGAAACTTAAAATTTTGAGTTGGGAGTAAAACCTGTTCTGACTCGCCTAGTTGCAAGTTATCTCCTGTGTTTTCCAGTGTGCCTAAACAACAGCTGTGATCATGGGTTTTCTTAATTTAGAACCAATTCAGTTTACCAGGAATGAATTATTTTCCACACATCGACAACTGAGTCACACTGCATATAAGGCCTTCTTCTAGAAAGGCCAGGCCAAACCTATCCTATCAATATTAGGTAGCCAAAGAGTTATTACTAGTAATTCATGTGTAATATCCTTTTTTGGCAAAGACACAATAGACTTTATCAAATCAAATAGTGGTTCTTGCCACTATTTGTGTTTGATCATGAATAGGTTAAATTATTTCCAGGCTGAATCTTAAACTCTTTATTGTTTTTGATGCTTGTCTTGCAGCTGAGTAAATAGCTCTTTAGGACATGTGACAATTGAATTGGCTTGGGTTTTGAAACAGCTTTGCTTTCCTTTTTTTAAATTTTATTTGATTTAGAGACAGGGTCTCCCCGAGTTGCTCAGAACTGGTTTTGCTGAGGCTGGTTTTGAATTTGCCATCCTCCTGCCTCAGCCTCTCAAGCAGCTGGGATTAGAGGCATGTGCCACAATTTTGCTCTTAGTTCCTCTAGAATGTAACTAGTTCATGTAAAATTGTAAATTTTGAAATTCTAAACTTCTGAAAGTCAATTTTTATTGTTGCCCAGCAGATTTGTGCATTTCAGTACCAAGGTTTATTTTTAGTGATATATGGGAGGAGAAACTGGGTTACATGTCTTCCTAACATCCCATTAAGTATATACGGGTTTGGTTTTTTCAGTGATTTACATTATTGTTTTTCAAGTTTTACAATTATTATCATAATTCAGAATTCCACTAATAAGGCATATATTCTAACTGCTAGTATTCTATTGCCTTATTATTAAATGACACCGTTTGCTAGTTTTTGGTTTTATAAGCCCATGGAGCATTTTAAACAAATTCTGAGAATGCCCTTTGAGCTTTTGGCTCAGACCAGGATTCTTGGAACCCTAGTGCTTTCCGAGTTCTGCTACCGCGGCAGTACCCAAGGTAGCTTCTTGCCGTTTGGTTTTTTAGGGCTCCCCGAGGCCGAGGGCTGGAAGAACGGAAAGAACTCATCAGTTTGTATGAAGACAGGCAGCTTTTTCCCAGACTCTCCCAGCTCCGGCTTTTCTTGCATACCAGAAGAGCCGCTTTTTTCCTCCAGTGATTGAAACCATCTGGACTGCAGGGGGGTCACGTGTGTATGAGAAAATGACATAAAGTTTTAGACCCGCTTGTGCTTTGCTCCAGACCCAGACAATTCTTGGTCGGATGGTGCGGAGGTGAGGGCTGTTCAGTTTGCGGGCCAACTTCCCATCCTGGCCTCCCCGCCCCCCTCCCCACCCTATCTCCTACCTTCCCTCGCGCAGTCTCAGCGCGGCTTCCTCGCTCCCCCCAGTGCCTAGGAGCACACCCCTCCGCCAGGCTCCAGCAGCCCACCCTCTGTCTTGGGTGGAGGCACACATCTCCACGCCCCCTCCCCTCTCCCGCTGCAGCCCGGCCGCAGCCCAGGGCGCGGATGCTTGCCCGCCGCCCGCCCTCTCTGCGGGAGCGACTCCTCCTCCCGGCCGCGCGCGGTTCTCCTGGAGCCCAGCGCTGTGCTGAGCGCTCGGCCCGGCTGGGGAGTGCAGAGGTGAGTGCCTTCGGCCCTCCACCCCTCCACCTCTCCACCCGGAGGTCGTCTGCTGGCCCTGGTGCCTTTGCTCCTGGTTGGGTGGCCCGCCGAGGGGGCGCCGGCTCTGGCTCTGCCTCGCCCTGCTCCACCCCTGCACTCCTAGCCCTTTTCCCGCTATTCCCGACTCCTTGTCCCGGTAGGTTCCAGCTCTGTGAGTATTTGCGTGGGGGCCGCGGAAGGCGCAGAGTGGAGCAGCCGCGCGGGTGGCTCCCAGGGGCTGGTGAGGACTGCCCTCTGGGTGGTCGCGGCCAGCCATCTTCCGCCAGGCTGGGGCCGCGCGGTGGGGGGTGGGGAATCTCGCGGCGAGGATTTGGGACAGTGGGGAGCTGCTGTGAGCCGAGCCGAGGATGAGCTGCGGCGTCTGGGAGTGGGCTCAGCCTGCCGTCTTGCTCTCTCACCGCGCCCGAGCAGCTCTTACCTGAAGCCGTTGTGTGCTTGTGTGCAGACTCCTTGCAGAACACGCTCACAGACTCTGCACAGAACTCAAACAAAGGAACATTAACTTTTCACTCTATCACTTCAACCATTTAAACTGTGCTTATTTGTGGATGATTACTTTTCATTTTTGCCCTTGTTCTGATGCGCACAAAGTATTAATTTGTTTTTTAAAAAGTGACCCAAGACTGAAGGAACACATTTTACCCAGTGTTTATTTTGCCTTGTCCAATAATATAGTAACTGAGTAGCGTTCCAGAGATTGGATGTTTTCAAGTTTTTCTGAAGAGGAATTATTACATTTTCCTGAGATTTTTGTACAAATGTAGTTTATAATTACTTAAGTCTGAATAAAACGACTTCTTCACGAAGTGAGAGAATTTGCAGTGATGCTTCCTTAGCCCAACTCTGGTTTTTTTTTCCTCATTCAGGTGTTTCTGCTGTTGGACAGCAGGGTCTTGGGAATGAAGAGGTCATTATCTCATCTCCAAGACAGTTTTGAACTACCTGTTATGTGCACACACTTCAACAGGTCATTTTAGGATAGGGCCACAATGATAAAACTCAACAGAGTGCATTATTGCTTTATTTTGTATTTTAGAAGTGCTACTTTTCAGAAGGTAATCCCTTCATCAGTATCTCCTGCCCTAAAATAGGGGTTTACAAGGGATCAGAAATAGTCTAGGTTCTGGAAAGCTAATCAAAGATATAGACTGGCTGGGGATATAACTCAGTTGGTAGAGTGCTTGCCTTGCATGCGCAAGGCCCTGGGTTCAATCCCCAGCACCACAGATAGATAAATAAATAAATAAATAAATAAATAAATAAATAAATAAATAAAAACTTAAAAAAAAAAAAAAAAAAAAAAAAGAGACTGAATTGCCATAGTCTATCTCCCAGGCTGAAATAAGGAAAAACGGAGCAAGACCTCAAGAGCTTATTGAACACATGAAGTGAAGCAAAGGTTTCCTGGTTTCTGCTGAACTGGTAGAGACTTACCAGGTGACTCACACAGGTTTAGCTTTCCTTTTTATTTACCCACTAAATATTATCTTTTGAAAAATTCTCCCAAGATATGGGAAGAAATTCAGGCGTGTATGGGAAGTGTTATCCCCTAACTGGACCAGAAGGGCACCCATTTTTGGTAGACAACTCCAAGGCAATTTTTATGTTCAAAAATTTTTTTAATTCAACATTTAGATTGAGATGGACTAAACACTTAGTAAAATTCTTGCTCTTGAGTTTGTGGACCTGTTAGGGAAAGGACACTGACTTATAAGAGAATTTCTGGTTGATTGACTTAGAATATAAAAATGATAGAAACTCAAGGAGAAAATAATGATGAGGCAGGGTGGCTTCAAAGAAGAAAGGAGCTTTCAACTGGGCCTGGAAGTGTGGTTGTGAAACTGGTGGAGAGCTGCTGGGGAGAGTTTTCAGCAGAGCAGAGAGCTGGCCATTTGGGTGAGAACTAGGGAGAACAGTAATAACTGAGTATTGACTCTGCCATATGCCATTCTCTTTCATCCTTTACTGCAGTGAAGCAGGTATTGTTCCTCATGTTTTAAAGATGAGGGAATTTTTGTTTTAAAGAAAGAAGGTCAGAAAGATAGGTAGCCTGCTTAGGATGACATGTAGTAAGTGGCAGAACTGGAATTCCAGTGCCTGATTGTTGGGCTTGTGCTTCCACAGCTGCCTTTCTAGTGAGCAGTGGGAGGTCCAGCTGAAGCCTACTGTGGTCAGCTTGAATTCTGGCTCAAGGGTTGGAACTCTATCCCATGGACATGGGTTAGCTTTTAAAGATTTTGGAGAAAAGGAGTGATGAGCAAAGCAGTGTTTGTAGATTAACGTGACATCTGTGTCCAGGAATGTGATATGCACATCACAAGTCACATGCAAGTCTTAGTTCTTAATTAGGAAGTTATAAAAGGGAATATAGCCAAGATATCTGAGTGTTTCAGTTTCTGCCCCATTTACAGTACCCTGCAGTATGTAGTGTGGTTCACTGGGTAAGAACTAGTTGCAGTGACCACAGGGCTGCATCTTAGCAGGCAAACATTGAAAAGGAATGTGTATGTGGAGCAACATGACTGGTGGCTTGCCTTTTAAGCTCTCCACATGTTTCACAATGCTTTGGTGAAAGTTTTTTCTTTCTTTCTTTCTTTAACAACTACCCTCAGAAGTAGATCAATGCTGTAATTTGTTTAAGAGCTTTTCTTTGCCTAAACATTTTGAGATGCCCCTCCCACTGCTAACACACATATAATGTTCTCTTGTTTCTTAAAAACGCTGAATTTTAAAACAGTAAAGTAAGAATTATTTGAGCTTACCTTTCTTATTGAGACCAATTAAGATGAAATGCACATTTATTTTACTTTTTTTTTTTTTTTTTAATGGGAGAACAATAGGAGGCATTTGGAGAATTACTGTGGGAATTTAGAAGGAATATGAATGCCAGGGTTTAGAGGTGTGCAAAGGTCTCTCTACCTTTCCACATTTCTTACCAGGGACTTTTGTCAGTTATATATACTGCTGGAGAGCTTACAGGACTATTGAATATCCCAATTTATAACCCAGCCCTTTGAGTCTCTGTAGATAATGGGCACAGGAAGGGCAGCTATGGGTGGAGCCATTTTATTAGAATTGTCTGCCACTTTGAATACAATCTGGATTTCTTGCTGTTCCTTGTGCAACCTCTAGGACTTTTCCTCTTGTTTGTGCTCTGAAGACTTGGTTTTTAGGCTAAGGAATGTCAGGTAACAGTAGGTTGCACAGAAAAGTATAGCTGACAGGCAGAAAAATAAAATTTGTCAACCAGGAAAGTTTTATTTTAACTAATGTTGAAGTCATTTTTTTTGCAAAAATGCAAAACCAAAGCGTGATTTCAATTCTCCATATCTGTTTTTACCATAAGGAGCCCCTACCCCTGGAGGATGCCCTGTTGAGTGGGGTTTTAAAATGATCACCAGCAACTCTTAAGGACATGATTCAGTTTGGTTTCTGGACCTGTGAGGAACCTGACTTCTCTTAGTGTAGGGGTTTTGAAGTTCCAAAACTGGTTTAAATTATAGCTTTGCCATTTATTTAGAGGTTTCTGGAATTTAATGTCTGAGGGATCTCCTACTTCAGTTTTTCTACTTCTGACTATGGTAATCCCTTAGGACCAGACATTGGAAGTCATGCCAGAATTAGCCCCTGAGTTTCTTCTCCCATTTTGGATCTTATATCCCTTGAAAGTCATTTTATTTTATCTGTAGCCTCTGCTTGTAGATCAGAAAGGAAAACCGTCTAATGTTTCCTCCAGAAAGTGGCAGCACTTATTGTTAGTTGGTGAGCTTTTGATCAAAGTTTTGTGAGAATGCTCTCAAGCTTCATTTTGAGATTTGGCAGGGGTCTCCAAAAGAATCTTTGGCAATGCTGTTATTTAAATGTCAGAAATGTTTGGTGCATTTTTGATGCATTGCTTACATAGTCGTTAATGCTTTTATTTGGTAAGCCTTTGTCATTTTTATAATTTATTACAGAAGTGATGTAGGTTTTCTGAAACATTTAAAATCTTAGAAAAATAGGAGTAGAATACCACTTTGATACTCAGATACAATCTCCTAGTGTAGAACTTTTGACTATTTTAATCTACGCCATCTTCAGATATCCTTAAATCTTTCCCAAGAGATTTGAGGTCCTTCAAGCGATTTCACAACCTCCCTAGGCAATGCTAAGATTTCCAGATTGATGATCATCTCCTTGTAGGTGACCTATTTTCTTTTATTGTTTCTTACCTTTACTGCTTCCTTATCCCTCTTCTGTGCATTGATGTTCACAGTGAACATGTTGTCTTTCCTGGACCCCAGTGGCACCTAGGAAATGTGCAGATTGTCCCATCTCTACCCATCCTTTCCTTGCCCTACTCTGGCTAAACACACTGCGCCTTCTCTGTTTTTCTTTGTAAGCCTTGCTTTTTAGACCTATGATTACATCGTATACTTGTTGCTTTGTGTTTTGTTTTATACAGGAAGTCAATATCAGATATGTTGGCAATTAGAGCTTTTAGTTGGGAAGGAGCCTTTTGGAATAAAATGTCCTCCTCCCACCACCAGCATAAGTAATTGTGTGACATATATAAACTCTGGAGATGATCTTTTAAAAAAATTATCATCAAAAGAATTCTGCCCAAGTCCTTTGAGGGCTTAATAAGGATCCAGCCTTTGCAAGATTGTACTGAAAGTAACAGACTATCCCAATTAAGGTCTTTCTAGAAGTATGGGAATCATTTGTTTAAACTGGAATTTAGGATCCCCACACAAATATGATAGAAACAATCTGCTTAACCCTTTGTTAATGACCTAAGAAGTAAACCCTGTTTTTCTAGGCCTCTTGTGATAAAGGACCATAGTGATTAGAATGTGCTGGAGATATGTCCCTGTTTGTTAGTGTTCTGGAAATTACTTTGAGTGGGCAAGGGTCAGTTTTTTTGACTTTTTGTCTTTTGTTTTGTGGGGGCATACTGATGCTTTACTACTGAGCTACATCCCCAGCCCTTTTTATTTTTTTATTTTGAGACAGGGTCTCCCTGAGTTGCTTAGGGTCTCACTAATTTGCCGAGGCTGGTCTTGAACTTGTGATCCCCCTGTCTCAGCCTCCCAAGTTGCTGGGATTACAGGCATGTGCCATTGTGCCTGGCTAACTTTTTGTCCATTTTTGATGTGAATTTGGGGTCTTGGATATTAATTGAGCTAGGACAAGTTTGAGTGCAGATATTTGTGAATTTCCCCCCTTCTCCCTAGTTTTCCTTTTGGGAGAGGCTACCCAGAACTGTGCAGAGAGAGCTTCTAATGAGGGTCAGTGTCCGAGAGGTCTTGTCAGAGACTGATGTGCTGGGAAGCACTTGCATTACTATTGTGCATACACGGTTTCTTCCTTGTGCCTCTAGGGAGAAAACACTGAGCTAGTGTTTATGAGCATCTGTTTATCCTCTTATTACTTTTCCTCGGTGAGCACGATATTAGGGATTTGATGAATCAGTGAATAGGTGAAAAAATTAGGTGGGAAATCACTTTTGGATATGGGTGTTGGGTACCTCCTGATTCAGATGCTGCGGTTGGCAAGTGACTGTTTATATATCACTATCTGCCCTGGGGCTGTGATGACCCCAGTAAGGAGGTTCAACATAAATAGATGCATTTTCTAGTGAGTAAACAGGGCCTAGTCAGTTATTTTTCCTAGTAGTCATGTTAGAGTACATCTAATGTTGCTGGGAACTCCAGTTATGTTATCTCCTTGCATTAGGGAGTGCTACTCAGTGGTTAGTGGGAAAGAGTGCTTGGAGAAGCTTTTCCTGAGTCTTCTTTTCTCTTGAGTCAGGAATGAATTCTAAGTACTTAGTTAGACCCAAAGGCTTCTGTATACTGGGACCAAATCTAGGGGAAATAGTTCTTTGAGAAATTGTGTACTTGGGTGACAAACACTATAAATCCCAGGTATAGGAGGCTAAGAAGAAGAATAACAAGTTTGAGGATATCCTCAGCAATTTAGCGAGACCCTGTCTCAAAAGAAAAACAAAAAGGGTTGGGGATATAGCCTAGTGACCCCCTGGCTTAATCTGTAGTCCCTCCAAAAAAAGGGGCGGGGAGGGGAGCTAGAGATGTAGCTCAGTGGTAAAACACTTGCCTAGATATATGAGGTGCTGGGTTTAATCCCTAATATTGCAGAACAGACAAAAAATTACATCCTTACGTGGGAGGAAAATCAAAGTTTTTTTGCTTCTGAGTGGACTATGGTCTGCATATACAACTTGAAAATGAGTAGTGTTGTGGGGTTAGGGTTAGCATGGAAAAGCGGGACTTAAGGTCAAAACATTCATTTGACTCCTCAATGTGCAATTAATCAGAATTATCAGTTGTAAGTGTTTTGTTCTGCTGTTTTCTCCCTACATCTGTGTTTTGGCAGGTCACTGCCTTACATTAAAGTAGTGTTTAGGACCACAGTGTTTGTGCAGAAATTGCTGTAAGACTCATGGGAGATGGGCAGGGGCCACCTTATATCTTGTTTCAGGTGGACCATTTTTAAAACCTGCATAACTAGCTCAGGATCAAAATTAGTTAGAAAGAGAATTAGTTGATAAAATAGCATCTTTGTCTATTCCAGGTTTAGATTTGTGCAAGAAATTCAATTTGGGAGCAGTATTACTTACTCAGCTCTGTCCACATTTAAGTCGCCTACATAGTTCCCATGTAGTTGTCACTGTTACCAGTCACTGGAGGACCAGGGGTAGGTCTCAGGATATGAGACTCTGACTTGGTTGAAGCCACATCAAGAACTGGTCCTAGTGGGTCAGCATTATTTTCTGTGGTTTATCACCAGGGCTGGGGGTGTGGGTGGGAGGAAGGGACAGGGAAGAAAAATGGAAGGGCAGACAGTTATGTGGAAATTGAATAAAAAATTGAAAAAGTGAAAACTTTTCCTCCTTATTAACTTAGACCTTTGTTCTGTGGGAAATTCTTGTTCCTTATTGTTCTTTTATAAATACTCACAGTAGCTAGCTGAAGGTACCATGACTCCTGTACATTGGTGGGAAGAGCCCTGCTAATGATTCTCTGGATACACATTTAGGTTATGCCCATTTTCTTTCCCTCTTTTCCTCCTAAGTTTTAGTGTTGTGGTTTTTCTGGGAATATTTTTGTCTTTAGCCTTAAGATTCTTTCAGGGCTGTGGGAACCTGGGGTGGGAGCAAGTGTGATGTGGGGGCAAGGTATGGGAAGTTTTTACACTAGACAAATTGCCAGAAAAGAAAGAGACTGAAGACTTTATATAGAGAGCTTGAGGATTGGGAAGTCAGGTAGAAAAGTGGCACAGCAGATGGTGTAACTGATTTGGCCACTGTGACTGTCTCTGCTAAGATGGGACTGATATTAGCTGGTAGGGTGATGCTGAGACCTTTATTTTTTATTTATTTATATGTGGTGCTGAGAATTGAACCCAGTGCCTTACACATGCTAGGCAAGTACTCTACCACTGAGCCGTAACCCTAGCCCCTCATTTAAAGTGTTATTACCAAGTTCTAAATTGTGAGTTACAAAGAAGGGCCGAGGACCCAGACAAGGCTTAGGACTTGAGCCTGATGGCACATCTTGAGCACATTGGAGGTGTTTGATTGTATTGAAGTGCCCAGGGCTCAGTCTTCAGCCCCCTTTTCTTCTTTGTTTGTTTCATGGCTTTAAAGTGTTAGAATTCATGGAGGGTTTACTCTCCATGGTAAGGGTTTTACATGCACTAATTTAGCCTTCTAAACAGCCTCATAGATGTAGGCACTTTTGCCCTTCTCACTTAAAGGTGTAGAAAGTGAGGCACAGAGAAATGAACTTTCTCTCTCTCCCTTTTTTTTTTTTTTTTTTTTTTTTTTTGGTACTAGGGATTGAACCCTGAGGTGCTCAATCACAGAACCACATCCCAGCCCATTTTTTAATTTTTTATTTTGATACAAGGTCTCACTAAGTTGCTTGAGATCTTGCTTAGTTGCCGAGACTGGCTTTGAACCTGAGATCCTCCTGCCTCAGCCTACCAAGTCATTGGGATTACAGCCATTGTGACTGGCGAGAGATCACCTTTCTTAAGATCACCTGTTCATGCTCTGGAGATGCAGGATGTGAGACTGCACTGGTATTCTGACTGATTCTGTACAGCCTTCTCACTGGTCCTAGCTCCCACTCCTCTGTCCCTTTACGTCCAGATCGTTATTTAAGCCTCATCTGGGATCATCAAATTTAGAATCCAGATTTCCCATCAAATCCTTCGTTAACCAACCCCCAGCCCCATATATTCTCTGCCTTCCTCCTGTCTCTCGTGTCTCAGGTCCTTTGTCCCTTGTCTCCCTTGTCTGGGATGCTCTTTTTCCCTGAACACTGCTAGTTTGTACCCTCAGTTCATGTGTGGGCTCAAATGCACAACCTCAGGGAGGCTTGCCCTGACCATCCTTTGTAAAATTGCCTTGAGTCACTCTTTGATCCTGCGTGGTTTTTGTTCTGATAATTATATTACATATTTGTGTTTTTCCTGTTTGCTTTCCCAAATAAACTCCAAGAGGTGGGTACTTGGTTGATTTGTTTACTGACATCTTTACTTTGTACAATGGACTAGTACATGGACTAGTACAAGGAAGTTTTTCTCTATAGTTGTTAAATAAATAAAGGGTTCGTTTGCACTTTAACATGAATTCACTTGGATAGCAGTAGAGAAGAAAGGAATGTTCAGTTGATAGATACAGTTGATAGTTGATGTGCAGTCTTAATTGGCTTTATATTTATAAAAAAGGCTTTGCCATGATATCTAACTAAGAAAACACTCAGAAGATCTTGGCTGAATGAAGACGCTGTGACCTAATTCCAGACATTGAGTCCTGGCGACAATAAAAGTGTGGTCTGCCGTGCTCAGAGAAAATCCTTGGAAGACCTGTAGACTTTGAAGGAAACATTGGATTTAGTTGGGTACGTAGGAATCAGGAATACTGTGTTTTTTTTTTTTTTTTTTTGCGTTGCTGGGGATTGAACTCAGGGCCTTGTGCATGCAAGGCAGGCACTCTACCAACTGAGCCATATCCCCAAGCCCATGAATACTGTTTTTTTAAAGGCTTTTCAACCTTTCTGTTTTTGGGAAAACTGAACTTAGAGAGGCAAAAGACTTATCCAAAGGCACACAGCTAGTTTGATCAGAGCCATGTCTGGAATCCAGGTGTTTTAGTTCCCTTTCCTTCATGCAGTGCTGCCTGCGGAGTTGAAGGGGACACTTTGGGGATGGGAGTGGGGTCTACTGGGAACAGCATGAGTAAAGGCCCAGAGGCAGAAAAGATGTTGGCTTTTGTGCAATAGAAATTTTTAGGTCATCCTCCTCAGGTTTATGAGAGATCCCTGTAAGACAGAGTAGGCTGATCCTGGAGGATAAGGTAAATCTGATCCTGGAGGATCGCAAATGTCATCTTGAAGACTTTAAATTTGGAAAGAGAATGAGGCTAATGAAAATGCTTTAAATGTTATTCTTTCTTTCCAGTGAAGGTGACATACAATCAGTGGTGTAGAAAGTGGATTGGGGGACTGGGGTTGTGGCTCAGTGGTAGAGTGCTTGCCTAGCATGCATGAGGCCCTGGGTTCAATTCTGAGCACCACATAAAGAAATAAATAAACTAAAGATACTGTGTCCATATATAGCTAAAAATATTTAAAAAAAAGAAAATGGATTGGAACTGAAGAAGAAAGTACAGACTCATAGCAGTTACTGTAGCTAGGGGCCTAGTAGCATTTCAGTTTTGTTTTTCTTTGAAAATCTGTGGTGGTTTTGGAGAAGATGACATAATTCTCAGGTGAGATGTACCAATTCAGCTTTCTAAAGAGTTTGAAGATAAGATCCAAATGATACTAAAATGATCTATGTTAGGACAGGAGATGGAAGGTATCATTATATGAGTGAAAACTGTGATGGAGGGGGAGAGGAGCAGTGGAAGGAACAGATGGAGAGTGAATGTGAGCAGTTTCTAAGGGGGTCTGGACCTCTCTTTATTTTTTTCCCCCCCGCAGGAGTTTTTTATAACTCTTATTAATTTTTTTTAAACATTTTTTTTTTTTATTATTTAAACAAATGGGATACATGTTGTTTCTCTATTTGTACATGGAGTCAAGGCATACCATTTGTGTAATCATAAATTTACATAGGGCAGTGTTGTTTGATTCATGCTGTTATTTTTTTCTTCCCTTCCCCCCCACCCCTCCCACCCCTTTTTTCCCTCTATACAGTCCTTCCTTCTTCCATTCTTAACACCCTCCTTATCCCTAACCCTAAACCTAACCCTAACCCTAACGCTAACCGCTCCTACCCCCCATTATATGTCCTCATCCGCTTATCAGCGAGATCATTCGTCCTTTAGTTTTTTGAGATTGGCTTATCTCACTTAGCATGATATTCTCCAATTTCATCCATTTGCCTGCAAATGCCATAATTTTATCGTTCTTCATGGCAGAGTAATATTCCATTGTATATGGACCTCTCTCATTGGAGGAGCTATATTGTGGCTGGGGAGTCAGGAATCAAGGGACCCCAGCCTCACACTTTTTTTTAGTATAATCTGCCTTCTAGGACCACAAATGCTTTGGACAGATGTGCTAAAGTCTAGGCTGCAGAATTTTTCAACCAGAGCTGATGAGAATAGATTGATACTACCCTTACCAGGCTAGTGAATCGGCACAGGGTGTGACCCTGTAAACTTCTTTTTTTTTTTTTTTTTGCATCCTTAAATCCTTATCCATCTCTTAAGGGAATATTTTGAAAGTCAGCATGAAAGTGAGAACCTAGACCTTTACATAATAAAATGGATCTGAAAGTTTGGGTTGCAAAAAATATCTTGGAACATTCAACATTCAACAAATATTTATTGAACAGAACAGTACCTACTAAACACCAGATACTGTGCTGAGTACTGGAGCATCACTCTTGATGTATTCCATCAAATGTTACTGATAGAATACTAACATTTGATTCTATTTCATGATAAACTCTTTTAGCCCCAAAGGATATTTAGCTTGGTCCACAAGCCCACAGTTACTTAAGACTGCTCATTTATGTTTGCATGCTTTTATTGAATGTGTGCTGGATGCTGAGGTAGTTTTGAAGGTGAATGGGAATTGATGAGGGTACTCAACTGGTTGACTAGAATTTACCTAGTAGATCCGGCAGATTTCCAGTTTTCTAAGGTTTCTGGCCAAGAGGAGAGTGTAGTCAGTAATGTATCCCCTTACCTTTTTTCTGTCTCCACTGGACCCTCCTCTTCCCTGCTTATTCCTGCTCCTGAACCTGCATCTTTAAACTACGAGCTATGATGGCTGAGGATGTAGCTGTGGTCCTGGTTTTGATCCCCAGCACCCCCTCCCAAATTTAAGAGATATGAAAATTAACTCCTTCGCATTATGTTTGGGAAGCTCCATTAGAGTAGTAACTTCCCTGATGAAATCTTGAAGTTTGAAACCTTTCCAGAAGAATCTGTGCTGCTTGTATAATCCAAAGAAAAGCCTTCTCTGTGTGAGCTTTCCTTCTCCTATGAAAATTGCTTTTGCCTAGAGCGTGGATGCAGGGCATGCATTGCTTAGTATTTCTTGGGCTCTTCTTCACTTCTGTCTGCTTGGTTGGCTCTCTTTGGAGGTGCTGGCAGGAGAATGTGTCTCGTTTTCTTAGAATGAATGATACAAACAAGTGGGAGGCACTCATGCCAGATGTTCCTATCATTTGGAGGGACAGTTTCTTAGAACAAAGATTAGAAAAATGAATACAGAAGAGGAGTGTTTTTTAAAATTTTTGGATTGCCAACTGGAGTGAGATTGTTTCCCCCTCCCTTCCATGGCATCTGGAGCCAGCTTGTACACTGGGTCTGACGTTGCTTCTACTTTGTTTGGGTCTGTGAGCTCCTTTCAAAGACAACTACAAAATAGAAAATTATCTTTACTTTCAACTTCAAATTGGTTTTTTAAAAAATATTTTATGTGCATTTAATACATTCTAAAAAAATTTTAAAGTTTCACTTCCCCAATGTCCAGTGGTCATTGTTAATATCTGGGTGCTCTCATCTGTAGGTCTTTCTCCAGGCATACAGATGTACATATTTGTATTCAAAGTAAGAACATCCTGTATAGTCATTCAATCTTATTTTTTAATTATCTTATCCAATTCAATAAATTTTTATTTTAGTTAATATTTAGACTATATTTAGATTTCCCCATCTCTTATTCTTTTTGGGTGGCTATAACAAAAATAACTTAAACTGGGTAATAATTTATAAATAACAGAAATTTATTGTGCAAACTTCTGGAGGCTGGGAAGTCCAAGATCAAGGTGCCAGCAGATTTAGTGTCTTGCAAGGGCCTGTTTGTAGATGGCCTCTCTCTGTGTTCACATATCAGAAGGAGCAAACAGGCTCCCTCCTGCCTCTTATAAGGGTACTCCTCCCATCACATCCCAAAGTTCCCACTTCTTGATACCTCCACCTTTGGGGATAGGTTTGAACACTTAAATTTGGAGGGACACATCAATGAGACCATAGGACCATTGACCCTTATTGTTTTTTCTGTAGCAGTATCAGACCTATGATTATGTACTATATCTGGTTATGTCCTTAGGCTTCTTTTAATGTACCTAACCCAGTCCTTTTTGTACCATACTATCTTGTTGAAGAATTATCCTTACTGGGACTTTTAATTGAGTGTTGAGGGTTTTTTTGAGGGGGTGGATGGGTGGGATAGGGTGGGGATAATGGGGATTGAACCCAGGGGTGCTCTACCACTGAGCAATATCCCCAGTCCTTTTTATTTTATATTCTGAGATAGAATCTCACTAAGTTGCTAAGGCTGACCTTGAACTTGCAATCCTCCTACCTTAGTCTCCGAAATCTCTGAGGTTATAGGTGTGTACCACTGTGCCTGGCAAGTGTTTAGGGTTTTATAAATGTCATCTCATTAACCCTTGCAACATCTTGGAGAAGCATGTTTTCTTCCTTACTTTTATCTACTCTTTTTCTATGGGATCTCAGCTATACCCAGAGCTTCAGCTGTTTTTTTTGTTTTGTTTTTTTTTGTTTTTTGTTTTCCTTATCAGAGATATGTCACCTATATCTCAGTGATCACCTTCAGAATAAATATGGACTCTTGAGACATTTGGAAAAATTCTTTTTTTTAACCATTTATTGTGTGTTATCCTAGAAAGTTCCTTAACCTCCCTGCGACCCAGGTTTTTCATCTGTAAAATGAGGTAATAATAGTACCTGCCTCATAAGATTGTGAAGTTAAATGAATTGATCTATATAAAGTGCTTAAAAGATGACTTTCATATAGCTAGTGTTATTAGACAACTGGATGACCCACGAGGAACCTCAAACTTCCCATGTTTGATCTCTGTAAAGTGGCTCTTCTTTCTCCTGTTCTCACTGTCCGCTTTAATGATATCAGAGTCATCACTGATTTTTCTTGCTCTCTTGGCATTCAGTACTCAAAGTCTTACCACTTTTACTTCCCGAACATGTCATGAATTAAATTCTTATTGTCTTGCTGCCTCCAGTCCAACTAAAGCCTTGGCCATTGTTTTGCTGGAAGGTAACTTTAATGTCTTAGAATGCCTGCCTCTGGATGTTCTTGTTTCCCACGCAGCTATGAGAGTGAGCTTTCTAAGATACATCTAGATAGTAATACTTCTTTGCTAAAAGCAATTTTCAAAAAAAAAATTAAGGAATAGCATAAAGTGTGCCAACAAGTGTGTAGCCTAATGGATTTCAGCATTTGTGTACTTCCCTGTAACTTCCACTCAGTTCAAAATACAGAACATTTCTAGCACCCCAGAAGGTTGTATCCTACTCCCAGATAGAATAGTAGAATGCTGATTCCTACCCAGCACCACTCTCTGTTAACCGTTTGTTTTACCTTTTCTTGATCTTCATATACATGAATCACAAAATCTCTTTATTGATTCTTTCACCAGATGACTGTACCCTTTGACATGACATTCAGAAACCTTTGTTGCCTGGTTTTTGCATACAATCTTCCATGCCTGCCCTGCCTTTCCCACTAGCCGAAATTGTGTGTACTTTATCAACATAACAGGCTTCCCCCCCCATTTCTTTTCCATTTCATTTTCTTTTCCGTGCCTGCCTACCCTTCTCTTCCCTTCCCTTTCTTCCCCCTTCCCTCCCTTCCCCTCCCCTCCTGTCCCTTCCCTCGCTTCCTCTTCCCCCCTCCCCTCCCCTTCTCTCCCTGCCCCTCCTCCTCCCTCCTTCCTTTCTTTCTCCCTTCCCTTTCCTTTCCTCCTTCTCTCCCTCCCTTCCTTCCCTCCTTCTTCCTTCTTTCTTCCTTTTTGGTATTAGGGATTGAATCCAGGGGTGCTTTACTAATCCAGGGGTGCTTTACCATTGAGCTACATTCCTAGCCCTTTAAAATTTTTTTTTTTTTTTTTTTAATTTTGAGTCAGTGTCTCACTAAGTTGTTGAGGCGGGCCTGGAACTTGTGATCCTCCTTCCCTCAGCTTCCTGAGTCACTGGGATTACAGGAGTGTGCCACTGTGCCTGACTTCTCTTGTCCCTTCGGACTTCATTCCTTGGTAAATTCGTCCTTCAAAACTCAGCTCCAGGCAAAAGTAAGCCATTTACTGCACTCTGGAGGCAAGATTATTATAGTTAGTTACTTGTTTACACATCTTTTCTCCTTTACTCATGGCTTTCATGAGCCCATGAATGATGGAGTATTTCCTCCTTAATTGGTTAGTTGGATTTTATGCACGTAGTTCATGTTCTTTTTGGAAAAATTAGAAAATTAAGACAAAGAAAAAATCTCCTACAATCCCAGTATGTAGAGGTAATCATTGTTTACATATATGTCAAAATATATACCAACACTGTAAAACAAGTATACATTCACAAAATACTAAATATTTATGTCCTTTAATCTCTTGTTATTTTATGCTTGGGGATCCCCCTGTTCCTTATTTAAACTGCTTATAGAAACTCTGTAATGGCAGGGGATAGCTCAAGTGTATGAGCTCTTGTCCAGAAACACTGTAATGAACATCCTTATTCCTTTATTTTAATGTAATTCCTCGATTATTTTGGAGTGAAGTAAAATGAATAGATGAAACAGATAGGCATCTTTGGAGTTCTCGATGTGCTTATTAGCCAAACTGCCCTTCAGAAAAGCTTTTACCCTTGTGCTGTTCCACCAGGCTGAGTATGCTCCTGACTTAATATCACTGCCTGAGCAGTGCTTTTATTTAAATTGTATCTTTGAATTAGGATTCACATACTACCCAAACTTTGTTTTGGTTGATATGTCTCTTCTATAAATGGTAATTACAATGTTTAAATAATCTGTTAATTTATTTTCATGTGCCCATACATCTTCTACCTTCTCTGTTGTATTAGTTGTATTTTAAAATTTATTTTTGACAATTACTCTTTCCTACATAACATTTTATCTTTTTAATGAGAATTTGTTGATTTTGGTTATTGGACTTACTTTTAAAACAAACATTTAAGTCTCCTTTAAAGTTGTTATTTCACATATATTTTGGAGAAAGTTATGTGATGGGAAAAATCAAATTTCTTAAGATCAAAGGTCTAAGAGACATTTCTTTTTCATTTGCTTGAGGAGTCTCTGCAACTTGTTAAATAATTTGAAGTAAAAACAGTTTCTCTGAGGGCTGGGATTGTGGCTCAGTGGTAGAGCACTTGCCTAGCTTGTGTGAGGCACTGGGTTCAATTCTCATCACCACATATAAAAAAGTGAATAAAATAAGGGTCTATCAACAACTTAAAAAAATTAAAAAAATACTTTCTCTGAGAGTTTTATATGCATATCTGCTTTAATTATATCCTCTGCAAAACTAGAAGAAATTTAGATATAGAATCTGTCTACATGCAAGCCTTTTTCTTGTACTTAATAAATATGAGAGTGTCATAGTGATAGTCCCTGGTTGTTGATTTAGTTCAGGTTCTCTAAATCTTTTATATTCAGACCAAACTCTTCCATCATTCTAGAGTTTGCTTCTATTAAACTTTTAATTATAGATTGAGACCGTTTGTTCAAAGATGTTCTATTATTTGCAGGGTGGTTCTCTGAACTGCATTCCTTTTCATGGTTGTCATCTTATGCAGTCTTTTGATCTATTTCTTTCATTAAAAATATATTTTTACCAGGCGTGGTGGCTCACGCCTATAATTCCAGCTACATGCGAGGCTAAGGCAGGAGGGTGGCAAGTTTGAGGCCAGCCTGGGCAGTTTAGCAAGACCCTATCTCAAAATTAAAAAGAGGGATGGGGATGTAGCTCAGTGGTAGAATTGCCTGCCTAGCATGCATGAGGCCCTGGGTTCAATCCCCACTATTGCAAAACAAGATAATAATAATCTTTATTGTGTAACTTTTTCTGATTAGCTTTTTCTGTAGTATTGCTTCTACTTTTATTACACTCATCTCAGATTTTTTTTTTATGGACCTAATGTTTTTACTATTTTTTTAATTAGGCAAGTCTGTTTCATTTCCTTAAGAATCAGTATCAGCCATTCTGTAACAAATATTTACTGAGTGTATCTTGTGAGGAAGGTAATCCATTATAGGGATTAGCTTTATTCTTCTACCATAAACTTTTTTTTTTTCTTTAGCTTCTATGCCTTTTTGTGTTAATTCATTCTTCGGAGTTTACTGTTTGATCCTCCTTTCATAGTTTTAGTCTATTTTGTTCATACTCTATTTACTGAGATTTGTGTTCAGGCCCACTATAAAGGATTAAGTTACTCAGGCATTTTTTATTTTGTGATGGTGAGTTTCATTAATGATCACCTAATTATAAATCCTGCCTCCCCCCATTTTGGGAAATAATTTTGTATAAGGGAAATGAAACCTGGAATTCCCATTTCATTCTTATTAAGATTAACCTGAGGGAAGAGCCTGCCCTGGTGGGAGAATGCTTTCTTCTAGGACATAGTTTGTAAGTGAGAGACTTGCTCTCAGGGCTTTTCTCTGGAGAGCTGGCTGACTGGTGCTGTAGCCCCCAGGTAGAGCAGCACCTGAGTGATTGTGTGAAGTTTCAGGGTGCTTTGTAAGAGTGAAGCCCAAGCTACAGACTATGAAGGACCCAAGAAGAGCTCAAATGTGTATAGTCCACTTTTGATTATGTAAAAGAGGCAGATACTTGGGAGAAGTGGCAGGTAACAGTGTGTCCACTGGAGCAGTAGACTAGTAGGTGTCCTGTACAGCAAATGCATTGAGGCTGATTCTGTGGAATAGGAAGACCTGAGAGTCATAGTCCTCAGAGAGGCATAAAATACCAGTGGGAAAGAGCTGAAGATTGGTACCAAAAGGTAAGTGGATTCACTAGGCAGATCAGAAGCCTTGTGATGTGCATGTGGTAAAAACAGAATGATGAGGGTTTAGAGGTGGAAAAACTGACTGCAAGCTGAAGGGGTTGAGGAGGTGGAGGACAAGGAGTGTAACATATGGAGGGCTGGCTGGATTTGATTTGGTGAAGAGGAAGGGACAGGTGACCTTAACTGGAAGAATAACCTGAGGCCCAAGGTGGGAAATGTTCTATAAAACCAGGTTTATTTGTTCCCATCTATAGGCTCTGCCCCACTTCCAACAGTGAGGACTGAGCCTTCTTAGGGAGCAGTTCTTTGCCCAGCCTCTTAGGGAGCAGTTCTTTGCTGCTTTGGTTCAGATTGCAGTGCACTGTTTTCTGCTTGCCTGCCTCCATGGACAGAGCTATGACTTCTGGGCCAGCACCTTGTAGAGAGCTCTTCCTCTCAGCCTCACCAACCTAACCAGCCTCTTCTCAAGCCCTGAATTCTCTCATATTATGTTCAACCTGTCTCTTGGTCCTTGCTGCTTGCCATCTTAGCTTAGAAACTTCCCATTTCCCTCTTCTCCAGGCCTAGGCTTCCCAGTTGCAGTTCCATAAATATTCACAGCAGGCTTCACCAGTGCCCTTTGGGCAGTATTATTCTGTGTCCTGCGACACTTTCTTGTTTGTGTTGTTCTATGGGCTACAGTCTCCTAGTAATATTGTACGGTAGGGAATGATGTATGTGGAACTGTGTGGAATGAACAATAGGAGCCAAGGCTAGAAATGCAGGTATAGGCTGTGATTTTAGAGGGACTGGATTTAGTCCTCAAGGGAAACCACAGAGTTTTTTGTTGTTGTTTTTGGATGCTTCATTACTTAATCAGACCTTTATTGAAGCTCACTTAAATTGTTTGCATCTCTTTCTGTTAAAAAGTAGCAATAATTATCCATGGATAAACAATAGTATTAATTTTTAATTTTTTTTCCCAAATTATTTTTTATTATTATTATTATTATTATTTTTTATTGTAAACAAATGGGATACATGTTGCTTCTCTGTTTGTACATGGCATAAAGGCATACCATTTGTGTAATCATAAATTTACATAGAGTAATGTTGTTTGATTCATTCTGTTATTTTTTCCCTTCCCCCCTCCCCTCCCACCCCTCTTTTCCCTCTATACAGTGCTAATTTTTAATTTTGATAATGCTTCTATTTTGATGAGAGGCAGATATGCTTGTGGTCTTCAAACTGGAGAAACTTTGCAGATCGTTGACTTCTTGTGTTCTTTTTCCAAGAGTTGATCTGTCTGAGAATACAGCTGTAACCCAATGAGTTCCTTTTCCCAATCACTTTATTTTTATTTTTTCATGGTACTGAGGATTGCATCCAGGATATGTGAGGCAAATGTGCTGCCTCTGAGCTACATCCCTGTCTCTTTTTATTTTATTTTGGGACAGGGTCTCATTAAGTTGCCCATCCTGGCCTCAGACTTGCTATTCTTTTGCCTATAAATCTCCTGAAGATTGTTTTGGAGGGTGTTGGGATCTAATCCAGGGCCTTAAGCATGCTGTGCAAGCATTCTATCACTGAGCTGTCCTCAGCTCTCCTAGTCACTCTTCTCCCACTTCTCCCACTTTACAAAAAGAAGACACATCCTTACTCATCGTTTTTTAAAAAAAATATTTGTATTAGTTATAGATGGACACAATACCTTTATTTTTGTTTATTTTTTAATGTGGTGCTGAGAATTGAACCCTGTGCCTCACACATGCTACCACCGAGCCACAACCCAGCCCATCTTTTTTTTTTTTTAATATATTTTTAGTTGTAGATGGACACAGTGCCTTTATTTACTTATTTATTTATTTTTATGTGGTGCCGAGGATCATGGACCCAGTGCCTCACATGTGCTGGGCAAGCAGCTCTACCGCTGAGCCATAACCCCAGCCCTCCTTACTCATCTTGAATCTTGCTGATGTTTGCCTGGTGCATGAAAACCTCCAAGTTAGCAACCAAAGGCACAGTTAGAAATATTACTAGGAGCTTAGTGTGGTGGCACATGCCTGTAATCCCAGTGACTTGGGAGGCTGAGGAAGGAGGATCACAAGTTCAAAGCCAGCTTTAGCAACTTAGTGAGACCCTGTCTCAAAATTTAAAAAAAAAAAAAAATAAATAAATAAAAGGAAGAAAAGGCTGGGGATATAACTCAGTGGTTAAGTGCCCCTGGGTTCAATCCCTGATACCAAAAAATAAAAAATGAAAAAATTAATTAAAAAAAATACACACACATATATATGTAAAAGTATATATATGTTTATATATTATGTACATATGTACTAATGTATATATTAATACTTATATATATTATTAAGAAAGTGAATGGGTAAAATTCTTTTCTAGGTCAGATGGTTTGCAATCCTTGCTTTCAACAAAATTTCTGGAGTTGTCAGTTGGTAGATAATTAAAAAATAGTTTTCGATGATAGGGTCACTATGTGATTTTGATGTAATTCTGAACGAGTACAAAGATTGACTGATATTACTATAGAAAAATTTCTTTCATTTCTATCTAGTTATTTATGTGAACAAGGTTTTTTTATGTTCTTGCGGATATAAAAATGACAAATTAATACATTCCTAGTAAGGTTTCACATTTTTTGCTTAATAGTACCAATTTATAATGTAAGAAAATTTTGGTTAATTGCACAATAATAGTAATAAAGGAGATGAAAACCCAATCCAGAATAAAATAATATTTTTTTAACACTTAGAGGTTATTGTTGTGGGAGAATTTAAAAATTTAGGTATAAATGCATTTATGTATAACAGATACATTGCAGGGAGTTTCATAGGATGATCAATAATAGGTTTTGAAGCATAAATATTAGGATAAAATTCTGAAGAGGAAGTAAAAAGGAGTTAAGAATTTAAGGGGAAAAAGGAATGGTATAAAATTTATGTTTCATTATTTTTATTTTATTATTTTGTGATATTGGGGATTGAATCCAGGGGTATTCTGCCACTGAGCTATATCCCCAGTCCTATTTATTTATTTATTTAAATGAAAGCTTTTTAAAAAAGACCTTTATTTATTTATTTTTTTATGTGGTACTAAGGATCGAACCCAATGCCTCACACATCCTAGGCAAGCACTATACCAGCGCGCTGCAACCCCCAGCTCATCCTTTTTATTTTTTATTTAGAGACAGGGTCTTCTTAAATTGCTGAGACTGGCCTTGAACTTGTGTTCCTCCTGCCTTGACCTTCAGAGTTGCTGGGATTACATGTCACTCAAATTTATGTTTTAGAAATGGATGGTGATAGATTTTAAAACTATGGTATTTAGATTCCATTGGATCATTTGAGATAGTAATGTAGTAGTTTTATTTTAAAATGTCATCATTTATAAAATGGCAGTCTTTTTGGGGGCGGAGGATGCTGGGGATTGGACCCAGGGTCTTGTGCTTGTTAAGCATGTGCTGTATTACTTAGCCACAATAGCAGCCCCAAATGCCAATATTTATAATATGCCAGGAAGTACATCTCTACTACTGTTTATGATGTAAAAATTTAAACATTAACTTACATATATGGGACATAATGGTGTTGTGTAAAATTTTCTTAGGGAAAATATGATAAACATTTACAATGGTGCTTGACTAGAGCAAAGCAAAGAAAGTTAAGAAAAAGAGACAAATGAAGTCCCAAGGTCAAAAAAAAAAAAAAAAAAAAAGTCCCAAGGTCAGACAAATCCACCACAGGAGGTGCTCTAGGAGCTTGATTGACTGTTGAAGTTGGATAATCAAAAAAAAAAAAAAAAAAAAAAAAAAAAAAATGGTGGGAAGAGGTAAGAGTATTTGCAAAAGGCTGGAGGTGTAAAAAAGAACATGAAAACTTTGGGGGAAATGGCAGGTGAGGCATGAGCAGGATGGTGTTTTCCAGCCAGTCAGCTCGGGTCTTCATATGGCCCAGAAAGGGGAGGTGACTGGCTAGAGGTCTGTGGAGGGAGTGATCCATTATACTTCCTTCCCAGTGGTTGTTTTCTATATTAATAATCATCTGGACATTCTTACAAATGTAGAAACTCTTATTTATGTTCAACTGCAGAAGGAAAATGGGGCCCAGGGAGAGAGTATCCTTTTCAAGCTTTGTACCTTAGTAGTTATGTGCAGACTGAGATTAGTGCTACAGGGCAAGGGTTCTTTCCATTGACCACATGGTTGGTTGGGGCCCTCTGCTTGTCATCTAAAAGGGTGACTACAATTTTGGAACCAAAATTTGGAATCGTTGAGCCAGTAAAGAACATTTGTCTCAATTTGTGCATTCATTTGCATGAGAAACTTTTGCAAAGTACTAAAAACTAAATCAAACTTAATGTATGTTTTTTCAAATCATTTCTTGTTTTAAGGAATTTCACTTTGCAGATTCTCTGTGGTCCCAGGAGAGGTAGCATGTATAGCCCCTCTTCTGGGCCATCTGGCACGCTGAATTCCTTTGCTTTCCTGATGGAGAACGGGGCTGTGAAGTCAGACTGTGTGCAGAACTGAAAAAATTGATGACACTTGGTTCTGCCCATTTGAAGCACTGGTTCAGCATAGTGATAGAGACTTGATGCAGTATTTGCATAGAGCAGCTTAAATGAACTCCAGCAGGAAACCATCAAAGGGTTGATTTGATACCACACAGAAACACGAGGCCATCAGATGAGCGCTTTTTCCACATTTTCATATTTTCCGGGATGACACTGAAAGCCTTGCCCTTAGAGAACCCTGAGCCACCTAATAATTCATTCTTCCAGGCTCTGGAGAGGAAGAAATGGGAAATTTGTATCCTTAAATGGATGCCCTTGGCCTTTCTTATGAGAACCAAGAAGGGAATTGAGGGCAATATGTGAATGTGACTGGGAGGCAAGGTAAGGAACACCGCACCACTTTTATTTCTTGCAGGAAATTGTATTTGGTGTCATTATGTCCTGCACTGATTTTAAAAAAGTCTCTGAAGAGCCTGGCTTTTGTGGGAGGACATGCTATCAAAAAAATACTGAGTCAGCACAGGGGACCTACTGTGCACATTCACAACTGGATACTTTACTTTCTTGAGTCTCATTAATTGTCTCAGGAGGAAATCACACCCCTGAGAAATCAAGTAACTTGCCCAAGATCCAGAATTCAAACCCTGGTTCCTTTGATTCCAAAGCCCTTCCCACCGCTTTGCGGTGCCTTTTCTTGCTGAAATCTCGGAAAAGGAAGGATATTCTGGGTTGAATTAGGGAACTTGTAGTATCCAGCTCACTGTTCTGAAGATAGCATTCTTTCTCTTGGGCTGTTGGGGAGCGGACTAATGCTGTCCAAGGTTATGAGTCAAAGGGGAAGATACCAGTAATCCTTTAGACTATCCCTGTTTCTTGGGGAGCAATGGGAGGAAGGCATCTAGATCTTGGTGGTAGTTTGGAAGAAATGGGTCCTGAATTTACCCACCACCACTTATCTGAGTGAGTGAAAAGACTGGAAACGTGGCACACATTAGGGATGCTGAATTTTACAAAACACTGTTTTTGTTTGTTTCTTAATTTGGGACCAAAATAAAACTTCTAGCTTTTAAATTTTTTCCAAGTAAAGGACTTAAAACAAACAACCCCAAACCTAGACTCATCTTCACATCATATAAGAGAGGTCATTTGCAAATCAAAATAATAAATTAAAAACCAAACAAATAAAATAAGGTTATAAGACAGCCAAGAGAGGGCCTTATACTCATCTTTTACAATATTAGGTAAGATTTAAAATATTTTGAATAAGTAAAATTTCAGCATAAATTTCTTGATTTGTCGGTTGGATTTTTATTTGGTTTTGCATTTCAGGGGAAGCTTGACTGCCTGGCCTGTTTCCTACTTTATCTTTTTTTTGATCATTTTTTGTTAATAGTCTATTTTGACAGATAAGTTAATGAATATAGTCTTAACATTCAGTGGGACATTCTGGTAAGTGGCAAGAAGGGGAGTAAAAACAGTTCTTAGGCTTTCAGTTCTGTGACCAGGCCAGGAAGAAAGCAAGAGTGGCGCAGGTTCCAGAAAGGAGCTGTGAGGACCTGTCTTGCTTCATATGTGGGGTGGAGGTGGGGGCTGCACAGGACCCTTGATGCGTACTATGAAATAGGTAGGAATTTGAGGGCGAGGTTGTGGATGGCAAGAATTTTCATCATGGCCTGGATCACATTTAGAAGCATCGCTCTTATAAAGGAATTATCCTGTTTGGTACTGCAAGGTGATCTACACAAGCACAGACAAAGGCCCATTGTTTTCTCCAGGCAGCTGTTTATTACATTGGGCTAAGGAGGGTGTGGGGAGCCTGCAGGATTCTACCCTAGGTGCTCAGATGTGGGATGGTCCTGATGATCCATCTGGTTATTTTCTTCTGAGTCTATTTTGTGTGGACATTTGGCAAACTGCATTTTCTTCCAGACAGTAAAGTCTTAGCTCCACCTTCTGTTTGGTCTCAGTGCCCTGGAGTTTGGGTGAAGGTTAAGAGCCCTTGGGAATAGAAAAAGAGCCCAAAAACCTCTGGGGAATTCTCCAGCTCTCCTAGCCTACCTCTTTTGTCCAGGGGAACACCTGCCTTCTGCATTTCCAAGGGCTCTGCTGGGGGAAGTGTGTGTTTTGGCCTTTTTGGAGAAGGGCACATTAGCTTCCCTGGCCTGTTTACCTTTGTTTGCTCCTTTTGCCCTTGATTACAAATGAGACCTTGGGCGGGGGATTTCCCTGCTTTCATGGAGGTCACTCCTTCCTTTTGTCTGCTTTCTCAATTTTTCCAGCTGGGGAAGAGCCTTAAAAAACAAAACAAAACAAAACAAAAAAAAAACCCGCAAAAATAATTTTCTTTGACTTAACTCCTTGCCTCATAGACTTTGCCCAGTGAATGGATGAGTTGACAATCAGGCAGCAGCTTATCTGCCTCCTAAGATTTCTTTCCACTGGGTTCTGGGACTGTTAGACCCTTTCTCATTTACCTGTCACTGCTGTGGTTGTGAGCTCTCTCCGCTTAGGGGAGGAATAATCTTCTCCATCCGGAATCTGGATGGCTTATTGGTGCTTGTGGAGCTGGGGTTGTTGCAAGGATTCTTCGTTCCCTGGACTCTGTGTTCTATCCCCTTAGGTGAATATAGATATACCCTTCGAGGTTAAGAACTCCAAGTTCTTTCCTCCTCATTCCCCCAGTCTATATGTAAAGCACATGACAGGATAGGTGGAGGCCGTAGGTACAGTGATCACCAGTGGCTTAATTTGCCAGTGGGGTAACCTCCTGTTCCCAGTGTCAGCCTGCCCACATAGAGCACGAGGACAGCCACTTCCTCTCTGAGGCCACCTTCATTAGGTGCACCACCTAAGCCTGGCTCACAGTAGGGGTGAGGGGAAACGCTTGGCTCTTATTGGCACAGGTAGATCGGTAGATCTCCTTGTTCTTCTGTGGAAGCCCTCTTTTCTTTCTTTCTTTCTTTTTTTTTTTTTTTTTTTTTTGGTTGTTGTATATTAGTTATAAAGAAAAGTGGAATTTGTTGAGGTATATTCATACATGTATATAACATAATTTGGTCAGTTTCACTCCCAGTGCCTCCTCTTCTCCCTCCCCGTAATGGTCTCCCTTCTACTTTCATCATGTTCATTTTTACCCCCTTTGAAAGTTCCCTTTTCTTGTTCTTTTTGTTTTTACCTAGAGGCGCTCAACCACTGAGCCCCAACCCTTTTTATATTTCATTTAGAGACAGGGTCTCATTAAGTTGCTTAGGGCCTCAATAAGATTCTGAAGCTGGCCTTGAACTTGCAGTCCTCCTGCCTCAGACTCTTGAGATGCTGGGATTACAGGTGAGCGCCACTGTGCCTGGGTCTTGTTCATTTGAACAATTTTGATATCATAACACAACTAAAGGATCCTGTCAACTCTTCAAAGTCTTTTTTTTTTTTTTTTTTTTTCCCCTTAGAGGTTCCTGGAGAGCTCAAGTGAATTTTACTTCTTGGTATTAATTTTTCTATTCTCTTTACAACTTTCATACTCTTTGGAGAGATTCTCTCTTGGATAATTTGTGTAGAAAAAAAATTTTTTTTTTTTAAATCCAGTGAACTTAGTTCTTCTAGTGATTTCTTCAGTTCCTTCAGCCATCCTCCTGCTGGTTGATCTTGGTGCTTTTTCTTTTTTTCTTTTGGAAGGCCCTTGCTTGGCTCCTCGAGCTCCCTTCCAGTTCTGCTAATGATGCTCTGTGATGAGCATCCGGTTCTGCTAATGATGCTCTTTGCCCATGCATTTTCTCCTCAATTTTCCAGACTTCTGTCTCACTGATATATTCCTTTCGACTTTATCATGTCATAACTTGTTTGGCCAAAATAGTATTCATTCTCTTTCTTGCCACCCCTCTTTTTTTTCTTTTCTGAAAAGTTAACCTTTGGCATTTGGGCCTTATTTCTAAGCCAGGTTTCAGTTCAGACCTTGGTGCTAAGAGTAGGCTTCGTTTTCTGCTTATATAGCTTCTAATATGGTCTCTGTCTTAGGCCTAAGAATGATGGTTGCTTCCATATTGCTCTGAAATTCCATTTCCTTTTTATGAATTTTCCCCTTGTTTAGCACTTGTGTTCTTTTTAAGAATTCTTTTTTCACCCTAAGGTCATGAAGATAGTCCAAGCTTTCTTCTAAATGTTTTCCCTCTTAGACAACAGTTTATTCACATTCACATTTAGATCTAGACTCCTATTTTATTTATTTATTTATTCTTCTTAGTTATACATGACAGTAGAATGTATTGTGACATATCATACATGCATGGAGTACAACTTCCCATTCTTGTGGTTGTGCATGATGGGGAGTTACACTGGTTGTGTATTCACATATGAACACAGGAAAGTTATGTCCGATTCAAGTTATGTCTGATTTATTCTATTGTCTTTCCCATTCCCATCCCCCCTGCACCCCACCCCTTTTCCTCCCTGTCCAATCCCATGACCTCCTCATTGTGAGTCAGCATCCACATATCAAAGAGATCATTTGGCCTTTGGTTTTTGGGATTGGCTTATTTCACTTAGGCTGATAGTCTCCAGTTCCATCCATTTATTGACAAATGCCATAATTTCATTCTTTATGGCTAATATTCCACTGTGTATATGTATCACATTTTCCTTAACTATTCGTCTGTTGAAAGGGTACCTAGATTGGTTCCATAGCTTAACTATTGTGAATTGAGCTGCTGTAAACATTGATGTGACTGCCTCACTGTAGTATGCTGATTTTTTTAAAAGTCCTTTGGGTATATGCCAAGGAGTGGAATAACTGGGTCAAATGGAGGTTCCATTCCAGGTGTTTTGAGGAATCTCCATACTGCTTTCCATAATGGTAGCACCATTTTGCATTCCCACCAGCAATGTGTGAGTGTACCTTTTTCCTCACATCCTCGCCAACATTGATTGTTACTTGTATTCTTGATAATTGCCATTCTTACTGGCAATCTTAATTTTAATTTGCATTTCTCTAATTGCTAGTGATGTTGAACATTTTTTCATATATTTGTTGATCTTTTGTATTTCTTCTGTCAAGTGTCTGTTTGGTTCATTTGCCCATTTATTGATTGGGTTATTTGCTATTTTTTTGGTGTTAAGTTTTTTGGGTTCTTTATATATCCTGGAGATTAGTGCTCTATCTGAGGTGCAGGTGGCAAAGGTTTTCTGCCATTCTGAACCTCTCTCTTCATGTTCTTGATTGTTTCCTTTGCTGTGAAGAAGCTTTTTAGTTTGATAAAATCACATTTACTCTTTAAAAAATTTTTTTAAAAAAGATTTTTGGTACTAGGGATTGAACTCAGGGTCATTTGACCACTGAGCCATATCCCCAGCCTTTTTTGTATTTTATTTAGAGACAGGGTTTCACTTAGTTGCTTAGCGCCTCGCTTTTGCTGAGGCTGGCTTTGAACTTGTGATCTTCCTGTTTCAGCCTCCGAGCTGCTGGGATTCTAGGCATGCGCTACCACACCCGGCCATTTATTGATTCTTAATTTTACTTATTGTGTTTTAGGATAGACTCCTATTTTTAAATCTCAGCCACATTTTTAAAACCCTGACTTCTTTGCCCAGCTTGTCCTTAGTTTAAGATTGCAATTTTCCTTTTTTGTCACCCATCTGCTGGCCTGTGCAGCGGTCTTCTCTTCCCTGTGTACTGTGTCTGCCCCTCTCCCACCATCTTCCCCTCTGGTAGAGGTCACAGAGGAAATACTTAGTTAGACTCTGCCAAATATTCTGACTGTGTTGTTTTGCTTAAAAAAGACATGTGGATAAACTGTTTTGCTTCTTGGTCTTGATGCTCTAGAGCAGATGTTTCTTTGTAACGGAGGTGTTGTGGTCAGTTGGGAAGAGTGCTAGACTAGAGTTTGAAGAATTGGATTCTAATCCCTGCTGTGCTACTAATTTGTGGTGTGATCTTGTGCAAGGCACATTTCTGTGTCTCAATTTCCTTTTGTCAAAAGGGACCTTATTTCATGATAAAGAAGATAAGACTCCAAACTGGGGGCAGTAGTGCATACTTGTTATCTCAGCTGCATAGAAGACTGAGCGGAAGGATCTCAAGTTGGAGGTCAGCCTGGGCAACTTAGTGAGACCCCGTCTCAAAATAAAATAAAAAGGGCTGAGGGATCAGTGCTAGAGCACTTGGGTAGCATGCCCAAGCATGCCAAGTGCAATCTGTGGTCACACACACACACACACACACACACACACTCTCTCTCTCTCTCTCTCTCTCTCTCTCTCTCTCTCTCTCTCTCTCTCTCTCTCTTTCTCTCTCTCTCTCTCTCTCTCTCTCTCTCTCGACCTTATGGGTATGAGATGGGAACCCAAAAAAAACAAGCCTGGGGAACAAGGAAAGCATAGTAGGCTAAAGACAAAGAACTATTACCATGAGCGCAGCTCAGAACCAGAAGAGAACTCAAATGACCCAGGAAGATAAATTAATATATGTAGTCATTTTATAAAATATAAAATGTGATAAAATGATGGAAATTCTTTGAGATCATTTTACATAACTGCCTTGCCCACCCCTGAGTTTCCTCTGGGTCCACACCTACTTGCTGTCACTTTTGGGATGTGGGAGTCTTGTCCTTCTGTGGGTTCAGTTCCAGAATTCTCCCTCCCACCTCCCGCCTCCTTCACAAACCCAGGAATATTTGACACTCAGCCCAGATTTTCACCTGGCTTTGATTTCCCATCATGTGGAGATTGGGCCTTGGAAGTTGTAGCTTCCAGATACCTTAAATGTTTGCTAACATGTCCAACTTCTGCATTTCTTGATCATTCCTTCTGTGCGTGGCTTCATTCCAATTCTTATTTCCTGGAGAAGGTATGATTTGGTTCCAGCAAGGAAAGGGTGACTGTTTGGGGGATCCTGTTTCCAAGAACTTGGAAATAAAAGTAGACAAAAAGAGCAAAACACCTGAGAGATGCCCCTTAAGAACACCTAGGGGTCTTTGAAAGAGAGACACATGGTTTAACTTCTGCCTATATAAACCACACCCAACATGCATACTCAGATAGGCAGAGCTACACTTCTTCATTATTCCTGTTCCCTTCTGAAATGAGTCTGGGATTTAATCACATCTTACCTAGTGTATACTATTTTCTTTCCACTTACAGATTTGCTTTGGTTTCCTCCAGGGCAGAATGAGTTGGACAAAGACAGTCTCCTAAGTGTTTTTGCTACCCTGTGGTTCTTTATAGGATAAAAATCAGCACAAACTTTCCTAAATGGGTACAGAGGGATACCTGTCTCTGTGGGGTTAATGATGACGATGTGTGCTTACTATTACTGTGTCAGGCTGCTGAAACTTGCTAGAGAAACTAGGGAACTTGGTAGATTAGTTCTGGGGAGAGTTACTTAACTAACTCTACTTCCAAGTAGCCTTCTCTGCTATCTGCTATTTTACCATCATTCTTTTTTTTTTTTAATTTAAGTACCATTGACATTCACCATAGGGCTCATCCTTTAGTTTTTTGTATTCCATAGCCCTGACTCCATCCTGACCCTACAGCACCAATGAGGGTACCTTATTGTTAGGACTAAGTGACATAGAACCTGGAATAGTTCGTTTTCTTTGTATAGATAGGCACTGCCATCCAGCTAGCCCCAAGAGAACCAGCAGTGAGTGTTGCCTGTAGGTTCTGTAGATGTGTTTGTTGTGAATGCCAACAACATCTGATTGAAATAATGCTTTGATTTGGGGCTTGATAAGAGTGTGAGCCTGTGTCTGGCATTTGGTACTTATCCCTGTCCCATTAAAACCAAGTTGTTCTAAGCAGATGACTCAAGTGATAACTAACTTGTGATGCTGAATGTGTCCTCCCTACCACTTCTGTTCTGTGTGCTCATATACCTGCTGGCCTCTGTGTCTCTCACCAGTTATGGGTAATTCAGATGGTTGCTATTCACATCCTCTTTAATCCCCATCTTTCTTTCTCATTCTCTGCTACCTGTTTCGTTTAGTTATACCTAGTAAACATCTTCCTTACTTAACTTACTTGGGTTATGAGGTAAAACCTAGTCCTAATCATAGCTGATAAGAATGGCACCACGAATACTTCTAAACAGACATTTGGGAATGGAATTAGTTGGTGTGAAGCATCAGTCCCCTCAGTATTGCCCTTGAGAATACCTTATCAAATCCCTACAAATATCCATCTTTTAATTAACCTGTCTTCCTTCCAGGACTACGATTTGAGGTATCTAAACATTATTTAATTTTATTCCTCTTTTATTTTGTTGCCTATATTTGCAGAGGTGTTCTTTTGTGTCTTTATTATATATAAACCACATTTCAGCCATGCTCTTAAGTAATGGGCTTATCTGGGTGTCCTCGTACCACATCTAAGGTTTTTCCCGAAAAAAAGTCTTCACTTTATAAAAGTGATTGACTGTGTTTTAGTCAGCTATTTCAATGCTGTGGCTAAAATATCTGACCAGAACAATTTTAGAGGAAGAAAGTTTATTTGAGGACTCCCAGTTTCAGAGGTTTTAGTCCATAGAAGCCAGCTCCATTCCTTGGGGCTTGAGGTAAGGCTGAACATCATGCCAGGAGAGGGTGGCCAAGGGAAGCAGCTCACATCGTGGTGATCAGGAAGCAGAGAGAGACTCCACTCACCAGTACAAATGTATACCCAAAGCCATGCCCAATCCCACCTCCTCCAGCCACACCCCACCACTTCAGTTACCACTCAGTTAATCCCTATCAGGGGATTAAATCACTGATTGGATTAGGACTCTTACCACCCAATCATTTCTCCTCTGAACCTTCCTGCATTGTCTCACAATGAGCTTTTGGGGGACACCTCACATCCAAACCGTAACAGACAGACAGAAGAATGTTCCATTACAACAGTCTGCTCACCCTCTGGCCTGTACTGGTGATGTTGCCATGGAAGGGGCTGACTCTATAGGAGAAGAAGAAAAGTGCTTCCAAAGGCTGCCCAGAGCAAGTTCTGGAAAGCCTCGTCTTTTTTTCTGCACCTGCCTTTAAGGTAGAGGTGCCAGTGTGTCATGCTTGACTTTCCTGAGCTCTTTTTTCCCCTCAGCTATGTGTCATTTCAGGAAGTACTGTAGCTTAAAGATTGACAAGGTTTCCTCGACTCTGAAAACAGCCTAATTATGACAGGATCACATTCTTTAAACCCTTTGTTTAGTGGAGTTAATAGAATTAACCCCTCACAAATTTGACTAGGGAATAATAGATTTTTTTTTTGCTGCATCAGGTCTTAAGTGAAAGTCTTCTGGTTTGGAGCTGTGTGCATTTCCTGTAGGATACATGTCCTGCTAGTTTATGCAAATTGAGGATGACCCGGTGCTCCATGGGCCGTCTGCAGCAGCGTCTTTTGGAATGAACCATTCAGGAAAATGGAATGACTTTTTTTTTTTAATTTATTTTTATTGTAAACAAATGGGATACATCTTGTTTCTGTTTGTACATGGAGTAACAGCATACCATTTGCTTAATCATACATTTACATAGGGTAATGATGTTTGATTCATTCTGTTTTTTCCTCCCCCCACCCCTCCTACCCCTCTTTTCCCTCTATACAGTCCCTCCTTCCTCCATTCTTGCCCCCCTCCCATCCCCCCATTATGTGTCATCATCCGCTTATCAGCGAGATCATTCATCCTTTGGTTTTTTGAGATTGGCTTATCTCACTTAGCATGATATTCTCCAATTTCATCCATTTGCCTGCAAATGCCATAATTTTATCATTCTTCATGGTGGAGTAATATTCCATTGTATATATATGCCACAGTTTCTTTATCCATTCATCAACTGAAGGGCATCTAGGTTGGTTCCACAATCTAGCTATAGTGAATTGAGCAGCTATGAACATTGATGTGGCTGTATCTCTGTAGTGTGCTGATTTTAAGTCCTTTGGGTATAGGCTGAGGAGTGGGATAGCTGGGCCAAATGGTGGTTCCATTCCAAGTTTTCTAAGGAATCTCCACACTGCTTTCCAGAGTGGCTGCACTAATTTGCAGTCCCACCAGCAATGTATGAGTGTACCTTTTTCCCCACATCCTCTCTAACACCTATTGTTGCTTGTGTTCTTGATAATCGCCATTCGCATTGGGGTGAGATGGAATCTTAGTGTAGTTTTGATTTGCATTTCTCTTATTACTAAAGATGGTGAACGTTTTTTCATGTTTGTTGATTGCTTGGAGATCCTCTTCTGTGAAGCGTCTGTTCATATCCTTAGCCCATTTGTTGATTGGGTTATTTGTTTTCTTGGTGTTGAGTTTTTGAGTTCTTTATAGATTCTGGAAATTAGTGTTCTATCTGAAGTATGAGTGGCAAAGATATTCTCCCACTCTGTAGGCTCTTTCTTCGCATTGCTGATAGTTTCCTTTGCTGAGAGAAAGTTATTTAGTTTGAATCTATCTCAGTTATTGATTCTTGCTTTTATTTCTTGTGCTATGGGAGTTCTGTTAAGGAAGTCTGATCCTAAGCCAACAAGTTGAAGATTTGGACCTACTTTTTCTTCTATAAGATGCAGGGTTCTGGTCTGATTTCAAGGTCCTTGATCCATTGTGAGTTGATTTTTGTGCAGGGTGAGAGATAGGGGTTTAGTTTCATTCTGTTGCATATGGATTTCCAGTTTGGAATGACTTTTTGAATAAAATTCCAAACTCTACTAGTTCTAGGTGACTGGAAATTTACTTTGAGGGTGGCAAAGTTTATACAGGTGTTCATACCTGGGGATTAATATGTGTCATATTCCAGAGAAGTACAGCCACAGCTAATTTTATCTTTGCTCTTTCTCTGGTGCACAGGGATGTTCCTTTTGAGTTTATCTTTGGTCTTGTCATTTTGGAAAAAGCAGCACATATTTTGAGTTAGGTTTGGGAACAAAATCTGTGGCCTCAGGGCGGGGTGATACTAATGATTCTCATAAGTAGCAAGCCTTTCACTTTTGCTGCATTGGCACCACAGGGCTGTAAAGAACTGAAGAAACCAGCTGCAGACCCCTATTGTGCAATTGGAGGTGAGAATAGGCAAAGTCCCAGGGGCTGGAAGACAGACATGTGGCTACCAGAGACATGACATCAGCCAGTTTACTGGTGCTGTGGAGGAAGGGGAGATTCCAGGTGCTTAGCCTCCTTCCTGCATATGGGGGTGTCTGGCACCACCCCCAATCCTATCTTCAGCCAAGGCTTCTGCCTGGGAAAAGCCTTGTCTAACTTTCTGCCTCCTGCTGTCCCCACTGGGACCTGAACTTGGAAGGGGTCTTGCAACCTTGGCTGTGGGAACAAAGCTTTGAGGAATGGACAGACATGTTTGTCTCTGTGCACTTCACCCCCTCCCCCTGCTTTCACCGCCCCCCTTTGCTGGGAATTGAACTCAGGGCCTCTCACATGATAGGCAAGCACTCTGCCACTAAGCTATATTTGTGTGACTGGACTTGAACTTGTGATTCTCCTGCCTCAGTTTCCGAGTAGCAGATGTGTACATGTTGTGTTGGTGCTAACAACTGATTTAGGTTGCAAACTCAGTGTTGGATGAAGCGAGAAAGGAAAAGCATTGTCTGGGTCTTATGGATTCTGTGGTGGGAATTACTTTTTTCTTGGAAAGGAAAGCAATCTATGATTTAAATCATTTTTAATTAAACTTATATTAGTATTATTTTCTTTTGATGCCTTAATGAAGACCCTCCGTGTACAAGAGAAAAGCATTTCTAATGACTTCCTTTCTGTGTTCTGCTGTGTCCCCTCTGCGTATCCTAGAACAGAGCCTCACACGCATACTTAGGATGGCACATTCTGAAGAAAGTACATCTGCAAGAAAGACATCTTTGCTAACCTTGCCTGCATACAGGCTTCTGGGAACTGTGGTGGGGCTTCTTGGGAAGCTACAGCTGACAGTAGGGCTGGAAAACACTTTATGGCTCTGAAGCATGACAGAGAGACTAGAGCAGGGAGACTTGGAGCCAGTGAAGCCCATCTGCTCTCCAGCTTTGCTTTCCTGTCAGATGTTGGGCTTCCTCCCTGGTTCCACTCTCTTCCCCCAAGACATGTTAAGAAATGAAGCCTGTTGCATGGAAAGCAGGTGGTGCCAAAGCTTATACTAGGATGATCAGTCACCCCCATCCCAGGACTGCTTGGGCTTCTCTGTGACTGGAGAGCTTAGGATTTCTCTAAGACCCTTGCTCACATTCAAGTGTGGGCACTGCTCACTTGAAGCTGTGGAGTACCACCTCCCGCTTATTCTCCCCTGGTAATTTCCTCACACAATATTTTCCTCTTCTTTTGGGCTTTCACAGTTTCCCAGCTGCCAGAGTCCTTGTTCTGAAAACCCACTGCCTCCCCTCTGGGCCCAGGAAGCTGTGGGTAAGCGCTTGGTTTCCTTCTCAGCTGGGCACTTCTGGGAAACTGTCTGCATTCCTTTCTGCCCGACTCTGCCTCAGGGGCTGTGTGGGGTGCAGTTGCTTCATGCTTCTGTGATGTGGAATGCCAGAACAGTTCTGTGGAGACTAGCCTCTGAAGGTGACCAGGAATTTGGAGGTGAACCTGGCTTTTCTTGCAGTTCTGGAGCTAAGAGCTAGCTTTTCATGGGGTGTGGTGTGGTATTGATGCTTTAAAAACTTTTGCAATTTGCCTTCCTGTCTTCTTGCCACTCTAGGAGAAAGGAGGGTGAGGAGAAAGATTAAGGCCGAGTTTCCTGTGATCTTCCTTTGGCACTAGATATGGGGATAGCAGATGCCTTTGATCAGTGAAAAGCTCACATGTGAGACTGTGTCTCCTGGCTGCTGTATAACTGGTGTCTTCCCAGTCTGACTTCTTGGAGCTGTGAATCGTTTCTGTTGTTGTCTCCTTCCTTTGAAGGCAGGTGCCATCTTTACCTGCCTTAAAATCTTTCAGAGGGCAGCAGCATCAGCTTCCTTAAAGCAGAAAGGGGCTCAAGAGGCATTAGAAACATGAGCACCCTGGATGGAAGAGGAGCCTGAGGGAGAGTGCCCAACCCAAGTGTGTGTGTGGATGGTTAGAAGTAGAGACTGTGGCTGAACCCTTCTGTTGAACAGGAAAGAGTAGTTAATCTGGAGAGAGAATGGAGAAGGCTGGGTGTGGAGAGCAGAAAAGCTGGGGAAGTGGGTTTGGGCTTTCTTGGTTGTGCCTGCTGTGCTGAATACTGTGGGTACGATGACCAACAATGCCTTCCTCGGGGAATAGACCTGGTCCCACACCTTTCCTTCCCACCTGCATCTACCATATACCTGGCTTCCTATCAGGGAGGTCCTGGTTTAGAGCATTATGGGGTGGAGACCCCGGGTCTGAGTGGACTGGCCAGTCAGAGTCCCCCTCCCAGTTGTTGGCTGCCTCGATGGTGAGGAACTTCTTTGCAGCTGCTAGTCTTCACCGGTTTGATCTGTGGAAATGTCTGTGCCCGGGCAGGATACACAGCCCTTCTCACACATGTCCTGCCTCCTTAGGGCTTAGGACTTAATTCGAAGCAAACTACCTCAAGGACTCAGACCTGAAATAATATATTGGAGATTACTGCTAGTCTTGGCTCTTCTTCCCCTCAGTCTCTCTCTTCCCTTTATCTTCCCATCACTATCAGGCATTGTAAGCAGCTGACACAGGCTGATTAGAACATTGAGAATGGAGCTAAAGGGCTGTGATATAGCGAGGTGGTAGAGCACTTGCCTAGCTTGCATGTACAAGGTCCTGTGTTTGATCCCTTGCATTACCAAAAAAAAAAAAAAAAAAAAAAAAAAAAAAGATGGGTGGTAACATCTGGTCAGTGCTTGATGTGCTCAGACTCATCTGTAGAGGTTGATCTGGGCCTGGGATGGGGGTCCCTTTCCACCCTAAGTAGAGTGGGTGAATGCAGCGAGGAAAGGATGAGAAAGTACTTCAGGGTTGGGAGGTTGATTCCATCCTTTCCCTTCTCCCTCTTGCACTCCCAGCATTGTTAAAGGCTGGAGAGAAAAGCAAGATCTTGCTTTCTCCAGTCACCAGACTGTCAATAAACACTTGCTGAATTTTTTAGCTTAACCAGTGTTGCAATACAAATATGTTTTCTGATCTGAGAAATTTATACTCTATTGGGAGAGACAATATTTGTTATACAACTAGAGAATATTGAAGATCTTATGTTGGTTGCTAACCACTATTATAGTACAGAAAGGAGAAGACTATGTCTTAAAATCCTAGGAAAACTTCCTTGCAATAGGCAGGAGTTTTTCCTGGTGTTTGAGAGTTGAATCAATTTTATAAGCAAAGGAGGGGTGGGATGTGTTCTAAATGTGGAGGACAGCTAGTAAACAGAATGTGGCACCCCAGGTCACCATGATAAACTGCCTTGAAGTTGTTGGTCTGGCGGCAGAGCGGAGCCAGAAGTTTGAACTCTTAAGTTCTGCCTTGGAGCATAGGAGATGAGAAGTTATGCAGTGAAAGTGGAATTTTGTGGAAATGTCTCTTGTAGAAGTATGGTGATTTCAGAGAGGACTAAAACTGGTAATAGGAGACCCTGCTTAAGGGGATGAGAGGTTGGCAATAGGAATGCAGAGGAAGGATGTGAATCCTGGAGAATATTTCAAAGTGGAATAGGCAGGACCTAAACATAGGGTATTAAGGATGAATTTGAGAAAGATACAGTGCTAAAATTTCTGACCTGTGAGAGTCACATATAACATAACAGTGATATATGTTTGAGAAATGGTTTATACTTTTCAAAGCTTTCATTCAGTATTTCACGTTATCTGGACTCTTAGAGTTTATGTAGTCTAGCTTCATTTTATAGGTGGGAGATTGGAGCCAAGAAAGGGTAACGGACTATTCTTAACTTTAGTGGTAGAGCAGAAACTCTAGTGTAGACCTCTGCTAGGGCAGTTTTCAGACAACAGTAGCCTGGAGGAAAGAGTGTGGAGTTAGAAGATACTCCATCCAATTGACTGACTTCCACTTTCTCCAAGCCAAACAAAACTTACTCAGAAGCATTCAGATCCCATCAGTGGTTCTGCTACTAAGAACTGTTTTGAGAACCCAGACCAGGATGATGGAATCTTTGGGTCCTTCTTGTTCTGAGGTTCTTACATGCACAAAATTTATGTATATGAAAAATGTTGAGTTTCATGAGAAACAGTGGCGGATCTCTCATTGGTACCTTTCTAAGGAAATTTTGAGAGCAATTTGATTCCACATGTTTTTCACCTGTGTGCTGACCACAGAACCTAACTGCTGAGGAGGACACAGCTTACTGTAGTAGGTTATGACCAGTGATAATCAGTAGCCAAGGACCCAATATCTGCAGTTAGGGCTCAGCTTTTCTGTCTGCTTCTTCTTCCCATCTCCTCTTAAAATATAAATGTGCATTCTCTCATTCTCTTTCTCTCTCTCTCCCTCTTCCTTCCTTCCTTCCTTCTCCTCACACACACTTCTCTCCCTCCCTCCCGCTCCTCCCTTCCCCTTGTCTCCTTCCTTCATTTTTTTTCTCCCACAATGTTTCTCCATCCTGATGCCCTCCACTCTTGTCTAAGTAACTTCCTGTGATGCAGCAACTTCCCCTCTTGGTTACATGCTACACTACTGCAGAGCACCTTGGAATATTGTTTTGTCTGTGACTGGCACTCAGTGGTCCAAGCCAGAATCTAGGAGTTGTTCTGGACCCTTCCTCACCTCTATAACCAATCACCCTCCAAATTTTTGTCTATTAAAAGAGCTCTTGAGCCTCTTCCTTTGTTTCTATTCCATGGTGCCATACAACAAGAGAGGGAGGAGAAAAGGATTGTGGGTGGAGAAGGAAAAATAGATATCCTCAGTGTTCTTCAAAGCATTTCGAGGACTGTGCCTCTCATAAGTCTGCTTGGTGGTCTGTGTTCTGACCCTCAGCTACTGCACAGAGGCAGCTCCACTGGAGCCCATGAAGACAAACCAGAGAAGTGCTATGTCCTGGGGAGTAGGAAGTTGGTGCTTTGTCTGGGATCTGGGCTCCTAGATGTCTCATGGGCAGCTATAACTGCTGAGTTGTGTTGCTGAAGGTATGTGGCTGTTTCTATATACTTCTAGGTGAGGAGGCAAAAGTCGTCGGGCTGAAGTGAGCTTCTGTCTGCTTCTCCTAGTTTTCATTGTCTGTCTGGCCTTTCCCTTGCTTTCAGTTTCTGGCTCAGTTATGTTGGTAGGAACAATTCTCCTTCTAAAGCTTCTTAAGGGGATAAATTTGTAGTGCCCTTAGTTTAGTCTGAGTGACCTTGTTCTTAGTATCTATCCCAGCCACGTACATACCTGTTGGGGGTCCATTTCTCACTTTTTCTCCTTTTCTCCTCCAGATAACATTGCTGTGGTTCACTGAGTCTCCCCTTCTTCACTCTTGGTTAGGTGCAACGAGTATTTAAAGGGGGAAGTGGATTACATGGGTGGTAGAGGAAGTATGTGGGCTTGTGAATTGTTGTCTGGAAGGTCTGTTCTCTCCTGCCTTTCAAAGCAGCAGGTGAAGTCAGCCATAGTTGAGCTGTCTGTCTTTTGAGCCATCCTTGAAAAATAGGTGGTTCACTCTTTGGAAGCTTGATGAGATGGTCTTGTTTATTAAAGTGACAACGACAAAACAGACCTCCAAATCCTAACCACAAGTCTCCATCTTTGCCCCTGAAAACACTTGCATTTCTCTGTTGGTCTCTGACCTCTGTGTTGCCAGTGGCACTTCTGCTAGCTGTATTTGGAGAATCCCAGAATCTGAAAGGGAACAGATGATTTCATTCAAACAGTGATAACCTGGTAACTAACTCTTGGTAGTACACAGAGTTGAATCTTACCTTGCTGAATTTTCCCTGAGAATGCTTCCCCTTCTCAGCTCCTGTGGCCTATTCCTTGGAAGAGGTGTGTCATGCATTACTGATGGCAGATGTTATTTGCCTTGTTGATGAGTGGCTAGTCTTTCAACACTTTGCGTTGATTTCCTCCTCTGCTCTAGTTGAGGCAAGCCATTGTCACCCTGTCTGCCTCTGGAGTCCCAGGGCCTTGGGTGAGGAAAGTCTTTTGCTGACTTGCTGTGCTGGGCACAGTAGTCCTTGACCCTGTGTTCTTTTCTAGGAACTCCATATGTTGAGGGAATAAAGGGTTTTCTAAATTCTTTCCTTTCTTCAAAAGACTAAATGGTACTTAAGTATGTTCTTTGACATCCTGGGAGTAATGCTCAGGAATCCCCCCAAATTTGGTATTCTAAGACTTCTAAACAAGCTTCCTCTCTTTCTGTTCTTTAGGATTTTAAATTGCTCTCTCTTCTTCCTCCATATTCCTCTGTTTTTCTTTCATCATCTCACCCATCTTCCCTTCCTTGCATCCTGGGGTCTTAGTTTTTTCCTATTGTTTAAGTTTCTCTGTGTTGACTTTAACTGAACAAGTATTTATAAATGCCTCTTTTTATACAAAATTCGAACTAGCTCTATTCTGGGTGAAAATAGGATATACTCAGTGCCTGCATTGTTAAGAAAGGAACTAATCATTGCATAGATTAGAAACTTTTATACTTCTAACCTTGGGGGAAAATGGAGTGATTTTTATAAAAAAAAAAAATGGCATCTTCTACTATAGCATGTTGAAGTTTATTTAGTGTAACACTCAGGATGGGGATCTAACTTAGTAGTAGAGTGCTTGCCTATTGTGTTAGAGGCCTTGGGTTTAATTCCTAGCACCACAAAAAAGAAAAATTATACTCACCTGTAAACCAGAGCCATCATGTCTAGGATAGAGCTGACTTTTGAAGGGCCAGTGCTCTTCTCTCTTCCTAAATCCTTAGAAGAGCATCAGTTTCCTGGTATAAGCTGGTTTGTGCACATCCCAGCAGTGCCTGAGAAAGCTGCAGTGCTGCATTCCTACCATCTAATGTTTCAGACACAGCATTCAAATTCATGTCCCTGCTCGAATATAAATGGCTGTCGGGTGACAACTTAGTATAGAAGGTTAAAGATCCCTACAAATTCACTGTACTCTGAGAGTTAAAAATAAAACTTGGTGATTCTGATCGTAGTGAACTGTAGCTGGGGGAGCTGATGGGTATGAATTGTTTGGATTCCTGAGCTGCTCAGTGTCTGTGCTAAAACTTGAAAGGTCAGAGCCCCAATTGGGAGGTTTTGATGTTAATAGCAGGAGGGACAGAGCTCAGCTGTCCCTTCTTTCTGTGAACATTTTTTTTTCCACATTGGGGAAAAAAAAAACCAGGGTCTCACACATGCTAGGCAAATGCTATACCATGGAGCTACATCCCCAGGCCCCTTTTTCTGTTTTTATTTTTTGAGATAGGATCCTGCAATTCACCTGCTGGGATTTCAGGTATGTGCCATTGTGCCTGGCCTCTTAGTGTTCCTTCATGTTGCTTAGCCACAAGTTTCCCCAGAGGGGGCTACACAAGACTAAAGTGGTGTTTTTTTTTTTTAAACCTTTCTGTTCTGCAGGAGGACTTAACAACCTCAAGAACTAGACATGCCATGTTATTGCTCAGTTTAAGGGGCTCCACACTCTTGGATTTCCATTTTTTCCTTTCAGTATACTTGCTTAAAATGTTATTCAAGACTCCATTTACCCCTGGATCTGCAAGTTTAGTGTGTGTCTTCCAGAAACATTTTGTTCTTACTAGAACATGAACTTCATTTGATCTGGGCTCTGTATTTCAGTCATTTAAATTCAGCATTACATTGACTCCCCAGTTGACTCTTATTAAACTTTTCCTCAGGTCTTTTTCGCTTGCACTATCCTCATTCTGTTGTCATGCAGTTTTTTCCCTAATCTTAAGCATAAAATTGTATATTTTGCCCATTAAAAATTTCACCTTGGGGTCAGGGATGTGGCTCAGTGGTAGAGTGCTTGCCTAGCATGCATGAGGCTCTGGGTTTGATCCCTGGCACCACCAAAATAAAATAAAATAAAATAAAACAAATTTTATTGTGTGGGCTAGGGTTGCAGCTCACTGGTAGAAAAATGTTTTGCATGCTGAGAACCCTGGGTTTGATCTGTAGCACCACAATAAATAAATAAATAAATACAGATATACATACATAAAAAATAAACAATAAAATTTCATCTTGTTATACTTAATTTATGGTTCCAGTTTGTGGAAGCCTAATTATCCCTAGTATATTAATTGTCCCTCCTAATTAATTTGTCACATGCATATTTGATAAAGTGTGTCTTATCTAAATTATTTATGAAAGGGATTACCATGTTAAGATCTAGAACAAATGAGAAAAGGAAAGAATATTATAGGACAGTATTCCTGATAAGCATAGATGCAAAAGTCCTCAACAGAGTACTGGAAAACTGAATTCATCTGCACATTAAAAGGTCATACTTCATGATCAAGTAGGATTTATTCTTGGGATATAAGTATGGTTTGATAAATGCAGATTAATATATGTCATAAAACAGATGGAAAATGTCCAAACTCTTAGGAGTCCCAGAACTTCTTCTGGTTGATATCTACTCTTTTCACATCAATGTTTGGGCTAAGTTGTCCTGAGTTTCCAGTTCATCAGCTGCCTGGGTATCTGTGTATCTCTGTTTTATCTATAAGATCTAGAGAAATATTTCTAAAGTCCAAATAAATTATGTTTCTGGTATTCTTTTGCTTATATGTGTATTTGTTTATGTATGTGTTTGTTTATATGATATGTAATATGTATTATATAGAAGTACTTATCATGAGCTACTTAGTGTCTGTGCAGTGGCTCACAGCTGTAATCCCAGCAACTTGGAATTACAACTAGTATATATCATGTAAAATGTATGCAACTATTTTTTTTTTTTTTTTTTTTTTTGGTACTGAGAATTGAACCCAGGGTGCTCAACCACTGATTCACATTCCTAGCCTCTTTTTTTTTTTTTTTTTCTAAATATTTTATTTAGAAATAGGGTCTTGCTAAGTTTCAAAGGGCCTTGCTAAGCTGCTGAGGCTGGCTTTGAACTCGTGATCCTCCTGCCTTGGCCTCCTGAGCCACTGGAATTACAAACGTGTGCCACCATGCCTGGCTGCGACTATTTTTTAAATCTCCAAACTATTATGTATTACTACCTATTGCTTAGTGTTTTACACATACCTTCTCCTTTATTCTCTACAATAATTCTATGATAAATAACCTCTAGTGAAAGTAATGATATTTTGTGGTATAACTTAATCTCCAGTGATCATCAGTGCTTCCTTCTCCAAGTCGTTGTCACTTTTTGTAGACACTCTTCTGCAACTGAATGACAGTTTTAAATTTTCTCCAGCCCCTAACTGGGATATCTTCCTCAGTTTGAGGCCAAGGAGGCAGGTCGCTGGACAGAGGTCCACTTTTGAAACTAGAACTCAGAGTTAAGACAAGTTTCGTGTCCTATAGAATGCTTCAGGCTGGCAGGAGAATTAAGCTGAGTAAGTCTTGGTGTACTGAGTCACAAGGCAGTGAGGTGCGTTTGACGCTGGAGTGACAAACTGCTGGTTCCAGGAGCACTGGTGTTGGAGTAAGAATCCAGTGCAGCCAGGAAATTCAGGGAAATTGGTTAGAGGAAGTGACACTTCACAGCATTGTCCAGGTCTTATGCTGAGCGGTACTTCTTTCTGGGCTCAAGGCATTTCTTGATTAAATCATGGGAAAGCAGTCTGAGTCCTCTTTTCCTCCCACCTCTTCCCTTGCCCCCCACTTTATACCCTGCTTCTCACTGAAGCTGAGTCATGACAAGTTAGAATTTTGGTTGAACTCATAGTTCCAAACCAGGTCAGCTTGAAAAGCCCATTCTAGAAGGACAAAATGGTACTGTCATCAGGGGTCTGGGATATTGCCTTTGTGGTTCAGTCTTGTCTGACCCCAAACCTGTGTTTACATGGCACAGTGTTAAAATGCTGGAACTGGCTGGACACAGTGATGCATGCTTATAAACCTGGCAACTTGGAAGGTTGAGTCAGGATGATTGTAAGTTTGAGGCTAGCCTCAGTAACTCAGTGAGTCTGAGACTAACTTAGCGAGACCCTGTATCAAAATAAAAAAATAAAAAGGTTTGGGCTGTAGTGCAGTGGTAAAGTGCCTCTGGGTTCAATCAGTACTCCCTCCCCCAAATTGCTGTGACTTATCAAGGGGCAGTGGTTAGGAGCCTGTGGATATGAGAGCTCTCAGGAAATTATGAACATCATCTATAAACCTTGTGATAGATATTCCAAGAGACTGGGTCAAGCCACTGAGCACCTTGTGTTCTGGGGATCTGAACCTTGAGCTTCATATTGAAGGTTGTGAGCTTAGTAGAATTGCAGTGGGGCTGGAAGACGGGCAGACTGAAGGAGAGTGGCCTCAACTTCCACATGAAGATGTCCATAATCGCTTCACCACTGGCCATGGGACTTAGAGGAGTTGTAGGCTGAATCCCACACTTCTGTAGTTGTGAGTCTGAGAGTGAGGTGAAGTGGGTTAGGTAGCTGGCAGGAGGTTTAGGACAGGACTAAGGATCTGGGAGAATTCCCAATTATAAAATACCAGGCCTTGAGCACAGAATGGATATTTTTTCTGTTTCCCTAGGAAGGTTGTACAAGCAAGGTATATATAGCATTGACCAGCACACTGGTGTTCTATCAGACACAACTCCTGGGTAAAGGAGGACTGGAATTGTCATCTGGAGGGAATAATTTATTTTGTTGATATCAAGCCCTAATAGAGCCAGTGTAGAGACTGCTTGATTTGCAGTAGACAGATTGTCTTCCAAGAGAATTTAGTTAGCTACTGTGAATTCTTCTGCCCTGTACAGGCAACTTTGAGGCTGATGACTGGAGAGAATCCCATAGAGCCTCGGTCCTCTTCTAGGCACATCCCAGACCATTTTCTTGTTTCCCCATCCTGTGTTTGGTGCCTTTCTTTTCTCTCTAGCCTTACTTAGGCAGGCAGCCTGACTCTCTCACCTTTTCCTTCAGGACAGTTTGCCTTTATCTAATTGGTGATGGTCTTCTCTCTGATCCCAGGCAGATTACTCCAGAGTCCCACGCCAAAGGCTTGCCGAAACTGTTGCGTATAGACACTCTGTACTCCCTCAAAGTGAGAAGCCTTTCTGCTGCTTGAACTTACTCAGAAGGCAGCAGGACAAGTGACTGCAATAGAACCTTGAAGCTAGAAGAACCCTTGAAAGAGGGCTAATGTAGTCCTCTAATTATGTGGAGGGAAAAGCAGAGACCGTTAGGTGACAGGGGATTATTTAGAATCTCACCACATCAGAAGGCTGGAAACTGGAACTGGGCTCTAGTCAGCCAACTTCTACTCCCAGATTTAAAATTTTGTTCTCCTCACCACGTTGCCACTCACAGGTAGAAAATGGAAAATGTGAAGTCCTTAAGGGCTTTTCTGTAAGTGGCCACTAGAGTCCAAGGTAGAATTAATGGCGGTGTTCAGAACACATGTCTGGTTCCCTGTGAAATTGGTAGAATGGTCTGTCCTCAGTGGAGATGCTGCTGGACCCCAGTCTGGTGGACCCTGGGCTCTAGGATCCCCAGAGGCATCTGAAGTTAGACCATTTAAGCTGGGTGTGGTGGCACACGCCTGCAAACCCTGTGACTCCAGAGGTTGAGGCAGGCGGATCCTAAATTCGAGGCTACTTAGTGAGGCTCTGTCTCAAAATAAAAAATAAAAAGGAGTGGGATGTGACTTAGTGTTAAAACATCCCTGGGTTCAATTTCTTGTAACAAACAAAACAAAACAAAAAGACCATTCAGATCTTTTAGGATTCAACTAGCAATATTAAACCCACAGTTCTTTTGATCCCAAAGTAAGGAGTGACTTTAAAAGATTTACTCTGTTCCTGTGTTTTTTAGGTTCAAAATTTCAGTTGTTTTTAAAGAGACAAGAAAATACCATAAACTCAAGTGATCTAATCTGGACTCTGATTATCATATACATAGAATACATGTATATCTAAGTATAGACTATATATAGGTGTATATATGTATATATGTTTATGTACAAATTCTCTCTATACAGTGTAAGTCCATCCACTGAAATTCCCTCGTCCTTGGAGAGAACAGCTGTTTCTGTGTGGGGAGCCTTTTCAGTGATTCATTCATCTCATACACGTTGACTGCCCATAATAAGTGAAACACTGAAATCCACACGTGCATCTGGAGAGTCTTGGGTGTGGGGGACAGGTGTGGAAGTAGCAGTGATAAAATGCTACACACACCATAATACAGGCATCTGGGCTAGCAGAAGAGGCAAACAGATTCCGTCAGGAGACCAAGAAATCGTTCACAGAGGAGGTGCTAACTGTGCTGCTCCTGGAAGTGAGTTCAGTTTTGTTAGTGGGGGCAGGAGAGGCATCAGCTGAAGGTAACAGCATGAGCAGTGGAGGGAGGAGAGGAAGATGCAGGCAGTTTTCGGAGCACCAGGCAGTGTGCTGTGGAGTGCCATGGTTGTACCTGTAATGTGGGGGTGGGGGGGTGGCAGCAGGGGAGCTGTGAACAGGAAATGAAACCAGAAAGGATTTCAGATTTTGGAGGTAATGTAGCTTGAGAGAGAAGCTGGACCTAATCACACTATAGTTGTTAGCTGCTGTCGTGTAGACCTTTGTTATTCCCCCCAACCCCATACAGTAGTTTTCAGCAATTTGTTTTTAGTAATGGAACTCTTTTTTCAAACTCATTTTACATCCATCTCCAATTATAAAACATGAGATACATTTTTTTTAGTAAAGTAATTTTTGCCAGTGTAGGACAATTTTTGTCCATGTACAGTGGAGGCGAGAGACAGTATTTTGTCTCCAAGTGTAACTGACACCAGCGAATCCTGGCATTGTGGGAGCTGGGCCATTCCTGTAGCCCGCTTGGTTTGGCAGTGACACAGTGGTGGTAGACAGCTTGTGAGTGGGCACTCCAGTAGTGGGAGAGGCTGTAAAACCCTGGATTGTGTCCCTAGGAGAGTGACCTTACAGGGAAACTTCTGGGAAACAAACCACAGGGAGACTTTACAGGAATTTTTGGTTGAGCCCACAGGCAAGACACATGTGGAAAAGAAATGTAATTATAGTTTGTAAGTCTATGAAAAGCTACAATGAATGACATAAAATAGCTGTTCTGAGTTTTTCCTTCTGGTAGGACAGGAAGAAATGAGATTTTTGCATTCATTCAGCAGATATTTATTGAGTGCTTGCTGTGAGCTAGGCCCTATACTAAGGGTAGAGACTGTGGTGGTTAGCAAAATAATCCAGGTTCCTGCACCCAAGGAAATCATGGGGGAAGACTGACATTAAGCAAATAATTACACAAATGCATAATTACAAATCATGGTGAATACTTTGAAGGATAAATACAAGGAACCTCATTTAGACTGGAGGATCATGGAAGTCAAGATGACAGAGTCAAGTTGAGACAAAGTGAGTAAGAGTTATTTAGGCAAAGACTGTGGGACTGTTGAGTGTCCCAGGCAGAGCGAAACCTGGGGAAAAAAAAAAAAAAAAAGATCTGGCACATTTAGAGAACTCAAAGATGTTTTGTGTGGCTAGTGCGCTGAGGGGGAAGGGCAGGAAGTGAGCTGAGAGGCAGCAAAAGAAGAATCATGCTAGACCTTACAGGTTCTGGTAAGAATTTAGATTTATCCTTAGTGGGAAGCCACTGAAGGGCGTTAAGCAGGAAGTGACATGATTTGTGTAAAAAGGTGATTCAGATAACTGTGGAAAATGAGGGTGTGATATTGTGAAATATATATTTGGTCTTCCTCCTTTTTCTTGGCATACAACTCCTAAAATCCTTGGACTCTCTCAGGTGGCAACTGTCTTTTGTATGCTGTTGAGCTGACTGATAGCTGGGGGCTCCTGGATAGCCTCAGGATGGGGGCTGGTTGCCAGGGGAACCAACCTTGTGATTAGAGGGTTGGAACTTTTCAGTCTCACTCCCCAACCTTGGGGAGGGGAGATGAGATGAGGTTAATAAATTGGTCACCAGTAGTCAGTGATATAATTAATTGTGCCTATGTAATGAAGCTACCAAAAGGACTACCCAAAAGGACTAGATTCAAGAGCTTTGAAATAGCCATACACCAGGAAGTTTCTGAAGGTTGGCAGCCCACAGAGGGTATGGTAGCTCTGTTTATACCCCCATACGTTGCCCTATCCATCTTTTCATCCAGTGTTCATATGTATCCTTTTTAATATCTGTGATAAGAAACCAGTAAACATATGTGTTTCCTGGATTTCTGTGAGCCATTTTAGCAAATTAATTGAATCCAAGGAGGGGGTTGTCAAAACTTCGATTTGTAGGTGGTTGATCAGAAGCATAGATACAACAAAATAAGGCTTGCTTTTGGTATACAAAATGGCGGGAGGTAGTATTGGAGACTGAAACCTCACCTGTGGGTTCTGATGCTGTCTCTAGGTTGACAGTGCCAGAACTGAACTAGAGGACAACCCGTGGGTATCCACTGCAAAACTGATAACTTGCTTGGTGTATGGAGAGAAACCCTTACATGGCTGGTCATGGAACTCTTCTGTGTTAATTGTGGAGTGAGAATAGAAGAGAAACCGAGTTTGCTTTTTCCTGTATTCTCAAAGAGGGCAGGAGTGAAAGCTGGGACCATTAGAAGGTTTTTGTAGTAATTAAGGTGAAGGACGGGTAGCAATGGTTGTGGAGAAAAATGGACAGATAATAGATATATTTTGGAAGTAGAATTTTTGAAACTGGTAAATGGTTTGGGTGTGGGGAGAAAGAGGTAGGAAGATTGGAGGATGTCTCCCATTTTCTGGCTCAGGTTTGCGTGTGGATCTCTTAAGATAGTAGACAGCATAAGCCTGTAAAATTTTTATCCTTCAGGAAGGGTCAAGCAGGATTGATCTGAATCCAGCCTTGCAGAGGCAGCAGAGAGAAGCAAGTGAACTTTGGATCTGCCAGTTCAAGGAGCTTATACATAATAACGAACCCAAGCAAGGATTTTAGTTCTCCCTGTATTAGGGCCCTTACTTTTTCACTTCCCCCTGAGGACAAGGCCCTAAGGAAACTCTGTAAACCCAGCATGCCACTAGGGGGAGCATGGCCTGCGTTGTGTGTCTGGTTTTGAGGGCTTTTTGAGTTTGGATTACTTTAGTGACTGACTTTTATCAATTTTAGTGCTCAAAATTGACTCCTGACCCCTGGTACCACTTAAAAGAATGCCTGACATATGGTAGGAGCTCAGTAAATGTTAATTAGTTTAACTATTATATTGTGAATTTTTTGCGGAAATGGGTAGGATCACCTTTTGTTTTTCTATATGGAGACTGGGCTAGTCCAATGTATATTTTCTGTATCAGAAGAAGAGCAGAGGAATGCTTGTTGGGCATGGGAGGCGGGAAAAATTTGAAAATTTAATGATGTTACACATGTCCTTACATTTTGTCTTCCTTTGTAGACTTGGGACTCAAGGGCCCATGAAGGGTTTCTGAGCTGGACTTGGGTATTGGTTATTTTATTTTTTATTTTTGCAGTCCTGAGGATTGAACCCAGAGGTAGCTCTGAGCTACAGACCCAATCCTTTTTATTTTTTATTTTGAGATGTGGTCTTGCTAAGTTTCTGAGGTTGACCTTGAACTTGCAGTCCTCCTGCCTCAGTATCCTGAGTTGCTGGGATCATACACATGCACCAGTGTAGCAGGCTAAGGTTGGGTATTTATAGTGGGTAATTGGGTACACCTTTGAAACTCTGAATGTCTCACTAAAGCAATAGTGCCCACCACTTTGGATCTGTGCCAGCCTGTCATTTCCTGTTGGATTTTGTGGCAATTCTCCTTCCTTAATTTCTTTATATTTTTAAACTCAAATGAATCCAGATATTGTTTTGAGAATTTTGTAGTATATGGAGGTTAATCAAAATTACAAGGAGGGCTGGAATGTAGCTCAGTGGTAGAGCCCTTTACCTAGCATGTGCGAGGTCTTGGGTTCAATTCCCCAGAAGGATTCTGCAAGGGACTGTGGCATTAAAGATTCCGTCAGGACCTCTTTAGCACTGTTTTGGGAAGCATAAGTGGAAAATGTCCCCCTTGAGCCTCCGTGTTCTCAAAGGGAATACCACCTGTGTTTTTTGCTTGTTTTTGATGAGGAGCTGCTGGGATCAATGACTTAAGGAGGGCGCTTTGAAGTATAGCATATTTCTTAATGCATATCCCTGCCCTACTGGTTGCTTAGGTGATAGGTCATATAGGTGGAAACTGGGAGGTCTGGTGTCTTGCCCAGTGGCAGGTGGCAGGTTAGTGGTGGAGTCAGGCACTGCCAGGGGCTTCTGATTCTGCTCTGCCTGGTGTTTTTCTTGCAACTGCTCTTCTTAATGTATGCCAGAGAGCTGAAAGCCTTGGGCACTGCTTTTAGATCTATTATTTCCTGGTTCTGTGAAATGGGGCAAGTAATTTTATTTTTGTTTCAGGTATTTAAAAAATTTGTTAAATTAGTATAATAATATTAGTCCTAACTTTCAGGCCTATCATGTCGAACAGATACAGGTGAACTGAGATTTATGAGAGTATTTTGGAAAAGTGTAAGGTAATGTGTAGCCATAGGGTAGGATATTTTCTCTCTAATCTGTGCATCAGGATGTTCTATGTCTCATAGATTCTATCATAAATTCTTTAGGCTAGAAGGATGGTAGTTAAGCCTACCTCATTAGGACCTGGAAAGATTGTCTACCCTCTCCTGGGAACACAGTCTTGTATCTCATAACTGATTATGAGAAAACTAGCCAGTTTTCAAGATCTGGTGGCAGGGTACTTTGATGGAAAGTATACTGGACTGGGGTGGGGGTGCTTGACTGGTCTCTACTCTTAGTTCTTTGCCGAAATAGCTGTGTAACTGAATCAAACATCTGATCTCTGTGATCCTCAGTTTTCCCATCTATAAAATGGTCATACACTTATCTGTCGAGTGCATTTCAAAAGATTTTGAGGATCAAACAAAATAATAAATGTAAAAGGGTGTTACACGCAGGAGTGTACACGGGGGCCACAGAGGTTTTGCTGTGTCCCAGGCATTGAACTAGCTTTTGGACAGAAGCTCACAGGAGGCCTAGACTTCAGCTGCAGGTTCTGTGTCAGGGTGTCAGGGCAGAGAGAGGAGGCTGCGTTTCCATCATGTTTGTTTCATTGGCTGTGACTCTGGACTTGCCCAGGACTCCTTATCCTGACCTAGTGTGTTTCTTCTCCATTGCAGGAAGATGAGAGACTGCTCAGGCACCCACACTAGTACCATGGGTCCCTGTACTGGTTAAAGCCGTCTCCACGACCTGGACGGGCAGCAAGGTAAGCAGAAAGGCTAGTCCAGGCGAGCTCCTGAGATGTGAGTGCATTTCCGTCCCAGCGGCTGCCGGGAAAATCCCAAGTACACAAACACGTCAAGGCAATACATCAGGGTCCCTCCTCCCCAAGCTCCACGACCCACAGGAAGGGCTTGCTTCCCCTCCATGCGCTCCAGCTAACTCCCTCCCCCCGCCTGGCGGGGATTCTTCGGAGTTCCAAAAACTGTGATACTTGAAGAGAGGAAAACAGGTCCACTCGCTGTGTCCCTTCTCCCCTCTGAGCTGTTCAAACAAGTTCCCAGGAACAGTCAAGAGCCCCTGGTTGACCGGAAGGGAGGTAGGAGGAGTGGAATGCGTGCAAAAGCTCAGCTGATCAAAAGGCAGCGCAGCTTCATGGAAGTCTCCCAGGACTGAGTGAGTGAGTGAGAGAGAGAGAGAGAGAGAGAGAGAGAGAGAGAGAATGCGTGTGCGCGCGTGCTCGCTGGCGGTACAGTGAGAGCGTGCCGTGCCGTGCGCGCCGCCAGACCCGGAGGACAGAGTCTCCATGACAACCCGCCTGGCCGGCTAGCCGCGCTCTGCTCACTTGGCTGGAAGGAGCGCCACTAAAGGTCAGAGGAAGAAGCTGTAGAAAGCTCACAGCAGGTATTGGAGTTTAAGCCAGTGGATTGGGGCCCTGAGCTCCCTGACCCACTGTGGTGTGAGCCGGACTCTACTGAGAATGGAGTGGGCAGGAAAGCACCGGGACTTTCAGGTAAGGGCAGCTTGGCTCCGATTGCTCTCCTCCTCTCCCAGCCCTGGTCTTCGGCTGTTTTCTGGGAGGCAGGCGAGTGTCTGTACTCTCTGCTCAGGGTTTGGGGCTCGGGAATGATGTCATGCTCCAACAGTTGGATTCTATTAGCTTGAGCAGGAGAGAAACAGCCAATATTCTTGACTCTGCAAATCTAGCTGATCTTACTTTTGCTGAATCTGAGGTGTTTAGCCTTCACTCTTACTTTTATTTAGCACAAAGCCACAAGATAGTTTTTACAGGAAGACTCTTTTATAGAGAAAAAAAATGAATTCTCACCACTCCAGCACTGTTCGTAGTTTTTACATGGAAACTCAAGTGTCTTTTTGAGTGACTTGGTTCATTCTAGTGGACACCATCTGTTTTGTCTCTTGGTACTATGTCTGACCTGTAGCAAAGATAGAAAAGACTAATTAAACTCAGTGAGGAGCCTTCAGTGAGTTCCAGGTCCCCCTGGAGCAGTTATTGGGATGGAGGTAACTGTCATAGGGGTATCTGAACTGACGCCTGCTCTCTCTACCTCCCTCATTAATAAGATTGAGTCACAGGCTTTCCTGAGTTGTGGGGAATGGGCTACCCTGGGGTTGGGGGACTTATAAAGAAGTGTTTTATCCAGATGTTGCAGCATGAGCTCTCAGATTCCCTTGACTAACATTGCAATCATATCTCAGGACACGCCGTGTCCACATTGTGCACTCCTACTCTGATTGCTCTACATTTTGGTAAAACTTGTTCTGACCTGGAGGAGTGGTGTGTGGTGAGCTCAGTGTGGCCTAGGAAAGGAGACCCTCCCAGAAAGATGAGGCAGTTAGGTGGTCAGTTATTTTGTTAGGAGCATGAATACTGTGGTTACTCCCTGCAGGAGAGACCCATCAGGAGATGTCCTTCCACCTCAGCCACGTTCTCTCTTAAACTACTCCTTGGCCTCAGGGAACTTCGTGGATGCTTTTGGTTTCTCAGTGGCACAAGGGAACAGCTGCTGTCCTGGCTGTCCAGTTTTTCTTCTTGAACTTTCTGAACAGAATGTCTTTTGTGTTCTGGAGAACAATGAGGGGGCCTTCTGATTAACTTCGGGTCAGCTTGCCATTGCAAGCATTGGCCATAACCCTGATTCTGGCTCCCTGAATGTATACATGTATGCTTCAGTGTTGTGGCCTGAGGGTCCACAAGGGTGAACTCAGTGGCCCTTTGCCTCAGATGGGCCACTTCTTTAGAAATTCCTCCTCTTACTATACTTCTCTGCTTGATTGAAACTGTGTTTTTCTGCAGGGATGTGGCTTAGCACTGTCAGTTGAGATGCAAACTGAGTGATGTGAGGAGGAGGTCTCGGTCCAGTGGTCTCTTCTAGACAGTGTAAGTCTAGAATCTCACGTCTTCTGTACTCATGGAGGTGTAGTTAGGGCCGCCCCAGTTTTACCATCCTTGCATGTGTGAAGAGGAATTGCAGTGGGTTTCAAGGAGCTGGTACTCTTTCTTTTGATGTAACAGAATAATGAATTTGGGGTTAGAGAACCTGAGTCCTGCTACTTGCTAACTTGATTGCTGTGATCAAGCATCTTAACTAATACAAGCTTCAGATTATTAGCTGTGAGATAGAGATAATGGAGTTTGGGAGGAGCAAATGGGATAATTCCATTAAAGTAGTTTTAAACAAGTAAAACCCTACATTATAATTGAAACTTGAGGGATGGTCCCCTTCTTCTGGAAAGTCACTTTGCCTCTCTGTTCCGGTTCTCCCATTTATAAAAAATCAAAATGAGAAAAACCTTAAAAATCTCTGAGATTTTTAAGAAAACAAATAGTGGTTTCTTTAGATTGGGAAGTTTAATATAAGTGTTATTCATTATAGACTTTGAACCTCATAAATGATCCTTCCACAATGAAGCTTTCCATAGACCACTCAACTCATGTGTTTTAGTACAGAGGAGAGGAATTCCAAGGGACCTTTGCTTTTCCAGTGTCTGACAGCTCCATGTAGTTATGGTGTCATGCATTTTAGTGGTTGGAGGAGAGGCCACTTGGTGCCAGGCCTTACTTCCTTGTCCTGCTAGGTTCTGCTGGAGAAACTATCTTGAGTGGGCAGAGGACCTTTCTCCTCTGTTCTGGGTTTGAAAGGTTGGCTTCTAACTGGTAGGAAGTTTTATCACTCTGAAAGCCTTCTTAGGAGCTGGGCTGCTCTTTCAGGAACTTGTAAGGCTATATCTTAGGGGGAAACCAAAAAGAAAAACAAGGAAGTGGGAACTCCAAGGGCAGATACTTGATATGTTGTGGGACTGTGCCAAAGAATGGAATAGCAAAGGAGGGGAGACTCCAGGCAGGGGTGCCCCAGATCTGTCTTCTGTGAAACTACAGGGCATATTGTATACTAGGGCACCCCGTCTGCACCCTTTAGTGTGGGACGGGGGGAAAACCTGCCAGCCATGCCCTGGAGTGGTGTCTGGGAAGAAGCCTGAGAAGACTCAGAGTAGAGTAGGCCTTTTTTTTTTTTTTAAACCCCATAGAGCTTTCCTTCCAGGTGAGTCATGTTACAATAGCCTCTTAAGTCCTAAAGGAGAAATTGTCCACAGCTTAGGTTGGCCTGCATTTGTTCCCCACTCCCCATCAGTCCAACTTCCCAGAGCTGAGTCACAAATTGGATCCCTTATGTTCCTTAAGGATTAAAAAGTAACATTCCTGTTCTCACTCCCTCTCTCCCCCTTCCACTGCTCCCCTTCCTACACTTTCCCCCCCTGGGTTCCCTCTCTTTAAAATTAGAATAATCAGTCACCCAAGGAATTTGAAACTTTGAAATATCTTGGAGAATAGACCAAGGGCATCCTCAGTTCTGCTGGCTCTGCTTCTGTCTCTGGAATGAGGGGTTGGGTGAACAATTTCAGGAAGGGACCCCCAAATCCAAGTATCATGTTGCACTGCTGGCCTAGAACTAAGAGAGACTGTGTCCAACTCCCCCCCACATCTGATTCTAAGAACTACTAAGAGGTGACCTGGTGCCTGGAGGAGCTGGGAGGGTCTGAGTCCTTGTGGGACCAAGGAACTGAAGAGTGCAACTTCCTTCCTGGCGCTTCTCATATAGCTGTTAGCTGTCACTGCCCTGGTGACTCCTGATTTCCAATATTGGGCCCAAGAGAGTCTGCTGAGCCAGCCAAGCAAAGGCAACACATGCCTGGAGGAGGGCAGGCAGCAGCCCTTTGGAGTCCTATCTTGTGTTCCCTTCTCTGTATCTGTACTGACTTGGAGGATTGGGGAGGAGGAGGGGAATCTACAGGCAGATAATTGAGTTCTTTGAGTTAGAGGGGCTATGGAAAGTGGAGAAGGGGCCAGGAGGGCATGAAAAGGGGAAAAAAAAATACCATCTGGCATAGTCTGCAGAGATTTCTCTTTAAAGCCTGTGGGAAAACTTGCATTAGTGTGTGCCTTCTTCTGGGAGTAGGGAGGGAGATTCTGTGTCTCTCTTTAATGCTAGAGAGGAGGCGCCATAAGTCTCTATGGGTGGGGAAAATACTGGGTGCATCTATCTTAGGGGAACAGGTCGTATAACATTGTGCTGATATAAAAGAAATCCGGGGTCTCTTTGTAGCCATAGGCCCTAGAAAACTCTGTGGTGTGTGTGTGTGTGTGTGTGTGTGTGTGTGTGTGTGTGTGTGTGTGTCTTGAGGGGAGAGGAGGGTGTTAAATGAGTCTAGACTACCTTACTGGAGAATTTCTCCAAAGATTCCTTCTCTTATTTTCTTTGGCTCTGATATAATGAATATAGTGTTGTGGTTGGGGGACTGTTGAAACTGTCACAAAGCTTTTTTCATCTGAAAACTGCCTCAATATTTGATTTCACTGTCCCTATAAAAGGGTGAATTATATACAATTAAGAGTATGAAGCTGCCTTAACCAAAGTAGGTCTGCTTCTAAGGGTCTGTCATGAAACCGTAGATTCAGACTCTTCTGTATGACCTTGTCATTGCTGAGGGGGTTTGTTTGCGAACTGGAGATTAATTTATAGGAAGCAGCACAAGTGGATGGGGGACTGTTTGAATCTGAAAAAATATGAGATAAACTAAGGGTTGTGGGAGACAAGATCTGGAACAAGAGGAAGACTACTAGAAAGAAATAGAAGAGAGGCCCTGAGCAGGAGAGTAGGTAGTTTTCAGGAGCAGCAGGTGGTGTGATACATGGAAGGGTTGTCCTGGGAGGCCTTCGCAGTGTAACAGATGGCTAGCCTGCCCCCAAGGGCCTCAAGGAGACAAGGTTGTGTAGCTCCTAACAAGTGCTGAGAGTGTGGGGTGGCTGGCATTGAGGTTGACAGCCAATTCATTTGCTCTTGGGCCAGAGTCTCATCTCTGGTGTCCACATATACCCTTTTGGTCTCTTCGCCCATTAAGTCAGTGAATGCAGTATCTGGGCCAAGAACTGGGAAGTATCCAAAAAAGGTATCAAGTGTGGGACTTACTCCCGTATATATTATATCAGATGTCCTGATTGCTTCCCCACTGACCCTCCCCTTCAATATAAGCCTCTGTCAGTGTGATTAAGAGAGGAGAAATGTAGACCTGCTGAAGTCTGGGTTTTGATGGTAGGGTTAATGACTGTCTCGTACTTGTAGATTGGGAAAAAGGAGGGTCCCACTCTTAGACTGTGAGTTAAAGCTCTATTGAGTGGTGGAGGAGAACTAATGAAAGGACTGGGAATATGAGGAGGGTGAGGGTTCTAGGCCTGCATTGAAGTTTTTCTAAGATTGTCAAAGAATAGGATGTGTGGGAGGGAGGATAGCAAAGGGAAAAGTTAGGGGGAAAAACCTTATAAAGTCATCTAGTTTTTAGAACTCTAGCTGAGAAGGACTGAATTTTGGTGTGCTTACTAGTATCTCGGAACCCAGGCTACCTTTTGGAGTTCTGACAGTGGTGCTGCCTCATGGCAGCTCTGGTGGAACTATTTATACTGACCATGAGTGTTCTTATGTGCACTGTGCTGTGCAGTGACCAAGAGCTGGAGCTCAGGGATCTTAGAGGGCTAGGTATAGAACCTGACCTAGCTCTCTGACTTTGGCAAGTTATTTAATCTCTCTGTGCCTCAGTTTTCTCTAAGGCATGTGTAAAATGGATATAATAATAGTATTTAGGTTGTGAGGATTAAATGAAATAGTACATGTAAATAGCTCATTGCCTGGAACATGGTAAATTCCCAATGCTTTCATTGTAATTATCAACTTAGAGCGGCCTTTTGAAAGCAAGAGGGCTGGTATCTTTCAATCAGTGTGGATTACTACATGAGGAACAAGCCGGATTTTTCCTTCAGAAAGCGGGTACACTTTGTATTTTGCTCCTCTTTCAAGATTCCAGGAGAGTCTCTGCAGTAGTTCTTCTAAACCCTGCTTCACAGGTGCAACTTATATCTTCCTCTAGGATACTCCCCTCCACAGGCAGGGGAGACCCTTCCAGAACTGCTTCTTGCTTGTTCCTTGCCTGCTGGCCAGCCCAGACAGGGCCCCTGAGGTCCTCCTTAACCTTGTGCTGGAGGCCCTTTACACTCCTTTCAGTGCTCTGGACACAGGCTTTTGCCCTAGACCTCCTCACCTCTGCTGCTACTGCTGCTGCTGCTGCTTCTTTTTTTTTTTTTTTTTAAAACTGGGATTGAACCTAGGAATGCTTAACCACTGAGCCACATCCCCAGCCCTCTTTTTACTTAGAGACAGGGTCTTGCTAAGTTGCTTAGGGCTTCACTAAGTTGCTGAAGCTGGCTTTGAACTTGCAGTCCTCCTGCCATCACACCTGGCTCACCTCTGCTTCTGTGAATGCTACCCATGTATCAATACCCAGTGTAGAGAACAGGCTCTCCAGCTAGCCCTAGGCAATTCATAGTCTGGCTTTTCTTACTTTTGTAGACTTCTGGTAAGTTAAACTCTTAAGACTCAATACCTTCATCTGTAAATTGGGGGTAATAATCTTTTCTATCTTGAGGGGTTGTTGTAAGCTTTAAATGACTTTTAATTTATGTAAATCACTCAGCTTAGTTCTAGACCCAAGTCTGCTCTCAGTCAATGTTAATAGCTGCTGTCAGTAGTGATCTCTACCTCTTAGAACTTTTTCCACTGACATACAACAGTTAGTCAGTAGATCTAAATTTTAGTTATGGCTCTATCTCTGACTTGCTATTTGACTTTGGGGTAAATAACTTAGCTTCTCTATCTAGTCTTTAGTTTCATCTTCTAGAAAGTTGAAGGTATGAACCGGGCATGGTGGTACTGCCTGTAATCCCAGTGATTTAGGAGACTGAAGCAGGAGGATCATAGGTTCAAGGCCAGCCTCAGCAACTTAGGTCTGGGTATTGAAGAGTGGCAAGTGGTTGTGGCTAAGACAGTGAGCAACATCTAGACAGGCTCTTGGCACTTTTTCTGCCCCCAAAACATCTTGATACTAGCCCTGGGTGAGACTTGCCTAGCAGTAATTACTCTGATAACTCCCAGAGGAGTGGGAGATCAAGATAAGGAGGTTTTGTTTATTTTTTGTTGGTAGTGGGGATCAAACCCAGGACACAACCACTGAGTTACATCCCCAGTCCTTTTTTTTGAGACAGGGTCTCATTAAGTAGTCCAGGCTGACCTTGAACTTGCAAGCTTCCTGCCTCAGCCTCCCAAGTAGCTGGGATTACAGGCATGTACCACTGTGCCCAACTCTAATCTGTTTCTAAAGAGAGTGAGTAGTTTCTTATCTACAAGAGTAATTATTATTAAGAGATTTTCTTTCCCAACTGCAAGAAACAGGAACTTTTGCTGCCAAATTTAGCAGTGTTTTAAGTCCCTCAAATCTCCTTTGAGTGCTACCAAAGCTCTCAGCTTTGTTGTTATCTCTTGTTGAAATATAGCCTGGAAAGGTCATATCAACAGTGCCAGTTTATGGGCCTGCTGAACCTAGGCAGACCTAGAGCTGAATGGGAGTTCCTGGAAGTAGGTGCTTCACAGTTTCTCTTTGACTGAGGCTGTTTATAATTTAAGGCTCTTTTTGCTTTGGAAGACCAAACTCTGCAGGTTAGGGTCAAATATTCTGTTTCTTTTACAGTTTTATTTCTGTGGGCTCCCATAGACTGGGCTTCCATAGTAGCTTCCTACATAATGAGAAGATGCTCAGCCTTGATGCTACTCATAGCTACCAAAATCACGCCTCCTACTCCTTACTGGAAGTAAGTTTCCTTGGCACAGAGGTACACCAGAATCTCCCTCCTATTTAGTTTATTGGCTATTTATGACCTACCATGTGTTCTGATGCAATAATTAAAAGATGACAAAGACTAGAAACCACACATGGGACTCTATACTCATTTTCAAAGATGTGGGGACAAAGTTAGGCACATGTGTCTATATACTTTGTCACTTGGTAAAAAGGAATGCAATAGAGAAAGGAAATTAACAAATGTGAATGACCCTGCATCTATAAAAAAGTGGGACACATGAATGTGACAGGAATATTCTTAGGACAGTTGAGATGATTTTGGCAATGGCAGTGACTTTGGTTTGCATTCCTTGGCTTGACTAACTCAGCTTCTGTGTTCAGAGAATAAAGGCTTTGGATTCTAGAAAGGAAAAAGTACAGAAGTTCCTTATATCTCTCCACACCCCACTCCCCCATTCTCTCACCCCTTCGGTTTTAGGCAGAAATGGACCAGGCGTAATGGGCCTCACTGGGTGTGAGTCATCATTGCACTCGTTGAGTTACAGCCCAACTGTGCTGAGAGAGCCAGCTGTGAGCATCCTGGTGGTAAGAAGGGCTGTGGGTTTTGTAACTCACTTCTGAGTAAGTGCCCAAGGGGAAGTGGCAGGGATCAAGTTAAAAAGAAAACAACTGAAAATTTTTGTTCTATTTAAATCTTATTAAATGGAATTAAAGAAGCTCCCACCACCCCAATCTCATAACTCACAACTATTTGGTAAATCCAGGTGGGTTTCAAAAGTAGTGCTAGCTAGACTTGTTTTCACCTGAAAATCCTAAAGTCATATCTCCATGCCCTCACTTGAAGAAGTTTAGAGCAAAAAACCCTTGAGATGGTAGATCTGTGAGCCTCCCCGATAGCAGTTAGTGTTTTGTCGGGAATAGGGGTGAGGTCGGCTGGGATGATTTTATTTGTTGCTGTTCCCCAAGGGTTTATCTTCAGCTTTTTCTCTTTCTAATTTACAGTCTTTCCTTGGGATCCCATTTTCCACTGTTATCAGTAGTTAGAGGAGGAAGAGGGGGACCCACCTCTGCCTCTCTTGTTTCAGAAACTGAATTTATTTATTCATTCAGTTAATATTTTAGCATCCATTGTGTTCTAATTTTATTTCTGTACAGTAGGGATGTCATGATAACCAAGATAGCAAAAGTCCTTGTCATGGAGCTTGAAGTACATGGGGAAACCTTTCATTCAACAAATCAGTAATTGAGATAAAGATAGAGATGTGAGGAACTAATGGTGATGTAAAAGAGTAATAGGGACTTGAGAGGTTAGAGAAAGTCTCTCTGTGAATGTCATCTTTAAGCTTTGAGCTCAAGAGTCAGAATTCATGAATGTACAGATTTGGAGAAAGTACCTTTCTAAGAAAGGAACAGCAAAGGCAGAGTCCTGAGGTAGGAAGGACTTGACATGTTGAATAGAAGTCCTCATTGGTAGACATAGAGAGCAAGCGGATGTAGGGTAGATGTAAGCAGAGCCTGCTTCAGACAGAGCCTTTTGGCCATTGTCGGGGGCCTGGAGAGCCACATAAGTAGATATTCTAGGTCTGTGGCACAACTTGGGATAAAGTGTGGAAATTTAAGAGGTATGGCTAGTTAAGAGGAACACTGAACTGATTGGAAAGAGTCTAGAGAAAGAGTAGGGATAGGCATGTGGCTGCTCAGCTAACAATTTGAATGAACATATTCTGCTAATGCTTGGGATCAAGCAATGTGTGGCATACAGTTTTCTGAAGGTTTTAGGTTTATGGTTTATCATTAGGAGAGTGCTAATTCTGTCTAGGCATTGTGTTACACTAGGCATTTTTATTTGTGTTGTTTTAGTAAACCCTCACAACAATCTGTGGGTGAATTTGTTGACATCCTGATGTCTACAGGAACTCTGAGCAGCTAACTTACTTAAAAAGCTAAATCCGGGCTGGGGTTGTGACTCAGTGGTAGAGCACTTGCCTAGCATGTGTGAAGCACCATGTTCTATTCTCTGTACTACATATAAATAAATGAATAAAAAATAAAGGTCTATCAACATCTAAAAAAATGTTTTTTAATAAGAAAACTAAATCTAAGTCTGTGTGATTCCAAAGCATTTTTTTTTTATGCCCAAACTCTGATATACCAAATGCACTCCTCTTATTTACCTAAACATTTATTGATTTTTTCCCCTGAATTATTTATTTACTGTCATATCTTCCTTTCTATTCACTGGAAACTACAGTAGCTTTTGGATGTAGAGTTGAATCAGTTATTTTCAACTTTCTCTGAATGGAGTTTCTGGTTAAATACTGAGACTGCCAGTCCATATCAAAAGCAGGAGGGTGGGTTTGTTCTGTTATCTCTCTTAATCTGGGCAGGAAGCAAGATGGTCCTTCACATTAATTACTGTACAGGAAGTTAAGTATTTTAGATTATGATTTCTCCTGTTTTATATAGTAGGAAAATGGAATATTTTTATACTAAGAAGATAGAATTTGGGGCTGGAGTTGTAGTTCAGTGGTAGAGCATTTGACTAGGTACTGGGTTTGGTCCTCAGCACCATGTGAAAATAAAGGCACTGTGTCCATATATAACCGAAAAAGCATGTTAAAAAAAGAAAAATAGAATTTGGTTTAGGGGAAAAGTAATTTGTCAATAACTGGAATTTGTAAATAATCCCGATTTTCTAGTTTATAGATCTCTTCTAGAGTCTCCAACTCTGTAGGAAATATTTGAGGAAAGAAATTTATCAGGCCACAACTTTTACTTCTTGGAAATTGAACACTGACTAGTTTCTATCAGTAGATACTTCTTTTTCTAAAGGGATTGATCCTATTTGGATTCTATAAATCAAGGGCCAAGGTTCTGAAATGAAAATGTGCAGGGTGTTTATACATTCTCATTCCTTGGTATTCAAGAGACATGTGAGGCTGCTGAGATGAAATAGTTTGTGAAGAGCAGAGCAGGGTGAGACTGAATTTCAGAAGTAGCATAGATTTTGACACAGAAGAAGTTTATTTTGTAAATAATTGAATTCCACTTTTCTCCCCATCCCTGCTTTTTTTTTTTTTTTTTTTTTTTTTTTAAAGTGACTACCTTGCTCCTGAAGAAAAATATCTGTGTCTAGGAAGATTACTTGAGTGGGTGTTTTTCAGATTACTATTATTATTATTGTTGTTTAAATTTTTAGTTGGACATTATTTTATTTACTTATTTTTATGTGGCACTAAGGATCAAAGCCAGTGGCTCACACATGCTAGGCAAGTGCTCTGCCACTATGTTACAGCTCCAGCCACCAGATTATTATTATTATTATTATCATTATTATTATCATTTAAAATATATTTTTAGTGGTAGACGGACACAATGCTTTATTTATTTTTTTATTGGTGCTGAGGCTGGAACCCAGTGCCTCACACATGCTAGGCAAGTGCTCTACCACTGAGCTACAACTCCAGCCCCTCCAGATTATTTTTTAACATTGATTTACTGAGCAGACATTAAGTGGTCACTTTCATTGGTAGAAACATACAGATTAATTAGGGGACGAAACTAAAAAGATGGGCTGAGATCAGAACTTGAAGGGCCTGACTCATCCTGGACCTAAAGAAACACTGCTCTTCTGAAAGCAGAAAAGGAACACATTAGGTTTTGGTTCATAGAAAAGAAGCTCCAAGACCATTGGAGGACTACAGGATCTGAAGTCAGAGGGATCTAGTTTATTTCATTGGGTAGTTCACTACAGAGGTGATATTTTTTCCCTCAGTTGGTCACTTAGAAGATAAGGGAAGGTGGGTGGGGGTCAGAACTCCAGATTGCAGAACTCCCTGGGGCCTTAGAACAGTGATTTTCAGATTTGAACATGCGCCAAACTTGGAGAGCTAGGTTTTGATTTAATGAGTCTGAGTGTAACCTGAGAATTTGCGTTTCTAACAAATTTGGAAAAAGCAGGGATTTGTGGCACATGTCTAATCCCAGCTACTTGTGAGGCTGAGGCAGGAAAATTGAATGTTTGAGCCCAGCTTGGGTAACATAGAGAGATCCTGTCTAACTTCCCCCAGCCCCCACCTCTGAAAAAAAGAGAGGGATAAAGAAAGTAAGAAAAGTTGGAATTGATGCTGTTGGTTGGGAACCCCACTTTGAGAACCACTGGTTAAGAGGCTTGGCAGCTGAGAGGCAATAGGAAGTTGAGGGTCAGATGTTAATTGGTGTTCTTCTCCTAACCTAGAATTTCATGTCTATGAGTCTCCACTTTAGCAGTTCTTGGGTGACTTGCCCTATAACATCAACAAAGCCTGGTGAAGTTCTGTGCCCTTACAGTGACTCTTCCCATGCTGTCTATATCACTTCCAGGTGAGGTTTCCAGATGTGTATTTCTTAACAGCTGCTTATCACATTTTTAGAAAAACACCCATGTGGGGCACTTGATACCATTAGGGTAGGTGACATACATGCCATGAAAAGCACCCCCTCTCTTTCCCTGTCCTTGAGCACAGCCTCTTGGTTGGCAAGGCTGTTTCAGGAACTGAAAGCAAGCTCTATATTGAGTGTGTTCTTTTGATTTGCCAAGTTTACACAAGACATGCCTGGGAGATTATCTCTTTAGCTCAGGAGTTGAATTTCAAGGGCAAAGTCCACAGTTGGCAGTGGAAAGGCTGAGAACACCTGGAAGAGAGGATTTCACTTGGCTTTCACTTGTCCAGGCCTCAGTGCCTTTTCCCACAGAGGTCAGGTTTTCTACTTGTTGATGCCCAAGCAGGTGACCTTGGGATGTTTTTCTCTGAGCAGCATGGCTTCAGGCCTGCCCTGTGCTGTCTACCTCAGTGACTGTGGCTTCAGGTGAGACCCCTGGGTTAGTAAATATAAGCTGCCCTCTCTTCCTTGGCATTCCTGGCTCTTTAATCTTTTTCTGGTCTTTCTTCTCCCTTTGAGGGGAGGGTCATTATTCTTCTCTTAGGTTTTTCCCTTGGCTCTCCTTTTCTTTAGCTCCCCTTATTTGTTCAGCATAACTACAGAATGCTGTTTCCTTCTAGGAAGGAGTGTTAGAGGTTGCTTGACCCAGGGCTGCCCAGTCGACACATTGTCAGACACACCGGGATAAAAGAGGCAGCTGCTGCTAGCATGAGACAACCAGCCTGGGGTTCCCAGCCTCAGTGCTCCCCTAGGATTGGAGGAGTCAATACAGCCACACAGTTGTAACCCATTCGTGGCACACTAGCTAGGAACTCGGATCTAGTCCCAGGGGTCTCAGAGTTCAGAGGCAAGAAACTGAGTGCCCATGGTGGCCGAGTGAGGGCTGGGACCCAGGGCTTTCCATTTGTGCTGAGTAGAGCTCTGCTGGGTACTAACACGAGAACCATAATGTGTTTCAGATTAGCAAGCATGCATGAAGCTGTCTCAGGCTCATTTTTTTTCCTAACATTTTTTTAAACAAAAGCAACACATGAGGAAATATACAGTGGGTAGAATATGTGCCTCTTTTAGGAAACCCATGCCCAGAAATAGAATTACTGTTATATCTTTAAATGACACATTTATATATTTATTAATTTTTACAAAAATATTATATTCTAATAAAAAATGGAAAATAATAATAAACATTGGTGAGGATATAGAGAAGTTAGAGCCCTCAGACACTATAGGGGTCGAAATGTCAGTGGTGTAGCTCTATGGAAAATAGTTTGGCCATCCCTTTAAAAACCTAAAATTGTCCTGTGATCCAGTGATTGTGCTCCTAGGTGTACACCCCAAAGAATTTAAAAAAGGGACTCAAATATTTGAATGCCATTATTCACAGTAGCCAAAAAGTGAAAACGATCCAACTGTTCTACTGCCAGATTAGTAGAAAACCAAAATGTGGTGTATACATACAATGGAATATTATTTGGCCATAAATAGGGATGAAATTTTGATGTATGCTGCAACATGAATGGAACTTGAAAACATTGTGCCTAACTGAAATAAAATATCTAGAAATGACAAATTTATAGAGATAGAGACAGAAAATTTTTTGTTACTTGGAGCTTGGAGAGAGAGGAGAATAGGGAATCATTGCTTAATGGTTGCAGTTTTTGGAGCTATGAAAAAGTTTTGGAAACATTGGTAAAAGCTGCATGGCTTGTCAGTGTAATTAATGTCACAGAATTGTACACTTAATGGTTTAAAAGGCAAAGTTTGTATTATATATTTTACCACAATGAAGATCATACTGTTTCTCACTTACAATATACTGAGAATATTTTTCCATGTCAGTACTTTGCTTTGAACAGCGCATGTGTTTCTTCAGATCATAATTTATTTAACCAAACCCCTAATGATGGACATTTGAGTTGTTTCCAGTTTTTCCTATTATAAACAGAGCTGCAACAAACAGCAGCACACAGCTGTCTTTGCCGCGTTCCAGTACTTGCCTTTCCTTAGGCAAAATTCCTAGAAGGGAAGATTTGATGATCAAAGGGTATGCTCATTTAAAATGTTAATAAATATTGCCAAACTGTTTTCCAAAGAAGTTGTATCAACTTAATTCTCATCAACAGTATATAAAGGTGTCTGTTTCTGCCACACCCTTGCCAACGTGGATATTTTAAATATTTTTTTGGGGGGTACTAGGGATTGAACCCAGCAAGGCTTAACCACTGAGCCACATCCCCATCCCTTTTTAAAAAATATTTTATTTTGAGACAGGGTCTCACTAAGTTTCTTAGGGTCTCACTAAGTTGCTGAGGCTGGCTTTCTGCCTTCTGAGCTCCCGGGGATTACAGGTGTGCACTACTGTGCCCAGCTAAATATTTTTGATCTTTGCCAATCTGATAGGTAAAAAAGCATTTCTTATTGTTACTTTAATTGGGATTTCTGTAATTATTGTTACTTAAATTAGGATTTATTTAATTAGTGAGATTTTGCATCTTTTAATGCTTATTGGTGCTTGTTTTTATTCTTTTGTGAATTTTATTCTCACTCAAATATATCATTCATTTTTCTGGTTTTTTTTTTTTTTTTTTTTTGGTGGGGTGGGGTGGGGTAGTGCTGGGGATTAAACTCAGGGCCTCACACTGCTAAGCGCATCCTGTGCTACTGAGCTACATCCCCAGCTCTTGATGGTTATTATTGTTATTATTGTTTTGTAGATTTGTAAGAAATTTTACATACATATTACATTAGAACTCTGCCATATATTTTACTGATATTTTCCCTCCAGTTAAATTTTTTTTTCTAAGTTTGTTTATGCTAATCCTTTGTCCTTCACATGTTTTAAATTTTTATGCCAGCAAATGAATGCTATTTTCCTTTGTGGTGTTCTTTTCCCCCCTTCGTAGCTTTTGAATTGAATTTTGTGTTATACTTTGAAAATTTTTCTTCACTCATAAGAATAATAAAAATACTTCATGGCTTGGTGCAAGTGACACACATTGTAATCTCAGCTACTTAGAAGGCCGAGGCAGGAGGATCATAGGTTCAGGGGCCATCTGGGTAACTTTGTAAGATCCTGTCTCCAAATAAAATAAAAAGGACTGGGGCTGTAGCTTAGTGATGGAATTTCCCTGGGTTTCATCCTCAATACTTCCAACAAAACAAAACAAAAAGACCCCAAAACTTTAATAGTTTTTAATGGTATTTTGTAGTTCTTTTACATTTAATTTATAATTAAGATTTCTTTTTGAGTGAAGTAGGAATTAAATTTTATTGATTAAAAAAACTAATAATGCTTGTTCCTATTAAGTTGGTTCTTTTGTAAAATTTGTAAACTTCACTTTAGTGTTTATAGTGAGTTGAGGCTAACTGTATTCAAATTCTTGTAATATTTTCTATTTAGGATGACTATAACAATTAAAAACATTTTCTGCAGCATTTATAAAGAAATATAACTGACTCAATTTGCAATGGAAAAGAAGCCATTAGTAAGAGAGGTAGATTGAAAATTACACCCAAGTCTTCCCAATCCTGGATTCCCAATCCTGTTTTTTGTGTTTCTGTTATCCTATATATGGTATAGAGAGATTCCTATTCTTAATGTTGGGGGATCATTTTATCCGTTCCCTAGGAAGACCTTTACAGTAAAGTAAATCCTATCCTGAGTCATGTTAACACTAGGCCTAGATATCGTGACACATAGTCCTCTCTCTTAAATCATTCCTGGTTTGATGAATCATGCTGGCTTAAGTGGGAGCATAGGTGAACACCAGTGACATAGTGACAGAGTGTCAGTGGACCAAAGTCTCAAGGAGTGGTAAGACCTAGAAAGGGTGTGACTGCAAGAGGGGAAGAGCAGGAAGATGTGAAGAAATGTGGCTGCTTAGAAGATAGGTCAATACAGATTAGAAAAAGATGTTTTTGTTAGTGCCTTGTAGTTATACATAGTGGGGGGAGTCACTTTGACATAATCATACATGCATGGAATATGATTTGCTCCATTTCCGTTCCCGGTACTTCCTCTTTTCCTCCCTTCTCCCTCCCTCAGTTTGCTTTCTAGTCTACTGTTCTTTCTTCTATTTATTTATTTTTTAAATTGATGCTCTATGAATATACATAAAGGTGAAATTCACCCTGGTATGTTCACACATGTAATAGCATAATTTGGTCAATTTCAGATTTTTGAAGTGAGAGAAGGAAGAGAAATACTGGTTATTGAAGACTCTAAAACACGAAGCTAATCACTTAACTGTATTTTGTTTTTTATTTTTATTATTTGGGGGGGGTACTGGGAATTGAACCTGGGGTGCTTACCACTGAGCTATGTCTCTATCTTTTAAAAAAATTTTTATTATTTTTGAGACAGTCTCACTAAGTTGCCCAGGTTGGCCTTGAACTTGCAGTCTTCCTGCCTCAGCCTCTTGAGTCTCTGGGATTACAGGTGTGCCACCACTGCACTTGTCTGTGGCCTAACTATATTTTAAAAGGCAACTTTTAGTGCTGGGTCAGCCTAGGGTTGCCCTTCGTGAGGGTTATGAATCCAGAAGAGAAAGCCTCAGAGTCGAGTATAAGTAGAATTCTGATACTGACAGGGTTTGGGAGACTGAGGAGAGTAGAACTGAGCTGGCAGCGTTTCTGCTCCTTCAGCCAGGAGCTTAGACAAGTAAGGAAGCAGAAGGAGAAACTATGCAGATCTATATTCATCAGGCCCCTTCAGGGACAGCTGCATGTAGAAATACAGTCCATCCCCTTAAGGAACACCATTGTTTGGTGGACCAGGTATATCAAAGACCAGTTTATTGCAGTGGGATCTGAGCCCCTGAAGACACAGCCCTGGGAGGAAAGGATTGATTCAGACACATGTGGGAGGAGAGTGAGGAAGATAAGTGCACAGTTTCATAGACAGAAGTGCTGGTACAGAATACGAAGATGCACTTTTTTTTTTTTTTCCCCCAGTAGGCAAGGCAGGGACGGACATACCAGGTGGAAGAATTAACATATGCAGGGACAAGGAGGAGTGAAGCATAAGTGCAAAGTGTGCAGGGAACTTCTGAGCTGTCAGATGTGCTGTTCTTGGCAGGGCAGAGTGAGGGGAGTCAAGATGAGACTGGTGAGCTCTGGAGAGGATGGATCTACCAATGTCCTGCCTACCAAATCCTACCCCCAAACATATTGGCAATTGTTTTACTATTATCTCTTGGTTCTGGGTGGCTTGCCTGGGGTCCTCTCGTGTAGTTTTAGTTGTTTAGGGGCTGTGCCTGGAATCATCTGAAGGCTCTTTCACCCCCATGTGTGGTGAAAGGACTGGGAATACTGGAGCATCTGGGGAGACATCAGTTTGCTTGCTTGCCCTTCAGAGTTTTCTTTCTCTCACCACCATCCACCCCTGCAGTTATTGCTCCATGTGGTCCCTTGCTTAGCAGTGTCAGGGCAACTAGAGTTACAATGAGGTGGCTCACAACCTGAGAGCAAATGCCCCTGGAAACACTGGCAGAGATTGCATGGCTTTTATTTCCTCTGGCATTGGAAGTTACACATCCTCACATAGACCATGTTGTGTTCCTTGAGGTAGTGACAAAGGCCTGCCTGGTTCAAGTAGAGGTGAATATCATTTTGATGACTTGTTTTGAAATTACCATAACCTTACAGAGAAATTTTAATTTTAAACTATAGGACAGTTTTTTTTCCAGACTTGATTCATTGCTTACCATCTTCAAAATATTACCAAAAGTACTTTAAAAATTTTTTTTGTTGTTGTTGTCAATGGGCCTTTATTTTATTTATTTATATGTGTTGCTGAGAATTGAACCCAGTGCTTCACGAATGGTAGGTAAGAGCTCTACCACTGAGCCACAACTCCAGCCCCACCCAAAGGTTCTTAATAATAACTGAAGTATTATTTACATAATAATTAAATCACCTCACTTTCCAGATTAAATTTATTTTAAAAGGAAGCATTATCTCACTTTCTTAAAGAATTAGTATTATAGAAGGTAACCTTTATAATAAATACAGTGAAAACAAAAAATAGTTTAAAAATTTTAGCCCAAACTGCTGCCTATGAGAGTCCTCTCTTGTTAAGAAATTATCAAGTGTTCAGGAGATAAAGACAGCAGCAAGTACAGACTTTCTCCTTAACCTAATGAGAAGGTTTGGAGAAATGGAAAGTGAGTGACTTATTGTGTTGTGGTTCCTGCTACTTAATGCTGTGTGTGAGTACCATGTCACATGTCAAGTGCCAGGTAGTTCCTCACATTTTGGGAAACCTGCTGGGCAGTGGAGCTGCTACAAATTTTTAACACTGATGTGGTTAAATATGCATATTAGAAAGATGCAGAGAAAGAAGGGTAGAGAGTAGAGTGAGGAAAGTAAAACTGGAGCAAAGATATGATTTTCAGAAGATTGTTGCAGCAAGTCAAGTCTTGTTGATGGCCACGTCTGAGGTAAAGAGTGGCAGGGAATGAAGGCGAGACTAAGGCATTGAAAGAGCATTCGCAGGACTTTGAGAGAGACTGAACTAGAGCTAGATTATTCCCACTAATCTCCTTCTGGAGAATGAAAAGGCAGGGATGACTTGTAGAAACTTGGGTGACTTCCTGGAAAAACTGGAGGAGTGTTTTATTAGGGGTGGAGTGGGAAATGATGAACTTAGTTTTATACATTCCTTTTTATTTTTTAACATAAACTCACTTTTTACTTTATGGATCTGTCTGGTTGTCTCTTTGGGGTATTGTTCAGGTTCTTCCTCCCTCATATTTTCTATAAACTTTAAATTAGATATAGAGGCTTGATTGGATTTAGGTTAAACATTTTTAGGAGGAAACATCCTTTATAGATGATGCAGTGGATCTGAGGCACATAAAGCCTGGTTCTCTATTCGTTTTGCGAATATTTTGTTTTAGTTGTAGATGGACACAATTCCTCTATTTGATTTTTTTTTTTTAATGTGGTTCTAAGGGTTGAACCCAGTGCTTCACACGTACTCTGCCAACGCTCTGCCACTGAGCCACACCCCAACCCCCTTTATCTGTTCTTGATGCCAAATGTGTTTACTGGTTAAAGTAATTCAGCCAAATTTCTCCATTGTAAAATTACAGTTTTCATTTTGTGACTAGTAGGCAACCTATGGGTGACTTTTGGCACTATTCCCACTAATCTTTCACTTCAGTGCTTTTTATTTTTTAAGTTTTCTGTTATGGAAAATGTCAAACATACAGCAGAACAAGTAGATGACAACCACCCTTTTGTTCACCATTCGGCTTCAACTCTTATCAACATATGTACTAGCTTGTTTTATTTCTGTTTTTGTCTACTACTTCACCTTCACTGTTTTTTTCAAAGCAAATTCCAGGCATTGTACAATTTCATCCATAAATACATTAGAATATCTCTGAGAGACCTTTCAGATATGTTTAAACATGTTGATTTCTGGTCAGCAATTTTTAGTTGTCCTGACAGAGGGACAGAAGACCAGTGGTTGGATTGATTCAGAGTCAAGGCTTTTTAGATAGATAAAGTAGAAGGAGAGAGGGAGGGGCGATGGATTCTAACCTGGATGGACAGAAAGGCAAGGCAAGGAGATGGCTGATATACACTAAAGAAAAAGGAATAGGACTTAGGGAAACAGAGATCTGGCCAGGTAAGAGAGCAGCTGCTGGGTTTTAAGAAGGTCAAGAGATAGGCAGGAAGGAAAATAGTAGCCAAATGGAAGGATTTTAGAGGATGAGATTTTGAGATCTGTAGTCTCAAATGAGGATAAGGTCCAAGATTTGTCCAGTGTCTAAGATTTGTACATGACTAAAGTGAAAGTGAAATTGAAGTCAGGAGTCACTTGTGAGACCAGGTTTTCGAATGGTCATAGGTATTGAAGTTGCCAGTATGAAGAGCGAGCTGTCAGAGAACCTGTATTTTAGGACAGGTGGTGTGGGATTCTGTGGGGAGTTTGAAGCTGGGCACTGTCGAAGGTTAGAAGCCTGATCAATGAATGGCAAGAGAAGACCAGTGAGAGAAACACAAAATAGGATTTTACGTAACTGTCCAATCTGTCGTGCTCTATGACATCGCTGCATTGCTGTTCACTTGTTGGGATGGGCCAAAATTAAACGGGAAGGGGATCAGTAGTGAGAAGGCAAAGAGTTGTTATGTGAGTGAGAGTTGAAGGAGAGACCTTTAGAGGGACACACACTCAGTCACTTAGGTATGGCCAGTGTTAGGGCTGTTGGCCAGTGAGCCCCTGCTCACTGCTCTATCTGTGAGGAATTGCTTTGTGTAGTGGCCCCTGATGTGTTTCTGATTGGGCTTTGTGTTACTAGCCAATCTTTGCCAGGATTTCTGTTGTGTTCTTTACACTTTGCTCACAGGGTTTGGATGGGTATGCAGAGGGGGCGCCTGTCCCTCCAGATAAAGTAACTTCCAGCATTTTCTTGCTGCTGATGACCACTGCCTATTAAATTTCTGGAAAACCAGTGAAGTCCAGGACTGGAGGGGGAGTGACCCTTTTTCTGAACCCAACTTTGTCTCTGAAGTACTAGGGAAGATATAGTTATCTCCTAGGTAGTAGCTTTCAAGCTTATAGGATAGAAACATATTGTAAGTTTCAGAGTTTTAGAGAATGTTGATCTAAAGTATTGGATTGGTGGTGATGAACTAGACATAAAAACTTGAAATGATAATTCCTCTTCTCAAATATCGTATTTCTTGGAAGAATGCTTTGAGGATGGTCATCACTGAAGGAGAAGCAATGAAAAGGGAGGTGGGAGAAAGGAAGGCCCACCTGCCAAATACCAGCATCTCTCTGATGGTAAAGCAAAGAGTCTGTGCCCAGGCGAGGCTCCAGGTGGGATGATTCTCACTGTCTTGCCAAATACCTCTGTTTACAGGAGCGACTGACCCACGTGGCTTTATGAATTTTAATATGAGAGAAAAGCTTTTCTATTAAGCTGTGGGAGTTCATTGCCTGCTGGCTTTGCCCACATGCACATACCTGTAGTGGTAATGTCAGCTCTGCTTTATGCATCTTTTCCTAGAGGACAGGGTTGCTATTTATATAGGAATACTGCCTTACAGCATATAAAATATTTTCACATAACAAGATTTCTTCAGATTTATATTCTGTCTTTTCAGAAGAGGAATTGATGTGGCTAGCTACAGAAGACATAATAAAAGCAACACCCTCTGTACATTCCATAGGATTGTAGAAAGAAGGGGAATTTTGAATTCTGGCTCCTCCTTTTACTAGCTATACCACTTTGGGCTTTGGTTTCTTATTTGGTAAAATAGAATTGGAAACATTTACCTCATAGGATTGTTTCGGAGTATTAAATGAATCAACATAATTAACACATGGGAACAATGCTTGGCACACAGTAGATGACTGGTAAAGGGAGGCCCTAATCCTGTTAATAACAGAGGAACAGGTAATGGGCACCAAAGAAAAGAAGAGCAAGCAAATGCCCCAGTCTTGTTCTTCACTGTGGTTGCTGTGAAAGACTTCCACCCTGACTTCTTGGCAGTCTGTGGTACTAATCTCTCAAGGCCGGTAAAGATTTTTTTTTCAAGTTTTATATTTTAGTGAAATTTATATGGATATGTATGGTGATGTTGAATGACAATATTAGATACTTGTTTTATTAACAAAAACGTACATATTATTTATTTGTTTTCTTGTTTTTACAACCATAGCTGTTTCCTTACCATTTTTACAACCAGTGCTTCTGCAGTGTTGATTTCCTATAGCTGTCTTACAGAGATTGCTGATCAAACTCAAATGTATTACATAAAATTGCAGCTTGGTGAAAACCATTGTATAAGGAACTGAGCTAATGGCATCTATGTGGCTCTCTGGTGACCTGATAGAAAAATGAAGTTTAAAATACCCAGGAAATACAGATATATATCACTCCCCTTACATGGCCACCTTTAAAAATCTTCCCTTTCTGCTGAAATTCATTAAGAATTGGATGGTAATTCAAGACGTTGAGTTCTATATGCTGTGCTTTCTACTCTGTATTTCCAACTAAAGGCAGATTTGTAGACTTTGGGAAACAAAGCATTGACTTTTTACCAGCAAGTCAGAGCCATGTAACTTGTGTTCTTGCTTGTATTGAAACAGTATTTTGTCTCACCCTTATTAGAGCTCGGGAGGGAAGGGAATTGACCTGATATTTAATTCCCTCTCAAGTACCAGGTATCGGGCTTTCCCTCCATTTACCAGCAGGAGGTTGACTCAGTGCTGAAAGAACAGGTGAACAAGCCCTTTGCATTTATCTCCTCTTTTTCTCCATCTTTTGGATCATAGAAGGTAGACAGAGATTGTCCTTTCCTTTATCTATGTAACTCTTTTGGATCTGGAAGTAATCCAGCCCCAGCCTGGGGCATTTGCTGAACAAAGCCCACATCACAAATAAATCTCGAGATTATAGTGACCAGGGAGAGGCCCTAATTAGGAAGGGGTGATTATTCCAGAGGATATAAAACAACAAGGCAGGCAGATGACTACCTCCCAGTGCACCAGGTGCTCCTTTGTCTTTGTTGTCCTTATTAGATAGAATGAGGGGGGAATTTGAGCCACGGAAGAATTTGAATCAATCTCTCTCTCTCTCTCTTTAACCTTCTTGTGCTGTTTCCTCTTTGTAGCAATGACTCCAGAAAACTTGAACAACTGCCATGATCTCTATCAGTTTTTAATATAAGAAAAAGCTGCTGCTGATTTTTTATTGTCATAGGGCATATTCAGTTTGGCACTGGGGGATGAAACTGAGTACCAAATTCAGGCAGCTGTCTCTTTGGACAAGATCCAGTCTTGAAAGTAGAAGGTTGGCTGTATTTCAGTGGACACCCACGGCATCTCAGGTGGTTGGCCTTCTTATGGTTTCTTAACAACTAGTCTACCCTCTGTGGGCTTGTGTTAGAGGGTACCATACACAGAAGGAGAACATACATGCTGATAGAATGTCTGTCCTGGTACACTCATACATTGCTGGTGGGGTTGCAAATTAGTGCAGCCACTCTGGAAAGCAGTATGGAGATTCCTCAGAAAGCTTGGAATGGAACCACCATTTGACCCAGCTATCCCACTCCTTGGCCTATACCCAAAGGACTTAAAATCAGCATACTACAGAGATACAGCCACATCAATGTTCATATCTGCTCAATTCACAATAGTCAGATTGTGGAATCAAACTAGATGCCCTTCAGTTGATGAATGGATAAAGAAACTGTGGTGTATATATATATATATATATATATATATATATATATATATATATATACACACAATGGACTATTACTCAGCCATAAAGAATAATAAAATCATGGCATTTGCAGGCAAATGGATGAAATTGGAGAATATCATGCTAAGTGAGATAAGCCAATCTCAAAAAACCAAAGGACGAATGATCTCGCTCATAAGCGGATGATGACACATAATGGGGGGTGGGAGGGGTTAGTGTTAGGGTTAGGGTTAAGGAGGATGGCAAGAATGGAGGAAGGAAGGACTGTACAGAGGGAAAAGGGGGGGGGAGGAAAAAAATATCAGAATGAATCAAACAGCATTACCCTATGTAAATTTATGATTACACAAATGGTATGCCTTTACTCCATGTACAGAGAAACAACATGTATCCCATTTGTTTATAATTAAAAAAAAAAAAAAGAATGTCTGTCCTGGTTCACAGATGCCCCACAGCCAGTAAGCTCAGGTTTTGGGTGTTTCACCTTTGCCTGAATGCTAGACTGGCTTGTGATGACCACCTGGCTTATCAGTCTTCTTTGCTCACTGTGTTTCTTGAGCTTCTCTAACCTTTATCTCATTAATTCTGGAGAAATAGAGTTGCTCACTGTGCAGACTTGACTCAGGCTACTTTGAGGCCTGCTTTAGTTTCCTGGGTCACCCTGTTTGCCACAGGTAGCTCAGTCTTATGTGGTCTTCACAGACAGCTTTCTTTTCACCACTCCAGAAAGAGCTGAGCTCCCTGCCAGGTTCAGAGTCTGTGAAGTGGGGAGTTAATTCACTTAACATTTTTGGGAGCTGTGCTGTTTCCTCTGTCTTGTACCCTGCCCTGCAGTAATGAGCAGCTCTCCCAGCTGACCTCCTACCTCTTACCTGCTTCATTCTTGTTACTGCCAATTCTTGACCTAGACAGAAACTTCAAGCCTTGCTCTTCCTCTCATATCTTATTTTTTTGTTACACTTCTGTCAACAGCGTCTCTCTCTTTTTTCCCTAATCTTATTCATTATTCCAGGTAACACACATCAGCTGTTGGCAGACCAACTTGCCCTTATTTCCTTTTCTTTTTGAACAAAATTAAATTCCTTTATTGATTCTTTTTAATAATAAAAGAAATACATGTTCATTGAAGAATATAGGGACAACACAAATATTAGGAAGAAAGTAAAAATCATGTAATTTGTTAATTTTTTGGTATGTGTTGCCCTTTTGGATTTTTTCCATATATGTTGCTGATATATATATATTTTTTTCAAATGGCATCATTTTGCATTTATGTATTATTGCCTACTTTTTTTTTTTTTTTTTTTTGGTACCCGAGGATTGAACCCAGTGACACTTAACCACTGAGCCACATCCCCAGCCCTTTTTAAAATATATTATTTAGAGACGGGGTCTTGCTGCATTTCTTAGGGCCTTGTTGCGTTGATGAGACTGACTTTGAACTTGCAGTCCCCATGCTTCAGCCTCCTGGCTGCTGGTGTAGCCTACTTTTTTGACTAACAATTTTTCTTTGAATATATTCCACAAACAGTATATACAGTGCTACTTTATAATGTTTATTGCTGCATATAATGCTATTATATGAATGTGTTATTTATTTAACTGATCTGGTGATAGACTTTTGGGTTTTTTCTCTTATTTTGTTATTAAAGGCTGAGAAGTAAGTGTCTTTATGTCAATATAGCTGTGCCTGCTTGTGTATCTTCAGGATAGTTATTTGTAAATGTTTCTGAAAATGAGATCAACTGGCTCAAATGGTATGTAACAAAAAAAAAATTTTTTTTCCCAGTACTTGGAGATTGAACCCAGAGGCACTTGACCACAGAGCTATATCCCCAACCCTTTTTATTTTTAATTTTGAGATAGGATTTTTAAAAAATATTTTTTAGTTGTCAATGGATTTTTATTTTATTTATTTATTTTTATGTGGTGCTGAGAATCAAACCCAGCTCCTCACACATGTGAGGCAAGCACTGTACCACTGAGCTCTACAACCCCAGCCCTAGAAATAGGATCTTGGTAAATTGCCTATGCTGGCCTTGAACTTGTGATATTCTTACCTCAGCCCACCAGGTGGCTGGGATTATAGGCATGACCACTGTGCTGAGCTTAATAATGTCTTTTAAATCTTAGATAACTCAGGGCTGGGGATGGAACTCCAAAGTAGATGCCCCTGGGTTCAATTCACAGTACTAAAAACAAAAGTTGCTAACTTTTGTGTATTATAGACATTGTTGTAATGAGCATCCTTGTATAAGGACTGTGCAATTGAGTTTATGTATGCTAGCTACCTAGGAATGGAATTGCTATAGTAGAGTATAAGCTTCTTCTTCTTGTCTGTGGTTTGTGTTTTAACTTTGTATAGAATGTCATTGTAAGCATGTATTTTTTTTTAGAGCTTTTGATACATACAGTCATGAGCTACAAAACAACATTTCAGTTAATAAGGGACTGTGTATATAAGGTTATATTGCCTAGTGATAGGAAGCCATTTTAGTTTGTGTAAGTACATTCTATAATGTTGCCTTGACAATGACAAAATCACCCAACAATGCATTTCTCAAAGTGTATCCCTATCATTAAGTGACACATGACTCTATGTTTGTGTTTGTATTTCAATATTTTCCTCCAGAAAAACTACTGGTCTGCAGTACATCTGACAGTATCTTTATCATCTTGTCCAATGTAATAGACAAAAAGTGGTATTGTCCCCTATTTTCTACCTTTTTGCTTGAGTACCTCTTTATTATAGCTGAGGGCTGTCTTTTCCCTATGACTCACTTCTCCTGTGATTTTCTCTAATGAAGCCACTTCTCCCCTGTGTTCCCAAGTCCTGTCTGGCAACCTTTCCCATGAGAAGTTAGTCCTTCCCTCCACTTATGTCGCCTTTCTTCATTCTTGGTGCTTTTACCTTGGTGCTTTCAACCTTCTTTGTGTGTCCCCTTTCCAGCGTAATTTGGACTTGGGGATTCATACTAGGAATCCTTCAGTGCTCTGGACTCAGTTCCTCAGTCTTTTCATCTCTAAGGACTTCATTTTCATTCCTCTTAAGGTACCTGTAGCATGGTCATACCTTTGACTTCATCACTTGAAGCACTTCCACTTTCAGGATCCTGAACTCTAAAATTCCCTTCCCTCTCATTGTTCATGTACATCTCCCATTCCTTCTTTGACCCTCCCAACATCTGGTTCTGCAGCTCCTTCCTGCATGGAGAGCTACTTACCTGCAATGGGAACTGTCTACTTATTTTTCTGTTTAACTTGAGCCTCAAAGAGGAGAATTTATTTCATGTACTTGTTGATTGCCTTACTTCTTTCCCTCTCTTATTCTTCCTAATCACAATCAGATTCTTCTGTCGAAACCTGTAGACTTGAGTACTGCTTAAGTGCAGTCCCTGGCCCATCATTCCTTTCTCAGAAAATTTCTGTGATTTCCCCAGAGAAAAGCTAAGATCCTTAATTTGATTTTGAAGACCTCTGAGATCTGCCATTTCTGTCTTTCTTCTTGGTCTGTTTTCAACTAAGCCTCCATCAGCTTGAGCATCTTGTTCTTCGTATGTTTTCCACTTTCTTGCCCCTGAGCCTTTGTTCATTTAATTCCATCTCCCCAGGAATGCCCCTTTATTTTATTACCTTTTGGTCTTCTAGGTAATAAATGTAAGTAAGGACCATACCCCTCTTTCTGAAGACTTCTCAATCTTTTTTTAAAAATTTTTAAGGCACATTTATTCAGCATCACTATCAGACTAACATTTAGCGATTAACAGCATGGGTGCAAAAAATAAAAAGTCTACGTTAAAATCTTTGTTGGAATGCTTTACACTTTCCACAGAACATAAACTAAAATAACCTGTTATATTAGTCACAAATACAGTTCTCAAGTTTTTTTTGCCCATATACATGAGTATTGTCTAAATTTTGTCTTCTTTGTAGCAGCTAGGCCCTGTCGCTACTGTGCTCGGCTGAGTTCACAGATCTGTAGCTATAGTTTCCCTGTCACTTCTCTGTCTCTCCCATCCTGCTAAGCTTCTTCTCAGTCTTCTATTTGGACACAATCCCTTTCTACCTAAGTCCACAGCATTTCATCTCTCTAATGCACATCTCTAAGAACACTAAATTAATCTCTAATGGCACTTAAAATAGTCTTCATGGTATTTATTAGATTTATATGTCTCTGTATCTACCTAGGGATACAGCAGTGTAAGCTCCTGAGGATGGACGCATGTCCAATGCATTTTAGTGCCCAAAGAGCTCCAAGGACACTGGTGCCTACTTGCTTGCTGTTTGGTATATATTAGTCAAGTGTCCATGTGATTGTAAGTGTAAATGGAAGGAGGAAAGACTGTTACCCTGGCTTAGCAGGAACTGATACTGTTCTAGTGAGTAAAAACCACACTCATGGTTTGACCTGTACCAACAAAGGAATGGTCAGCTCCAGCCCACATTGCAGCTGAGAGCCTGAGTTCTTGAATACTAAGAACTCCATCAGGATATTTTTGGGTTTTTGGGTTTAGGGAGTTAGGCTGGCTACATTCTATACACTGTAGAGGAGAGGTTTTCAGAGTAGTACAACAAAAGGAAACACTGAGCATGTTTTTGGCAGAGGTAGGTGCAGAGGAGCTGAAGAACATGGTGACTCAGAGGTGAGGGTTTTTTTTTTTTTTCATCAAGAGAGACCAGTTCCTCCTTACTTCCTGGGCTTGAGGCTCAGTGGGATATGAGGAAAACACGATGGGAATGATATTTGCCATTCTCCCTGCCTTGGGACCTTGAATCACAGTCTAACTCTTCATCTCAAACAGCCATCCGTCTCATTTTATCCATCTACATAAAAAAACAAAACAAAACAAAAATATATATATATATATTTTTTTTTTTGGTTTTTTTTTTTTTTAGTTGTAGGTGGACAATGCCTTTATTTTGTTTTTATGTGGTGCTGAGGATCAAACCTAGGGCCTCACAGGTGCTAGGCGAGTGCCCTACCACTGAGCCACCACCCCAGCCTCTTGTCCATCTACTCTTGAGCTTTAAGGCCTGTCTCACTTCAGAAATCCTACCCTGAGCTGCTCCAGCCTTGGCACCTACTCCTGTTGTATTGTGGGGTGCTTTTAGTCTGTATCCCCCACTTGGATTGTTTGCAATTGTGTCTTGTTTTCCTGCCTTAATCTGTGAGCTTCTTGAATGCAAGAATCACCATAGTTTTGTGTCTCTGATGAAAGTATTGATCAAGTAATTCCTGTTGGTGTTATTAAGAACCTGATACTAGAATTTGGGATGACCTGTAGGAAAACAAAAAAAAAAAAACAAAAAAAAACTGAAGATGGGAAATGACTTGAAAGTAAAATAGCCTCTGCTGGTCCTCCAGAATCTGTCTGGGGAGGCAGCACCTGTTCATCTTTCAGTCTCCTAATGTCCAAAGGAGGAGAGTTGGTTTCCTGAATTCTGGCCACTTGAAGCTCTGCCTTCCACAGTAGCCAGGGTCCAAGCAGGTGAGAGAATGAGGTGTCAGGGCATGAAATACAGGGGAAAAGAGGGAGGTGTGATGGCTGAGGTCCTGCTCAACAGTGACTGACTGGCACCATACCTCCTGGCCCCTGGGAGTTCTCAGCACACATGGTCGATTGAGTCTGGAAAGATCCTTCACCAGCCTCTTTCCTGAGCTGGAAGCAGGACCAGGAACAGCAAGCCAGTTGGCAGACTTGCCTTTTCTGCTTTTTAAAGTACTTTGTTTCTGTTGCTAACAACAGAGATGGATAGTGTAAATAAAACACAGACACACAGGCACATAAGACACATATGTGCAGACTGAAAATCTGAGTTGTCGGGAGCAGGGGGAGGAACTGAGGTAGACAGGGCCTGGAAATGAGTAGCTGAGTCTGAGGGGGTGCTTAGGGTGCCCTGGGTCCTCTTCCAGCCTTGGTGACAGACTGACCAATAGGGCTAGCTATTTGGGAGGACCCTCTGAAGGCAGTTAAGTAGGAGAGGTCTGAATGTCACAGGTTTCAAAGACTTATTTCGGTTGGATGCAAATCTTTACCCAGACTGACACTCTCTGAGTTAGACACTAGTGATCTGAGGACTGATGGCAACTTCTTTCCTCTGCCCTGCCCTTTTTTTAAGGCTTTACTCACTGATCCCTGAAAATGCTCACATGTGAATCAGCAACCACTGTGGCCTTGCCAGATGACCTGACTTATAAAAGCCACTTTTAAGACCAGGTATTGTGGCACTGTCCTGTAATCCCAGCGACTCAGGAGACTGAAGCAGGAGGATTGCAAGTTTGAGGCCAGTCTCAGCAATTTAGCAAGGCCCTAAAGCTACCTAGTAAGATCCTGTCTGAAAATAAAAAATAAGAGGGACTGGAGATGTAACTCAGTGGTAAAGCATCCCTGGTTCAATCCCCAGTAAAACACCCCCTCGCCCCCTGCCAAAGAAAGAAGTCAGCTAGGTCTCTACCCCTAACCATATGCCTGATATTTGGGTAAACTGTGGGAAGATGTGAGCTTCCTTAGTGTGGCATGAGACTGATTCAGCATCTCTGAAGGGGAGATTTAGTAGCAGAAAGCTGAATAGTTCGTGCTTATTCAGGGGCTTGAGGTATAGACAGATTGCAGTGAGGATGGGTGATGAGGAAGACTAGGAGTCTCTGTTGCTGGAAGTCTAAGAGGAGGTAGGGTTAGATGTTATTCCTTCCTTCTTTAGGTCAAACAGGAATCTGTGATTTATATGTAGAGAGGTTCATTTGGTTCTGTGATTCTGGGGGAAGAAAGTAAATGAATTGGTATGAATTTTAGAATAAAATTCATGTATAGTTTTGAGGACTTGGTCCACAGAGTTTCTGACACATGGTATGATTATCTGAGGGTGTAGGTATTTGAAGTGGTTCTTGGTTGTGCACTCTTTGGCATCTCACTGCTTTCTTGAACCATATGTGACAGGCCTAAGGGATGTCTTGCATGTCGGCACAAAGTCAGTGACTTTCAGTCTTTCCAAAGCAATAAGATGTGAAAATGTATGGGGCTTTTTGGCCCAGGCATTGATGCAGCAACATTTGCCTCCCTTAGGTAGGGAAATGGATTAAGACTGTCCTTTGGGTTTAGGCTATCAAACCTACCTTAAGGTCTCATTTTTTTCCTGGCAGCCCTCTTGGCTATCAGTGGGCACATTGTCAACTTACAGTAGCTGCTCTGACTGGTGGTTTGGGACTAGATGTAAGGCATATATCACATGACATTTGTTACTGCTGGAGTTAAAGGACCAATGTGCATGTGAACGTTTACCTATTTTTATGTTTAGAAAGTCTGCAAAATTATCACCAAATTGATAACAGTCTGACTCATGTTCTCAGAAGCTTTCTTGCTAGGAGACAGAAGGGTGGAGTTACTCTTAGAATCAAAGAATGGCACATTGCCCTGTAGAGACCTAAGGGAGTTGCCACCCATGTGATATGACCTCTGTCATCTCTGTAGTCACAGCAGCACAAAGGCTGGGAACCCCCAAAAAGATAATTGGTCATTCTCTCTCTTTTCCCTGTCTTAGGGCAAGGGCGTGAAGCCCTGTGCCTGGTCCTAAGGAGGGATGGTTGACTTGGGCTATTATGGAATGATGCTGGCCCCAGCCTATCTCTGAAGCTGATAAAACTCTAAAGCAGGACAGGGTGCATGGAGATTCTTGTAATACAATGTATTCTAAACCACCAGGACCAGGTGACTTCTTGGAAAGGTAGAAGATGACTCAAGAAGACCTCATCCAACTAGATTTCATGTCCTGCCTGCCCCCCTTAGTCCCCACAAGTAACATAGTGAGTTGCCTGTGAGGTTTGATTGTTGATTTTCCTTCTTGTATGGTTCAGGTGAGCAGGTAAGTTCATGTTGAAGCCCCTCCCACCAGTCAGGAGTGTATAGGACTTTGCTATTTTCCTTACTGTGTCCTGACTGGCTTAGTGCCTGGTACAGAAGAGGTGCTTGGTCATTGTGAATCAAATGGTTCCCCAGCCTGAGTGAAGAGGGACCTTGAATTGGGTCCTGGAGTATGAATGGGATTTGGGCAAGCAGAGAGGAAATGGGAGAGCACTCCAGGCTAGCAATATCTTGGGCACAAAGTCACAAGACAGAAATGTACATTTAGAGCAGAATGTGCCCTGTGTGTGTGTGTTTGTCTGTGTAAGTCTGTAGGGAAGGGGATGGGGTGAGGTGGTATACTGGAGGATGACCAGAGACAGAAAAGAGGGAAAGGAGTTTTGTTGAAACTGGAGGAATCTGGGTCTGGTGATGGGTAGAGAGGAGCCCAGAATGACATGATGATATTGATGTTCCAGGATGCTTACTCTGTTATTTATGAGCAGGGAGGACTGGAGATGGAAGAATAAAGGAGAAATAGTAATATAAGTAATACTAAACATTTTATTTAGTATCTCCTTGGGCTGGCATGCAATAAAGTACTTTCTATATAACCAAGAGACCCTTGCAGTAAACTCAGCATAAGGTGATGAGCTGGAGAAAAATTGCAAAGAAGACAACATAATTAACGTCTTCATAGTTGGCTATATTTGACTTACTTGGTTAAATAAGAAATGGCTCCAAGGACATCTTCTTCCTGAAACTTGTCCTTGAATTTGCTGGGGCTGTTATCTGGCTTGTTTGGGGCTGTTGAGCCTTTGCTTACTCCCCGCCAGAAACTAATGTCCTTGGGCCTCAGATGGGGTGTGTCCCCAATCCAGCCATCTGGAAGGTCAGAGAAATTAGCCACTAGAATGTGCTCATTAGTGCTTGGAGGGGTTACAATCTGTCAGTAGAATCCTAAGCCTGGGAACTGCTTCTCTCAGAGGCTTTTCACAGTTGGAACAGGCTAACTGTATTAGTACTGACTGCTCCCTTATTTGGACACTAAATTTTCTGGGTGAGATTGGCTTCTCCTTGTTTTGGGTGAGTTTTTAAAGTACTGACATCCTCGTGAGTGATTTTCATGGAGATAACATGATACCAGAGACAGACTTTTAAAATCTGATTCTTTCCTTGGCCTCTTGCCCATCCACTTATAAGACAAGGATGAGATTCCTAGACTTTCCATTCACCTTGGTCTGCCCAGGGAAGAAGTGAATAACACCATCATGGAGTGAAAGTCAGGGTGGCTGAGATTCAAGAGTCTGGCTCCAGAGGGGCAACTTTGTTGGGGACTTATTTCTTGGCTTTGAGGACCTTGCTATGCCCATTGACTTGGTAGATTTTAAGTTTATCAACCTGGTTTCATGTGGGGCCAGGATAGGGGGAGCAGGGTATGGACAGAAGTATGGAGTGGTGCTGGGTATTAATGATGTTACCAGGGGCAAAGAGCCTTTTGTGGCAACCTTGAGAGCATACTTCCTCTTCCGACCACTGCCCCTTCCCGTGTGAAGAGCTAATCCCACCAGAACCCCAACTGTTAACTTTTGGGTCCTTTGGATTGGCCTGCAGAACCTTTGGGAAATAATTCACTTAGTGGTAGTTATGTTGGATGCTAACAGAGGAAGGGAAAGCAGGAAGAACATGTTTCTGTCAACAGACGTGTGCTTTCACCAGTCGGAACTTGCTGTGAGACTGTCTTAATTTAGCCTTTTGGTGATTGCTTTGCTTTGGGCTTTAAGAATCATTCTGTATGTGAAAGAGACTATAAATCATAAAGGCAGGTAGCAATGAGGATCAAGGTGAGGCTTCCACCTGTAGCCATCGTGAACCCAAGGTAAAAGCTGACTCAACTGAGAATTGCTACTGTCCAGAAAGAAAACACTTATAGTAGTGCAAGGGTCTTTCCATGCAGTATAGTATCTTATCTAATCCATACAAAAACACTTCATTGTTGGAACTGTCATTGCCCTACAAATGGGGAAATTAAAGCTTAGAAAGATTAGGTAACTCATCCAGAGCTTAATAGCTAGCAGAGGCTATTTTAAACTTCAGATTCCATGTTCAAAGACCATTCTTTCCCCATCATTCCTAATAGAAGAAAAGAAATTTTAACAAGCAATTGTTTTTTAGTAAACTTTTAATTTTAGAATATTTTTAGATTTTCAGAAAAATTGCAAAGACAGTACAGAGAGTTCCCCTAGATCCTATAAGACATTACTTTCCCCCCCACTTTTCTGGTCCATTTTAAGAGGATTCATTGGGGGTGGGGAACAGATTTGGAACGAGGACATTTTTTCCAGCTTGGTGATTTTTCAGCTACAGTTTTTTGAGAATCCATCAGAGTATATTATTTCTTTCCCAGTTCCAGTCTGTCTCAGTTCTGCTGGACTGAGCATCCATCAAGTTTTGAAGTCAAATACCCTACTTTCTGACTCTTAGCAACAGGAATTTCAGAGAGTTTGGGAAGACAGGTAGCTGTGGGAAGGGTCTTTAGCAGCCTGAGTTGGGCACACTCTCTTAACTGAGGGGACTCTTACAGGGGAATGTTCAGTTTTCAGCTAGTGTTTGGTGGCCTGAAGCTCCGGGGATAGAAGGAACGTCTATGTCATGAGGTCTGTTTGCTGAATGCTTTCTTGAGTCTGTCCGTGTATGGTGCCAGGGTGGTTCAGGGTGGTTGGTGCTGTTCTGAACCCAAGCCTCTGTCCTCAGGCAGGCTGTGGGTAGGGTAATATCCACGGGCAGCTGCTCTGCTTTGCTTTGGGTCCCAGGCACATTCTCCATTTAAGGGAAAGGGGTCTGCAATCTTCTTGGCTCTGAGTGTGAATGGGCTGGCTCAAAATTTGCTCATGGCCTTTGCTGGATGTGCTTTTTCAATGAGATCATTCCAGAATTACATTCCTATGAAATTATATTTCACTCAAGACGTGAAGCTGGATTTGTGTAAAAGTATTGGCACTGAAACGCAGGGCTCAGAGTGGGGCAAAAATGAGAATAGGGATAAAATAGCTCTTCTTTAGAAGGGGGGGAAGACGAAGAGAGAGAAAACGGTTGTTAAAGGATTTTTGCATTTAAAGTTGGTACACTGTAAGCATACCCAGGGAATCAGATTGCCATTTAGAATTGAAGACAGACTTGATGTCTGTTATCCCAGCAGCCTGTCACCCCCCAAGGCAATATGGGCTCAAAAAGGGAAAGTGGTGGGAGATGCCCTTGAGGCTCGTATGTCTAAGGTTGCTGAAAAGCTGAGGAAGTGGAGGAGTCTCCTGGTCTTGACATTCAAGGCCTGTCCCTGTCCTTCTAGCCTCATTTTGCCACTTTCACATTTTAACTGCTTCTCTCTCTCTCTCAGTCTACTCCTTCTGCGCTCACACACTCCTGCCTCCAAATGTATGGGGTTTTCCCCACAATAGCCAGTTCTCCAACTCTGGATGCCAACTGGATATCCTATAATTTAATTCAATTTGCACTTAACTACTTGGCGTTAGCACAAACCCCACAGTTTAAGGACTTAGTCCCACAAGACCGCCTTGAATCACAAGTCCAGTCTACCCATATTTCTGACCTGTTAGCTATAAATATTGTTGGGGGTGTTTCCTACAATCCCCTCCTTGGGTTTGGTAATTTGCCAGGATAGCTCACAGAACTCAGAAAAAGAGCTGGGTACAGTGGCGTATGCCACTCAGGAGGCTGAGGTAAGAGGATGCAAATTCAAGGCCAGCTTCAGCAATTTAGTTAGGCCCTAAGCAACTTAGTGAGACCCTGTCTCAAAATAAAAAATTTTAAAAAAGGCTGGGGATGTGGCTCAGTGGTCAAGTGCCCCTGGGTGCAATCCCTGGTACCAAAACAACAAACAAACAAACAAAATCTCAGAAAAAGAGTTTATTTATGCTTACCAGTTTATTATTAAGGATACAACTCATAAACAGCCAGATTACAGAGATGCATAGAGCAAGGTTTAGGGGGGTGTTGTACTTCGGTTCTCCAAGAGCTTCCATGCCCTCTCCTCTTCCTAGCATCTCACTGTGCTCACTAACTCTGAAACGCTCTGAACTCTAAAGTTGAGGATCTTTTTTAAAGGTTTTGTTTAATATAGGTATGATTAATTATGTCATTGGCCATCTGTGATCAACTTAATCTCCAGCCCTCTCCTCTTACCAAAGGTTGGAAGATGAGGCTAAAATTTTGGTCCTCTACTCATGCCTCACTCTTTCTAACCTTGGGGGCTCCCCATCTTACACTGTCTAGGGGCCTGCCAAGAGTCACCTCATTAGCATAAACTCACTGGGTGTTTGAAAGGGGCTTGTTATGAATAACAAAACAAGCACTGCCTTCTCAGCTACCACTCAAGAATATCAGTGAGAAATTTCCAAGGTTTTGAAGCTTTTTTTGAGAAACCAGGAAGATGAAACATATATTCCTTTTTATGTCACAACAGTGCACACATAGCCCCTACATATTGGCAATGTGTGATTATCATACTGTGTGTGATGTCTTGCATATACACTTTTCTCTTGGATTGAAATATTTGCTTTCCCCTTGTTTGTAGAGAGAACTCCAGTTACTATGAAATTCATTTCAGCATTACCTTCTCTGAAATCGTTTGTACTGCCTTCAGAGTTATTTTGTGGTACCTTTGTACTTTCACTGTCCCTTTAGTTACTGCACTTCTCTTTTGATATGTGTTAGAGGACAGAGACTGTTTTGCCTAGTACTTAGTACAAGGCTTGGTAAAGTATGAATGCCTATGAAATGATAGTTGAAGGAAGCATTGGATATAAGCAGCAGATTAAGCCACAGAATGGTGGCTAACATAGTGAAAGTGGCATCAGAAGTCATGAGACTAGAAAAAGACAGTACAAAAGATGGTGTTTATTTCTCTGTGTATATGCAGGTATGGAGAAATTTGTGGAGTGGCAAAATAGAAAGCTTAGTGAGTTCTGTGTTCTTAGACAAGTTGTAGGATGTGGGCCCAGAAACTCTTCCTGAACAATCTTTGCAAACTGCAGCAGGATAAAGTGGGGAAAGCTTTAGATTTGGAATTGGGTGTTATGGGTAGTGGTGGGGATAGTTCTTAGTAGTAACAATAGTAACAACAACAACACTATGAAGCAGAGACCATTTCAGACACTTTACATGTATTTAACTCATTTGTCCTTATAGTAACCCGGTGAGGTAGCTATTATTAATTGTTGACATATGAAGAAACTGAGGTTATAGCTATAGAGCAGTTATAGACCTGGTTCTGCATTTATTAGATAAGTGATCTTAGGGCAAATCACACAGGCTTTCTGAGCTCGAACTGCCTCCTTTTTGAATAAGGATTTATTGCATTTACTGCCTGAAGTTGGTGGTAGACCCAAATGAGCTAACATGGGAGAGTGTGTTTGAAAAATGTATGTAACACTCAGAAGTACTTAGGAGCCAGCATTGGGAAAGAAGGAAGACTTGCAAAGTATTGAGGTTAGGTGTTAGACTCAAGCTTAATGTGTGTGCTTCTCTAAGGTATGGGTTACAACTGCACTTCACAACTGCATTAGGCTAGTAAGTGGCAATATATTTGATTATATTTAGAATCAGGATTTAAGCTGCTATTAAAAAAGCAAGGGACTGGGGATATAGCTTAGTTGGTAGAGTGCTTGCCTCACATGCACAAGGCCCTGGGTTCATTCCACAGCACCACATTAAAAAAAATAATAATAATAAAGTTAAGGTGGTAAATATTAAAAAAAAAAAAAAAGCAAAAAACCAGTTTTTATTGGAATCAAATGTGTATGTGAAATGTCTTCTGTGCTAAACCAGCCTTTCCCTCCCAGCCAGGGAATTAGTGGGGAAATAGAGTAGTGGGCATTTGCATGGGGGGACAGTGACTCTGTGAGCCCTTGGGAGCAGTGGAGCCTCTGCAACTAGTGGCAGAAAGTCTGTCTCAGAGGAGGGCCTGCTGCATATGATTAGCTGCAAGATTCTGTGGCCTGTTTTTTTTTAGATCTGGAACTGGGTGTTCTGGGTGGTGGTGGTGATAATTCTTAGTAGTAACAATACTAACAACAACAACACTATGAAGCAAAGACCATTTCAGACACTTTACATGTATTTAACTCATTTGTTCTTATAGTAACCCAGTTTTTCTCAGGTGGGAAAGGTGTGTGGAGTATAAAAAGTTGCTTTACGTTGCTATAACCTTGATAATGAAGACTGTCCAACAAAGTTGATCCACTGCTGGCATGGGACACCTAATTGTGCCCATACTTGGACTTGGAGAGTGAGTTTTGCTGAACCAGGCAGTGGAAGAGGAGGGAGGGATGAAAGGGACCAAGTAGAGACGACCTCCATGGGCAGCCAAGGTGGGACAGTGTAGTCCTTCCGAGGCATACAGCTAACAGTATTCTCTGGATCTTTCTGGAGCCAAGTAACCTCCTTGAAATTTGAGCTCATAGTGCCTCCAGGCTTGATAGTTGTCTGGATTGACCATGATGCCTGTGTGAATAATTATAGGTCACTGAACAGAACCACTAGTCAACTACATCCCTCAAAAATGCCTAATTGTAGGCTACAAATATGAAAATATACAAGGGCTTAGATACATGTCATACCTCATTACAGAGAGCAGTGACATGAGCCAGCTGTGACTTGGGTGGCTTTTAGTATGTTGAGAGCATCTTGGTGAGCATGCTGACTCAGAAAAGGGCAGGAGCCCCATTCTCCAGGATTCCCCAGGAGACTGGCGACTTTGGGAAATACAAGCTGTGAACATATATCCTGTAGTTTGTACCTCAGTTCTACAACCGAGTGAGTCTGGTTTCCTGAAGGTAGATCTCACGCTTCTGTAGTAATTGTCTCCAGAAGTGGTTTAGAAATCACTTTAGAAAATATCACATTTGTGTGTGAACTCTTGGCATTTACAAGTCTACTATTTTTGGATTTAACTATTTCAGACACTCCTCATGGGCTGTCACATGTAGTAGTTCATAAATTGTTAACACTGAAGTTTGAAATATAGTGCCCAGGAACTCAGAAAAGCAGGATACCTGTAGTGAGTGAATGTCTGTTAGTGCCCAGCACTGGCATATCTGAGCTATGAACCTTCATTCACAATTACTTGTATGCTTGTGGGAAAGGTAAAATGGGTTAGGATACGGATTCTGTTTTTTTTTTTTTTTTTTTTTTGTACCAGGGTTTGAACCCAGGAGTACTTAACCACTGAGCCACATCCCCAGCCCCTTTTTATTTTTTATTTTGAGACGTCTTGCTAAGTTGCTTAGTGCTTCGCTAAGTTGCTGCAGTTGGCTTTGAGCTTGCAACCTTCTTGCCTCAGCCTTCTGAATCACTGGGATTACAGGTTTATGTCACAAGGCCTGACTAGGACAAGGATTCTTAAAATGAATCTGTGGAGGAACTTAGGGAGTTTCTCTAAAAGGATAGACAGGAACTTAGGAGCATATAAATTTTCTGTGGCAGTGCTTGGGGCTTATTAGATTCTTAAATGTCTCAGTGGTTTCAAAATGAATACCAGTGTTATGTTCCAAAGTGTAGAGATTTGGAACTGATATATATTCTCTTTGATATCAAAGCTCTGCAGTATATGCTTGATGGTTAGTGCATGTTCTAACCTAAGATGGTATTCTCTATTATGTACCTGTTTTTGTTATTTGGCTCTTGCAGGACTTAACACTCATGAAGGTTGCAAATTTTTCTTCAGGGGAAATTCAGATAATGTCCCGGAACTGATGAGGGCAAATTTCCAATCACAAATTTCAGAAATGTTCTGAAAATGTATTGGAATAAATGTGTAGGCCTGTAAGGACTACTTTGAAGAGGATAATCTCTGGCATTATTTGTTAAATAATGTCTTATTTCAGTTATATACTCTAATACCCTCAGCAATTGGAACTGGGCCTTTAACCCTAGCACAACCTGGGCCAAAAATGATTCTGTAGTCCTTAGGTTATCATTCTTCTGACCCTTAGCATGATGGGGAAATTTTAAGTTCTTTGAGAGAAGTGAGGAGGGTATCTGGAATACCTTCTATCACCTAAGTGGACCATACTTATTTATTGCCGGGTTGAAGGGGCCTAAGTTCATGTGGAGACTACTATGTCTGTTGGTGGAGTATGGCCCTTGATACATGCCCTGTCAGTGCTGCTTCCGTGTGAGGCCTCTCTCAGCTGAGAAGGAAGATATGCTGTATCCAGATCTCCAGGCTTGTGATAGTGGTGGTGGTGGGGTTATCCTTGGCCCTTGGAAGTCCTCTTTCTTCTCAGTTTTAAATTTTTTAATCATGTATAATAATGGAGAAATTATAATATTGGAAGGAATGTTGTGTGTCACGTGGGCCAGCCTACAAAGGGGAGGAGGTTGGCTAGCCTTACCTGCTTTTTTTCACTGTTGTATTGCTAGCATATAACTTAGTGGATAACATGCAGTAGGGGGTTGAAAAAATACTTACAGAAGCTGAGTGTTCTGGCTCTCACCTGAAGTCCTAGCACTCAAGAGGCTGAGACAGGAAGGTCCCTTGAGACTAAGAGTTCCAGACCAGCCTGGGCTGGTAGTGAGATAGTGAGACCTTATCTCAAACAAAACAAAACAAAACAACAACAACAAAACCCAAAAAACAAAAACAACCTTATGAAGCCAGTGAGTCCCTGTAAATATCAACAATTTTTGTAGACCTTTGTCATTGCTTCATTTGTTCATTTTGACACACATTAATAAGCTTTTATTATATGCCACTTTAAGTTCTAGATAACAATGGTCAAGGCAGTTCTTATCCTCAAGAGAGTGTTGTGTAATTGAGAAATAAGAAATTTAAAAGACATATAGTCTGTAATTAGAACTTGAGAATAAAAGTTCATCCTTATTTTGTCCTCTGCTTGTCTGAGGTATCTTTGGGGGACCACAGAAAACACATTTAATTCCCCTTTCACTTGAATGCCTTTTAGAATTCTCAAGATCGTTATCCTCCTCCTCCACCCAAGCCTTCTCTTCTGGGGTAAACATTCTCAGTTCCTTTAGTCATTTCTTCTGTGACATGTCTCTTGAGTGTCCTCTCCATCCTGGATACTTATCTGAAGGATGCAGTTCAAACTGACAAAGTCTGTTGCTCTGCCAGTGTTGAGCCCAGAACACAAAACAGTGTCCCAAACACTCATTTCCAGGGAGTGTTCTAACCTGGAGCTGCCCCTGTTTCTGTTTTTCTCTCCTTTTTCTGTGCCCAGGCAGTGGATGATGGAAAGCTAAGGCCCTGGATTTGGCCAGGCCCAGAACATCTTATTTGGCCAATTCTGTTATTGAAATCCTTCTCTTGTCTCCTCTCAGCCCGCCTCCAACCCGACCCAACACCCACTAGGTTTAGACGACCGATCTATACACAACCTTGCTGCCAGTGGCCTGCCTTTCCTTTTTTGAGTCACTGCTCTTTAGTACCACAGAAATTAGCATGAAAAAAGAAAATTCCAGTTGTATAACTGTATTCTATTCTTGTCTTTTGTCGCATGCTCCATCTCAGTGCCCCTTCCCATGACAAAAGTTGAGTCCTCTGACATCACAACAGTTGGCTATTGTATCAAAAGCTGTGATGTCACCAAGGGAGGATTATGACTTCAAGGAAGAATGGAGGGAGGGACTATAGCTGGCAAGAAACCACTTTGGAACAAAGAAGTTATTTTCATGCAAATCTTCACCCAGAAAGCCAGAGTTGGCCTTTCAGTGCATGAGTGCCAGTGGAAGGAAGCCCTCTGGGTTCCCATCGCTCCCCCTCCCTGTGGATTAATGGTTTGGTTTGTGGACATTGCCCAAGTCTGAGCTTGTGTGGAAGTCCCCTACTGGCCTCCTGGCTTCTGGGCTGGTGTTAGCTTTTATTCATGAGGTCGGTGCTGAATAGAGCTTTTCAGGGAGGGAGTTCAGAGGGGCCTGGCATGAGGTTGATGCAGATGTGTATGGCCCCTGCATGGAGGGATAGCTGCTGTGCAGCCACTTCTTTTCAGTCCGCAGGGCTGTTTTGTTCTTGGAGTACGCTGCCCAAGTCTTGAGTGTTGCTGTCTCCTGGGGCAGGTTGAGGCCTGCCCTGGGAACTCCACAGAGACTTACAAGCTTTCTCAATCTTAGTGGTATTTTCATGTATGTATCCTAACAAACACAGTAACCACCCAAAAAAAATATTCACATTGAAGGAATAATATTTTTATTTCATTCTTAAATAACCACAATTACTTGCCAGTGGGACGTAATGGATGATGCACAATGTCTCACATTGAATATTGCCATCCTTATTTCTTGTTCCACATTGCTTTTCACATGGCTCTTGGTTTTTATCACAGCAACTGTTGAAAACCCAGGTTCACAAAGAAATGACATCTTTGAAAAAGAATGTAGTGCAATCTGATGTTGAAACTGAACTTGTGGGGTGTCTGACAGATGTTCAGTATTTGCTCTGTTTCCCTCAAAAAATTTAAAATATCTTGCAGTACACCTGTGAGTTCCCCACAGTGCTCTGGGGCACCTCAGCACACAACCTGAGAACCACTGACCTGCAATTGCCAAGAAGCACTTGTTCCATTTGAAGGAGCAGTGTGAGGCAAATTCTGTTACCATCATGACATTTAAAGGCGTTGGACAGATGGTTAGACAGACGTTCCTTACTTCCTTTCTCAGCTCCAGAAGGATTGCACTATTAGGGGAGAGCCTTTGCCCCAGGGTCTGCATTTATGAGCCCTGTCACTAGATGGGGAAGAATGATGATGAGCACCTTTTATTTATTTTATGTTGAGTCAGAACCCTCTGAACTAGATGACTTAAAGAAAAATGAGGTTGAAACCAAGAATTTGGGGGCCAGGCATTGGCCAGCATTGAATCTTCTGCCAGTGTCCTTTTCTTACTCTTTATCCAGACAGACTAGACGTAGGGGGATACTTGGGATGGAGGTTGGTGTCCTGCCACAAGATATCAGAGAGACCAACCAGCTTGGTGTTAGTTATAGAGCCTAGTGCCAACCTCTGTAGATGCTGGGTTCTTCCACCTACTATGAAATACTAGGAAAACTCCTTAATGTCTCTGAGCCTCAGTTTCTTCATCCATAAAATAGAGATAGTGACAGCTATCTCTTATAGTTGTAAGGACACTTTAACCTGCTGTCTTAATTGAATAACAAAAGACTTTACCCCAGAGGAAAATTGAACCCTAATAATCTAGCTTAGACTTGCAGTTTGAATATGTTACTCTCTATTATTTCTTGATAATCTTGTTCTATAGATCTAACACTCCCAAATCTGCTGGGCTCTGCATTCTTGTGCCACATTAAAACTTTATTGAAGTATGTTATATAAACATGAAAGTATGTTTATATGCAGTTTTATACATTTTTACAACTAAACCTATATAACCAACACAAGGGCAAGAAACAGAGTATTATCAGTATCCCAGAATACCCCTCCAGTCTATGACTCCTCCATGGGTACCCATCATCCTGACTTCTGATAGCATAGATTTATTATTTTACCATTTTTGTATTTTCTATAAACAAGAATTGTGTAGTATATATTCTCAGTATCTTTTTATTCAACATAATATTCCAGAGATTTATTTATGTATTGTGTGTATCTATAGATTGTTCATTCTCATTGCTTTATAGTATTTCATTATGAAAATATGCATAACTTACTTGCCATTCTTATGATAATGGACATTTGCAGTTTTCAGTTTCATTGTTATTACAAATGGTGCTGCTATGTTTATTATTGTATTATTGTATCTTTTTATTCAACATAATATTCCAGAGATTTATTCATGTTTTGTGTGTATCTATAGATTATTCATTCTCATTGCTTTATAGTATTTCATTATGAAAATATGCATAACTTACTTTCCATTCTTATGATAATGAACATTTGCAGTTTTCAGTTTCATTGCTATTACAAATGGTGCTGCTATGTTTATTATTGTACTTGCCCTTGGTACACATGTGTTTGCATTTCTGTTGGATATATACCTGGGAGAGGATTGCTAGGTCATGGTTATGCATTTGTTTACTTTAGTATGTAATATGCATCATTCTTCCAAAGTGATAGTATTAATTTATACTTCCACTGTCAATGTTTGAGAGTTCCAATTGCTTCACATCTGTACTATCAGTTGGTATTTTCTATATTTTTCATTTTATTCATTTTAGTGAGTATGTTAATAGTATCATATTGTGGTTTTGATCTGCATTTCCTTGATAACTAATGAAGTTGAATACCCTTTTATATATCTTAGACATGTGGATATCCTGTCTAGTGGAATATCCATTTCAGTCTTTTGGGATATGTTTTTCTTATTAATTTGTAGGAGTTCTTTGTGTGTCTTAGATATGAGTCCTTCGTTAGATAGATCTATTGGGACTATCTTCTTCCACTCTTCAGATATCTTTTTCACTCTCTAAATGTTTTTACAAAGAATGAAAAGAGTTCTTATTTAATGTAGTTTACTTTATCAGTGTTTTCCATTATGGTTATCACTTTTTGTGTTCTGTTTAAGATATTTCTTCTTGTCCCAAGGTCTCTTTGGCTTTTGCTTGTGGTTTTTCTTCTACTTACAATGTTCTTACGCCTTCTTTATCTCCTACAAATCCTGCAAGACTCAGCCCAGGGTCACTTTCTGTCTTCTCCAGCAGCCCTCCCCTACATCCGTTCTGTCCACCTGATTAGGTGTCTTTCTTCTTGCTCCCAGAGCTTTGTGTAGCACTTCTATTACAACTTTTGATACATTGTACCAGAATCTTTACTTGTCTATCTCAGGCAGGATGGGGAGCTGCTCAAGGGTAAGGACCAGAGCATACAGTAGTGGCATGGTGGCCTGGCTAGAAAGACCCTCAAAAGGTTAAAGTAAGCATTGAAAGCCTTTCATACCCATGCCTGTTTATCTTTCTCTGTTTTTCCTACAGTATTTCCCAGTCTTTCTTAACCCATGCCCCTTTTTGTTGAGTGTAAAGATCTTCCACACCAAGGGTATAGTCCAGACTGAGAGTTAACTACAATACAGTGCTTCAGGGAGTGCTGATCAGTAGGGTCCAAAACAACAGACATCAGGAAAGGAAGCCCAGAGAAAAGGCCTTTGCATTTTATAGTGGGAAAGTCATTGCGATTATCTTTACAGAGAACAATTTTAGTTGAGTTCTTAAGCTAAAGGCACCCATATCTTATCTTTTGGGTATTCAAAGGTTGTGACTCCCTTTTGAATTTCCCGAGTGGGTATGGTTGCTGCAGGCAGGTCAGACCCTTCTCTGGGAAGGCTGTTATGGACAGAAGATGGGCAGTGGAGCTCAAAGTGGCTCACCCTGTCTAAGGAGGGCCACGCTGAGGTGGTGATAAGTGTTTTGTCAGGGCCTATTGTGTGCTAGGGACTGTTTTAGGCAGTGAGGATATATCATGAACAGACAAATATTCTTGGCTTCCTTGAGGCTGGGAGACAGTGTCCAGATGGGCAGAAACAGTTGTCTAGGTTTTTGAAACTATCTTGGAAGGAACCAGATTATCTTTGGAGTTGCCTAAAAGTAGAAAAGAAATGTACTGTGTTGAATCATCCAGTGATAAATGCTATGGAGAAAAATAAAATGAAAAAGAGGGAGAGCACTGAGGTGAGGAAGGAGGTGCTCTAGGGGAATGTGTTCCGGTTGCAGTAGGAATGAAGGGCCTGGTGTAGGAATGTGCTGTGTGCCCAAGTATATAATGAGGAGACAGTGTGACCAGAGTAGAGAATAAAGTCAGAGATATGATCATCAAGGGCCTTGTAAGTCATTGTAAAGATTTTGGCTTTCACTGTAAGTGAATGGAAACTATATTTTTGAGGGTTGTGAGCAGAAGAGTGGCAGATCCACACTGATACTGCTGGTGGTGTGATGATGGTTGCTTATTGCAGGTCTGTTCTGATCTTTTCTATTTTCTCAATCAAGTAGGAACACAGTTATCTAAGTGAGGACGAGTGAGGGTGTGAAGTTGAGTGTGGGGGAGTTAGACTCAAGACTTCCATTGTGTTCCCTCTGGATTCTGCGTATCCTCTATTTTTTATAGATGACTTCTCATAGGTCTTCCTATGTCACAGATGGGGAAACAGAGGTATGGCGACTAACCCAGTTCCTTAGCTCTTTTTATTTCCTAGTCCTCCTCTGGGAAAGTACAGCTTGTAGGTGGTGTGCTTTTCCAGAGCAAAAAAGCCTCTTGCCATCAGCTGGGTTGTAGTCAACCAGACCAGATTGCATAGGAAGGGTGAGAATGAGGTCGGGACTCGGGGACAGGAAAGTCTTCAGAAAGAAATTGACATTTGAACTGGCTGTTAAAGAAAGAATGGGCCTAGAGGACATTCAAGATAGGAGGAATTGGTTGAACAAAAGCGTGGAGGCATAAACATTCCTGGCATGTACAGGAAATGGCAGCCCTGCAGTCTGACATGGCTGATCAGAGGGAAGGCACTGATGTGATTTAGGACTGTGGTCTCTGCATCATCTTCATAATAATGGACCCACCGTGTTTTTTTTCCCCCTATAAGTGAAGGAAGGCAGTGGTTAGGTCCCCAGAAGCAGGGTTGTTTGTGGGACCAACCTTCATTCTGCTTACATTTTTGAAGTGGTTACAAGGCATTGGGCAGAGCGGGCTCCACCGACCTGGCAGAGCTAGCTAGGTTAAGCTGCTTGCTGGGAGACAGTGTCCAGATGGGCAGAAACAGTTGTCCAGGTTTTTGAAACTATCTTGGAAGCAACCAGATTATCTTTGGAGTTGCCTAACAAGCTCTCACCCCAATGCAGGCTTTCAGGAAATGTTTAAACCCAACTACAAACCTCTACAAAATCTGAGCTAAAGTGGAGAAGGACCATCTGGCAGGAATAGGGATTGAAAACTGGTTGAGGTTGAAAATCCAAATTTAAAGGGCTTTCTTTGAGAAAGAGGATTGGGAAATAGGATGTAGGAGGAAAGAGACCTTGATTTTTTTTCTGATTATTTTTCAAGAACAACAGCAAAACCAACTTCTGTGGCTGATAGAGGGAGATTTCAGCCTCACAAGGACTTGTAAAAACACCTGGCAATCTTTTTGACCATCCAGCAAAACAAACCCTGGTTCCTTTTCACCTGACCAGGCTCATTATTCACTTGATATTTTTGCCTGAAGGTCTTTCTGGATGTAGACTCACAGATCCTAAGGCTGAAATGGAAGTGATCCAAAGTACCAGGTATGTAAGAGTAGTGAAGAAGAAAAGGGGTCTGGCATTTTGGAAAGAATGGGTAGACTTGAGGAACCTTGGCCTTGGGTCCCCTTCCCTCCTACCCCCCACCATCATCTTGATGTGCCCCCTCGCTCCCCTTTCCTTTGTAATCTCTTATTTTTAGGCAGAGCAGAGCGGAAGACTCATTTTAATGATGACCTTCCCTGGGTTGTGTGTAGGTGTGTGGGGGAAGGGAATTACAGCAGGAAGAGAATGAACAAGGCAGGCCCAGGAAGATAGAAAGAAAAGGGCCATAGCTGTATCTCAAGTTCTTTTCTTGGCCTGCCCTTCCATCCCCTTGGGAATCAGGCAGGTGGTTGGTGGGGAAAGATGGCAGGGAAGGATTGTGCATAGCTCCCTCCAGGGAGGGGCCCTTTTCCACAGGGAATTTAGCAGGGCTTTTTCTTTATCAGGAAGAACAGGGTCTGATGTGAGGATCCAGAAGGTAGATGAGTGCTGAGCATGAGGATGAAGACTCATGGAGAAAAGGATCATCAGGATTAGTCGCCTTTGTGAGACCTCTTGGGATATGAATGTTTATATTGGTTGCTGAGACTCTTGGAGGAAGAGATGAAAAAGCAGGCCCTCCTTTGGGTCGCTGCTGTTGTTCCTTTGTCTCCTTGGCCAGGACCTGTGGATGAGAAAGGTGCAGGAAGGAGTTGGTAAGAAAGTCTTGAGTAGGTGTTTACTAGGCAGGATGAGCACAGGTTGACCCCCAGGGTAGTCAGACAGCTGCGTGCTATGTGGTGGACTGTACTGTTATTGTATTGGTTGCATTGCTTGGCTGTAACCAAGTTCTCATGGCACACATTAAAGCTCAGTCCCCTTTGCCACTTTTTTCCAGACCTTCAGGTTTCTTCTTCAGTATAACTTGTATATGAGCAAATTGCTTGGGAAGTTAAAGTCACGCAGATATCAGCAAAAATTCTCTCGTACTTTAGAGGCCTCCTTTGTTAAGTCTTTAACTTTTTACGTGGACTAGTAAAGAAGAGTGCTTGAAAGTGTGTGTTTGCTCTCAGTAGGAACTTTAACCCCAGGAGAATGAAAAGCTTCCCTCCACATGCTTATGTCTCTTCCTCATCAATCCCAGGGCTCCTTAAGACATGTTGTCACATCCACAATTATGCCTGCAGAAAGGCAGCAAGTGGACAAGAGGAAACAGGTTCTTTTTCTCTGAGATAGGAAGGTTCATTCTTAGATGTGGGGCAACCCTGAGAAAGAGCTTCAGAGATTGAACTCTAATACATCCCTTCTTGGACCTTTGGGAGAGTGTCTGTAGATTGGGGTTAGATTGTGTTGCCAGATGGAGGCTGGCCTGAGCAAAAGCAGGGAGCCTTCCAGAGGGTCTTTCTTTCTGCAGCAGCTAGGGAACTAAGTGGGGTTTCAAGTACCTGAGAAGCTATGTCCTGCACTACAAGAGGGTCCTCTTCCTTGCACTGCTCATGCCTAGCCGCCCAGGAGATTTCATGTGGCTGGTCCCATGGCAGTGCCTCTAACCCTCCCTGCTGGTATGTAATCTATAGAGCTGCAGACTCCCCCAGCTGATTGGGGAAGTCAGTTCATAGGCACTGGGCACAAAAGGGTCAGGGCTGACCTGAAGAGAGCTTGCTGCATCTAAATGGGACGCTTGGACTCAGCTTTGGCCAGCTGTTACTGTACAGAAATGCAGACTATAATGGCAGGGTTTCTGATTTTTTCAAGAGAAGCTAGAATCTGAATTTTATTTATATCAGACTAATTTCTTAAATATTTGATATTCAATTCAAATTATTTAAATATAAAGCGAAGACTAAATGGGGGCATTTCTTTGTGCTTGTGAACTACAAGTTTATGACTTTTGTCTCTATGGGTTTGCTGGCTTTGAACATTTCATAAAATTTGAAATCCTAACTTATCCCTGTTATAGAATGTATCAGTGCCTTATTCCTTTTTACATTTGAATTGTCCATGGTGTGGATATTTCACATTTTAGTTATATATTCATCAGTTGATAGACATTTGGTTGTTTCCACTTTGTGCCTATTATGAATAATGCTCTTAGGAACATTTGTGTATAAGTGTTTGTGTGGACATAGGTTTTCATTTCTCTTGGATAAATACCGAAAAGTGCGACATGCTGGTTTATCTGATAACTCCATATTTAAACTTTTTGAGGAACTGACAAAGTGTTTTCCAAAGTGGCTATACTTTTTTTGCATTCCTACTTACACTGAATGAGGACAGTTTCTCTACAGTCTCACTATCACTTGTTATCTTTTTTTATTATTATAACTTTCCTAGTGGATATGAAGTAGTCATTGTGGTTTTTATTTGTATTTTCCTAATGATTAACAGTGTTGAGTATCATTTCATTTGCTTATTGGCTAATTTTTAAGTCTTCGGAGAATCTCTGTTCAAATCCTTTGTTTAATTTTTAGGTTATTTTTCTTTTTATTATTGAGTTATAAGAATTCTTTTTATATTCTGGATTCGTTTTCCCAGTTCACTAGTAGATTTATGATTTGCAGATTACCTCTCCCATTTTGTAGGTTGTCTTTTCACTTTCTTGATGATATTATTTTCAGCACAAAGTTTATTTTTATAATACAGTGTATGTCTTTTTTGTTGCTTTTGCTTTTGGTGCCATATCTAAAATCCATGGCTAATCCAGTGTCACAGAGATTTTCTTTCTTTCTTTGTTTTTTTCGTACTGGAAATTGAACCCAGGGGCACTTAATCTTGGAGCCACATCACCAGCCCTTTTTTATATTTTATTTAGAGACAGGGTCCCTCAGAGTTGCTTAGGGCCTCGCTAAATTGCTGAGGTGGCTTTGAACTTGCAGTCCTCCTGCTCAGCCTCCGGAGTGGCTGGGATTACTAGTGAGTGCCACCGAGCTCAGCTATGAGATTTTCTTGTAGGTTTTCTTTTTCTTTTCTTTCTTTTTTTTTTTTTTACAGCTGGTTTAATAGAAACCATTTATTAATTGTAACATCAATTAAAATTTTTTATTCTTTTTAGTTATACATGACAGTAGAATGTATTTTGACATATCATACATACATGGAGTATAACTTCCCATTTTTGTGGTTGTACATGATGTGGAGTTACAGTGGCTTGTATGTTTTCTTATAAGCTTTGTTTTTGTAGTTTTGCTTCTATGTTTAGGTCTATGATTCATTTTTACTTAATTATTATATATGGTATGATGTAGGGAGGGGTTCTACTTCATTCTTCTGTAAGTGGATATCCAGTTTTCCCAGTACCATTTATTGCATTAACCGTCTTGGAATCCTCATTGAAATCAGTTGACCATAAACCTGTTTTTTTCAGGGATTCTCAGTTCTATTACCTTGATCTCAATTTCTGTTCCTGTGTCAGTATCATACTATCTTGATAACTGTTGCTTTGTGATATGTTGTGAAATTGGCAAGTCTGAGTCTTCCATCTCTATTCTTTTTCAGGTGTTTTTATTCTTTTGCTTTGTCTGCTCTGGGTCCCTTGCATTTCCATAAAATTTTAGGATCAAATTTTCAATTTCTTTAAAGAAATCAGCTGGGATTTTGATGGATATCCTATTGAACCCATAGATAATTTGAGAAATATTGCCATCTCAACAATATTAAGTTTTCTGATCCCTGATTATGGGATATTTTTATGTTTTTTAATGTCTTTACTTTCTTTCAGTGATGTTTTATAGCTTGTCTTTTATTAATTTTTTCCCTAAGGGTTTTATTATTGTTTGCTGCTGTAGTAAATGGAATTATTTTCTTTAATTTCATTTGCAGTTTGTTGCTAGCATATAGAAATAACATTGATCTTTTTTTTTTAAACATTGATCTTTTAATACAGATTTTTTTTTTTAATCCTACAGGTTATCTTGAACTCATTGTGTTAGTTAGCTTTACATTATTATGACAAAATGCCTGAGGTAAACAACTTATAAGGAGGAAAGGTTTACTTTCACTTACCATTTCAGAGTTTACAGTCCAGTGTTGCTTGGCCTTGTTGTTTTGGGTCTGTGGCAGCACAGTACATCATGCTGGGAATACCAGGTGGAGGAGGCCTGTTCAGCTCATGGTGGCTGGGAAGCAAAGGAAAAGACAGGAAGGGACTGGGGTCCCAATATTCCCTTTAAGGACAAGCGCCCAATTACCAGACTTTCTTCCACTAGGCCCCACCTGCTAAAGGTTCCACTGCCTCACAGTAGTGCCACAATCTGGGGACCAGACTTTCAACACATGGACCTTTGAGGGACAGTCAGGATACAAACTATAGTACTTATTAGTTTAAAGGGTTTTTTTCATGGAATTTTTAGGATTTTCTACCTACAAAATCATGCCATCTGTAAATGGAGATAATTTTACTCCTTCTTTTCCAATCTGGATATATTATTAAATTTTCACCTTTTTCTTCTGTTAGTTATTAGTCATAAAATAGTGTTCCCCATAGAATGGAGCTTTTTACCAGTGGTGCTATATTAACTGACTGTATGGTACATGAATGGACATTTTTTATTTTGTAAATATTTAATACTTTAATGTATATTAATTTTATTGTAATTGGTATTAGGAAAAATATGATTAGCACTTCTAGTTCACAGTTTTACGTCTGCTTAAATGTCTTTTTATCAGAATGGTCTTCTTTGAACATCCTCTTTATTCTCTTTCCCTTTCCCTTGCTTCATTTTTTTATACCACTTACTAGCTAACACACACACACACAGTTATCATACACATGGGATATATACTTACTGCCTGCTTCTCCCTACTAGGTTGTAACATCTATGAGGACGGTGACTTTGTTTTTATTCTTTGCTGGATTGCATTTGCCTTTGACATAGTTGCTAAATAAATATTTGTTGAATGAATAAGGTTTATTGTTTAGAACAAGATTAAAATTTTTTAAGAAAAGGAAGCCAGTTTCAAGTTCATTTACAAAAAATACTGAATCAGTAGTAGGTCAGGAGGTATACAAATGTGGCAGAAATCATAAGCGCTGTATGGAATCATAAAAGTTTGGGAAACTCTAACTTAATAAGGAGAGGTGATGGAGATAGAGGATTTTTTTTCCAAATCATTTTTCGTGAGGTAATAGTTTTTCTGTTAGCTCACAGACTCTTTCCTACCCCAGGCTAGGGGTTTCTTGAGGCTTTTAAGCTATAATGTGGAGTTAAACATACGCGGCAAAGTGATTTCTACCTCCTGCCGCAGATACACTTTCAGCAGTTTTGGAGGTCATCTGGAAGATGTTTGAGGTGCTTCGGGCTGTCTGTGGAAACTTGGCTTACGGGACTTGTCTTGTTTGCAGGGCTCTGGATTTGCAGAGAGCCGAAATGACCATGACTGCCAACAAGAATTCCAGCATCACCCATGGAGCCGGAGGCACTAAGGCTCCTCGGGAGACTCTGAGCAGGTGAGTAGGGGAGCACTGCTGGGAGATGGCATCAAAGAAGAGTAGAATGGCCTGGGGCCCGGGTAGGATCCTTGCCAGAATGTTAATAATTCTCATTATGTGTCTGACAGTCATCCAGGTGACTTTTCTGGACTCAGGTTATGCTAACCATTAGGCAGAATTCTTTGATAATTGCACTATTTTTCTAGTTCTATATATCTCCATAAGAAATAACAAACAGTAATCCTGTAGCTTTGTTTTGTGCAGTTGGAGGCCTCTAGCATTCCAGGGATGGGGCCAGTAAGAAGCAGCTTGTGTAATCTCTTCTCAAGGTGGAGACAGCGTGGAGCTGCACTGCCATGGGGGAGGCTGACCACGTTGGGATAGGGGTAGGCAGGCAGTTAAGCATCTTAGCACAAGTTTTAAGCAGAAGGCTAGACTATAAGAATTTAGGTAGGCTGCAAAGAAGACAGTGTGGGGAATTTTAGTGAAAGTAAGTTATAATCCACCTTCCAGTTTTGTCCTTTTTTAAAAAATGGGAATGTAGGACTATAGAAAAACCACAGATTTTGGAATCCTATAGAACTGGGTTCAAATCCAAGCGCTAACTACTTTCCAAATAGATCTCAGAACATTTTCCTGTGCCCTCTAAAATCTGTTATCTCATCTATAAAATTATCTCATAGAGTTGCTATGAGGATTAAATGAGATAATATATCTTGGTACTTAGCATAGTGGCTAAATCTCCCTGTGATAAGATAAAAGCTTCCAGACTGGCAGATAGACATACAGTGCTCTCACTGGGGTTTCTCAGTTCATGGGCAGGGGTGCATGCTAATGCTAATGTCTCAGAATAGCCTCCAGGCTTTTTTTTTTTTTTTTTTTTAAATTAAAGCCACATATTTTCCCAGCCTCTTCTGATGAATCTCAGGTGGGCAGATTTGGCTTTTGGGGCCTCATCCAGTAGACTGATATCTATGAGAGTGTCCAGCTGTGGGTTGGGATAGAATTAGATCCTTCCTGGATATCTGAATTGTACGGTGGTAGGCTAAGGCCCAGGAGGGTGGGGCTCCCTCAGGTCTGGCCAGAGGTAGTGGTGGATATTCCGTTCATTCAGAGCTGGCATCAAGATATTGTTGGTAGAAAGGACACAGGATGTATTCCTTCAGGAATGGCTGGCAGAAATGGGGCAGGGGTTCCCTGTGCCATACATGCAGGACTTGATCCTGGTAGAAATAGTATGATAGACTGTGTCAAACACACAGGGATTGGCAGGACTGTCTTGTTAGTTATGTAAGAGCTTGGAACTTAACCAAACAAGTTTTATATCCACAGCAAGACTAGTAAGAACTCGCGTCGGAACTGAACTCTTCCAGAACATTTGGTGGCCGAGGCAGAAACTGTTCTATCTTAGAGTCTTCCTCTCCTTGCCTGCTAGTGGGAACCATTTTGCTGTGCTCTCACCAGCCTGGTGGCATGTCTTACCATCATTAAGTTGGCAGATAGAGACTGGGAATTCAAGTTCTCATTTTTTCGTAGGGGGTTGGGATACTGTATTCTACTATTGAGCTATATCCTCAGCCCTTTCTTTAGATTTTGAGACAGGGTCTTGCTAAGTTGCCCATGCTGTCCTTGAACTTGTGATCTTCTTGCCTCAATGTCCCAAGAAGCTGGAATTACAGGCATGTACCACCCTGTCTGGTTTTTTCCCCATTTTTAAAAAACATCAGACTATTATGGGAGTGAAATAAATAGGAGATTCTATAGCATTATTCTTAATTTTCAAGAAATAGTATATTTAATAGTCTACTTAGAACTTTACTTGGAGATGATCATACCCAGCATCCCTCAACTCCTTTAAGTATTTATTTTTTTCATCTGATTTCCACTGCAGAGGTGGGTATGGGTAGGAGGTGATATGCAGTATTTATATTAAGTTGCAAAGCAGAATGAAGAGTGCTGACAGCATCCCCAGTTTCTATTTGGAATACACGCCTACATGTTTCTAAAACGTTTTCAGAAATTGCTCTTCCTTTAGCTTCTCAGTCTGCTTGCCATCAAAACATGCTGGGTGGTGTTTGTAAATATCTGAGTTTCAAGTGGGCATTAAAAAAGCATCTTTCTAACCTCCCTTCTAAGTCTTCCTGCCATATTTCCCCATCTCTCCCTCCCTCCCTTTCTGGGAACCTGGCTTTTGGCATGGAGTCACAGGCCTCTGTGGCTAACTACACCCTTCTCTCAGAGCAACTCTTGGGCTGAAGATATTAGTTAGACATTGTGATCTTGTGGTTTCTTTGGTTGTCTTCACCCCCAGCTACAATCTAGGTGTGTTCTTTGGACTGTATAAAGCGGGAAATCTCTAGTTAACTTAAGAAGTCATTGTCAGTGAACTCTGAGGATCTTTCTAAGTGCCGGGCTCTGTGCTGGACATGGGAAAAAAAGAAGATGACCCCTTCTCTCTAAGGCATTTACAACTTAGATCCATGATCATGGCACCTGAATTTCTTATGAAGTCTGATCTTTCAAAAGATGTTTGGCAGTGAGCCGGGACCCTTTTATCATTGCCAGCCCAGGAATCTAAAGAAGAATTAATACTTTGGTACCATCAGAAGTTTATTTGGAGAAGGCAGGGCCTTGGAAAACTGGATCTTTGATGCTGGCCACTTTGGAAGCCTTCACATCATTCACACGAAGGCAGTGGAACCCAGTAAGAAGCATTTATTTCTAGCTTTGGGGAAAGGAGGAGCACTCAGGCATGAGAAACTGGTAGAGATGGGCATATGGGACCCTGTGGAACTGTTCATATATATATTTGCAATGCCTTATCCTTAATTTGCATAAGAATCTTCCTGATATACTGCTGAGCCAGTTTGGGTTAAAGATCCCAGATCCGTTTCCTAGGTTTTTACAGGTGTTTTACTACTCTATTCCCTTCCCTTTCTTTTGCAGCTCAGTCTTGATTTGGCAGGGGCCTATAAGAAGAGGAGATCTGAGGCTTCTCATCTGACCATCTAAGTTTTGTTCTTTGTTATGTCTCGGGCTCCTGGAACAGGTTTCCTTTTCTCATTGGCTAAACGGGTGTACTCCTTCACCCTTACCAGCCAGACCACTCTCCCCACTGCCTAGTGCACTCCAGCTCACGCAATTTGGCACTCTGCTCTTGGAGGTAGGAGTGGCATTCTCAAACCTCTGAATTTCACAGGGAGGTTTTACTGTGTGCTGATGACCTAGAGTGGAACCAGAAGCATTTGGTGACTTGGAGGGAAAGAAGTGTTATATTCAGAGCTAATTCAACTGTTTTGATTGGGGAACTTGACTATGTGATTTTACTTGTGCACTGAGACCTGGCAGGCAGTATGGGCTTTTCTCAGAAGACTTTCTGTGTCTGCAGATTTCCTCCACAACTTTTTTACTATGAAACTCTAGTACCTGAGTCATTGTGACTTGGAAATATAGGCCATCAGTCTCATATTTGAGAACCTTGCTTCTGGTTTTAGGTACACAAAACCTGTGGATATCTGTGAGAATGTGGAATTCTCAAGGACAAGGACTTTGGCTTCTCTTTGTGTGTTCAGAGCCTGGAACAATGCCTAGCACATAGAAGGCATCACTTCCTTGTGATAATTTGACTAAGTGACTGGGAGGGCAACATCTTACAAAGCTCCTGGAACAGGTTTCCTCTTCTCATTGACTCTAGTACCTGAGTATATTGGAGTCCTTGGATTACTTTCCTAGTGGGTTTTCTTAGCTTTGGACTCTCTTTCCATCCACTGTGTAGATTCTCAAAAAGGCAGAGTTGAAAAGATTTCTTGGAGCTTGCATTATTAGTCATCTTTCTGTCACTGTGACAAAATACCTCAGAAAGTCAACTTAGAGGAGGAAAGACTTATTTTGGCTCATGGTTTTAGAGGTTTCAGTCTGTGGTCAGCTGGCTCCTTTTTTTCTGTGCTTGTGGTGAGGTAGTACATCCTGACAGAAGGGCATGTGTGGTGGAGCAAAACTGCTCATATGATCAGCAGGGAAACAGAATGAGTAAGGGAGGGGCTGCAGATGAGGCACACCCTTCCAGGGCATGCCCTGAGTGACCTGCTTCCTCCAGCGAGGCCCTACTTCCTATGCTTTCTACCACTTTCCAACAGTTCATTCAATTATGAATCCATTAGTGGATTAGCCCATTGATGAGATCAGAGCCTTCATAAACCAATCACTTCCCAAAAGCCCCACTGCTGAACACTGCTGCATTGGGACCAAGCCTTCAACACATGAGCCTTTTGGGGGACATTCCAGATCCAAATGATAACAAGTCATTCAGTCTAACTCACTTGGTTTATATATAGGGAAACTGAGTCACAGAGAAGAGGGAGAACACAATGTTAATGGGAGGAATAACCAAGCTTTCCTGTCTTGATTCTTCTATTTTTCTTTCATTGTACCACCACATTCACATTCCTGTAAACATTACTGTCACCTCCTTGCTCAAAAATTATTGCCATCCATGATAAGGTCAAACTTAGCCTGTTTGCAAGTCATCTTGGTTTGGTCTGGCCCTGGTCTTTTTTTCTACCCCTATTATTCACTAAAGCAAACTTTATATTTCTGCATCTTTTTTCCAGTACTTTTTTTGACTAGTCAGCTAGGAAGGATCGTGCTCCCCTCTGCATTTATTCTTAGAACCTTGGTTTGGAACCTCCAAATGCACTAATCATAGCATACCTCAAAGGGTGGATATCTGTGTCAATCTTATTTCCTTTCCTTAAGAGTTCTCTCTTTGGGGCCCAGTGCATACTCTGTTGGAATGTTAGAGTTGGGAGGAAGCTTGGAATTCAACTGACTTAGTTACTTATGTTACATGTGAGTATGGTAAAGCCCACACAGCTAATCAACCGTGGAGCTATAATTTCAACTCACATCTGCAGAAGTCTGTGCAAAGAGAGGCCTCTTTTAGTGATATGGTGAAATACAGATTTGGACCCTATGCTTTAGATTTCAGGAAGAGTGTATGTGTTAGTCAGCTTTTTGTCACTGTGACCAAAATCACTGACATAAACAACTTAAATGAGAAAAGATTGATTTTGGCTCATGGTTTCAAAGATTTCAGTCCATGGTCACTGACTCCATTTATTTGGGCTTTAGGTAATCAGAACATTGTAGCAGAAGGGTGTGGCAGAGGAAATCTCATCCTTTCATGGCAGCCAGGAAGCAGAGAGAGTGAGGAAGGGGCTGAGGATATAATATCCCTTCCAGGGCATGACCCTGGTGACCTTCTTCCTTCATCTAGGCCCTACCTCTTATAGTTTCTATACTCTGAGTAGTGCCATCAGCTATGAACTAATGGGAACTAATCCATTGATGGGTTTAACACCCTCATAATCCAATCACCTCCCAAAAGATGCACCTCTGAACATGCTGCATCTGGGATACTTGAACCTTTGAGGGACATTCCAGATTCAAACTATAACAGAGTAAAAACTTGCAGTCAGTAAAGAAAAAATCTGAAAGTAGTAGGTATGGGTAAAAGATAGTGTTGCAGCTGGGCATGGTGGCACATACCTTTAATCCCAGTGACCTAGCAGGCTGAAGCAGGAGGATCGAAAGTTCAAGACCAGTCTCAGCAATTTTGCAAGGCCCTGAGCATCTTAGTGAAACCCTGTCTTAAACAAACAAAATGGCTCGGGATATGGGTCAGTGATAAAGCACCTCTGGGTTCAGTCCCCAGTAAACACCCCTGCCCCCAAAAGCGTTGCAGAGCTTCTCCTGTCCTGGCTTTGGCAGACCACCCCTGAGGAGAACCTGTGACCTCAGGCACCCCCCCGCCCCCTTACCTGAGATGCTTTCTAGAGTACCGTCATGATGTCTTTAATGCTGGTCTGCTTATCTATTGCTTTGTAACAAATGAACCCAAATTTAATGATGATCTTTTATTTTGCTTAAAAATTGCAGTTTGCATAGGGCCCATCCAGGGAAGTTTGTCTGTCTTCCTTGTAGCATCATTTAGGGTGTCTTAAAGTTGGTGGTAACTCAGTGGCTGGGGGCTAGAATCATCTGAATGCTTGTACAATGCTGACTGTCGCCCGGGAGCTCAGTTTGGGAATACCTGCATGTGGCCACTACACTTGACTCCATGCTTTTATGGATTGGTGTTTGGATTCCAAGAGTAAACATCTGAAGCGAACAAGACAGAAATACATGTCATTTTATAAATTAGCCTCAGAAACACAGTGTCTTTTCTATTGTTTTGCATTGATTAAGGCAGTAACAAAGGGGTAAGTTCAAGAGAAGGGAAGGTAGTTGCCACTACCTGGTGAGATAATATTAAACATCTTATTGTAAGAAGGGTATGTGGGATGGGAGTACACTGTGATTGCTGTCTTAGAAAAATACAGTCTACCATAGTTGTCCTCCAGTCACAATTCCAGATACAAAGCATATTCAATCTTTTCCCTAAGCTCTAGGTCTTATCCTCTTAATGGCGTTGAATTCTAGGATCTTGCCATCAAAATCAGACCTAGGCATAGATGAGGCTTTTTGGGTGCAGTTCCTTTCATTGTATGCAACTCTCTTACTGTGAAGATCTTTAAAGAGAATATATCCCTGCCCCTCAAAATACACTGATGGAACAGGCCTCCAGTAACCACTGTAAATGTTCCTTTAAAAAAAAAAGTCACCAATTTGTTGTAATTTTTATATTCAGTGGGGCATATGTTCTAATTTCTTGGTTCTACTGCTTGGGAGTCATTTACCTTGTCTCTACTTCCACCCTCTGCACCTTTGGGTGTGCCCTCTGAGTTATCCTTCCATTTCCATTAAAAGTAGCTCATTCTTACAGGTAAATAATTTTCTCCACCTTCTTCATGCTCATAATATGTCAAGGGTCCACAGTTTCCATTTTGTACTGTCTCTTTTTTTCAGTCCAAGCTGATATATTCTTTAAATACTTAATGAGGTTTTTTTTTTTTAAATATATAATCCATTATAATTGACAATAAGCATGCTTACAGATCACCTGAAGATAAAGCTCTCTCCACTTTGGTTTCTTATGATTCTTAGAAGTTTTATTGTCTATATAGAGGGTCTGTCAAGACTGGCTCTTAAGATACCTCGAAGGCCTTTTTTCTGTTGTATGTTGTAGTACTTTAAATAATTTTTGAGGTCTTTACAAGGATTCTTTCAGTCCCACTTTAAATTTTATTTTTACAGGTTTATTGAAGGATAATGTATAATCTATGTAAAGTGCAGGGTTTGTTTTCTCTCTCTCTCACATACACATACATGTATACTTAATAAAACTATCACCACAATCTGGAAGCCTTTTCTTAATTTGAGAATTTTTTTCTGTCTAGAGAGACTGGAAATGAAAAACAGTTTTATTTTCTGGCCCAGCACAATTTTTTAGCTTATCTCTTTTCTCTAATACTATTGTCAGCTAGACGTCAGATGGCACCGTAGCACTTTGCCTGCAAATTTTCTTACCTAATTCACCAAATTTATTAGCTATATTTCCTATTTTCTGTGTTATAACAGGTGAGAGAATCGCCAGACTTTTAAACACAATAAGGGTACCCTTCGACTTTTAAATGACATTTTCTTACTTGCTTTTAAGCTCCAAATGACAGCCCCAGAGACAATATTTTTAAAAAATTTGCTTCAGTAGCACCCCACTTAAAAATACCAAATTCTGTTCCAGTTATTGCCAAATAATCACTTCCAGATTTAATGGTATAAAATAGCAATTTTATTATGTTCCCAGACTCTATGGATTAGGAATTCAGACAGGACTGCAGGGATGGCTTGCCCCTGCTTCAAGACATCTGGGACCTTGCTAAAAAGACTACAAGGCTTAGGGTGATTCCATGGCCAGGAACTAGTATCCCGTGGCAGTGTCTTAACTCACACATCTGGAGGTTGATGCTGGCTGTAGCTAGGACCTCTGCTGGTCTTTCAGTCAGAACACTTAACACACACCTTCTCTGTATAGTCTGACCTTGCTCATAGCATGGGATCAGGCATTACAAGTTGCTAGTTTCTTGAGGCCTGGTCCTGAAAAGTGGTATAGTGTCAGTTCTGTATTCTATTGCACAAGTAGTTACAGAACCCAGATTCACAAGGAGAGGTCATGTTGACAGGAAGCACACCAAAGAATTTGGTGACCATGTTTTTGAAACCACTACAAGTGCCTTTGGCATGCTTTCCTAGAACTGAATTTCTGTCCCTCTTGGCTCTGCATAATGCCTGCTCTGCTTTGTATAGCAGCTCAGTTTGTACTGAATTAGGCTTTTGGGACCTTGCTATCAGGCATCTGTAGCCTCAGAAGGGGCTTCTACATTATAAGTACTGTATGTTCCTTGCTACTACTACGTAGAGGGCTTGGAATTCCTATCCCATAAAAGAGCTCACCACTTCTCTTTGGGTTTCCTTAGAAATCAGCTGGGGGACAGACAGATAAAGCTTTGGGAGATCCTTAGATGTGCTTTCAGTAGATGAAAAGGTAACTTAATTTATGCTCTGACCCCTAGCTACCTTTCCGCCTACCCTGACAAGCTGTGATTGACCTCACAAGTCTCTGTATTTGTTGGCCTGGATATAGCCCCACTTGGAGGCTGAGGCTGCCCTGAACCCGCTTGGGGGCTCCTAGCCATTTGAGAAGAGATTGCTTTGGGAAGAGGAAGGACAAGTTGCAAGTGTCACCCTTTGACTTTTTATCAGAACTGTTCTGAAGTGAGAAGTTAGCTGAAGTTCCTGGCAGAACCCCTTCACTAACCAGGGATCAAAATCCAGATCTTGCAGATTAACTCAGTCTGCTTTCCTCCTTTTCCTCCTCCTCTGTGCTCAGAGTATGACTTCAGGATAGTGCAGTGAGAATGTGAGAAATCCCTGAGTGAGAATGTGGTAATCACTGAGTGATAGGAGATTGCTGGTGCTTACTGATCCAACAGGGTGTATCTTAGTGGAGCAAATCTAGAGTGGTAAATGGCCAACTCTGAGGTGGTTTTGTTTGAAGCAGGCTAGACACCTGTTTAGTAGGGATGAAAGCATACTGGAAGCCAGACTCCTGCAGATAGGCTTACCACATCCTGGGGACTCTGAGGCTATTTTTTAGATTCCTAGAACCTTTCTCCAAATGGCTCCAACTTGGTCCCTGATACTAATACTTGCAGTAGTAAAAGAAAAGAGCAACTTTGAGCATGCGAAGTTCAAAACAGCTTTTTCAAGGGCTGCACATAGCCTTCTCTCCCCAAAACCCCTGAGTGTACCTGACAATATGTGGGACATCCTTTAGCACAGATACTGCCTGCTGTGTTGCTTGAGAGGGCACACACTAACCCAAGAATTGGGTCATGTTCGTGTGAAACAGTACCAAATGGAGAATTTTGCATGTTAACTCTCAGTTTCTCTGTGTGAGCAAACATGTACACACATTGTTTACTCTTTAAATTTTGTTCTCTTTCCATACCTTACTTCATACCCTTTTTATCCTACTAGTCATATATGTGCTCTCTGTGTATGTGTTTATTGTTCTCTTTTAAACTTCCCACATCCCCACCCCACTTTCTTTTTTGTTTATCTTCTTCCCTCTCTCCTGAAGACATTGGTTTTGGCCGGTTGTATGCTGTGGTGTTGGCACCCATACCCGTGCTGAGCAGCAGAACTGGCTGCCGCTGACAGGCTGTGGTGCACCAGGCACCCAGTTCTACAGTGGCTGCCTCCCCAGGGGCAAACTGGAATTGTCACACAGAATGAGAGATGACAGGAGCCAAGTCTGGCTGTCTGTTGACTGCTTCGTATTTACTTTTGTTTTATATTTCTTTTACCATTATGGATTATTTGTGGTCTTCACTTTTATAAGTGGACATCATCTTAGTTACATACTATTATCTGAGGATACTCAGAGAAAGTGTTTCCCCTGTTTTATGAAGAACTTGAGGCTCAGAGAATTTAGGTGACTCGCCCATGAGCACACCTAGAAATTGATGGAACTATTAGGACTCAGATTTCTAGATTCTTGGTGTGATATTTAGTTTTTGCCTTATGAAAGAGGACTTTGAGACTGACAGTGGTACTAGACTGCACTAATGTGTATCTTTCTGTGTTGTTCTTTGGATCATATAGCAAAAAAGAGACAGGGAAGCCTTTAGACAATGCCATGGGAAAGCATAAAGGAAATGTGCATTTTAACTGGTTTTTAAAAATTCATTTGACACAAACATTAATGCCACTCAATTTTAGGTGCAGTGTAAAGTGCAGATAATATCAAAATTAACAAGATACTGTCACTACCTTCAAGAAGGTCTACTTATAGTCTAGTTAGGAAAACAGGTGATAAGGGGCTGGGGATGTAGCTCAGTAGTAGAGCACTTGCCTGACTTCCACAAGGCCCTGGTTAAGTTCCCAGGAGTGGGAAAAAACAAAAACAAAAACAAAATGATAGAAAGTAACATAACATAGTAAACATACCATAATAGACATTTTTTCCAGACATAGTGGAGAAATCCAAAATTGGCTCCCTCCACCTGGGTGAGGGAGTAGCATGGGAAAAAACTAGGAGTTAGATGTATCTGTGGGTAGGATACAGGATCCATGTGGAGAGAGAGACTGTGAGATGATGAAGGGAAAAGAAGATAGGGAATAGCTTATGGAGGCCTTTTCAGGCATGCCAGTGAACTTGCACTTTATTCTGCAGATAGTGGGGAGCTTCAAACATAATCATTTTACATTTTAGAAAGATGTTCTAAGATGAGAGGATGGACCAGGTCAGGCTTTATACTGCAGGCAGAGAGAGAGTTTAAGAGACTGTTTTAATAGTCCTGGTGAAAGATAAGCTCTGAACCAAGGAAGTAGTAATAGTAGTAGAGTTGGTGAGGAAGGGACAGATCAGAGAGATGTCCGGAAGCAGAAATGATAGGACTTGGTCATCAAGGAAGTTAGTGTGTTGGGGGAGGGTTTTGGATCCAGATGTTTGGAAGAGGGAGAAAAAGCCCTGACTTTTTCTCTCCTCTAAGGAACGAGTTGACAATACATGTACCAGTAAAGCTAGGGGCAAAGGAAGCACAGAACAGCCCAGGGATAAGACCCTGTGAGACGAGAGCTGGCTCAGGTGGGTGGCAAAGAGAGCGCTCTACAGCCAAGGCCAACTCTTTTAGGTGAGCACTGGGCTCCTACCTCCCTCCTGAGGCTGTTGCTCCCAGCTTGTGTTCTCCATGTGCTACGCTGACAATCGTTCTGTCTTACTGCATATCATTCAAAAATGCTGTAATGCCTCCTAGCCCAGAAGCTTCCACATTCCAACTACCATCTCATTTTCTTATTCCCTTTCTTAGGAAAACTGAGTTGTCTGAACTTACCTCCACTTCTACTTCCATTCCCTCTTCTACTTCCTGTCCTTCAATTTTCTTGAATTCCTTCCAGTTAGGCTTTCCTTTCTACCTCTCCCAGAACTCTCTTCTCAAGGTCACAGTGACCTCCATGTGGCCAAATCAAATGATCATTTCTCAATCCTTCTTTCACTTGATTGTTGGCAGATTTGACTCAGTTAATCCCTTCGTATTTCTTGAAGTTCTCAGGACATCACTTTTCATGGTTTTTCTCTTTCCTCACCAAATGCCCTTCTTTGACTTAGTCCTGGGACTTCTTTGGTGATGTTCATACCTTAGATGACCTTCTCTAGTTAGTCAGATGGTTTAAAATTAATATCTGTGTATTACAGATATCTGTGTATTCAAATTGAATTGAATAATCTGAATTCCATTTTACCCAGTGCTCAGGCCAAAAATCTTGGTGTTATCTTTGATGTCATCCCTCACACCTCTTTTCCAGCTCATCCGCAAATTCTGTTGGCCAACCTCTCAAAATAGATCCCTCTCTGCTGCTACTATTGTAATCTGAGCTATCATAATAATTTATCCAGATTGTTGTAGTAGCCTTCTAATTAGCCTCCCTGTTGCCATCCTCACACCCCTGCACTTCATTCTCTGATGTGAAGTCAAGTCACATCACTCCTCTCCACACCCCTTCAGGAGCTTCTTTCTACTTTGAGTATAAAAGTGGCCCATGGCGTCCTCCATGAGAGGACTAATCTCCAACCCACTCCTCTTCTCTTATTCCACACGGGCCTCCTTGTTGCCTCTGGAATACAGGAAGTGTGCCATTGTCTCAAGCTCTACACTCTTTCTGTCTTGAGCAAGACAGAAAGTTTACCTTGGGTAAACACGTTGCTTACTTCCTTTAGGTTATGTTTACATATTTCCCCAGCAGAAGGACCTTCCATGATCTTCCTGTATAGAACAGTAACTCATTCCCACTATTAATCTCTTATCCTGTCTCTCTCCTTCCTTCTTTCCTTCCCTTCCCTTTCCTTCCTTTCCCTTCCTTTTTTTCTTTCTTTCCCTCCCTCCCCTTCTCCCTTCCCCTCTTTTCTTCCTCCTCTACCCCCTGTCTCTTTTTCTTTCTTCCTTCTTTCTTTCACAAGATCTCCCTGTATTGCCCTGCCCCTGTGTTTCCCCTGCTGTCCTTAAGCTTGTAATTCTCCTGTCTCAGCCTCTCCCAGAGTAGCTAGAATTATACGCATACATCACCACACCCAGCTCTCCTTTATTCTTTATTGGCCCCATAACCATGACAGAATTGCTTGCTTCCTGACTAATCACTCTAAAATAAAGTGATACTGTGTTTGTCTACCAGAAGGTAAACTATAGAAAAAGAGACTTTATATTTTTACTCTCTGCTGATCCTTAATGCCGAGAATGATACCTGGAATATACTTGATGCTGGATATAGATCAGATGGGTGAAGAGCCAACATGCATCTCAAGGCTGGTGCAGCTGACACTGTGGTCTGGGTGATAGGTGTCTTCCTTTGTTCCCATATTCAGTGAAGGTTAGCAAGGAACTCTGAAGAAATGAAGCTAGACTGTCAGTAGCAGAGTGGGAGGCCAGATGTAAAAGTAGCATTTGCTCAGATGGTTGGCTTCCTGACACTGCCTGGGTCTAGGCACTGCCATTCTGCTGGCCATTTTTTCCTCTTGCCCAGCAAGGGAAGAATTATCTTATATTCAATCCCAATATCAATTTGAAAACTCCAAAACAGCTAGAGAGTGAAACTGAAGCCTGAGAGTGAACAATCTCTCATCTACGCCAACAGATGCTATATGTCGTGTAAACTCATCATCACAAAGAACCAGGATGCTGACACCTTCCCCGCTCCTTCTGTCTCTCTGTTAACTTCCTTGCTCTTAGTGGCAGATTCTCCTGAATCCTTCCCTAACCTGGGAGCTGAGACTGGCGGAGACTATTTTTCTCACCTCCAAATGAGAATAACTAAAGCCAAGTCTTCTGTGGAACCCAACCACTCATTTCAATCATTTGCTTAGGAGGATGGACTGAAGATTTTTTTTTTTTTTTTTTTTTTTTTTTTGGTACCAGGGAATGAACCTCCACAGCAACCCTTCTGCTTAAAAATTTTTTAAAATTTTGAGACAGGGTCTCATGAAGTTGCTTAGGGCCTTGCTAAGTTGCTAAAGCTGGCTTTGAACTTATGACCCTCCTACCTCAGCCTCCCAAGTCACTGGGATTACAGGTGTGTCCCACTACTTCTGGCTAGGACTGATGAACTTTTCCATCTATGATTGTAATTCTAAATAAATAAGAGAGGCCTAAAGTCTGTGTCAGATCTCCCAAGGCTGGAGCCTGGTCCACTGCCCTGCTACTGCTTACCCTAGCGGGGACTGAGGGTTGCTCCATTTATACCTCCCACTGGGCAGTCACTTTGGTCATTGGCTTGACTGGGCACTGAATTTCTCTCATCTGTGCCCATATGCATGTGGGATGGCTCTTGTTTGACTTGCCCTTTTAAAAACAACTTAAGCATGTTGAGGTTTCCTGTTGATCAGGGGCAGCCAGAGGCTACAACCCAACAGGGAATTCTTGGCCAGTTCCTGACTCACCCGAGCTCCAGTTTTCTGTGCATGAGCACGCAGTGACAGCAGCTTGGCTCGGGGGCAGCTGGCTGCCGTCTTGTACATGGCATGGCACTCTGGAGTCCAGCTTTGAGGGCCATGGCATTATGATCAGGTATGTCTTTGCAGAGTTCAGTGTTGGTCAAATCCTGCTACCTTTGAACAAAAACTGACTGCTCGTTAAGTTGACAATGATTTCTCTAGTAGACAGCTAGAAAAGTGTGCTGAAGTTTTGTACATGATTGTCTTCAATAATTTCATCTACCTTTAGCTTTTCCTTTTTTGTTCATCATTTACTGAGCATTTCCCACATACTGACTGTGTGTCCCTTTACCTAGAAGAAATCATCTAGCAGGGAAGACCAAAATGTTGCCTGAAACTTAAAAATTCTGTGTTCTAGCCTGGGTATGCCCAGTGCCTTAGGGTTTTCTGTTGAGCTGTTTTTGAAGGCTCAGTGGTTCACAAAGATGACAGAAACTACTTGGCTCATACCTGTAATCTCAGTGGCTCGGGAGGTTGAGGTAGAAGGATCACAAGTTTGGGGCCAACCTCAGCAACTTAGCAAGACCCTGTCTCAAAATAAAAACATAAAATGAGCTGGGGATGTGGCTCAGTGTTTAAGCATCCCTGGTTTCAAAAATTAGTACCAAAAAAAAGATGTCAGAGGCTACTGCTTACTCATTAGAGAGGCAGCATAGTGTAGTATAAGTTCAAGTCCTGTCTTCCCTCACCAACTAAGTGACCTTGGATATGAGATATTTAACTTATATCTTAGTGTGTTTCATTTGTATTATGAAGATTATATAGTAATACATAATAATAACCTTATATAATTTATGTAAAGATTAAATGAGTTAATATGTGTAAATACATTTAGAACTGTTCTTGGTATTTGCTAAGATTTACATATGGATTTGGAACTGGGAGATGCTGAGGCTTGTTGGATGTGATGCCACTCTTGTAGGATGGAGCTGAGGAGTTGGTGGCCTCCTGATTGAGAGGGTGGAGAAGATTCTTTCTTGAGGGGCTCTTGAAACTTTGTTGTGGCCTTTGGGGAATCCTAATTCCTGTTAGGACCCAAGGTGAGGAAGTAGGGTTTTGTGTTTAGTAGCACAAAAAGTATAGGAGAGAGGGGATAAGTAGTTAAGGGAAAGAGCAGAGGGTTCGAAAATGGGTATTTGGGGTTACTTCAGGAAGTAGTGTGTGCTAAAGCTGCCTTGTACCAGCTCACAAGAGTTGGTCACTCTACATTCTTGCCTTCTCACTCTACTTTCAATGGTATCACATTGGTAGCTGAGCAATAGTAGGAATATTTATACTGTAGAAATTGTGAATGCTACCAATACATACTTTCTCCCCCAGAGAGCCAGTTGTTAGCCGTTTAACAGTGCACCACTGATCTCACTGTCCTCTTGTTGGCAGATACAGATTCTTGGGATGCTCTAGTCTATTACAGGACAGGCTTCTACTTCACACATATGTGGGGTCTCTGGGGGCAAGTTGGGCAGAGAGGCCCATTGAGTTTGGCTTGCTGTGGCCGAGGAGCTATTTCTCTCCTTGAGGATAGCAAGGAGGTGCATTGCTTGAACAGAGTATGTTTGACTTTGAGGGTTCTTCAGGAAAGAGATGCTGGGTTATCTTAAGAATAAAACATGGTGCCTCTGATTTTCAACCTACTCACTACCATTTTCTTTACCTATTTTTTTTTTTTTCTTTTTTTGTTCCTAGGTCTCAGTCAGTCTCTCCACCTCCAGTTTTGTCCCCACCAAGGAGTCCAATCTATCCCCTCAGCGATAGTGAAACCTCAGCCTGCAGGTACCCCAGTCATTCTAGTTCCCGAGTGCTTCTGAAGGACTGGCACCCCTGTGATTCTTCACACCAAGATCCTCAAGATCCTTCCCCAGATACTTCACCACCCATCTGTCCTATCAAGGCCACCAGCTCCAATTATTTGGACAGGAGCCCTTCAGTGTGCAAAAGAGAGAACCAGAAGGAGAATGTCCAGCATGGAGCCCAGGATGTAGAGGGAGTAGCTGCTTGCTTCCCCCTTGCCCAGAGCACCCCATTCCTAGGGCCAACACTGGGCCCACGGAGTGTTTTGCTGACCCGCACTGGCACTCGTGCCCACAGCCTGGGCATCCGGGAGAAGATTTCAGCATGGGAAGGTCGCCGAGAGGCTTCACCCAGGATGAGCCTCTGTGGAGAGAAGCGGGAGGCCTCTGGGGGTGAGTGGGCAGTCAGTGAGGGGTGCCCCAGTGTGGGCTGCCCCAGCGTGGTGCCATCCCCCTGCAGCTCAGAAAAGACCTTTGATTTCAAGGGCCTCCGGAGGATGAGCAGGACCTTCTCCGAGTGTTCCTACCCTGAGACCGAGGAAGAGGCAGAGACACTCCCTGTCCGGGACTCTTTCTACCGGCTGGAAAAACGACCAGGCCGGAGTGAGCCCAGTGCCTTCCTCAAGGGGCATGGCAGCAGGAAAGAAAGCTCAGCAGTGCTGAGCCGGATCCAGAAAATTGAGCAGGCCCTGAAAGAGCAGCCAGGCCGGGGACTCCCGCAGCTCCCCAGCAGCTGCTATAGTGTAGATCGTGGGAAAAGGAAGACTGGACCCTTGGACACCTTGGAGGAACCGGCAGGGAGCGCGAGTGTGAATGCTGGCACCTGGGCAGCAGGAGCTGCTGGAGTTGGGGGGGAGGCAGGCCCGCCCCTGGAGAGGGAAGGCAGTGGTTCCATGAAGCCGGGGATCCCTGGAAATAACCCTAGTTCCCAGCTGCTGCCATCAAAGAGCTCTCCTGATCCCGCTGTGAACCCTGTCCCCAAACCCAAGCGCACCTTTGAATATGAGGCTGACAAGAACCCCAAGAGTAAGCCAAGCAATGGTCTACCTCCTTCGCCCACACCTGCTGCTCCACCCCCCTTGCCCTCCACGCCAGCCCCACCAGTCACCCGGAGACCCAAGAAGGACATGCGTGGTCATCGCAAGTCCCAGAGCAGGTAACACATGCCCCTCCTGGGGGACATGGTGGCTTTCTTTGAAATGAAGGATGCAAAAGCAGATTGTAGTGTGAGTCACAGGAGTGCTTCATAAACTCTGAAGCATTGAATAATCATTAGTTTGGAGGTGGTTGTAGTGAAAAATGAGATTGTTCTCCTGTTCTCACAGAATACTTGCATGGGCTTGGGAGGATGAAGACGCTTCTTCCCATTTCTGTGTACTACAGATGTTGGCTTGGTTTGGCCTTTGGGGTAGAGCTGGGCCATGTCCTTAGCCCAACTGAAACTTCCTTGATCCTTCATGGGAAGATCCGAGTCACCGTATTTTTAGATTGAACAGGTGGTCCCTTGAGAAGACTGATAGGATCTTAGCCTCACTGTTACCTGAAGTGCCAGCACTGGAAACGTCTAATGAAGCATTATCTGAATACTGCATTCTTTCCTTAACACAGTAGGGTTGGCAAATTTAGCCTGATTTTTCTCTCCTGAGGGTCTCGCAGTCATATAGAAACTCTGGAAGGGAAGATGGATAGAGGAAGGAAAGGGGAAACTGATGGAAAAAGGAGTGAAAAAAAAATTTCACCTTCTTCTTGGCTTTGTCCAAGAACTACCTATTCCCAGCTTCCTATTGGTTTCCCAGTCAGCCTTGGCATTTCTGCCCCTGTACTACCAGTGTCATCTCTCTACAGGGACTTGGGAGCTGGAGCTCCTGGAGTTGGTTAAAATTGACAGGCATCTGTTCTCCAAAGGCTGAGAACCAGCTTGCTTTGGAAGAGCTTTTCTCCTACTCCTTACTGCCTTTCTCATCTAGCTTGAAGTCAGATGGGCATTCAGGTTTGTTTCACTTCTGGGAATTCTTAAGTCTGTCCCCATACCTCAGGCTTCATCCACCATATCCCATCTCATGTGCTAAATTTTCCTGCCATGTGCAGAGAGGATGAATCACAAAGGTTCAGACCCCTGAGCCAGAACACCCCATGGCTAAGGATAATCCCATGTTTTGGTCACCCCAGAATGCCCATTTGCTCTTTAATTCTTTAGCAGCCTGCCTAGAGTGTTTGCTTTGTCCTTATTCATCCATTTCTACAAACACCCATCCAGAGCCTTCTGTGCATCGAACCTTGTGCTTGTCAAAGATACACAGAAGTAAGTAATATGGTTCTTCCATTCAAGGACTTCATGGGCTGATGCACAGATAAATTGTAGATCCTGTGATATGTTCCATGGCCCATGTCAGTATAGGACTCTGCAGATACCCAGAGGCAGGTAATTGCAACTGGGGAGTGAAGAGAGGCCCCTTACAGAGGGAACTGCTGAGCTAAATTTAGAAGCAGTTAAGTAGTTAACAAGAGGGAATAGGGGGAGAGTTCATCAACTTGAAGGTTTTACACACATTCCCACACATTACATTTATGTAATATATACACACATATCACACACATACCATATATGGTAGAGTTACTTCATATAAGAATTTAGCAAATGAAATCTTTGCTCTTGGAAAAAAGAGAACAATTTTAAAAGTGTAAGCTGTTCTGTTTGCCTTTCCACAAGGTGAACATGTTCCTCTGAGGTGAATGAGCCTGTAAGTTTGTATTTCTTAGCCAGGTGTTATTCTTACATACTTTTTTATTTAAGAAAATGCAAGTCAAATATTTCTTCTGGAACTTGACAAAAGAAAAAGAAATCTGTTTTTAAAAAATCAGGAAAAACTGTATTTGTCTGAACAAGAGACAATGTGTTAGGGTCTTCAACATGGTACCTTTCTGGGAGATTTTCAAGGATAATTTGACAGAACATGATTTGTGTCTCATTCACGGACTTGAGAGAACCGCCTGCATAAGATTAATGCTTTTCTGCTGTATATGCCAGTGAATACTTGGTCTTATATCAACATTTGGGAACCACCACACTCAGTCACTGGGTATTTAACTAGTTGAGAAGTCTGGGCCAAACACAGAAATTTGGTTGTCATCAAGGTATAAATGTTAGATAGAGTGTTGGCCCATGGACATTTGCCCCTGGAAAGTGCAGATAAAAAAGAAAGACAGAAAGAGTCCTGAAGACAGAACTCTGACACACCCTGGCGTTTAAAAGGCAAATGAAAGAGTATCTATCCTTCACAAGAGCCTAAAAAGTAATCGCCAGAGAGGTCGCTGAAAACTGGGAGGCAGGGTGTCGTAGGGGCAAAGGAAGAGAATGCCAGCATAAAGAGGGTTCTGTCGTCCCGAGTGTTGAAGAGGGTCCCAGCCACCTAAGAACACAGTGTGGTCTTTAGGACATTTTCAGTCATTGATTTGCATCCCAGAATTCTTAGGAGTTGTTCAGTAAATAAGAGAGAAAAGGATGTCATTGGAAGAGGGAGGTGTTCATGGGAGGGATTCCTCCTCAAGAGCCTGCTGGGACTTGCGTTGAAGAGGGAGAGGATACACCTGGGGTCCCAACTTAGATGAGGGAAGGAGGAGTAAGGAGTGTTGTGGGCTCAGGGCGTCTAAGGGACTGATAAGCTGTGGTTGAAATTCTACAGTAGAGGGACAGTGACCTGAGGGGTGGAAAGGAGCAGGCATCTAGCTAGAGGGAAGGTACTGTAGATTGCCCTGCTAGCTCTACCTTAGAGAAGTTTGATTTGTTTTGAGGGTTTAGTCCTTGCTGTTTCACCCTGTGCCAACCAGTCACTCCAATCTCCTCATTTGTCAAATGGCACAGTACCTGCTAGCATAATTATGAAGGTTAATGAGATAATACCTATAAAGGTGCATTTGATGCAGCACCTGACACATAGCATGCTTTTAAGCTGTGGTAGCCATTACCTAATATTGGCATTATTAGGGATAAGGTACATTGCAGAGTGGAGCCCTTTAGACCATACCTCTTCATTTACATAGAAAGTTTGGATCCACCTTAATGCTTTTCTCAGTAGCTGGTTTCTGAGGAGGGCCTCTAGTTTTTGTTGTTGTCTGTGGCCATTTCCCAACAAGGTAGCAGGGATCTGGCTCAGTGGGAATGACTTTTGCTCTTATTATCCACAGAAAATCCTTTGAGTTTGAGGATGCATCCAGTCTCCAGTCCCTATATCCCTCTTCTCCCACTGAGAATGGTACTGAGAGCCAACCCAAGTTTGGATCCAAAAGCACTTTAGAAGAGAATGCCTATGAAGATATTGTGGGTAAGCAGTGGCAGATGTGGTGGGCTGGGCCGTCTCTGGGGTATTCAAAAGAATAGGAAACAGAGGAGATGCTCACAGGTTCGCCTGTGGGCAGATGTGTTCTTACCTTGGAGAATTCCTTGTTGAAATGGGCATCGCAGGAAGCACCTTAGCAAGATAGAGCAGCTTGAGTGGTAAAGCCGAATCCTAGAGTGAACTGAAATCCAAAGGGCCTTTGGGACCACATGAAGGGGAAAATGACATCATTCCTTTCTTTATTTTCGGAAGACATGAGAGCCCAACAGGGCACTTTTCCTTAGCTGTGTGTCCTTCAGCAAATCACCTAACTCTTGTGAAGGCTCTGTTTTTCTCTTATAAAGTGATTATGATGTGATATGAACCACCACAACAATGGTAACAGTAATAATACTTCTTAAGGTTTTTGTTAGAATTAAATGAGCTCAGAATAAGACACTGGCAGATTCAGTGTCTGGTGAGGGCCTGCTTCCTGATTCAGACATCTGTCATCGCCCACGTGACTGAAGGGGTAAGGGAGTGGTCACTAATCCCATTTGTGAAGACTGTCCTCTTTACCTGATTGCCTCCTAAAGACCCCACCTACCAGTGCTAATACAGTAAGGATTAGGTTTCACCGTGTGCATTTTCGGGGACACAGACATTGTAGAATAAACTAACAAATTTCATAGCCCTAGTTTCATAGATGCTTTTAGGAGACATCAGACTTTCAGGTTACAGACAAAGGACTTTATTTTGGCACAGCAGGCAGCATGGGCTTCATGTTCCCCAGGCTCCCCTTGCTCACAAGTCCTATACGGCAGTATGGCAGAGGCCCAGATAGAAGCTCCATACTGTGGGTCTGTGTCCCAACTGAAGAACCCAAGCTTGGGAGCCTAGCCTCAGGGGCTGCCAGCAAACCTGCCAACCTTTGCCTACAAGGAGACATTATCATTCCTAATCAGGAAGTAAATTTGCCTCTCCTTAGAAGAGAGAAAAATATCTCCATCTTCCAAGGCTGTTTACTGTATAAACATCCTTGAAAACATAGTTCAGAACTGTCTCTTGCTCAGAAGGGCAGAAATGCAATACTCCATGGAAAATTGTTTCCAACAAGTGGAAGAGCATGGTGTTGGCAAACTTGAGTGCAAAGCTCAACAAAAAAATAGATGGTCTAGGCTGGGTTGAGTTTATTTTGGCATTCATTTGAATTCTGATTTCTTCCTCTTTAGTGGGGGGCTTTCATTCTGCTTAAAGTATGTGTCTCAGTGTAGGTCAACGAAGGGGAGATAAGCAGTGTGCTATGTGCTTGCTTGCTCCTGCCCTCAGAACTTTTCTTTCTTGCTTTTTTAATTTTTATTTTTGACTAGGGATGGAAGTCAGGGGCACTTTTACCACTGAACTATATCCCCAGGCCCCTCCTTTTTTTTTTCTTCCCCTAGACAGAGTCTCATTAATTGCCAAAGGTCTTGCTAAGATGTTGAGACTGGCCTTGAACTTGCAGTCCTCCTGCCTTAGCCTTGGAGTCACTGGGATTACAGGCATGCACCACCATGCCCTTCTTGTGTTAGGCCTTGAAGCTGGACATCATAGTCTTAGTTAACACATTAGAGAATGAACCCTCCAGATTCTCAGAATATGGGAATTTTGTGAAGGGATGACCATCTCGTTGCTTGTTTGATCTTAGCCCTCACTTTCATAGTTTTCTTCTTACACCTTACTGGACTAGCATTTCTGGGGAGATTAGCAGCCACGCTCAGATACAGAGACTGCTTTCCCAGGAATGAAGCATATAGTGTGTAATGCAATACTGGACCTCAGTAGACTATAGGAGTGAGAGCCCTAGAACAACTAAACAGTTTCAGGAGGGAGGCCTTTCCCCCCTCTGTTGGGGAAATGACAGCTTTGTACCCATGATCACCCAGGGCTGAGGTAGGGCTGTGGGGATCAGAGCCAAAGATTTAGAAATGAGGTGAGCAGTTAAGGAAGATGCCCAATCCCAACTCTACCTTACACAGCCCTTGCCCCTAGCTGTAGTTCATCTTTCCCCTGGGGCTGAGGGAGAGATTCCAGAGACTTAGTGGAATATAAGCTAGGAACAGGGTCAGTCAGCCTGTACTGCAGAGCCTTTTGAGCCTACACTCAAATTGTAACATCATTGCTGCCCAGGGCTCTTAGGAGCATCTACTTTGGCTGCTGTGGCAGTGGTCCGAGAGGCCTGGAATCTTCTGCTGTCCCTCCAGCATATCCAGCACTGGAATACTATAGCCCTCACTGTTCTCTGATAAGAATCGGGAACCCTTCTATGCTGCCCAAGAATATATCCATGTGGGGATATGTTCTTGCAGCAACTGAACTGAAATAAGAGAACGGGGTGGGCAGCTTCAGCTATACCTCCCTGACCAGAGATTATAATCCAGGACTCTGTTTACGGTTATTTAGGGGACGGTCTAGGAAAGAGTTTTGGAGGCATTGTACAACAGAACTGTTCCCTGGTCTGCCTTAGGTCAGGTTAGAAGGAACGTGCAGAGGAGACAAGTGTGTCTGGGCCTCTTTCTTCACTCAGAGAGACTTAATTCCATGTTGGATGTTCCGTGTGGTGGCAGGAAAGTGCAGGAGCATCTCAGTTACTTCTTGAATGAATAAGGTAGAGCTAGGGGTAAGGACTATACAGGATAAAGTTGGAGTTGGGGCATCTTCCTTAATTGCTCAGCTAGCTTTTGGATCTCTGGAGCATTATGTAGAGAAGAAGGGAAAATTAAAAGGGAAGGGTGCAGGAAATAGGGCAGGAGAGTGACCCAGGCACCTGTTTCTGGTGTTTGGATTTTGTGGGTTGGGGTGGCAGTGGTCTTTAGAGTCTGCAGTTAGAACGGAGCCCTGGGCATATTTTTCCTCCTTTGTATTCCCCCACGGCAGCCCAGTCTGAATTTTCTAGGACCTGACTAGGGAGGGTAGAGGGAAATAAGAAGGGAGAATACTCTCTTCCTATTAGGTACTGGTTGATTTATCCCTTTCTCCCTCCCTGAAGAGAGCTCAAAGAATTTGGAGCCACCCTAGAGGGTTGAGGGGGTCTCTTGTTGCTGAACTCCGAATGTCAGGATTCACTTTTTAACCCCGGCTTGACCAGTGGCTCTGACTTCCTGGGAGCCCTCTTTGGATTGTTTCACCAACCTATGTTTTGTAGGTTTAAGGTTGTTTCTGACTCTGGCTGGATTATCCAGCTCTTGTATGCCGATTCAGGCACGTGATGCTGGTGCTGAGAGGAAGGCAGAAAGCGCCCCTGCTAAATCTCCATCTTGGATATAGCCAATTGGACTGTAGTTCCTGTTCTGTTAAGAGGTTCAGGGCTGGTTGGCCCAGAGATGTCTCTGTGAGCAGTGAACTTGAATGAAGGACCTTGCGGAGTCCACTGGCCTCGAACCCACACCAGGCATTATGCCTGGGAAAATGGGGTAGGATATCTGCACAGGCTGAGCTTTTGCCTGCTAACTTGTAACAGAAAGATGCAAAAAGAAAGTTGCTGCCGTGTTGTTTCCTGGGGCTGTTTAATTCTTGCCCATCTAATTTGACATCTGCCCTTGGAAGATGCTGCTGTTCTGCAAAGCCTTAAAATCATTTGCATTCTGAGCCTGACACTGAAGAATGCACCCAAGGAAGCAGCTTGTTAGGGAGTTATGTGGAGTGGCCTCGGCGCCTGACCAAGGAGCCTGGGCTGCATTCCTGCAGAGATTCCCACTCCCATCAGCCAGCTAGGGCTGAGGGAGAGCTTCCAGGAACTTCAGTGGGATGCAAGCTGGGGACAGGGCCAGTCGGCCTGTACTGCAAAGCCTTGAGCCTACACTCTCTCTGCCTTCTTCTCTCATTCACCCCCAGGCTGGGCAACAGTAAAGAACAGAGGGCACCTACCAGGATGGAGGTTGCAGCAGGAAGCAAAGCAGCCAAGAGGTGCAGCCCAGGGAAAGGTGCTGGGGCTGTTGGGAATTGGTGTCAAGGCTTAGAGGGTGGGTAACATCAGGCCCCAGGGAGTTGGGCCCCTGGCCTGATCCTTCTCTGCTGCCTGAAGGAGGGGGAAAGGCGGAGACCCAGGAGAAACAGCCAATTGGAAAGAGAGGAGGGTTGGGGAAGGAAACTGCAGACCAAGGCCCTAGCTATGGGTGTGGTCTAGGAAGCTTGGACTTTGGAGAAATTCTCAGATCATATGCATATGCTCACACTCCCTCCCTAACTGGTTCTTCCCGTTGTGGGGGTGAAGGGGGTGGGGGTTGCATGTGTGTTTAACAACCCAAGGAGCTGTGGGGAGGAGTGGGAGTAGGACAGGGCCTGGTGGGACTGGGTTCTCCCTTTAAGAGGATCAGTGCGTTAAGACTGGGCTGTAACAAGCTCCTTTTAGAAGAGTGCAAAACAGAAATTGTTGGTCATGCCCTTGTCCCTTATTTCATTAGCAAAGCTGGGAAAGTTTGAGACCTCTGGCCTTCCCAGCTGAGTTTGATGAGGGCCAGGCCTCCTGAGAAGACAGCCTACCTCTTTATCCCTCTCCAAGCTCAGTGTGAACTGTCCTTTGCAAGCCATGTGGGCAAGAAGGCAGGTGGAGGTCTTGCTGTCTGTCAGGTTTCCTGTTTCCTGTCCATGCCTGCTCAGTCATCTCCGTGCTGCTCCACTCAGCTCTGGTTTCTCCAGCCATCCTGTAGTTGTTTCCCTGTAGGACATTCAGAGTGCCATTTCCCATTCTTTCTTTGATATTTACTTGGTCTCAGCAAATTCAGTTTAGTAACTCTAGGACTCGGGGTCTGCTTATTCTTTGCATACCCCTATCCCTGGGGCACCCTTTCTGTCTGGAGAGATAATAGAGAATGTCTGTGAGATTGCTCCAAAAGGGTAAGTCTGGAAAGGCCCTTAAAGTTGGGGGTCTCAGATGGACTAGGGCTGTGAAGGGACCTAACTGAGGCTGGGGAGGAAGAGGAGGAAGAGCCTGGTCTGGGGCCAGCAGTTATCTCCTGGAGAAGTGATAAGGGCTGTGGTTATATTATAAAAGAAAGAGGCTGGCAGTTGGGCTGGGCAGGAGGAGTAGGCATTTGAGGACTTCCTGTAAACAAGTTTCTAGAGACAGTTGTAGTTGGAGAACCTCATATTTCCAACTGTTTCCCCTGAAAATATCACAGATATGCATAAACAGTATATTACTTCTTTGGGCCTCAACATCCTACATCTTGTTCTTGGAGCTTTAGATTTTACATCAAATTTCAAAGCTCTTACTCTGGGAAAAGGAAGGAGAGGAGATAACTAAAGGAGGGGAAGGATGAAGGAAAAGAGGGTTAGACTTGGGACTCATGGCATGGTGCTCAGAAGGTATTAGGAAATTTAGAAATATCTGTCGAAAGCAGTGCTTGTCAGTGGGGGGCAATTTCAGCCATCTCCCCTTCCTCTCTTCCTTCCATCTATCCATCCACCTGTCCGCCCCCAGGTGTCATTTGGCAATATAAGTATTTTGAGGGGATACTAACGTCAACTAAATGACAGAGGCTGCGGTTACTCCTAAACATCCTACAAATGGACAGGTCAGCCCACCAACCCAAAATGTCAATAGCTTAGAGAGACGAATTGCAACGGATTGAGACAGGTCTTCCTGTGTGTTGAGACTGTGAGAGTGAAAGGACAGGGTGCAGTCCTCAGTGTATTCAGAGGAGTCTTTATTCATTTGCAGACTCGGGTGCCAGGGCACATTTTTCAGATGGGAAAATGGCCATCAGTTAGAGGGGATTTTGGTTTATAGGGTACAACGAGGATGGTGTAATCGTGTATGTGCAGTTTTGACCATCAGGGGCTAGTTGTACAGGTTAAAACTTTAATTTAGGAGGGTAGTTACAAAGAGGTTGAAACTCATTTTTGTCTGAGGAGATAAGAGTCCAGGTCCCGAGGGTTGAGTACTCAAATCTCGCCCATTGTTATTTGCTATGCCTCCATTTAGGAATGATTTGCTCTGGGGGAAGGTCATGGTTTAGGGCTCAGCATTCACTGTCCCCCCTGTCCCCCAGGGCTGCTGGAGGTTAATCCTTGGCTACTTTCCCCTCCCTCCTCTTGAGCTGCACCTCTCTCCATTTTTCTTGCGGGGTGGGACTATCTTGCAGGAATATTATTTTCCATAACCCTTCAGAGATGATGATAAGGATTCTGGTTGATCATCCAGCCCAAGGCAGTTTGGGTTTGATAAACTTGGAATAAATGTTCTCCCTGCCCTGATCAGTGATGCTCTGGTTCTATTTTGCAGAATTAGGAAGAATGTATCCTAGAATTCTTCTATTCCTAATCCCCTTTACCTCCTCACCCTTATAGGATATATGTTGGAGAGGGTCCAAGAAGTAGAAAATCCACCCTGACTCCTCCTAAAGTATCCTTACAGTAGAGTGGGCTGAAGAAAACATGCAGGGGATGCCTGGTTTGATATTTGGCTTCTTGAAGCAGAACTAATGGGCTGGCTTTGCTTAGTCAGGGCTCTGGAATGGAGACAAGTCATTTCAAAAGCATGACTATTACAGGAAAAGGTTTGCTCCATTGCTGGGTACCCTGCTTGGAGTTGGGAATCACTTAATCCAGTTCCAAATCTTTTCTTGACCCATACTTGACTCATAAGTTAATAGAGATCTGTGTTGTTCCCACTGCAGTCTCATTAGTTGTGTGGCAACTTTCACTTCACACCTCCACCTCTGTAAAGGTATTTCCTAAATTCACTACAGTTTTTCATGATGGTAATAAGTTGATGCCACAATGTGGGGGAACCTCAACTTTTTGAGGACTCTGTAAAAACAAAAGCGTTTGTTTTTTTCTCCTGTGCCTTGTCCGGGAGTGCTTGCATTCTCAGCAGTCTTTGTTTCCAGTCTTAATAGCTCTTCTGCTTGCTCCTAGAGGAGTGTAGTCTGAGCTGCTCTGAGGTGTAAGACACATCCAGGCATCTATAGGACAGTGTGGGACTCAGCAGTCACCCACTCTAATCCTGCTGCTGATGCTGAAGTACGCCCAGCTTCACCAGGTGTGCTAACCTCAGCAAAGCCTATTCTTGTCCCTGGTACTTAGGTCCTAAGTCCCAAAAAGTGCTGCTGGGACTGGAGAGAATACAAAAAGACAAGGGAAAGGTGAGTAAGTGTCGTCCCAGCTGTGATTCTACTGCTGGAATTAAGCCATGACTAACCTGACTCATGGTTTTATTGTATTCTAGAAAATTTTAGGTATGTGTTAGAAGGGGCAGAAAGGTCTAGCTTGTGACAAAGAATGTCTCAAAACCTTATGCTCTTCAAAGGCAGGGACTGTGTTTCGGACTTCTCTAAGATTTTCTAGTAGTGTCAATATGGCGCCCATTGCCAGGGATTTTAGAAACTAATTCTGAGAGCAGGAACTGTCCCACCCCCACTCTTTGGCCCAGAGTCCCTCCAAGCCTTCACACCTCTCTGTGTCACAGTAGGAAAGTTTATGCCAAGAAGGGAGTAATGATAGTTCTTTTTGCTGAGATCAGCAGTAAAGGAAATAAACTCCATTGAACAAATAATTACCGAGCACTTACTACTTGATAATCATTGTTCTGGTTCTGGGGTTGCCTTAGACAATATTCTTACCCTAAAAGAATTGTTGAACAGTGTAATAAGTGAGAGAGAGACCTGGCAAATCCCTGTTCCCTAGACTAGGATCTTTGAGTTCCTGCATGATCATCTCCAAAACGGTCCCATGGAGACCCATCGAGAGTTGCTGGAGTTGTGTGATTTCTGAAAACCTTTCCTACTAAGAAGTGCATATTCCTGGGTTGGGGGCGGGAGTTGTTAACCGAGGGACTGGAGCCAGGGACAGACTCCTAGTGCTGGCTTTGTCCTCTGGCTGGGCACAGGCAGGGGTAGCTGAGCCAGTCTTGTGCAATCCTTGAATTTATAAAGCAGAGGCCTGACAAGGCTGAGCTGAACTGATCTGGGGTTGGGGGGGGCCCTCAGCTTCTGGCCTCGGAGCCAGGATCTGTTTGTAGCCTCTCCACTGCAGACAGGCAGCTGTGTGACTCATGAGCTGAAGGGGCCAGGCAGAAGCCATTCTTTTTGGTTCACAGGAATTCTACTTGTTTATTTGTGTGTGTGTATAACTCTGTGTGTTTCCTTCTTCCCTTCTCCCCCTTCTTTAACTTCTCCTCCTCTGCAGGAGAGCTACCCAAGGAGAATCCATATGAGGATGTGGATTTAAAGAGCCGAAGAGCCGGAAGAAAATCTCAGCAACTGTCTGAGAGCTCCTTGGACTCTCTGCACAGGATGTGGAGTCCTCAGGACAGGAAGTACAACAGCCCACCCATGCAGGTAATATAGCCCCAACATGGGCCTATAGAGACAGCATGAGGGCCACATTGAGGGCCTGTCCTCTCAAGGTATGGGCCCAGCTCTTACTCAGACTTTCTCACTAGTTTTGGCAGAGACAGTTGCCTCAGGAAAGAGCTCAGCACTCAGGAACTTCTGCCACATTGAATTCCCTGTGGAAAATTAAAATATCCTCTTCGGGGAATCCTGTCCTACCTTCTCTCTTACTGCTTGACCTCTGAGCTGCAAAACTAAGCCAGGAACCCCTGAGGTCTCCTGTCTTAGTATTTCTCCTCCCCTTCTGTGGGAAACAGGAAGAAGGGACCTGTTTGGAGTCCTGGTATTCCACAACTCAGTTAGAAATTTTCTCAGTGCTGACATTTGGGGGCCAGGTATAGATCCAAAACTAGATTTGGAGAGCCAGATGATCACTAGAGCCACTTCTATTGGAGGAAGTAAGAATGAATCTCCAGGAACGGACTGGAGGGCAGAATGAGAAGAAAGGTAAAAAGTCAAAAGAGGTCTTTAGACATAAACTTATTTTGACCTTGCCCAGAATGACAGGAAGTAGGAGGCAGGAGAGGGAGAGGCTTTCTCTGACCTGTCCAGTAGCTCTTATTCTGTGCAAATGGAGAGACCTTAATAGTTTATAATATTGACCAAAGAATATATAAATGGTTTCTTCTGGCTTTGGAGTCGTGATTATTTTTAATAAAAGATGTACCCTTCTAATGTGCTCTATTCAAATAGGCTACTATAAAATGTATAGTGCCAGACTGATTGGGTGGGGAGAGGAAATTGTGAGCTGTGGAGGAAGGAGGATATGCTGAAGAGTGAGGAGAGGCAACTCCAGATCAAGACAACTATGGGAGTCTTCAGGGGGTGCCTGCCTTCCCAGCAGTGTGCAAGATCCACTGCCAGTAAGGTACCCCATACTGAAGGGTATACTCGTGGTGAGGGAGTCCATTGAGCATAGAGCCCAGAGTCCTTGTGCTCCTTCCTAGAAGTGAGCATTGCCAGGCTGCCAGGACCCTCCAGCAGAGCAGGCTGGCATATAGGTTCTGGTCTCTGCTAGAAGAAAACTTTTAGACTGACTCAGTGGGGAGGTGGGGAAGACTGGTTCCATTATCCAAGCTCAGTAATCTTTGTCCCAGCACTCATGAGATACCCAGAGAATTCCTGCTGTACTTCTCTTTCCACTCAGGTGAGAGTGCAGTTTTCTAGCCTCAGCTTTCTTTATTTCTGTCAGAAGGAGTGAGGCTTCCTTTGGGCAAGTTAAGTATCTAATCTGTTCCTGAACTGACCAGTTCGCAGTGAAGTCTTAAAAGAGTAAGCTGTGGTAGATGGAAATTCCATAATGGGTTTCAGGGGAGCCAGATGCCAACCCATGGCTTCCATGCCCAGGTTCCAGCAGATGACACTGGCCAAGGTATTTGTGACAAACCCTTCTCCCACATCCTTTTCCTTATGTCAGCTCTCCCTGAAACCCAGTAGCCAGTCCCTACGCAGTGGGAACTGGTCAGAAAGGAAGAGCCACCGGCTGCCACGATTACCCAAGAGGCATAGCCATGACGACATGCTGCTGCTGGCTCAGTTGAGCCTGCCATCTTCACCCTCCAGCCTCAACGAGGACAGCCTCAGCACCACAAGTGAGCTGCTGTCTAGCCGCAGGGCCCGCCGCATTCCCAAGGTATCCCCCAGCGGGGGTTGGGGGTGGTGAGGAGGCATAGGTCTGGGCACGGGGGCTTCCTCTTCCTTCCTTCCTTAATCTGGGCTGCTTTCTCAGTTCCTTTTGAGTAAATTCTGGGTCCTCGCACTGCCCTTTTTCAACTCATTAATTTCCTTTTCTTATCAATAAGGATGCATTAACTGCTTCTTGGTGCTTAGATGTCAGAAGAAAAGGCTCACTGAGAACTCCCCATTAGTGAGTGTAGTGTGTGAATCTAGGGGTCTCTGTGCACACCAAAACATTTCCAGGCTTTCAGGGACCTAAGAATTCAAATGTGGGTCTTCCTTTTTATAACACTTGAAATTGAAGAGTTTTCAGCAATGATTTGCACACATGGCAGTTAGGCCCAAGTCCCCAGCCCACAGCAGCAGGATTTAGCTAAATGATATTTTTAGCCTGCAAACAATGCTTGGGTATATTGGGAATTTAACTTCTTCCTGTCAGGGCCCCAGGTTATGCCCCTGAGGGGAAAGGCTAGAATCCTTGTTCCTGTTTTTGCATCTGAGAAGTTCTTTGTCTCAGTTGGTTCAATGACTCTTGGGACCCAGGAGCTCCCATCCTGTCTAGTTTGATGACAGTTCCTTCCTCTGGGGAGCTAAGTTTAGTGTCTGTCTTGGGGAAGAAGACAACTCCTAGGGGACAGAGTAGATGAAGAGCTACCAGGCATGGCTGGTGAGTTCCCACTTGGAATCATTTCGGTAGGAAGACCATTGCTGGGCTCAGTATGTGAAGTGTAGAAAGCTTGCACCACTAAGGGAAAGGATGGGCTCCTAATCCACTTTCTCGGAAGTAAGGGCAACTGTGTTAGGGTTATTCCCTTCCCTCCTTTTTTCATCCAGCTTGTCCAAAGAATTAACTCCATCTACAATACCAAGAGGGGAAAGAAGAGGTTAAAAAAGCTGTCTATGTCAAGTCTTGAGACGGCATCACTGAGAGGTAGGCCTTGATACCTGAGCTGGTTTACCTGTCTGGGGCCCTTGGACATTAGGAAGGGGAAAAACATGCTCTTCCCTTAGTTTGCCCTTCTGTGGGCCAGTTGTGGGTCTACCTTCAGAGAAGATAGAGTCTTGCCAGGAAATGTCCATAGAAGAGGGACGGCCAGAGAGGGAAGTCAGCCCTGGGATGGGTTCCTTCAGGCTTGAGTCTCTGTGTAGGGAGGTGGGTGTGGGAATCTGTTCCTGGCAAAAGGAAAGACCAGACTTACTGAACACTATGGTCTGTTTTCCATTTCAGATCTTGGCCTGCCAGAGGCAGGGCCTTTAAGTTCCAAGCCTGTAGGCCTCTCTGCTGGCTCATCCTCTAAGTTGGGCCCTTAGCTTCCCCTAGATCATGCCTGGGTAGGGGTTTGTTTATAGAATAACATCCATGAACTGAGGTCTGAGGGACCCTTGCGCCAGGCCACTCAGCTCCTGCCCACAGATGCCTGCCCGTAGGCCCATAGCACTCCAGACTAGATACATATTCATCCCTCATGAGAAAAGTTATGGGGCTGGGGTTGTAGCTCAGTGGTAGAGCACTTGCCCAGCATGGGTTCGATTCTCAGCACCACCTAAAAATGAATAAATAAAGATCCATCAAAAACTAACAAATATTTTTAAAAAAAGAAAAGAAAAGTTATGGGGTTGGGGGCACCAAAAACTTGGCTGTGAGGCAGTGGCTCAGCAAGCATGCACTCCTGCTGTTACTCTTCCAGATGAGAATAGTGAGAGTGAGAGCGACTCTGACGACAGGTTCAAAGGTAAGGCATGGCATCCCTTCCCAGCCCTAGCTGCAACAGCAGTCAGTCTTCCCTTCCTCTGCAAGGGTGGTTCCAGTGTCCCCAGTGGGCCTGGTGTGGGAAGGCAACAGGCAGGCAAGCTATCAGGCCACCAGAGCAGGAAGTTGTAGGAAAGTTGTAGGAAAGTTCAGCCCTGCAATATTAATTCAGAAAGTTGGTCTCGGGCTGGGGAGATAGCTCAGTTGGTAGAGTGCTTACCTTGCAAGCACAAGGCCCTGGGTTCAATCCCCAGCACCGCAGAAAAAAAAAAAAAAAAAAAAAAAAAGAAAAGAAAAAGTTGGTCTCCCTTTGCCAAATTTAAGACTGGTGGCTCTGTGCGTACCTTCCTAAGCCATTGTCCATGGGAATTGGCCACTACATTTGCTTGGTAAATGTAAATCTGGTGTCAGAGATGGGTTCGGATTACAAGTACCTCTTCTGGTTGCAAGAATTGTACTGTAGAGTGAGGAAACTGGTCCTCTGGAGGCCCTGAGGCTACTCATCTCCCCACTGTCTAGAGAGGAGACTGCTACCACTCTGTTTTCCCTACTGGAAAACCCTGCCTAGGCCTTCCTGCATAGTTAAAATACATGGGAACTTGCTTCTTCTGCCCTTCCTCCATGGGTCCCCCAGGCAAGTTGTCATGTGGACTTTGGACTTAGGTGCGGCCCAAATAACACAGGATAAAACATTTGTGGATATTCATACCGTCTGGTCCATGCCTTCTATACTAAGAAGTACTAAAGAGTAGGAGCTGATGCTATCTCTGGGCTTGCCTAACCTTGGTAGTTCTGTTGATCCCAGATCAGCCTCCAGAGCTCCAGGAAGATCCAGGCCAGTGGCTTCCTGTGGAAGGGCAGAGTCTTTGTACAGATGTCAACACCTTGTTCCTGCCACATCTCCCCAAGCCTTAGCTAAGGAAGGGTATCAGACAAAGCTGATATACCTAAAGGTGATCCACAGAGATGGAGCCAGAGTCAGGAGTGAAGGGGCTGATGGGAGGTCTGTGAGTGGCCAGCCTGCTTGTCCCCTGATATGTGACCTGCCCCCAGCCCACACACAGCGTCTGGTCCACATCCAGTCGATGCTGAAGCGTGCACCCAGCTATCGGACCTTGGAGCTGGAGCTGCTTGAGTGGCAGGAGCGGGAGCTCTTTGAATACTTTGTGGTAGTGTCCCTCAAGAAGAAGCCATCCCGAAATACCTACCTCCCTGAAGTCTCCTACCAGTTTCCCAAGGTGAGGCCCTCTCCCCTCGTCTGCCCTATCTCCCTCCTTTGCTCTCTTCTGTCCTGGCCCATCTGGGGAGGGCCTGCTTCTGTCGGAGCTCCCCATCAGCCACAGCCCTGTGCCTGCCTCCTTATATCCAGGAGGGAAGACAGGACTTTGGGGTGGGTTTGGGCCAGTGCTTAGTCAGAGGATGAGGGCTGAGAAATGGCCCCCACCTACTCTTCCCACCTGCCCCCTCTTTTCCCTTCAAATACTCTAAAGTTTACAATTCAGTGTACTTTTTTTTTTTATTTAGAGCATCATATTTGTACATAGTATCTGGGTTCCTTTTGACATGATACACACAAAGAATTTGATTTCAATCCCCGTCATCCCACCACTTTTCTCTCTCCTCTACTCTGTTGATCTTCGTTTCATACTTTATTTATTTTTGATTAATACTTTTTATATATACATAAAGGACATACTCCCTTTGGTACATTTACATATGTATATCACACGATTCTGTTAGATTTGTTCCATATTTCTTTCCCTGTCACTCCCTTCCTTCCTCTCTCCTTCTTTTACTTCTACTCATCACTGATCTTCTCTTATATCTTTATACAGATCCCCACCCCCACTGCCTTCTTTCTTTCCTTTAATTTTGCTTTAGCTTCCACATATCAGTTCAGTGTTCTTTAATGTATTCACAGAACTTTACAATTTTAGAGCATCTTATCACCCCAAAACCAAACCATGATGACTAGCACTTACTCCCCACTTCCCCCAGCTGCCTTATCTCTTACTACTACTCCTCTACTCATCATCAACCCGGTCTCCTTTCTGTTCCTTTAAGAAGAGAAAGCCCTTTTTCTCTGCCCTTGCCTCTGCCTCTCTTTTTCCAGCTCCTCACTTGGCTGTGGACTCTGCTCAAGTGGCACCTCTTCCAAGGTCTTTCCAGATGCCCTGATGTAGCCCTTCCTCCTGTCCAGTTCTCTCTCACATCACTCCGCTCGTTTCCTTTGTGGTACGCTCTGAAATGTTATCTCTCTCCTGACCAGGATACACAGGTTCAGGGACCTTGTCTACTTTGTTTCCATCCATAGTCCCAGCATATGGCACACTGTCGGATGCCACATGCAGGGCACTCTGTTGGCATTTATTGACTGAATGAATGATATTTCAGCTCACACTCAGACCTCTGTAAGAATTAGGAGCAGGACAAGGGTTACTGAAAAGCATGTGAGTTGGTAGTGTGGCCTCTAGGGCTCTCAGGGGAGGAGATGCTTGTCAGTTGCCCTCCATCCCTACCGCCAGATTCCTTGTCATCTCTTGGTGACTTCTCCCCTTATTCCTCTTTCCTGCAGCTGGACCGACCCACCAAGCAGATGCGAGAGGCAGAGGAAAGGCTCAAAGCCATTCCCCAGTTTTGTTTCCCAGATGCCAAGGACTGGACCCCTGTGTCAGAATATAGCAGGTGAGTCCCATCCTGGCATGGCTGGGGACAGAGTCTCCTTTCCCTGCATAGCAGTGAGCAGTTAAGTGGGGCCTGTTCTAGTCCCAGCCTACTCTCCTACATTAATTACAGCCTTCATCCAATCCCTGTGATGACAGTGCTTATTCTTGGGGATTCTTTCCTGGATGATCTGATAATTTCCCTAATGCCAGATCTCTTCCTCTTCCCTGTTCCAGCGAGACCTTTTCTTTCATGCTGACTGGGGAGGATGGCAGCAGACGCTTTGGCTACTGTAGGCGCTTATTGGTGAGTAGGCTATTCACACCTCAGGGGCTGGCTAGCAGGGAATGGGCCAGGGTGTTTGTATGTCTCTGTGTCCTTCTACACTCTAGCTTGTATGAAATCCTCTGATCTGCTTCCTGGGTGCTCCTCTAGCACACACACATTCACAGATGAGGCACCTCTGGGTTAGCAGGACTCAGAGTAGCCTCTTAGGTTAGACTTTAGGATGTGAATTATTGAAATCAGAGGAGGGAGTGAATCACCTTCTGCTAGCCTGTCATCTTTTTAGCTTTTTTTAATTTACTTTTGCTTTTCATTCCTTTTCTTTGGGTTTATGGGCTGTGATTGCTGTCTCTGGTTGAGATCATATCATTCCAGTAGTATGTGTATATGTATCAGATTGGGTAGAGGGCAACTTTCCTCACCCCCATAATGAGTCCGCATAATAAGGGGAGTAGTCCTGTCTGGTAAAACTAGAATCTGAGCAGAGAGAGAGAAGGTCCTTCTCTGGGATACTGGGAAAGATACCTTGAATGTTGGGGAAAGATATTGAGTTTTAAAAATCAAAGCCAGTTTTCCCAGAGAAGAGTTTTCCCAACCCCCTTCCTATCAGTTCTGAGGTCCAGAGTACTAGTGGGAGATCTGGGCCCAATACCTGATCCCTGTTGAACTCCCCCCAGAGGTCACTGGGTTGTTGATAATATTCTGGGGTATTCAGGCCTTAGTGGGAAAAGGCCTGGCCTCACTACCAGTCTCCAGGAGATGGGGAGATCCCAGGCAGGGGTCCTGCCTAGCAGATACCCTAAAAGGAAGATTCTGGCCATTCATTTAGAAGCACTTATTGTACAACCCATGGGGATCAGGCACATGCTGATGAGTTCCAAACTTCAAGGAACTTTAGCTGCTAGTAGGGGAGGCCAGACTTTCAACATTGAAGGAAAGAGTAAAGGGAATATACTTTTGCTTAGAACCTATCATGTTCTAAGATGCTCTACGTATATCTTGGGCTTTTTGTTTGGTTTGGTTGGGTTTTTCTAATCCTCACAATAGCCCAAGGGATATTATTTCCCCTCATCTATAGATTAGGAAATTGAAACCCTGAAGTGAAATGACTTGCCCAAGGGCATATTGCCAGTGAAGGACAGAGCCAGAATTGATCCAGGTCCTTTATTACCAATCTGGTACCCTTGGATCTCCCCAAAAGATAGTCTGGAGAGAAGGAATACTGAATGACCATTGAGTGGAGCTGAGGGATACAGAACAGTCTGGATGCCAGGTGGGGAAGCCAGGAAGAGGCCAGCATGTTCCTGGGTCCCCTGGGCTTGGAGAGGAGTGTTTTGAAGACTGCCTTTGCTGGAGAATTGATGGAGCAGAACTGCTCCTCTGCAGTGGGCCTGCTGCCCCCAGGGAAGAGCATGTTTGTCCTGGCGTGCTCAGAGAGGGCCTGGCTGGGTCCCTGCCAAGGGGGCTGGCACTAACTCGGCATTCCTACAGATTGGACACAATGATTCTAACCCAAATCCCACATACTTGATTTAATCACTTGGGGCTTTAGGGGAGGCGGGGGAGAAGGAAAGAGAGAGGAGTGAGTTTCAGACCTAATATGGACAAAAACAGATTCTGCCTTCTCTTTAGATCTGTGACGTGTGGCCAGCAGGTTTGGAGACTGAAATAGCCCCATCTGCATTTGCTTAGCAGCCTGCATGAGGGGCCAGCACCTGCTGCTCTGCTCCCTCCCCACTTGTCCTTGCCAGGCACTCCAGGCCTCTGAGTCTGGAGACAGCAACAGGGTCCTGCCAGCTCCTTGCTGGAGAGCAGATTCCAGTGGACTCACCCTGCCTTCTTGTGGGGGTTCCAGGCCTGGGGTGCTCACAGTGCTTGTCTCCTTCTCCAATCACCCACCTTTTAAATCCTGCCCCCTTTTTGTTCTTCACATCATAGCATCTATCCTGTGCCTTTGTGTCCCTCTCCCTTCCTGTCAGAAAGCAGCATGCTTTGGAAGTTAGACAATAAAAACAGAGACCAAAACAGACTTCCTGCTCCACAGCTTCTAGATGCATGATCTTAGGCAGCAGCTTAATATTTTTGAACTCAGTTGCTTCATCTGTAAAATGGGGATAATAATGCTTCTCCCTTTTTGAATAGTACCGTGGTACCATGGACATGGTAAACATCTAATAAATAGTAATTCCATTTCTCGTCTATTTTCAGTTTGCCTTCCTAGAATGGGGGTGGATCATGAAAGGGAGAAAAGAGCAAGTGACAGAAGGAATATTTTGCAGAAAGTTCCCTGTTGGGGGCATAAGGCTGTGTGGTTTGCTCCTAAGAACATACACAGTCCTTCCCATTGTCATCCAGGTTTAGGAATATAAACCCACAAATTATCCTGCAGCCTCTGCCAAAGTGCTTTGTCCTTTGCCAACCACTGTCAGTGTCCTGAAAGGAAGGATGGAGCTTTGTAGAGTTTGACAGGAGTCTGGCTCCTTGAGTTAGAAGACCCAACATAGGCCAACACCTGTCCCCAAAGAATGGCAACCTTTCCTTTGGGGACCTCATTGAGTGTACAAGAGGCATGGATTCTCCCTCCATTGAAGGGCAGTACTTAGTCCTCAGTTCCCAAGGAAAGGAGCCAGGTGTGGTATTCATGCATTCTCTGTGTCTGTCTCTCTCTCCTCCTTGTCCTGGCCAGCCAAGTGGGAAAGGGCCTCGGTTGCCAGAGGTGTACTGTGTCATCAGCCGCCTTGGCTGCTTCGGCTTGTTTTCCAAGGTAAGAGGCTCTGGCTTGCTCTCCTGCCCCCAGCTGACAGCTCCCATAGGACATTCCGCAGCCAGCTTAGATGAGAAAACCGCCTGTGTGGGATGGGGGTGGGGCTGGGGGGATGCAAGAGCAAGTGCAAGTGAGCTCCCCGACTCCCTCCTTATTCCCAAATCTGGCTCTACCTGAGGTGGGGAAGGGCAGATCCTGACACCCTTTCACTTTGGGCTGCTGGCGGTGGGCACAGGTCCTAGATGAGGTGGAACGCCGGCGTGGGATCTCGGCTGCATTGGTCTATCCCTTCATGAGAAGTCTCATGGAGTCGCCCTTCCCAGCACCAGGGAAGACCATCAAAGTGAAGACATTCCTGCCAGGCGCTGGCAATGAGGTAAGGATTTCTGTTGCTCTTCTCTCTGACCCTGGGCTGGCACTGAAGTTGAAGTAGGTCCTAGTAGCTGAGGAGGTCATGCTCTTGAAGCATGACCCCCTCCTTGCTCACCACATTCATGCACCTAATCACTGGGGACTGAAAGAGTGACTATAAATGTTGCCCAACTCTCTGCTCCTTCCAGGGGCCTTCCCTGACCTGTTGTGCTCCACCTTCCCTTCTCTTGTCCATTTAGTAAATATTTACTGAATATGTGCTCTGTCACAATCAGGGATTATAGCAGACCTTGGGGCAGATCATACAGTTAAAGAGAGACAGGACTTTGTTCTCCAGGAGTTTCTAGTCTAATAGGAGATCCTGGTTAAATAAATACTTCCACATATAGATAAATTCTAAATATGTTAAGAGACAGATGGAAACACAGGATCCTATTAGAGTATTTAACAAGGAGTCTGCTATAGATTAGAGACCCAGAGAAGTTATTCCCTGAGAAAGTAACATTTTATAAGGGACCTAGCAGTGAATAGGAGGTGGCTAAATGAAGTGGAAAGAGGGAGACTGAAAGAGAAGGGCATGATGGGAGATTATTCTAGTAGTGGGAATAGCATATGCAAAGGCAGGAGCTAGGAAAGTACATGTGCCAGTCAAAGAACTAAAAAAAAGGTTAAATGGTTGAAAGGGTGGGGTGGGGAGTGAATTGGCAGGCAAGGACCAAGTTAGTATTCTTGCTAGGCCAGGTTAAGGGTTTTGAATTTTATCTGAAAGAGGGTTTGATAAGAGCTATATAGGTTTTTGAAAGGCCACTCTACTGTGCAGGTAACACAGGGATACCAGCTAGGATACTACTGCAGTAGTATAGTCAAGAGACAGTAGTAGCCTGGATCTAGTCATAATGAAAGATGAGAAGGGGGTGAATTTGAAATGTATTTTAGGATTAGAAGCAATAACACTCAGTGTTTGATTGGAAATAGGGATTACATATCAGTGGGAACTTTTAAGACTGACTTTTGGTTTACTGACTTGAGCAGTAGATAGGGAAGAGAAAAGATCCCAGTCCTGGGTTCTCCTCAGTCCTGAGAAACTCTAACAGATTGAGGCCCTGCAGTGAGGAATGACCAGGTGAGTCTGATACCACCTGAAGTCAAGCTGAGGCATGGCAAGATGCCTTGACAGCAGTGAATTTTAGAAGAGGGATGAGGGCCCAGAAACCTGGGTGGAGTGAGTTGAGAAGTAAATGGGAGTGGGAACAGCCTATATAGAATTTTTTTTTTTTTTTTTTTTTTTGGTACTTTGGAATGAACCCAAGGGGTGTTTAACCACTGTGCCACATCCCCAGCCCTTTTTATACATATATTTTTTAGAGACAGGGTCTTGCTAAATTGCTTAGGTCTTCGCTTAGTTGCTGAGGCTGGATTTGAACTTTTGATCTTCCTGCCTCAGCCTCCCAAGCCACTGGGATTACAAGCATGTGCCACCATGCCTGGCACATATAGACAACTTTTTGAGGTGCTTGGCTATGAAGAGAAAATAGGGAATGAGGGACAGGAGGTGATAGGAAATGAGGAGTCTGTTAAAGACAACTGTTTGGATGCTGGATGGGTGTTTGGATGCTAGAAGAATAAGTTAAGGATGCAGGAGAGACTGGGGACAATGAGACTGGCACTGAGAAGACACAGGTGGTTAACTCTGTGGGGGAACTGGCTTTTATTAGGAAACGAGGGGAGGGCTGTTACTTGTAATTTTAAATTCTCATCTGATGTTTTTGGTTTTCTCAAAATAGAAAGGACTGTCATTCTCTTGAGAGTAAGAGGTGGGTGTTGGATTCTGGAAGAAGAAAGAGAAATCAATTAGTTGTTGCAGAGAACAGGAGAGGGACTGATTGAAAACATAGGTTTGCTGGGCAGTGGTAAATACCCACTGACAGTCTTTCTCATGGCCTGTTTCTCTCCGCCCTCCATTAGAGGGACTTTAGGCTTGATGAGTGGTCTAGGGGGCAGGACAGCTGACCCTTTCCTGACAGCCCAACATTGTCCTGGCAGTTCTTCAGGATCTGGCCTGGCTGCCTCGTGGGACTTGTTTCTCACCTATCTGACTTGGATTACTTAGTATTCCCTGAGCCCTACTTGCTTTTGCTCAGAAGAGGCTCACCTTCTTTTCTCTGCAGAGTCTAAGTCAAATAGCCTTCGCTCTGAGATGCTTCACTATCTCTCCCCAGCCCAGACCTTGGGCCCTTCCTGTATGCCCTGCAACCCTTCCGCCTGTGCTAACACAAGCCTCAGGACTGTGATTGAACAGGCTCACTCAGCTCCACTGGGCTGCAATTTCAAGATCTCCTCGAGGGCGGGGATGAATAAAAAGAGGCCCAGGGCATGTGAAAAGCCTGTGTGATTCCTGGGGGGCTGGATACTGGGGGGCAGTAGGAGAGTGGGGCTGGGTGCTGGAGAGCTGTGCTTGTTGGGCTACACACAAGGCTCTCAGGGGGGACTTCTGGGGTGGGGACAGGGACTGGAGAAGATACATAGGCCTTTGGCAAAGTCATGGTATGGCATTCCTTCAGGCCATGTTCACTGAGCGCTTAGGGTGTCCCTAGCATCACTATAATCACTAGGCCTCCTGGGACTTTACCATCTGGCAGAAGACAAGGTAAACCAATCATTGCAACCATTTCTGTCCATTTTGCTGCTTTTTCAGGGCCCAGAGGAATGAATACTGAACTAGGAGTTAGAATTCCTTCATTTGCTTAGACCCCAAGGAACAAATGAGGTGATGTGGGGATAAGAACCCCATGGGAGCAAGTATGGAGGAAGGAAGGACTGTATAGAGGGTAAAGAGGGGTGGGAGGGGTGGGGGGAAGGGAAAAAATAACAGAATGAATCAAACAACATTACTCTATGTAAATTTATGATTACACAAATGGTATGCCTTTACGCCATGTACAAACAGAGAAACAACATGTATCCCATTTGTTTACAATAAAAAAAAAAAAAAAAAGAACCCCATGGGAAGAGTTAGCTCTTACTGGGAATATAGCTCAGTGGTAGCATGCCTGCCTAGCATACTTGAGGCCCTGGGTTTGATCCCCAGCACTGTAGGAATAAAGAGAGAGAGAGAGAGAGAGACAGACAGAGAGATAGATAAGGTTTAACCCTGATTCCATAGATCTGTAAGAGGGAATTTAAGTTTGTTTTTTCACCCCACTTCTCAGGAAGCCCACAGATACCAAGGAACAAAGAATGAGACTAGGCAGACCCCAGCCACAGCTGCTTTGGCAGAGCCTGAGTATTAGTAGCTGCTGCCGCTGTCATAGCTGGGGTCATTTGCTACCCTTCACTCCCATGACTGTCCCCAGAGAAGTGCCTCCAGAGCTATGGCACTGACCTTGGAATAAACAGCTTTGCAGGGAGGACAGCTAGGCCTGGCCTGGCCCTGATAAAGACAGTTCTGCTTCCTGGCAAGGTTTTTGGAATAGCTAACCCTTGTGTTTTCCTTGTCCCTGGCATGGGTCTTAGGATGATAGAGATAAAGGCCAGAATGGCCTCTGGAAGGAAGCTCTAGCAGGAAGGGGAGGGGAAATGGCAACAAGGACAGCAGCATTGCCTTCTCAGAGATGGCTGAGACCAGAGTTGGATGTGGAGATGTCACTCTTCATATGGCCTGGAGAGCAGTGATTGGCTGTGGTGTCTTATCAGCATGTGGGCCAAGACCTTTGCTTGGGGAGAGGAGCAAAGGATGGGGAAGACTGTGCAGTTAGGCTTCATTCTCCCTATCCATAAAAGCTGTCAACTCTCCCTCTTCCTTTCCCGAGATCCTGTTCATGTCCCTCAGCTCCTCTCTGGAGCCTTTCCACTCTCACAGTTAACCCTCTTGCCTGCAGGCTGGTCTTTGAATACTGTGGGAGCAAAGCTAAAGCCTGAGGGGAGGGGAGACCAGGCCTTATTGCTTGGTTGTGGGAGGTTTGGGGAACTTGGGAAGGAGAGGATGAGAAAGGAAGCAGCTAGCAGGTGCCGCCCAACCAGCCTGCTTCCACCCATTTCCTCACTGTTCTCCCACAGGTGTTAGAGCTGCGGCGGCCCATGGACTCCCGGCTGGAGCACGTGGACTTTGAGTGTCTTTTTACCTGCCTCAGTGTGCGCCAGCTTATCCGAATCTTTGCCTCATTGCTGCTGGAGCGCCGGGTCATTTTTGTAGCAGATAAGCTCAGGTAGGGCCCAGCAGGGCATGGAAGAAGAGGGAGGAGGCACACCCACTAATTACTTCAAGAGATTACCAGTCGTAGTTGTATGCCACATACTGTGGTATTGGTATGTGGGGTGTGTGTGTGTTAAGATCAAAATAGGGATGATGGAGCAGCTGCATTGGCGATCACACAAGATGGCATGATTGAGAACCCAATAGAGGACTTGACCTGAGGAAGGGGAAAGACACTTCTCTGTAGCAGCCACAGGTGTACAGCTGCAGATATATTTATATGGAGAAAAGTAAGAAATGGAGATTTCTGACTTACGGCCACATTTCCTCTGGTAGGGAAGCAAGGCCTTTGTGGGAGATAGGCTGAGGAGGGTGATGAACTCTAGAAAGAGCTGCTGTATGAAGAGTGTTGAGCCAGCCGGTGAGGGGCTGGTTGAGGTGCCACCTAGAACAGGCAGTGGAATGGAATGACCCAGGGCTGAGTGCTTGGGGAACTGTGGAGAAGGGTGAGGTGAGGGCACTGAGGGTGATTGCAGAAGGCTGGCCAGTCAGACCAGGGCAGAGGTGTCCAGGGACTGGAGGTACCAGGGCACTAGAGGGAGCTGGTTTAGGAGAGGTAAGGAAAGAGCTGGGTGGATTGTAAGATTTGATCCAGAGTGTTAGCATTTGTGATTTTAGAGGCGGAGATCTGGTTTTGAGTATGGGAGAGATGGCAGAAGTGGATGGTCACTGAACAGGAAGTATTCAAGGAAAGAAGAAGTCAGAGCTCTCCATAGTAGCTGAGCTTTTTTAAAAAACTCAGGGACAGTCAGGAAGAGGATACAATGTCGGCAATGCACAGTCTTCCTTTTGTCAAAGACTCTTATCACAAGCACTGGTTTCTCTAGAGTGGTAGAATTCATTCAGTCATTTAGATAGTAAGCTACCTGAAGTCTCCCATTCCATGTACCAGGTGCTGAGATGAGGACAGTGAAAAAAAAATCCTCTTCCTGACTTGTCCCCCATTAAGTCCTAAATCCCTGGGGTATTTCCTTCTGTTTTTATGAGGGGGAAATGGAGAAGAGCAGGAGAAATGGTTTTCTAGTTACTCTCAGAGGGAATGGGGGCAGGAACCCAGGTCCTCAGCTCAGGAAAGGAAAGGAAGAAAACTAGAGCTGCTGACTCAGAAATGGCCAGGGTCTAGGAGACTGCCCCTCACATGTTCTTGTCAGCTTCAGTGCTTCTGTGTCCCACAGTCTGTGTGTTTCATGGCCCATTAGGCCTTAGTGGAGGGACCCAGTGTAGCAGCTGGAACCAGCTGGGTATAGCAGCTCCAGGAGGCCCCTGCCTCTTCTTTCTGTTGGCATATTCATTGTCAGTCACAAGGCCCCTGGCTGCCCAGCTATGGTGCCTGAGCCTGGCTAGACTGTAATGGCCCCTAACAGAGCCTGGGCTTTGAGGCTTCCTTTTCTGAAGGTTTCAGCCCCCACTCAAGGCTGAGCCTCCTCTTTGCCACCCCCACCATAGCCCAGCTCCCATAGGACTGTTGAATACAGCTATTGTTTCCGGTAGTTGCAGCTGCCTCTGAGCACATTCCAGGAGGAAACTACTCCAGGGTCCTGTTCTTGGTTCAATCAACATTCAAGTTCTGCCAGTCTTGGGCCTTAGAAAAGATGTTTGTCCTCCCCATTTTGGTCTGCCTGATTGAAGCGGGGAGGGGTGGGCAGCACCTGGATGTTTGGAATGTGGAGCTGAACTGCTTGTGGTAGGTCCCACCAGCTAATGCAGCTCAGATCCCAGTGTTCATGTTCTAGGTTTTCCATAAGTCCTTTATCACTCTGGGTTAGTTCTGATGTATTTGAGGGAAGGTAGTTATGCATTAATTGGCCCTAGAGGTTCTACAAAACCTGCCTCCCAAGCCCCTTGGAGGGGATTGTGGGGATCAGTGTGTCCTCTGAGCCTGATAGTCCTTTTCCAGGTATTTCCAGATGACTCTCCTGCTCTCTCTAGGGGATAGGCTATCAAGCCAGGACATGCGTCTCTGTCTACAGACCCAACAGCATTTTAGGTGTTCATAGGGTGGCAGGACAATCATACAAGGCTCTGATTTACAAGCATTTGTGAATATCTAGAGACCCTTCTAGAAAAAGGGTTTTTTGTTGGTGTTTTTTTTTTTTTTTTTCATAGATGGGACCTTTCCCTCTGTGGTGGTGGTTAGAAGTAAACGGGTAAGATTCCTGCCAGAGCTGCTCAGATAGCCCGGGTTTTTATGGCTGTTAGGTGGGGCTTATTGATACAGAGGAAAATGAGCTGGACTGTAGGACCCTGTGTCCTTATCTGTCATTTTGGCCCTAAGGGAGGGTTTTTGTTGTTGTTGTTGTTGTTTGTTTGTTTTGTTTGTTTTTTCAATGAGATGGGGATCTTGCTTTGTTGCCCAGGCTAGTCTTGTACTCCTGAGCTCAAACTGTTCTTGCTCCTCAGCCTCTTGAGTAGCTGGGACTTCAGGAGTGTGCCAGTGCCTGACTTTTAAGGGATGGTCTTTGACTTTCCTCCCAACAGATGGGGGTCCTTGAGGCCAGGTGTTTTTCCTGTCTTTACTGGATCCCCACACCAGGCCTCAGCACTTGTGGGGACTGTGTACCTACTTCTGCACAGTCCCATTTCTGTGCACCCAGGAATGGTCTTCCCTGTCTCTCATTGGTCATTCAGCTTGAGCAGCATCCCTGTGGGCGTGGAGCCCCCTCCAGGCCAGGAGAGAGATGACCCTATAGAGACCTGAGAGGAAAGAGGGGAATGGGTACCTTTAGCCAGCTAAGAATGGTGCCAACTGTCTCACCTTCTGATTTCTGTGCATACCCTCCTCAGTCAGATGATTATCTTCAGAAGGAGTGGAAAACAAGAGAGCAGAGCAGTAGTAATGTTGGACTTGGAAACTGCAAAACAGGTTGTGTCCCAGCTCTGCCACTTATGATTTAACTGACCCTGGTATCTCTGACCCTAGCTATGAAATGTGGAATTGGTATGATGACCTCTGCAGGACCTTCTGGCTCTTGCACACTGTTAATTTATGATGAACTCTTTTCCATCTTACTCTTTGTTCTCCTCAACCTGAGCTGATATTTCTATTAGCTCAGACCTACATCTGGGTGGCCTCGTGTGTGTGTGTGTGTGTGTGTGTGTGTGTGTGTGTGTGTGTGTGTTATGTGCACATAAGGCGGGGGGAGTCCTTTGTATAAGTGTTGCTACATACTTTCATGGTTGTTTCTTGGTAATGTCCCCAAAGAGGGTAGCACCAGTGTCCTTGAGGCCCTAAGCAATGGGCAGGCACTGCTTCACCACTCTGTAGGGGCTGAGTCAGGCCCCTAAATTCCATTAGTATTTTTGTTACACTGGGAGGTTTAACATCAAAGTGTGTCCTGAGCCCCCAGCAGGCCCTAATTACCATTTTCCTAAGGTGCTGGGCCTGGGCTCAGGTGTTCTCTCTGTCTGTCCATCAGTACCCTGTCCAGCTGTTCCCATGCGGTGGTGGCCTTGCTCTACCCCTTCTCCTGGCAGCACACCTTCATTCCTGTCCTCCCGGCCTCCATGATTGACATCGTCTGCTGTCCCACCCCCTTCCTGGTTGGCCTGCTCTCCAGCTCCCTCCCCAAACTGAAGGAGCTGCCTGTGGAGGAGGTGGGCTACCTAGGGAACCAACTGGGGGGAATGGGTGTGGGGAGAAGGAACAAAGCCCTAGGAGGACAGTGGGGAAGGGAGAAAGACTGCTAGGAACTTGTGGCCTCTGGACCTCTCTTGTCCTTTCTTCCAGGAGGTCTGTCCCTGGCTGGAACTATTCCTGACTTCTGGCCCTGGGAACTGGGGGTGGGTGAAGGGGAGTGGGTCTGGAGGCTTGACAGAGGGCATTCCAGGACTTATTCCCTGAACCACTGCCACTAATGACTCCTTTTCTCAGGCACTGATGGTGAATCTGGGATCTGACCGGTTCATCCGACAGGTAAGGGCAGTGCAATGCAGACAGTGCCTACCCTCCACGGAGCACCTGTCAGGCTCAGGTGCCCAAGCATCCTGCACCATCATGCAACTCAACCTTCTCAGCCTGTCCGTGGAGCTCTAGTTTCCATACTCAAAAGAGTAGAGAGGGGCAGGAGAAGTTGATCTTGACCCCAGCAGGCCTTTCTGGTTGGCATGATTGGCTTCTGGAAGGCAGTGTGGGAGTGTGAGCAGCAGGACCTGGGAGTCTGAAGACTTGACCTCTGGACTCTGTCACCTGTGAGCCTCTGAACTTCTCTGAGCCAGTGCTCTCATCTGCAAAGCAGAGATGGTGATAATACCTGCCTTGAAATGTTGCTGGGGATTACACTGATCACTCAAGTGTGCTTTGTAATAGGAAGTTTGCAATAACTGTTGTCAACTGTAGAAAGCTTTATTATTCATGGTAATCCTACTAACTCTCCATAAGGAACATTCCCCAGTGTGTCCCCTCTGGGAATGGACAGTCTGTTATTATGTACCACTGATAGAGCTGAGGACTCCCAGGTGCAAGACAATTAAGATATGGACACTGAACCAGAATGTAGAGACAGGAATGAAAGCCCAACCTTATATACAGGATGGACCACACTCTCTTTCTTGAGCTCATGTACTTCCCACCTGAAGCTGAAGATGAAGAAACTGGGAGAATTCATAGGGCAAGGGTGGAAACCCCAACATGGCCACAGTGTTTTTGTTGTTTTGGCTTGGTTTTTTCAGGGATTGAACCCAGGGATGCTTAACCACTGAGTAACATCCCCAATCTTTTTTTTTTTTTTTTTTTTTTTTGAGACAGGGTCTCACTAAGTTGCTTAGGGCCTATGTTGCTAAGGCTTGGTTTGAATTTGTAATCCTTCTACTTCAGCCTCCTGAGGATTATAGGGATTATAGGCGTGTGCCACTGCTTGTCTTTTTTTTTTTTCCTAAGTACTGGGGATTGAACCCAAGACCTTTCATATGTTAGGCAAGCACTCTATCACCCAGCCACATTCCCAGACCTTTTTTTAACATTTTTATCTGTGTAACCCTGAGCAGGTTTCTAACATTTCTCTGTGTTAGTTTCTCATCATGAAATAAGGTTGATAATAGTATTGGAGTTATTGGGAGAATTAAATGAAATTTAATATTTAAGTTTTTGAACAGGCTTAACACATAGTAAATACTCATCAGTCTCAGCTGTGATTATTATCACTGTGATTATTCCTTCTCCTGCAGATGGATGATGAGGACACGTTGTTACCTAGGAAGTTACAGGCAGCTCTGGAGCAGGCTCTAGAGAGGAAGAATGAACTGATCTCCCAGGACTCAGACAGTGACTCCGATGATGGTGAGAAGGTTTGCGTGGAAGATATGGTTCTGGTCCCAAACATGCGGCACCAGATCCTTTCTGGCTAATACAGCTCCAACTGTAGGATCTTGGTTTCACTCTAGCACCTTTTTGGAAGAAAAATCCAAAGACCTGGCAACAACAAAGACTCTTTTAGCTGATAGGAAACTAATTGGTCCTCCTGTCCTGCTTGCCATAGCCACTGCAGGAGATGGAGGGAATTTCCTTTTCATGGGAAGCCAGGAAAACCACTTAGAGTGAGGGATGTGAGGAAAGTGGTGCTCTCAACTCTTGATTTCTGCTTTCATTCATTTTCAAGTATTTGCTGAAGTATAATTTCTGACCTCCAGGAGCTCAGGGCTAGTTAACAGCCTGTGAGCACTAGAGAGTTTCAAGAAGAGATAAGTGGGGACTGGAGTTATGGTTCAGTGGTAGAGCACTTGCCTAGCACATGTGAGGCAGTTGGTTTGATTCTCAGCGCCATATTAAAAAAAAAAAAAAAGATAAATAAAATAAAGTTAAAAAAAACAAAAACAAAACAGGTAAGTGATGCTGGCGGAAGTTTTGTGGGGAGAGGGAGAGTATACCAGCCAGAGATTGGGGAAGGCCCTACAGCTCTCAACCTGAACCTCAAGATTTGTTTTTTCCCTTCCAGAATGTAATACCCTCAACGGGCTTGTGTCGGAGGTGTTTATCCGGTTCTTTGTGGAGACCATTGGGCACTACTCCCTCTTTCTGACCCAGAGTGAGAAAGGGGAGAGGGCCTTTCAGCGAGAGGCCTTCCGCAAGTCTGTAGCCTCCAAAAGCATCCGCCGTTTTCTTGAAGTTTTTATGGAGTCTCAGATGTTTGCTGGTTTCATTCAAGACAGGGAGCTAAGGAAATGTCGGGCAAAGGGTAAGGCCAGAAGAGCTTGGCAGGACTTATGGGCCTTCTTCTCTAATGATTTTTACTGCAAAGCTGAATAACTAGCCACTGTAATGGAAGCTCTTGGGTATCTGCTTTTCTGAAAGAAATTTTCAAGGGAGCTCCCTTCTTTCCCTGTAAGTGCTTTTCACAAGGCAGTGCACAGGTGGGAGCCATGCAGCTAGAGAGTGGGACTAGAAATAACTCCACCTAAGAGCATCTTGACACTGATTGCCCATCTTCTCCTCGGGTAGCCTTCCTATTCAGAGAAAAAGAACCACATTAAGAAATTTGGGGACTTCTGAAGACCCAGGGGTTATGAAGTTCTTTAGAGATAATTAGACTAGCTGTCTTAAGTTGTTGGCAGTCCCCATTCAAGGCAAGATAGTTATCTATCTTTAGTGATTTTATCAGCTCTCTAGGGCTTTTTTACCACAAGACTTTGTGTCTAACCTCAGGGCTATTATTTCTCTATCCACTCATACTATCCATTTAGTTTAACAAAACTTTTGGGAACAACATGGTGGAGTTATAAGAAGCCAGAGGTTTCTACTCCTGGCTGCTCTGCATGCAGCATCTTCACCATAATGTGCACTGGGAGACAGGCTATGGAGGGTTTTCTTGCTATCAGTGGTGAACACCTGGGAGATGCTACTTAAAATAATTTAGATGAGCCAGTCTGAACTCTAATAAGATGTTCCTATGAATTATAATCCCAGATGTTTGACTTCTTTTTTGACATTTCTACCCCATGGTTTATCATATAGACTTCCAGTGACTGGTCTTTCTCATGTTCCTGTTTCTCCTCTTACCCAGGTCTGTTTGAGCAGCGAGTAGAACAGTACTTAGAGGAGCTCCCTGATACTGAGCAGAGTGGAATGAATAAGTTTCTCCGAGGTTTGGGTAAGTGGATAGATGAGATAGATATTCATCAAGGAGGGAGAGCATCTGCATTCCCAAACACTCTAATAAATCAGTGCCAATGGGTATTTATATGTAGTGCCATAGAAAGACAGCAGGAAGAGATACTGTGAGATACCTTGGTGAATGAAGAGAAGGTCCTAGCGATTACTCCAAGGGCATTTAGCACAGGATTTACTGAACTGCAGAACAAAGAGAAACCACAGATTCTCACCTAAGTCAGGTCTTTTGGGATGCTTGCCTTTCTGTGTGAATGTGAGGGCTATTAGGACCAGTGAGCTCTGCCCTTCTAGCAAATCTTCACCACTTCAAGGATCTCAGCCAGCTGGATCATAGAACCATAGCATGTCTCAGTTTAAAGAGAAACTGGGTCAGACAGGTTAAGTGACTTTCCCAGAGTCATAAAGTGATTAATACTTAGTGCCCTTATTTTGGAATGTTTTCACTACCCTGATCAGAGCTATCGATATCATCTGTACTCTAGTATTTCTAATCCTTTGTCTCCCACTGATCAGGGTAGGGCTGCAAGGAGAAGGATTGTAGGTTGAAAGAAATATCATTTAATATTCTTACTATTGCCTTCTCTGACCCACAGGCAACAAAATGAAGTTTCTTCACAAAAAGAATTAAAACCCTTTCCCAGTAGCAGAGTCCAGTGCCTTGCAGAACCTGGAGCCTGGGGAGAGGGCCCAGCCTGGGACTTTCTGGGCTGCTGTGTCTGCTCTGCCCCCACAGATCCACCTCCAAGCCAGCCCACCTCTGCCTTCACCATATCCCAGGATACTGTTTGTAAATAATCTGCTGTAAGCTTTCTTTAACTGTTTTTGTAACAAGCAAAGAGAATCTGATAAATATTTGTATATTCCCAAGTGGCCGGGTGCTTTCCTGCCCTGTCTGAGCATGGATGGAGTTTTGCTGGGTGCTGGTGACTGGCCAATTATGTGCAGCTGACTGTCTCAGCCAAACCACTGATCTTCCCTGGAGGCTTTTGGCCTGCCTGCCTGCCTGCCTGCCTGGGGCCCCTGCTGCCAGTCTTGGGCTGTGGAGAGCAGGTGTTGTCTTGTTATGATTTGTACAAAAGGACTTTTTTTTTTTTTTTCAATCTTAGAGTTTTATATTTTTTCTAGTAGTCCCTCTCCTCTAAGCCTCTGTTTTAGAAAGACAAAGGCCATTCAGTTCCCATTTGCAACATGGAATTAGGCTCTTGGGCCTGGTCTTCTCTTGTTCCTCCTACCCTCAGAGATGGTCAGTGAGTTATGGGAAGCCCAGCCCCCAGCTCTGCCTGTGCTCTCTGGGCCTGGCTCCCAGTCAGTGGTGGCCATGATGCGGTACAGGGCATCCCTCCTTCCCATCATCTACAGGTGTCCTCAATAAACAGTGTATAGTCATTTGGGCCTGAGAGCCCCATGTGTTCCGTGGCTTCATTATCTAGAGTTCTCACTTCTGGGAATGGGTTGAGACAGGCTAGTCAGGAATAGAAATACCATTGTGTAGGTAGTTGAGCACTTGATAAGGGGTTAGCTTTAATATGGGTCACTGACCTCCCCTGATATAGAGTTCTCTTGGCCTGGTTGTATGATTGGTCTTACATTGTTCTCCTTCAGCTTCCCTCTCCAATAGCTAACTTTTCAGACTACACTTGTGTTTCCAGTGAAACACTTAGGAAAGAATACTTTTTGCCTTATCATTAGGTGAATCTTAACATTTTCATATTCATTCTGAAGCCTAGCCTCAGCATCAGTGGTGTCTTAAGACACGATCGGGTATCCTAACAGTGATGGACAACCACTGCCAACCCTGGGCTAGCTCATAGCCCTGATCCATTGCCTATGATGCTTCCATGTCACTCCGTGAAGTTTTTCCATTGGAACCCTATCTTTTGCATCCAAAAAGTCCTGGTACATTCCATGAAGAGCAAGAAAAGAAGCTGGATGGGGAAAAACAATGACTTAGGCTTTCTACCCACCAAGGCCTTTTAAATAGAAAGCAGAGACCTTGAAAATGCCCAAGATGAGACATTTATGGAACTTTCTTCATTGATTCTGGGTTTGGGTCTGGCAGGATATGAACTATGAGTTTTGTAACCTTCCACCATAGCCTATTTAAACAGGAGTTTCCTTCCCTCCTCCTCTCTTCACTGATGCCTGCACAGGTCCCAGCCTGTCCCTAGTTTGGGGCTCATAAAGCCAAGTTGTGTTTGTCTTCTAGGAAGACAAAATCACCTTCTCTGGAAAAAACCTCCTACAAAATTGACCTTGGCATTTGCCAGGAATAGAAAGGCAGGATTGAGGCCTCATAAGTCTGGGTTTTCGGTTGAAGATGAGAAATAAGAATTAACTAGAAAATTCATTAGTGTGTAGCAAACCCCAGGACTCATCACTGTTAACTCAGCCTGGGTTTCATGACAGAGAAGTGGATTCCTTAATAAAAATAAGTATCTGGTTTCCAAAAGGTGTTCTTGCTCCCTCTGTCCCTTTCTCCCCCAACCCTTTTTTAATGTGGCCCCGAAGCACCTTCAGACATGATCAGATGACAAGATAGAGATGTAAATTATTTTTGTAAAGTTTGAAACTTTTATGTATCTTAAAAAGAAAATAGCTTATCAACCCTTGGGTAAATCCCAGAAGGGCATGTCTCCTTCCTCCTCTTATCCCAACTTAGAAAATGGATACTGGCACACACAGTGGCTTGCCACAGTGATCACTATGGCCAAGGCACAGCTTCAGGGGGAAGAGAAGGGTTTGAATAGTTGGCCTAGTTTGGAGTTCACAAAAAGTGTTCAAGGCCTCTTTCCCAGTTCTGCTTTCGTGTGATCTCTGGACCCCTAAACCAAGGACTCAACCTACAGATCCAACATTTTTTCCAATATCAAGTTCTGTAGCTCCCCTGTTTATTATCCTGAAATGAAATTCATAGACAACAGAACTTAAACATATTCTAACTATAAGAGGAGAAAGAAAAAGAAAGTACTTTGTTGTTTTTTAATAAATGTGTGAATGCTTGGGCACACCTGCATTAGAAGATATGAGGAAGTCCCATATCTAAACCTATACACAGAATCACTATGAATGTGACAGTTACATATTATGCAGATAAGCGTGCTGTATGAGCAACTCATCTGATTTTGGTCAAGGGAATTTTCTGAAATGAATAATTTTGGGGGGAACTGGTACTGAGGATTTAACCCAGGGGTGATTTATCATTGAGATACCCAACCCATTTTTTAAATTTCGAGACCCATCTCACTAAATTGCTAAGGGCCTTGCTAAGTTGCTGAGGTTGGTCTCAATTTTATGATCCTCCTCCTTCAGTCTCCCTGCCTGGAACTGGTAATGTATGAGATTCTCCTGGAATCCTAGAAAACTAAAAAATACTCAGTTTTCTCTGAAAACTCTGGTTGGGGTGACTTTTTAAATCTGTAAATGGAATTTAAATTCTCAGTTGGTATGTTTGTCGTATAGAGCCAACTCAAATATTGCAGGACATCTAGCTGGTAGCTTCCTGCACATGATTATGACCAAAAAAAGGGGGGTGGGGGGCAATAAAACTTCTGAAGTGTTCCCCTAAAGAATGTTATGGCTGCCATTCAGAACAAGGGTCCTCAAATAGTACCTTTCTGACAATTCTGTTTCCCCAACTGGGGAAGTTCCAGTGATTATAAGGGTCAGCCCTCTTCATTCTGGAGTTAAGAAAGGCTCTGTAATCAGTCTAAATTTTTGATGCAGAGCAGGCTGCCCCATTATACCATATTAAATACTCTCTTCACTAAGTAACCATGCTCTGGTAAACTGTAGACTCAAAATAAGGATCTGGCCTTTTCAAAGGAAACGTTTACCAGCTGGGAGGCGGGTATAGCTCAGTGGTAGAGCATTTGCCTAATACACCAAGGCCTTGGGTTCAATCCCTAGCATTGAAAGAAAGAAGTGGGGGCACTGTTTTGAAGGAGTGTCCTTGGAAAGCACTATTATTCAAATTCTGGTTCACACTGGATAGATAGTCTGGAATTAGAGCCCCCACCCCCCCATAAGCCTAATTATATTCACAACTGCTTTTTTGGGGGAGGTGCTGGTGATTGAACCTAGGACCTCATGCATGCTAGGCACTCTACCACTGAGCTACATACACCCCCAGCTCCTTGGTTAAATTGTTTAAAAACCCTCTTTATTTCACATGTGTATTACCTCTCTTGTACACAAATCGCTTATAGGGGTATACAAATGGTATTTAAAACAATTTAAAGTGAGAATGAAAATATAACAAAAGTTGGTATGTAAAATAAAGCCAAGAATGAAACATACAACAACCTATTCTTACCGAGGAGTGGTACACAAAATTAGTTTCTACAGCCAGATGTATTGGTATGCATACTAAAAATTCTTAAATTCATTTGCCAGTGGACATGGTAAAACGCCATGAAATTTGAATTTAAGATGCCATGAAAACTAGAGAAAAACATTACTTTTCATTAGTGAGTTTCCGTAAGCTTTCTAAATTTTGTTCATTTATATCGTCTTTAAAATGAAATGTTCATTTGGTTTAAAAGCAACTGACTACCAAAACACCATCTTCCTCCCTCACCTTCTTATAGAACATTTCCAGACATGTACAAGCATTTTCTTTTTTAGCCCAAGGTGCCCATGAACATACATAGTAGGCAGTCATCATCTTTGAAGGCAACTGAAACACGATTCTGGGTTGGAAAGTCCCATCTTGAAAAGTGCACATATAGACCACACGTCCTGTTCTTCAGTGCCCCGAAGCGGGGGTTTGAAGCACAGCAAAACTGGTCTCTGTTGTGAAGGGAACTCGGGACCAGAATCAAATCTTTCCGCCTTGCACGGGAAAGTAACAGTGCATCAGCAATGCGGTCTGGCTCCACCCCCTACCGGAAGTGATCAAGATGAAAATGGCGCTGACCGTGCTTCCGGTCCGGACTGTCACCCTGCCCGCCGCATCAGACTTTTCAACCAAGGAAGTGGTTCTCCGGGGCTGAAGTTAGACCCGTTTTGAGCTCTGGGAAGTACCGCGAGCCATTACCGTCTGGCGGTGCGGATGGGAGAAAACAGCGGTAGGAGGCTGCAGCCACTGGAGGCCTTGTAGTTAAGACATCACTCATTTTGCCTTCAATGTAACTGCTCAGCTTGTTTCAGTCCCAGAGGCTGACTGCGTTTGGGCTAGGCACTTACCAGGAATTAATATTTACTTGAATTCAAACCTTAAATCTGGCCAATTTTGATGAACTGCATTTGTAAGTTGCATGGCATTTCCCCTTAAGTCCTAAATTACATCTGCACCTGAGATCTGGATGAAAATATATTCAAAGAACATACACATTGGGCCAGAATTATATCCTTTGCAATCCAAGCTTGTAAGATTGGGTGTCAATCTACCATGCTAGATAACACCATTTTCACATTTTAAGAGGGACATGAACAAAGTCAGGATACCTGATAGAGCTGTGCTTCTCACATCTGGGAGGACCTTTCCAATCCCTGTACTAGGCAGCCAAGGATATAGTGCTGATGAATCTTTATGCCCACCGGATAGGCCAGTGAACCCTAGGGTTAGTCTCATGAAATAAACACTAGTGGATTGTGGGTTCAGGAAAGTACTCTGCAACATGGGTGTATTGGGACTCCAAACTACTTCTTAGTCTGGTCCTAAGATGTAGAACAACTGTTAGCAGTGGGCCCTTTCACTCTAAACTGAAATATCCATCAAAACGTTAAGGTTTGTCTAGATGCATAAGGAAATAAATTGTCACTCATAACATTTAATTAGGCAAGAATGTTTGGATTTTGTCACCCAGTCATTTAAAATTAATACCAGAGTATCTGTCCAAGCTTTTTTATGCTAGATACCTGTAAATGAACAAGGAGACTCAGATTAGCAGCTGTCCTCTAAACCAGGAGATGGAAGTGGCTTGGGGAGGGGGAAGATTCCCATTTACAATACTAATGACTTCTGAACTTAATACATATGGATCTCCTTACAAGACTCATATTTTCTCACTGTCCTGCTAGTTATACTATTCCAAGGGAAGCCCAGATGCCAGCAATCTGTTCGCCTTCCTCCAATACTCCACCCTTTCATGCCTGATCATTTGGGTCTGCTCAATATTCAATTCAGTAACCAAATTCTGTCCATTATGCCTTTTGAAACTTACCTTTCCACCCTCATTCCCATTTTGTTGCTGCCTTTAGCCTCCTCAGTCCCTGAACTACATCTTGGCCAGTCCTCTTTTCTCCAGGCTTATATCCCACATGGCACATTCCATTTGCCCAACCTTTGCAGACTGGTTTCCTGACATCATTTTGCTATTCCCTCTACTTGGACCACTTACTTTCCCACTTGACAAAACATGAAGATTAACTGATTCCTTTATCTGTTCCCTTAAAATTTTATACCTAAAAGTCAAAAACAAAGGCTAAGTGTAGGCTTTCCGTTTTATTTGTACAAAGTGCTCAAGTAGGCAATTTTAACTGAAATTTAAAGATGAGGAAATTAGATTGAGCCTCGAAAGTCATGCAGCTGTTTCTTAATTCTGACTGTCTGCAGTTCTTTGATCTCGGGTTCCATATTAGAATCTCTAAAGACCATAATAAAGAGCCTGTATTTTCACCTTTTTCCATCAGACATTTAGATGCAAACCCAGACGATCCAGTTTAAAAAAAAAAAAATTCATAGTTGTAGATGGGCAGCATGCCTTTATTTTTTTAATGCGATGCTCAAGATCCAATTCAGTGCCTCAAATATGCCAGGAAAGTACTCTGCCACTGAGCTACACACAGCCCCAGCCTTGGACAATCAATTAAAAAAAAATTTTGGTACTGGAGATTAAACTCAGGGGCACTAGGCCACTAAGCCACATCCCCAGCCCTATTTTGTATTTTATTTAGACAGGGTCTCACCAAATTGCTTATTAGCTCCTTGCTCTTGTTGAGGCTGGCTTTGAACTTAAGATCCTCCTTCCTCAGCCTCCCAAGCCAATGGAATCACAGGCATGCCCCACCGGACCAGGGACAAGCCACTTTTAAAAATATCCAACTGAAAAATTTTCCTGACCTCTTATAAACTTCAGGAAGAGCCATTAAAGCTGTAAGAAATTATAATTTATCCTGACACCTATTTATAAATAAGTATTTGTATGTTTTTAAAACATACAAACTAAAAAACACAAATCTAGTTTCTGGTCCTCAGGATTTTTCAGTCTTCTCCATATTTCAGACTAAAAATATGAACAATTTCATTATTTCTTTGAACATCAAAACCCTTTATGTATAGGGACATGAATCTGACATTTGCTTTGCAGAATCCAATGCATTTTGATATATTCAAATTGCTGGGCACCATATATTAAGATTTTGATTCAGAATATCCTGGTTGTAACTAGAATGGTTTGGTCCAACATGAGGGAGCCAGATGGAAAAAAATCTTACACTTAGGAATTAAGTAATTGTACTCCCTCAATTCTAACACTGTTACTCTTCAGTGTGATTGATCAAAATCTTGTGAAGATCATGCACCATCAAAACTAAACTTCTCTTTCTAACCCCACACAACAGTTAAGGGTGCATGCTTGCACTTTCTGTAAAATTCAGTGTACAATGCTAGTAGGCCTTTTAACATGTATTTCATTCCACTTTAAAAACTAAAAAAGTGGGCTGGGGTTGTGGCTCAGGGGCAGAGTGCTCACACAGCATGTGTGAAGCCCTGGGTTTGATCCTCATCACTACATAAAAATAAATAAAGGTATTGTGTCTGTCCACAACTGAAAAAATAAAAATCTAAAAAGGTTTAATTAGCTAATGCCTCTTAAGTGTTGGTGCTATTTCTACTACATGCTATGAAGGGGCAGAGCAGAAAGTCCACCACGCCCCTCATGTGCCTAAGACCTATAAAGTGGGTTTCTAACATGCAACATATAGGTTTAAAGTAGAGATGCCAAAATACCTACTCGGACCACAAAGGAAAAGAATTTGTTAGCGTTTAATGAACCTCCAGAGCTCCATGTGGCTTTAAGCCACCAGAACACAGGCACCCCCAACACTCTTAATCTTCTCTTCAGCTCTTCTGCTGAAGAATTTGGCCTTCACGATGACAGGCTGCTTTGGGAGCTTTCCCTTCCCCAAAACTTTGTAGTAACCCTAGAAGAAGAGAAAAGGATGTATAACACACCAAGCCACATACCAATTTCTTTATGGGCACAAGGAAAGAAGCTAACATCAACTTTTGAGGTCTCAGGTAGGGTATGTTTCTGATCTGGGCACTATTGGGGAACACTGGCTGCTACCCCCAGTGAATCAAGACCAGCAAATTATCTCCGAGAACTGTAGCACACCAGGACAAGTTCTGTGTCAGGATGTGACTCTAGTCTCGGCAAAGCACAGATTTTCCTTGTTAAGTAAAAAAGGAAAGATGCATTCCCAGCAATGCTCAAAGTCCTGACCACCAAAATTGCTCAAAAAAACATTAAATAGGCTGGGAACAAAAATTTAAAGCTACCTGAGTATCTCCCCAGGGTTTGGGCCTGCTTAAAGATTATTTCCATGATTAACTTCCATGGAAGTTAAGACTAACACAAGGACCTGAAAACCCCCAAAGATATACAAAGTTTAAGGGGGGGGGGGGGTTGCTTCAGAAAAATGTAAGGTCTTGAATAACAACTAAGATTTTATTTTTAAGGAACATGAAGGGACAAGAGCCATGACTCTTGACAAGTCCAGAACCAGCTACAGCTCAAGCCAAGAAATGTAAAATTATTAGAATCAGGACAATGGCAATATGAACTGATCACTGATTAGAAAGATATTTAAGCAAAAATGAACTGAAATAAATTTGAAAGGAAGGATTACTCTTGAAAGATTTTGCCTGAAACACAAGCAAGAAATGCAAAGGATATGCATTCTCTGAATGTTTACTTCTGAGAGCAAAAATACAACCAAGACAAGGAAAAGAGTGGGGAATAATTCCATTCTGGTCATAACCAATTCTACCAAAAGGCTGTATTTTCTAGTAGGTAATCAGAGAGGTATAGGAGACATAAGAAGATAAGTGTATCAACTCAGAATTTTATAAGGACAAAGGAACTTTATAATTAATACCTAAATCACTCACCGATCGCACTACATCAATTATTGGAGCAGCTCCCGTCTTGTTTTTGGCAGCATTTACTCGTGTCTGTTCACTGACCAATGTCCACAATTTATCAAGGTTGACAGTTGGGCAGAAGCTCTGGTTCCTCTTTAAGTGGTAATGCCTCATACCAACTTTCCCAAAGTAACCTGGGTGACTGGGAAAGAAACGGCAACCATCTTCATACCCTCACTTCACTAAGAAGCTACATTTGAAGCACTCTATAGAATATCTACTTTTGTAATACAGGTCTCCTAGAGAAACAGTCAAAATACATTATCCCCTAATTGATGGATGTAAGTGAATCTAACAGTTATTAGTTCATGTCACTAACCTGGTGACTGGCTGTGCCATGAAGCCCACAGTCAGTGAATAAGGTCAGCAGTTATTCTTCGAGGACTCTAGCACACTAAGGCAATAGCCAATACCCAAGCGTGACTCTAGCCTCGCTGAGTTTCTCAGTTCACATCAAGAGTTAACTTGGTAAATTCAGTAATAGGCAAGATTTTTAGGAGGCTAGCTTCCACAGATGTTCTAAGCTCCCCTCATCTAAAAGGGCAATGTCAGCGAAAGCACAGTTCAAGAAACACTCACTATTTGTCGAAGTTAATCCTGTGGTGATGCATGCCACCAGCATTACCCCGGCCTCCTGGGTGCTTCCGGTGCTTGCCTGCAGGAATACAAAGCTACATGATTCACGTAACCCTCACCAGTCCCTCGATACTATCTTGGCCAAACAGAGCACTTCCCCACTTCTGTGCCTAGTTTAAGCTGTTCCCAATTTACAAATCTTATTGGTGTGAAATTCTCTAAAACTGGAATAGCAGAAGATCCTCAAAGAGAAAAAAGTGAACAAATGTTCAATTCAATCCCGACTCGACCGCAAAAAGGTCTCCACAGCTACATTAGCTTTTGAGCACTCGAAACACAGAACACAAAACCGAGCAGGAGGAACTTACCAATGCGGCCATGTCCATGGCTCACGTGGCCCCGAAGTTTCCGGGTCTTCCTCAGTCTGGAAGGCTGCGTGGGAAAAGGAGCTTATTGATAAAGCCTAAGAAAAAGGGTAGGGAATAATGCTTGCCAGCCTGAGACGAGCCTGCAGGGCTGGGGACAAGGACCTGACTTCTGTCGCGTTCGGTAAAGCTGAGGATACTGGCTGGCCAGACGGTCCCGAAGGGCGGCGCCCGGGCGCTCCGGCCCTCGTGTCTCAAAGATCCGAACCTGGGCCCAACACGCGGCACCAGGATCCCCGCCCGGGTCCACGCCAGCCATCCTGCCCTGCGTCCAATCACGCATAATCTGAAGACCGGGTTATGTGGCTGGGAGGCAGCAAGTAAAGCTCCGCGTCGCTGGCTACAAGAAAGCGGAGGCCACGCGAGAAACACCTACCATATCGGCTGCCCAGACGAAAAAGGAAGGCCTCCTTGAAGTCTCGCGAGGTATCGAAGGTAGGGGGCGGGGCCAGTGTGCCTCACTTCCGGCAAGGAGGCCGTCCTCGGGCGGGGCCTCCTTGGTCTCGCGGGTTTCCGATTCCCCCAGGCAGCATCCTCTTTTTGAGGGTTGTTGTATTCGCAATCTGTGCCGGGGAACTCTTCTTGTTGTAGCCGGTTGCATCTGGCTCGGATGCTGAAAATGGTTGAGGAATCTAGGCCTTGGGGTGCTGTACCGCCAGGACCAAGGTGAGCCAGGCCATTTCCTGGCGCCCTGGCCCGGGAACCGCCTAGGCTGACACGAAGGACCTCTTTATCTCTCAACTCCTGGCCTAATGCCCCAGCCCTGAGTGGTCCCACGCGCCTCCCCTATTCTTAATGTTCTGCTTAGGTCCAGTCGTTGGTTGCTTCCTCGGCCGCAGTGAGGAGCCCGAGGCACCGTCTAACCCTCAGTGTACTCGCCTGTTTGCAGCTTTTGGGCGTCTCTGCAGTGCTCTACTGCCTCGGGGACCCGCGGGCCACCCTTCTGAGTGGGCACTCGTCCATCTTCCTTTGCCCTTGTGTTATCGTCACGGGTGTCACCTCCAGTTTAAACAGGGAGTCAGGGACGTTTTTCAGGGACCCAGACCTTGTAAATACTTTTTCTAAATGCCGCTTTTGATTTTTCCTCCTAACCTGGTTGGGATGCCCCAGACTCCTTCCTCTTTTGAGCCAGATACCCTAGGCAAGCATTTTCTTTGTGAAACTTCTCCTATCAGTTCAATCAGAGCTGCTCACTTGCTCACCTGTACTACCACACCATCTAGTACATAGCTCTTACATAATTATTAGATTTCATTGGTCTTCCCTACTGGACCAAATTCATTTTTTTTTTTTTCTGTTTTTCTTTTTTTTTAGAATTTAATCTGTTTTATTTTATTTATTTACTTTTTATGTGGTGCTGAGGATTGAACCCAGTGCCTCACTGGTGCTCGGCAAGCTCTCTACCACCGAACTACAATCCCAGCCCTGGACCAAATTCTTTAAGGGTTCAAGGATTTTTTTTTTTTTTTTTTAAAGCCTTGCACTCCTAGTTCCTGGCAATTTGTAAGTACATGTTCAACAAGTGAGCATTTCTTCCCTAATAGAAAAGGAATCTTCTCTTCAGTAGTTTCTTCAACCAGTGTTAAAGATCCCATCCCTCAATTATTCTGTGAATGTATTTATTTTCTCTGCTTTGCTCCTTTCAGCTAATGTATATTCTAGCTAAAATTTCCTTAATTTTCCCTGTTTCTATTCTTTCTCTTAACAGCCAAACTCCCCCAAATTCTGACCTTTTGCTAGTTTTTTTTCCTTGCTTAATTCCTGCAATCTTGCTCTCAGCCCCCATACTTAAAGGGGATTATTTTATTAAGGTAATCAATAAAACAAAATTGCCAAATTGTATGGGCTTTTCTGTTCATATCACGTGTTCTTCCTGTTGTACTTTTACTCTTGACATCTTTTTAAGAAAAACTTTTGTCTTCCTCTTTGTCTGGCTGCTTCTCCAGTCTTTTCAGGTTCATCTTTTTTTCCCCCACAAGTGCTGGGGAGTGAACTGAGGACCTGGTGCATGCTAGGCAAGTGCTCTACCACTGAGCTATATCCTCTCCCCCTTTTTTGTTTTGTTTTGGTTGGTTGGTTTTGTTTTTTGACACAGGGTCTTGCTAAATTGCCTAGGCTGACCTTGAACTTGTGATCTTCCTGTCTCAACCTCCCAAGTGCAATTACGTGAGTGTGCCACCAGGTCCAGCTTTTCACCTTCTAACTTTGTCCACCATTAATTTTTTATATTTATTTATTTGGCACTGCAGATAGAACCCGGGGCAATCTACCACTGAGCTACAACTCCAGTCCCTTTTTCTTCTTTTTTTGAAACAAGATTGTACTATGTTGCTTAGGGCCTTGCTAAATTGCCAAGGGGCTTCAGACTTAGCAATAATCTTGCCTCAGCTTCCTGAATCCCTGGGATTACAGGAGTGTGCCACCATGCTGGGCTTAACTTTGTCTCCCGTTTAAATGTTGACATTCCTCAGCCTTCTGTCCTTTTCCCACTTATCTTTCAACAGTACATGGTCACCTCAGGTGACTTCAATTCACATCTCTAATACTGAGCTCTAACCCATACATTCACTTATTACTGGTTAGCATCCCTTGAATTCTACAGATAAACATATCCAAAGAACACACTCTTCCCTGCTCACTGGTACCTTCTTTATTTCTTTTATCTTTGGTGAGAGGCACCATTGTCCACCTAGATAATGAGTTCAGGCCTGAAAATGGTTCCTAAGCCGGTACTTGCTCTTATATACTGTCACCATTCTTTTAATTCTGTATCTCTCAAATCTACTTCCTCCTTTTCAGCTCTAGTGCCACTGTCTTCATTCAGATCCTCATCCTTTTATCTGGAGTTTTCAAACTCTTCTGTGATCACACTACCTGCATTCTATCCCTCCATCAAGTTTTCCATCAGGTTAGTACTCCCAAGACATAACTTTCATTCTTCTATGTGATCAAAAAATTCAGTATCTCCCTAATAGCAACAAAATAAGCCTACCTACCTATCTGACCTTACCTCAGATTCTCTCTTCCACAAGCTTTTTATCACAGCCATACTTTACTTCTGTCTCCATTTTGCCTTTTCTCATGTCATTGCTCATGCCTGGAGTATCTTTCCTCTTCCTAACTGCATAGCCTGAATCTTTCTCAACCTTTAAGGCCCACCCTATTCTGCTTCTTCCCAGAACACTCTAGTCACAATAATAGACTCAACATTTTCAAAGAACCTCAATTCACAAATGCATCTGCCTGAGAATTCAGCTATAGCAGCCTCATTTTATGCATGAAAAAATGCACAGAACTGAGTTACTTGTCAGAGGATGTACAGCTGGTAAGATACAGAGCCTGGGTCTGCTTTTACCTCAGTGACCACTCCCTCTCTGACCTCACAGCATTATGGTATTCATCACTCCTTCAAACTTAATCATATACTGCCTGTGGCCAGCAGAAAGAGGAGTCTTGGGAGTGGGAGGGCAAGATCTAAGAAGAGATCATCTTCTATTTGACATGGAAACTGGCATATAAGTGCACAGGATGAATTCAGCCACCCAGAAACTACCCTTGGGAAGATGATCTGTCAATGAAGGTAAGCTGGACAGAGACTTGGGAATGGAAAATAACCTTCAGGTATGTTATAAGTGGAGCCTAGAGCACGGATCAAGACTGTAAGCGTGAAGGTAGGGTTCTGGGTGCTGGGGTACTGCTTCTGAAGATTGGTCAAGTTCCTTGGCTATAGAGGAGCTCTCTCCTGTCCTACAAGCCACCTGGCTGAACAGTGTGACTTAATCATATGGCTCATGTGGTGTTTGTTCAGTATGGGTCAGTTTCCCTAAGTCTACCAACTCTGAGAGAACATACAAAGGTGAGTTCTATATCTGCAAAAGTGAATAGCAGCTGGATATTAGGCATTAGATGACCCGCCCTCCTTGCTAGACACATGGGACATGAACCCTGAGAGATATCCTCTGTGACATCTTCTCTGAAAGAGAGAATGGCCTTGTGACATCTCAGATATCTGGACTCCCTCAGCAATTCAGGGCCCCAGAAAATACCTGTGAAATGAGTGGAAGGGAGATTGTGCCAGGCAGCAGCCTGGTAAGGCAGATAAATGAGATGCTGACTTTTTGCTACCTCTGAACTCTTTTCAAGTGACCTTGACAACACACTGCCATCCTAAAGAGGCCTGATGACCCCCTCCCTTTTCCTTCTCTCAGGGTTCCTGATTTCATCATCAGTCCTTCAGATAGCAGCAATAGCTTGGATGCTTGCAGCCCCATCTTCTTGATCTCCATCTTTAGATTTGAACGTTTAGAACTCATGTTGTTTTCTTTCTTTCTTTCTTTCTTTCTTTCTTTCTTTCTTTCTTTCTTTCTTTCTTTCTTTCTTTCTTTTTCTCTTTTAGTTGTAAATGGACACAGTACCTTTATTTATTTATTTTTATGTGGTGTTGAGGATTAAACACAGTATCTCATGTATGCTAGGCAAGCCCTCTTGCACTGAGCCACAACCCCAGCCCCTGTTGCTTTCTTTTTTAAAGTAGAGTACTATTAATTTAAGATGGGAAAAAACAGATTTCTGTTCATTTTTAAGTCAGAATTAGAGAAAAACTCAGAATTCCAAATTTATTTCAGAAAGAATTTAAAAATATACCTGTAATAGAAAAAACAGTACATTAAAATTTTTTCTGAAAAAAAAAAAAAAAAGAAACCATAAATATAAACACCTCAAATCATACCATTGCACAATGCTGTTTTCATTTCTGATTATCACCTTTCAGCTTTTGCTTACATGGAGACATAGCTGTTTGCAAAGATGGTGGTCATAGTGTACCAATACTTTGGTATTCTGCTTTTTCATTTAATTCCATAAAATTTTTCTGTAATACTACCCATTCTTCAGAATTAAACAGCTGAAGAGTAATTTACCTTCAGCATATAGTATAATTACAAAGTCATTTTCTTGTGTTGTTTTCATTTTTTTTTTTTGTTTTTATTGTGTTCTTGGCTGTTAGAGACATGAATGCAATGAACATTTGTGTATATAGTTTTTTCTTTTTCTGTCAAATAACTTTGTCTAGAATAAATTCCTAGGAGTGAGATTTCTGGATTATAGGGTATAGACATTTTTTATCATTCATTTTATGTTGCTGTTTCTTTCAAGTGGATTGTACCAATTTATGCACCAGCAGTATGTACAGTTACCAATTCCATTTCAACTTCCCTAGGCTTAGGAATTTTTGTTTGCCTTTTTTTTTTTTTTTTTTTTCCAGTAGTTTTTCATATATGACATTTAGGGAAAATTCATAGGATCACAATTGGGGACTACCTGGCTCCTGGAGACATTTAAATTTGTTCCTGTCTTAAGTACAGTCTCCAAAACTATACCTCCTCCACTCTCCTAGGTCAGGGAGAAAGAGCTAAGTTGCAGTAAAAAGGAACCAGAGGAAGGGGGTAAGAAAGGGATTATTTGACCTCTGTCCTCATATCAGAAACTCATTGCTTGAATGTGCCTTTACTTCTTTTACCCTTGTGGAGTTACTTCAATTGCTCTTCTAAAACAAAAATGAAACCCATTTTTCTTTATATTCTTACCCCATGTAGTATTTACTGATGGTGGAATGCCACACCACTTTTTGAATTTCCAGGATTGAAATCGAATGCAGCAGTTCTCAAAATGTGGTCTCTAGACCCTGAAGTAGTCCTTGAGACTCTTTTGGGGTTCCACAAGGTTAAAACTTTTTCATAATAACATGTTTTTTGATCTTTCCACTGGGTTAATATTTGCATTGATGGTGCCAAAGCAATGATGTAAAAAACTTCTGGTGCTTTGGGCATTAAACCATGTAAACCACTAGGCTTTGCAGTTTAAAAAAAAAAGTTAGTTTAAACCAGGTGTGGTGGCATGCACCTGTAGAACCAGCTACTCAGGAGGCTAAGGCTAGAGAATCACTGGGGCCCAGGAGTTTGAAACACCAACCCTTAAAAATTAACAAAAAAAAAAAAAAAAAAAAAATTAGTTTAACTCAAGAATGTCCATGATGTAGAAGTGACAATTTTATTAAATCTCAATTCTTTTTTTTCTTTTTTTCTTTTTTTTCCTTTGGTACCGGGGATTGAACTCAGGGGTACTCGACTACTGAGTCACATTCCCAGTCCTATTTTGTATTTTATTTAGAGACAGGGTCTCACTGAGTTGCTTAGTACCTTACTTTCGTTGAGGCTGACTTTTGAACTCAAAATTTTCCTTAGCCTCCCAAGCCACTGGGATTACAGGTGTGTACCACCATGCCTGGCTTAAATCTCAGTTCTTGATTACATGTCTTTAATGTTCTATTTGAAGAAATTAAAAGTATGAAAAAAGTAGTTCTGTAACATCTCCAAGTATTGTGCTTTTCTTTTGACCTGAGTGGCAAGCTAAACTAGCTTCTCTCTCCCCAACCATGGAACAGAAATTTTACAGGAAAGAATAACTAACAAATGTAGTTATTCAGGCTTGGGAATTTGGCAGATATTTTTCTCAAAAATAAGCAGTTTATTTTGCCAATGATAAAATTTAAGCTTTCAAACAAAAATTAGAATTCCATTGTTTTAGCTGCCTCTATGAGCTTGACAGCTCATAGTGAGAGTCATTAATTCTTAAAGAATTTTCCAGTGAAATTAGAAGTGATATTAAAGTGTGTGGGTTTTTTTTGTTAATTGTGTAATGAAATGTGTCAGTATTTAGAATATCACTGAAACAGTTTTTTTCCAAATGATCACTGCTTGATGTTATAAAATTATGCTTAGGTAAAAGAGCAGTTCACAGTGTGAGATAGATCAGTGGATTTTAATTTAACAGTAAGTAAAGTTCATTGAGGTAGTTTCAGTTTCCATGTTATAATTAATATTTAAGAAATTATTACTTGCTGAATTTTTGTGTAGTACCAAAGAATATAAAAAATGATAAGGCTATTGAAATACTTCTGTACATTTTTCAAATGTTATCTGTGTAAGACGGGGTTTTCTTTCTGTACTGTAAACAAAACTATGTATAACAGTTTGTAAAAGCAATCCATACAGGAATTCAGTTGTCTTGTATTAAGTCAGACATTAAAGAGGTTTACAAATATGAAAAAACAATGTCACTCTTCTAATTAAATTTATTTTAAGAGATAGTTGTTTTTCCTAAAAAGTATGTTATTTGTGTTAACATGTAAGAGGTTTATTTTTTAAGATTTTTTTTTTTTTTTTGGTGGGAGTGGAGGACTGGGGATTGAATCTAGGGATACTCCACCAATGAACTACATCCCCAACCCTTTTTATTTTTCTTTTTTGAGATTGGATATTGGTTAAGTTACTGCGGCTGACTTTGAATTTGTGATCTTCCTGTGTCAGACTCCTCATTCACTAAGACTAAAGGCATGTGACACTGCATTTGCCTATTTTTAAAGTTTAATTTACACATTTTTTGGTGCTGGGGATTGAACCCAGGGCCTTCTACAAGCTAAGCATGTGCTCTACTACCGAGCTATACCCAAATCTGGGTTAATTATTGTTTCAAATGAATTAATATCTTATAAATTTCTCAGTTTTAATTTCTGATGTGGTAAATAGAAATAGATATAACCCGCATAAACAAAACCTCTTTGGGGTCTTCAATAATTAAAAAATGTAAGGGAGTTCAGAGACCAAGATATTTGAGAACCAGTGGTCTAATAAACTTAGCCATCTTAAACCTCCTAGTAGAGACCACTCTCACTTCTACTGGGGCTGCTTCTTTGGCTGCTCTCTAGGAAGTAACTACTCCTCAAGCCCCAGAAGGAATTGTAGGTGATAATCTGTTGATTACTTTATGTAATAGCATCTTTCAGACTCTAGGCAGCCTGGCCCCTCACAGCCTCTTCACCTTTCCTCTTTAATGGGTTTGGTTCCCAAAAACTTTGGGCTGAATTGAGGTGTTTTTTTTTTCCCCCTCAAACTTGGATGATTACAGAATATCAAATTGAATTAAATGATTTATGTTTTATGTCTTAAATAAATACAAATGTAAAAATAGATACAACTTCCTTTTGGTTTCAGCTCCTATGCCATTATAATTCCACATATAATTTATAGTTATTAAAAATTTAAAAACCAAAACAAATTAACTATTAATTTCATATACAGATGATATTTTGCTAAAGTAAATTGCCGCTACAACCCACTTCAACTTCAATGAGGCACTCACTGTTGTAGATAAGTTCAGCAAACATGTTACAATGATGATGACTCAATTTCCCCACTTTCTCTATTCCGAATACCATGTAATATTCATCATTGTGTGTCACAATATCATTTAGACTTCATGTGGCAAGAATGCATATTGCCTGTCTCTCTTTCCTCATCAATCTCAGACAAGTAATATTGCCTAGTGTTCTAGATCATAAACTTAATACTGCTCCTAGTTTCTTATCGTGGTGGGTATGTAGATGATTCAGAATGTTCACACTTTAAAAATTCTATTATCTAATTTTAAAAAGTTATTGGAGAGCACTAATGAACTTCTGTCTGAATTTCAGCTTGAGAATGTTTCAGTAGTTCAGAGTGTGAAGTCTGAAATTAGACTGGATTTGAAATTTCTCTCTGTGTATTACCTCACCTCTGAACCCCAATTTCCTCAGCCTTTTCCTAATGGTTTTATTTGACTTGTGAAAATATCATAATCACCATTTCCAAGGGTAGTTGTGAGGATTGAAATAGTCTATAAAGTACCTAGTGTAAACTTGGCACTTAATAAATCTCATACCCTTTTCAAAAGTTAAAAACTGGATCAAGCTTGTCCACCAATAATTAGAGGCATAGATAGATCTGGGACATCTGAAGGCAAACAAACCTTGCCAGAAAGACACAACCTAGTAAACACTTCCAGGCTTTGTTTTTCACAGCAAAGATGCTGTATTCCCTGAGCCCAAGTACAGGGTTGAGGCTGAGGCATAAGTCTTCATCTCTGGGAAGGTGCATGATCTGGTCCTCTGTGGTCTGAGGCTTCTCTGACCTATTGAGGAACATCTCCCTCCCAAATGTAGTAAATCAGTCTGCTTTTTGCTTTATTTACAGGGAGTGGAGCTTGCTCGCTCTACACGCTGCTTCACACCTGAGGATGTCAATGGAAAAGCTTCAGTCCCAGGCAGAGGCACAGGAATGGGTGTGAACACGTGCATGAACCTTAAGAGGCATCCACTAGCTGACCAGAAACCCTGCTCTAGGGGTGGACAGATGGAAGCTATGGCACAGATGTGCTCATTGTGCCTACAGGATGTGCAAGATGAGGGCTCTTGGCTTCTACCATGTCAACATTTGTTCTGTAAAGACTGCTTCCAGGGCTTGATGCAGGAGCTAGGGCATATTGCCAGGGCTTGTGGGACTGTCACAGATGGTAAGTACAAACACACCACAAGTTCACTTCCTTCTAGAGAACAGGTTTCTTCCTGTTTCCTAGGAACTGAGTTTCAGGCATAGATGGAGTCAGAATTTAAATGCCCAAGGGACATTCACTGCTGAAAGCAACACTTTGGGGAATCTGTGAGACAAAGCAAATCCTCTGATGCCTAATATATCTGTTTTGTAAGCTGGGAACTTTTCATCTTTGGGATTTCCTTAAATTGGTGGTAGACTGAGAAGCCTGTGAAGGTTTTAACCCAGGAATAGTTACTTTCCATAGAGTAGCCAAGGTTGGGACTGACTCCCTAGATGGGAGAGGATGTGTCCTGGCTCACTAAACCTCCAAGGCAGAGGGAGAACAGCTGAACTTCTAGTGTTAGTAAGGAGGAGATTTTGAACAGAATCACACTGACTAGTGAACCATTCAGTATTTAAGCTGCTGCCCAGCATGGGGGAGCCTGTGTCTTACTCCTGAATGTCAGGTTTCCTAGGAAACAATCTGAATTGAGAACTGTGAAGTCCTTGAAGACTGGAAGCAGGCCCCTTCAGTTTAGTATTCTAGTACAAAGCACCCTAACACAGAACAGTAGCTGTTGAATGAAAGTGTACAGTGAGAAAATTAAATAAATGGAAACAGTTAGAAACATCATATTTGATGGTTTCCATTTGTTTTATTCTTTGCAGTAATTCCAGAGTGATTTGTAGCACAAATGTAGCTTTCTTTGAAGCATTGCCATTAAGGCTGCTTTAAATCTGGATTTTGAGCCCTCTGAACCTGTGGGCAAACAACGTAACCTCTCTGAGCCTGCTG